>NC_069687.1:36029677-36664344 GCF_023699985.2 Odocoileus virginianus
TGAAGCTGAAACTCCAATACTTTGGCCACCTGATGAGAACAGCTGACTCATTTGAAAAGATGCTGATGCTGGGAAAGATTGAGGGCAGGAGGAAAAGGGAACAACAGAAGATGAGATGGTTGGATATTATCACTGACTCAATGGACATGAGTTTGGGTGGGCCTCAGGAGTTGGTGATGGACATGGAGGACTGGAGTGCTGCAGTTCATGGGGTTACAAAGAGTTGGACACGACTGAGTGACTGAACTGAACTGAACTGAGATGCTTGTTGTGAGGATTAAGATAATACCAAAGAGCTTTCTAACACAAAACCAAAATATGTTTCAACTAACTGTAATAAAATAGCCAAAATGCAGTTCAAAGTCAAGTAATTATTTTATCTACTTTACTTTCCAGCATAACTCAAACAATTGAGAAATATACAACTAAACCCAACCTCATGGGCTTCCCTGGTGGCTCAGGTGGTAAAAAATCCACGTGCAATGCAGGAGATCTCTGGGTTCAATCCCTGGGTTAGGAAGATCTCCTGAAGGGGGGCATGGCAACCCACTTCAGTATTCTTGCCTGGAGAATCCCCATGGACAGAGGAGTCTGATGGGCTACAGTCCACAGGGTCGCAAAGAGTCAGACACCACTGAGTGATTAAGCACATACACAGACACTAACCCAACCTCACCATAAAGGATTTACAAAAATATTTTTGAAAGCCTTCATAGGGGTCTATTTACATGAAAGAGTTTTAAAGATGGAGACTTATTAGATAGAAGTACAATATCTAAACAGAAACAAGATTAATCAAGATGTGCATGAGCTTTAGTTCAGTAATAAAGAACTGGATTCTGGGTTACTATCACAGGTGAGAAATTGCATCTTAAAAGCTTATAAAAAGAAAGATGGTAATAGATTGATGTTGCCTTTATGGGATACTGCTTTAATGAACTTGAAGATGTTAGTTATTTACTTGACTTGAAAAACCATTAAGTCAAAGATTTGATGAAATTTTTAAAAATATGAATCCCACCTTGGTTCTTAGTGGAGGAAATGAATGATAAAAATGCTTACTTGGTCAAGAATGAACTAAATACCTGGTTTATTTTACCCTTGGCTACCCAGGTGGTGCTGGTGGTAAAGAGTCTGCTTGTAATACAGGAGTTGCAAGACACTTGGCTTCAATCCTAATCACTCCAGTATTCTTGCCTGGAAAATCCCATGAGCAGAGACACCTGGTGGGCTACAGTCCATGGGATCACAAAGAGTCATACATAACTCCTTGGTATATGTATGGAATTTTAGTCTCATGCTTACTCCATCATCAATGTAAACAGTGGTATCTGGGCTCTTAACAGGGTTAACTTTAATTTTAAATCCTATTTTTCAGGTTCAACAATATTAAACCTTCACAGTTGTCTCAATTTTGAGCACTTGGAATCACAGAAAATCTTTTGTTTTCTGAGATATTTTTACTATTTTCCTATAGTAAGATGAGCAGTTTCCAGTTCATCACCACCTTACACAAAACCAGCAAACCCCTTGGCAATTGCTTACAGTGAGTATTAACTATGATTTAGGAAGAGGAAGTTTTTTCATAATTGGTTCATTGTATCTGCCTGTGGCTGCACTGCCCCGCCGCCACCCCCCCGCCAAAAAAAAGAAAGTGTTATCCATTCTAGTTTCCTAATATCACCCATATGTCATATCTGTAAAGAAGGACGCCAGTGGTTCTCAACAGAGGTACTGTTGGCATCATGATGTGACAGTTCTTCATTAAGCCAGAATGTATTGTATGCATTGGGAGTTATTTCCCGTCTCTGACCTGTACTCACCAAGTGCCTGGGGCTGTCTCCAGTCATTATGACAGAAACCTCCTCCACACATTTCCAAGTGTCCTCTAGTGAGCAAACTCCCCCCAGCCGGAAACTGAAATCTCAGAGGAAGAAAAACTACTTTTTTTAATGTGTCTGTTTATTATTTACTTATGAATAAGGATTTCTAGGTTATTCCCAAATTACAACCAAAATTTTCTATAGTTTAGTATTTTTGTTGAAAGTAATTCAGGCTAGCATTTTGTTTTTATTCTACTATGAGCTAAACTCAAGTTGACTATCTTTTAAATTCTCATTCTGGGCAAATGAAGTGGTTACCAAAGGTAAGCTGATCGGGCACACCTAAAAACCCAACTTTGTGACTCAGTTACATAATACCTTTCAAATTCTGTGTTTCTGACAGGCTTTTGAAATACATCACATTTGAATTAAAAACATCCCATTGAGTGCAATATGCTAAATGCTGTAAGAAGCAAAATACCATCTTTAGAGGTGACAAGAACTGCTACCAAAAAACATTCCATCAGTATAAGTGAGCAAGCAAATTCTTCCTTTTAGCCTTCTTTCTCTTTCCCTTCCTTTCATCCTTCTTCCCTTCCTTCCCTTCTTCCCTTCTTTCTTCTTTTATCCTTTCTTCCTTTCAAAATCCACTTTTCCTGAAGTATGTTTCACATAACTGGAATTGAAGAGGTGGGCAGAGAAGGAGGCGGAAAATACAATCAGAAAATAAAGAGGGATAAAATTGTAGCCAACCACTTCTAGACTCCAGCTGTGGTCAAGGTGGGAGAAGCTGCTTGAAGACATTTAAACTGGAGAGGAGCTCTGGTTTGCACTGTGGGGTGAAGACCAGGGAAGAATTTGCCCCCTGAAACTCAGGAAACTTAGTGTGGAAACCTTCTAATTCCACATCTTGCTGCCTGCTCTATCCTCACCTCTGTTCTACTGCTTCACTCTTTTGAAGCACTTCCTGGTACTCAGGGAGAGCAGCAAGTTCAAGTTTTCTGGGATAATTTAAAAGATCATTTTAAAGATGGTGTGTGTCTATGGATAGTGCTTATATAACTCATTTTTCAACTTTGGAACCAATTTCAATCATTTTTTAATATTGTCTTTTTGAGTCATCACCAGAAACTTGGAACACATTCTTTGATTTAGGAAAACTGAGATTATTAGAAATTTTACTCTTCTGAGTACTGTCACCTGTTTTGGGAATGAACTTCATATGTTGCTGCCATTTGAGTCACTCTGAAAACTGTCATTATGATATTATGAAAAGGCTTATTGATGATAAATATGTTTGAACACCCAATCGAAGGTATAAATGTGAAATGACTTAGTTTTATCAACTATCTGAAAGATATTCTTCTAAACAGGGGGCTTTTCTAATAAACTTGATTCCTTATCCATGGACCAGGAGGTAAAATATCCAATTTTATTTTTCAAATAATTTTGGCTAATGGCACTTTTCTGGTGGTCCAGGGTTTAAGACTTCACCTTCCAATACAGGGGTGAGGGTTCCTTCCCTGATCAGGGAGCTGGGATCCCATATGCCTCTTGGCCAAAGAACCAGTGTGCAAAACAGAAGCAATACCGTAACAAGAATTCAATAAAGACTTTAAAAATGGTCCATATTTTAAAAAAGCTTTAAAAAATTATTTTGGCTAAGGTGCTGTCATTTGGCCACAATCTGAGGAAGAAAGGAAAATTATTGCAATAAGAAATGCTGGAGTATAAAGGTCATTGTTGCTTTTGTTTTTGTAGGTGGGCTTGGGTTGAAGCATGAAGTCATTCACAGGGATGTAATTTTGAAGACCAAGATGGAGAATTAGCAGAGGAGCAGAAGATGATTTCATGAAGATGGCTCCCTAACAACTGACCAGGGAAGCACTTATAGTTCTTGCAGTGACCTATAGACCAGGTGACCATGTACTGATCATTTATAGGTCAATAGTCCCACTCACTGTTCCATTTGAAAAGGATAAATGAAAACTTCAGGTAAGTTGGCTGCAAGATGTTTGTCACTTTAAGTTTATTCAACTTTTTAAAAAGTGTACATACAAATTTCAAATAATCTATGTGAGAAGATTTATTCTTTTTAAGGGCATTTGAATTCCTCAGAGTTTACATTCAAATCAAAGGTGAGCTTCCCTTAAAATTGGTCTGTGGCACCATTTTACCTTATCTGTCATCACTATCATACCTCCCCTCCCAACTTTCCCTATGGTTTCCCCTCTCCTGGACTTCTAGTCATTTCTCTCTAATATCACGTAGGCATTCAGACCTTGAGTGATAAACCCTGAGTATGTATATAGTGCCCTTATTTTACAACCTAAAAGATCTGAACTAAGAAATCTTTCTTTATTTCCTCCTCTATCAAAATATCTTGCTTTTCTTTATGGATTTGGATGCAAGCTACCTAATCTTAAACAAACCTGCTAAATGTTCACTGGGAGTCAGTGGGTCAGCATATCTTTATTCCAGGTAACATTCCTGTGTTTTCATGGAGTTCACTTGGAACCATAACATGTAAACTCAAATAGGGATGGGATTTCCTTCTCTCATTATCATGGCCCAAATGTATAACACTGGTCTCAACAAGGACTAATGGCAGTAATATACATGGTTCTATTATTCATCTACATCACTGGAAAACAGTATGGGACCTGTGCATTTTCTGTTGTATGGTTGTGAAGTTATGGGGAGGGGCTCAGCAATTGCATTCGTATCCAAGAAAGACAGACCAGTCATTTTCCTTTCATAACCTGAACCAGAATCAAGTCTTTGCAGGCCAATTTTGAATTTGAGGCAGATTATGTTTCCTATATCCTGCCACTATTTTTCTCCCCAGCATGTGCTCAATGAAGATAAGTCCTATGAATAATTGTCTGACTGCATAAAACCATTAAGCCAGTTTCCAATGAGGCACCACAGCTGTGCTAGGGACCAGATAATAGAAGCACTCAGAGCTTCTCATATCATCTGTCTCTGCCACGAATAGTGTAGTGGAGAGAAGATAGGACCCAAAGTGGAGTGTTCTCAGCTTCCTAAGGGGCACATGGGAGCCAGCAGGTGAGGAGAGCCAAGGGACTGTTCTAGGCTATATATGTCCTAAAATCTGGAGCCTGGGACAATTCTGTCTTTTAGTCTGTCCTCATGCAGATAGGATGCAGCCAAAATATTACAGTTAACTTTCGTCTCTAAGGTAAAGCCCAAATATAGGATGAGCTCAATGATTTGGAAGCATATACTCTGAAGTTCTATCTCTGGAAGTGATTGTGGTGGGTAAATCCAAACCAAATCTTTGGAACATGCGTAATTATTTCCTAAAAAAAGCTTAAAGTTGGCTAAGGTGATATTGACTGTATTGCCTCCTCTGATCAAACTGTGATGTTTTGTTTATTCAGTTAAAGGCTTTCTTTCTCTTTAGGCTTGCTGCCACAACCAAATGGAGATTTCTCAGTCTGCCAAAAAGATGAATCTGGCCTGTGTGCTTATATCCTTGAGGCTAACTTTTCGCTTTCTCTGTCTAATTTTTTAAAAGCTGTCTTAAAGACATGACTCCAGGCTACATTAGAACCATAGGAAAGTATCAGCAAACCCCATTGAGAAGAGCAAGTGAATAGACTCCAGGATAGGTACCCAAAATGTAAGATTTAATCCAATAGCATTTCTGTCTGAGAGTCAGAATTAGATTATTTTTGAAAGATCTAGGTGTTTTCTTCATAATTAGGTCAAAAACATTGAATCTACTCACTGGGAGCCTATTTTTAAAATAAACTAAACACTTCCTATCCAACTCAAAATATAGGTAGAGTCTGGCGAGGTCTATATAACATCAATACATAAAGAATAAAAGTGAGCTACTGATTTTTTTTTCTCAGATGATTGTTTTATGAGATATGAACACATGGGGTACCTGAACAATGTCCTATCTTAGATTTACGCTGATACCTGCAGAAAGGAAAACATGAGAAAGATCACAGTAAGATGAGAAAGGTCACAGTAAGTTTAGAGGGAAGAGTGAACAAGAGTTAAAGAAAACTTATGCAGGAAGATTTGGTGGTCTCTGGGCTAAAAGATGTCCTTTTCATTATAGGGGACTGGAATGCAAAAGTAGGGAGTCAATAAACACCTGGAGTAACAGGCAAATTTGGCCTTGGAGTACAGAATGAAGCAGGGCAAAGGCTAATAGAGTTTGCCAAGAGAACACACTGGTCATAGCAAACACCCTCTTCCAACAACACAAGAGAAGACTCTACACATGGACATCACCAGGTGGCCAATACCAAAATCAGATTGATTATATTCTTTGCAGCCAAAGATGGAGAAGCTCTATACAGTCAGCAAAAACAAGACCAGGAGCTGACTGTGGCTCAGATCATGAATTCCTTGTTGCCAAATTCAGACTTAAACTGAAGAGAGTAGGGATAGCCACTAGACCATTCAGGTATGACCTAAATAAAATCCCTTATGACTATACAGTGGAAGTGAGAAATAGATTTAAGGGACTAGATCTAATAGACAGAGAGCCTGATGAACTATGGACGGAGGTTTGTGACATTGTACAGGAGACAGGGATCAAGACCATCCCCATGGAAAAGAAATGCAAAAAGCCAAAATGGTTGTCTGAGGAAGACTTACAAATAACTGTGAAAAGAAGAGAAGCAAAAAGAAAAGGAGAAAAGGAAAGATATTCCCATTTGAATGCAGAGTTCCAAAGAATAGCCAGGAGAGATAAGAAAGCCTTCCTAAGTGATCAATGCAAAGAAATAGAGGAAAACAACAGAATGGAAAAGACTAGAGATCTCTTCAAGAAAATTAGAGATACCAAGAGAACATTTCATGCAAAAATAGGCTCAATAAAGGACAGAAATGGTATGGACCTAACAGAAGCAGAAGATATTAAGAAGAGGTGGCAAGAATACACAGAAGAACTGTACAAAAAAGATCTTCATGACCCAGATAATCACAACGGTGTGATCACTCACCTAGAGCCAGACATCCTGGAATGTGAAGTCAAGTGGGCCTTAGAAAGCATCACTATGAACAAAGCTAGTGGAAGTGATGGAATTCCAGTTGAGCTATTTCAAATCCTGAAAGATGATGCTGTGAAAGTGCTACACTCAATATGCCAGCAAATTTGGAAAACTCAGCAGTGGCTACAGAACTGGAAAAGGTCCGTTTTCATTCCAATCCAAAAGAAAGGCAATGCCAAAGAATGCTCAAACTACCACACAGTTGCACTCATCTCACATGCCAGTAAAGTAATGCTCAAATTCTCCAAGCCAGGCTTCAGCAATACATGAACTGCGAACTTCCAGATGTTGAAGTTGGGTTTAGAAAAGGCAGAGGAACCAGAGATCAAATTATCAACATCTACTAGATCATTGAAAAAGCAAGAGAGTTCCAGAAAAACATCTATTTCTGCTTTATTGACTACGCCAAAGTCTTTGACTGTGTGGATCACAATAAACTGTGGAAAATTCTGAAGGAGATGAGAATACCAGACCACCTGACCTGCCTGTTGAGAAACCTGTATGCAAATCAGGAAGCAACAGTTAGAACTGGACATGGAACAACAGACTGGTTCCAAATATGAAAAGGAGTACCTCAGGGCTGTATATTGTCACCCTGCTTATTAAATTTGTATGCAGAGGACATCATGAGAAGTGCTGGGTTGGAAGAAACACAAGCTGGAATTAAGATTGTTGGGAGAAATATCAATAACCTCAGATAAGCAGATGACACCACCCTTATGGCAGAAAGTGAAGAGGAACTAAAGAGCCTCTTGATGAAAGTGAAATAGGAGAGTGAAAAAGTTGGCTTAAAGCTCAACATTCAGAAAACTGAGATCATGGCATCTGGTCCCATCACCTCATGGGAAATAGATGGGGAGACAGTGGAAACAGTGTCAGACTTTATTTTTTGGGGCTCCAAAATCACTGCAGATGGTGATTGCAGCCATGAAATTAAAAGACGCTTACTCCTTGGAAGGAAAGTTATGACCAACCTAGATAGCATATTAAAAAGCAGAGACATAAAAAAAATAAAATAAAATAAAAAGCAGAGATATTACTTTGCCAACAAAGGTCTGTCTCTTCAAGGCTATGGTTTTTCCAGTGGTCACGTATGGATGTGAGAGTTGGACTGTGAAGAAAGCTGAGCACCAAAAAATTGATGCTTTTGAACTGTGGTGTAGGAGAAGACTCTTGAGAATCCCTTGGACTGCAAGGAGATCCAACCAGTCCATCCTAGGGAGATAAGTCCTGGGTGTTCATTGGAAGGACTGATGCTGAAGCTGAAACTCCAATACTTTGGCCACCTGATTGGAAGAGTTGACTCATTGGAAAAGACCCTGATGCTGGGAGGGATTGGGGGCAACGAGGAGAAAGGGCGACAGAGGATGAGATGGCTGGATGGCATCACCAACTTGATGGGCATAAGTTTGAGTAAACTCTGGGAGTTTGTGATGGACAGGGAGGCCTGGCGTGCTGCGATTCATGGCGTCGCAAAGAGTCGGACATGACTGAGTGACTGAACTGAACTGGGGCTAAATGAAGAGGAATGACAAAGAGACTCATAAGCCACCACTGAGCACAGATGTGCTCACTGCAAGGCCTGGCTATTTCCCGATAGTTTCTGCTCTGGTTTATCGTTTGTCCACGCTAGTCTTGGCTAAAGTTATATTTACCCTTATATATGATGTCAACAATTTCTTAATTTGGAAAAATTTGACAAAAACATCTGTAACAAAAAACAGTGGCTCAAGAAATTTCCGAAGCAAACCATTTTTTAAATTATTATTATTTTTTTATTTTTTTTTATTAGTTGGAGGCTAATTACCTTACAACATTGCAGTGGTTTTTGTCATACATTGAAATGAACTAGCCATGGATTTACATGTATTCCCCATCCCGGTCCCCCCTCCCACCTCCCTCTCCACCCGATCCCTCTGGGTCTTCTCAGGGCACCAGGCCCGAGCACTTGTCTCATGCATCCAACCTGGGCTGGTGATCTGTTTCACCCTAGATAATATACATGTTTCGATGCTGTTCTCTTGAAACATCCCACCCTCGCCTTCTCCCACAGAGTCCACAAGTCTGTTCTATACATCTGTGTCTCTTTTTCTGTTTTGCATATAGAGTTATTGTTACCATCTTTCTAAATTCCATATATATGTGTTAGTATACTGTAATGGTCTTTATCTTTCTGGCTTACTTCGCTCTGTATAATAGGCTCCAGTTTCATCCATCTCATTAGAACGGATTCAAATGAATTCTTTTTAACGGCTGAGTAATATTCCATGTTGTATATGTACCACAGCTTCCTCATCCATTCGTCTGCTGATGGGCATCTAGGTTGCGAAGCAAACCATTTTGATGTCAACAAAGCATTTTTAAGGCAAACGTGAAACTCTCCTCCCCTTTGTCTTACTTGTATTAAGACAAATTACTGTTTGACTCTCATCCAGGGCTTATCTATATAGGTCAATTGAACCACTTGAGAAGAAAATGTTTTTGTGAATGAGAAGGAAGGGGAGATTTCCAAAGCTTTTCTCTGATGTATAGCAAATATTAGCATTTCTTTGGGGAGGAGAATAGCTTCACTTACGTTTTTTACATGCATCAAAAATTACACATGTAAATCCATGGCTGATTCATGTCAATGTATGGCAAGAACCACTACAATATTGTAAAGTAATAGCTTCCAAATAATAAAAGTAAATGGAAAAAAATCAGAAAAAAATTACAATATAATTTTCTGAGTATATTCCAGCAAAGTTGCTTCATTTAGACACAGGCAATGCTTGAGAATTAGAAAGCTGGACTCCAAGCTCTCGTGTGCGTCTATGTGAACGTAGTAAAGGCTGCTAAGTTCTGGTCTCAGCTTTCATATCTGGAAAAGTTAAAGGCTGACTTAGAAGTATTTTAAAATTTGTTCCAGTGCTGCAGTCTGGAAATCTATGCTTTTCCCTAACAGCCCGGAGGAAGAAAACAGACTCAGAAAAGCCATGTCTCTAGTACCTGTCTTGTTGATTATGAGTAAGAAAAAGGTAGTCTAATAGTATGGTTGGGTAATAAAGGAACATTTGTAAACAACTGTATTTTCTAAGGGCTTCCCACATGGGATTTGCTGGTAGCTGAGTTGGTAAAGAAACCGCCTGCAATGCAGGAGACCCGGGTTCAATTCCTGGGTTGGGAAGATCCACTGGAGAAGGGATAGGCGACCCACCCCAGTAGTCTTGGGCTTCCCTGGTGGCTCATGTGGTAAAGAATCTGCCTGCAATGCGGGAGACCTGGGTTTGATCCCTGGGTTGGGAAGATCCCCTGGAGAAGGGAAAGGTTACTCATTTCAGTATTCTGGCCTGGAGAATTCTATGGACTGTGCAGTCCATGGGGTCACAAAGAATTGGACATGACTGAGTGACTTTCACTTTCACTTTCCCAGGTGGTGCTGGTGGTAAAGAACCCGCTTGCCAATGCAGGAGATGTAAGAAATAGGGGGTTTGATCCCTGGGTCGGGAGATACCCTGGAGGAGGGTATAACAATCCACTCCAATATTCTTGCCTGGAGACAATATTCTTGCCTGGAGACAATATTCTTGCTTGGAGAAGTCCATGGATAGAGGAGCCTGGCCGGCTACAGTCCATAGGGTCACAAAGAGTTGGACATGACTCATGTGACAGAACACATACATGCATATTTTCTAAGCTCACCCCAGTTAGGAATTACAGTGCAAGAAAAGGAGAATTGGTAACCATGTGTGTTAGTGTGTGCATAGTTAGGGACCTCCCCAATGGCCAAAGAAGTGTTAACATATCACCATATGAATTCCAGGAGTTCTGAAATAGAGAGATTCAAGCTCTTTTCATCAAAACAATACAAGAATTCTGGAGCAGGTGAACAAGATGCAATACAACTGGCAGAGCTCTAGGATTTAGCATCTCAGTAGGCAAAGAGATAATGGAACTAAAATATGTCTTTAAAGGCAAGTAGGTCTGTGAAGGGCATAACACATTGGCCTGGCCTCTTTGCCACGAACAAGCTGTGTGATGTAAGGCAAGTCCCTTCACCAATCTGTGTCTCAGTTTTTTGGTCTATAGAAGAAGGGATTAGAATGAATGCATTCCTAACCACTTTCAGTTCTAGATTCTTATGACTCTGTAAGAAGAGATTCAAATGCAGTCAACTACAAATTAATAATGTAAACACTGCAGATACATATTTTAAATCCTTAAGGGAATAATTTATTCAAAGACACTCATTTACATATAAATTACTTATAAGCTAATTTAAACTCATAGAGTCATACAAGTTTAGATATGAAATAGACCTTAACAACCAGTACTGTGTAAAACTGTGCATTACAGTTACATATAATGTGCCCTTTTCCTTGTGAGTTCTTTGAGGCATGAATCATCCTGTGTCTGTTTCTATCATTAAAACTTAGACCAGAACATATATAGAGTAGATATTAAGACTAGTTAAATAAAATTTTCAGATAAAGAAACAGAAACTCTGAAAAGACCTGCTAAGTTGTCCCAAATCCCACACGTAGTTAGAATGAGATGTTGCTTTTTTCTAAGACTCAACCCAGGAAAGCTGTTTTTTACAAAGGCCAAACTGAGATGGTTTTCCCCAAAAACATCATCAGCAATAACATCTATTTCATGTAAAGAGGACTTCTAAGCACTTTAAGGCAGGCCAAATAAATTGAACAGAGGGTAAGGCTTATAATGAATATTCAGTAAATAATCACTGACTGATTTAAGCCCTAATCAAGTTACCCATCTTCTTAAAAGAAATAAAATTCTTTGGCCCATTTTTTGATTGGGTCATTTATTTTTCTGGAGTTGAGCTGGAGGAGTTGCTTGTATATTTTTGAGATTAATCCTTTGTCTGTTGCTTCATTTGCTATTATTTTCTCCCAATCTGAGGGCTGTCTTTTCACCTTGCTTATAGTTTCCTTTGTTGTGCAAAAGCTTTTAAGTTTCATTAGGTCCCATTTGTTTATTTTTGCTTTTATTTCTAAAATTCTGGGATGTGGGTCATAGAGGATCCTGCTGTGATTTATGTCGGAGAGCGTTTTGCCTATGTTCTCCTCTAGGAGTTTTATAGTTTCTGGTCTTACATTTAGATCTTTAATCCATTTTGAGTTTATTTTTGTGTATGGTGTTAGAAAGTGTTCGTTTCATTCTTTTACAGGTGGTTGACCAGTTTTCCCAGCACCACTTGTTAAAGAGGTTGTCTTTTCTCCATTGTATATCCTTGCCTCCTTTGTCGAAGATAAGGTGACCATAGGTTCGTGGATTTATCTCTGGGCTTTCTATTCTGTTCCATTGATCTATATTTCTGTCTTTGTGCCAGTACCATACTGTCTTGATGACTGTGGCTTTGTAGTAGAGCCTGAAGTCAGGCAGATTGATTCCTCCAGTTCCATTCTTCTTTCTCAGGATTACTTTGGCTATTCGAGGTTTTTTGTATTTCCATACAAATTGTGAAATTATTTGTTCTAGTTCTGTGAAAAATACCGTTGGTAGTTTGATAGGGATTCCATTGAATCTGTAGATTGCTTTGGGTAGTATAGCCATTTTGACAATATTGATTCTTCCAATCCATGAACACGGTATATTTCTCCATCTGTTTGTGTCCTCTTTGATTTCTTTCATCAGTGTTTTATAGTTTTCTATGTATAGGTCTTTGTTTCTTTAGGTAGATATACTCCTAAGTATTTTATTCTTTTTGTTGCAATGGTGAATGGTATTGTTTCCTTAATTTCTCTTTCTGTTTTCTCATTGTTAGTGTATAGGAATGCAAGAAATTTCTGTGTGTTAATTTTATGTCCTGCAACTTTCCTGTATTCATTGATTAGCTCTAGTAATTTTCTGGTAGAGTCTTTAGGGTTTTCTATGTAGAGGATCATGTCATCTGCAAACAGAGAGAGTTTCACTTCTTCTTTCCCAACAGACATTTCTCCAAGGAAGACATACAGATGGCTAACAAACACATGAAAAGATGCTCAGCATCACTCATTATCAGAGAAATGCAAATCAAAACCACAGTGAGGTACCATTATACGCCAGTCAGGATGGCTGCTATCCAAAAGTCTACAAGCAATAAATGCTGGAGAGGGTGTGGAGAAAAGGGAACCCTCTTACACTGTTGGTGGGAATGCAAATTAGTACAGCCACTATGGAAAACAGTGTGGACATTTCTTAAAAAGCTGGAAATAGAACTGCCATATGACCCAGCAATCCCACTTCTGGGCATACACACTGAGGAAACCAGATCTGAAAGAGACACATGCACCCCAATGTTCATCGCAGCACTGTTTATAATAGCCAGGACATGGAAGCAACCCAGATGCCCATCAGCAGATGAATGGATGAGGAAGCTGTGGTACATATACAACATGGAATATTACTCAGCCATTAAAAGGAATTCATTTGAATCAGTTCTAATGAGATGGATGAAACTTGAGCCCATTATACAGAGCAAAGTAAGCCAGAAAGATAAAGACCATTACAGTATACTAACACATATATATGGAATTTAGAAAGATGGTAATGATAACCCTATATGCAAAACAGAAAAAGAGACTCAGATGTATAGAACAGACTTGTGGACTCTGGGAGAAGGCGAGGGTGGGATGTTTCAAGAGAACAGCATTGAAACATGTATATTATCTAGGGTGAAACAGATCACCAGCCCAGGTTGGATGCATGAGACAAGTGCTCGGGCCTGGTGGACTGGGAAGACCCAGAGGGATCGGGTGGAGAGGGAGGTGGGAGGGGGGACCGGGATGGGGAATACATGTAAATCCATGGCTAATTCATTTCAATGTATGACAAAAACTACTGTAATGATGTAAAGTAATTAGCCTCCAACTAATAAAAATAAATGGAAAAAAAATAAATAAAATTTTATTTCTGTGCTTAGCTATCCCCAGAATGGCAACCTTTATTTCTTCTCTGCCTTTGTTTATTTCTGCTACTCCTGATGGAGTAGTGTCACAAGCTACTCCATCAGGAGATGGAGTCTATTCCTCCACACCCTTGAATCTAGCCCAGCCTGTTGCTGCTCTGACGGATAGAGCTTAGTAAGAGTGCGCTAACTACAGCAGTTCTGGTCCTGATCTTTAGAAAGATATCAGCTTTTGACTTGGTCTCTTGGAGGTTGGAGCTGTTATTTATAAAGTTCAGCTTCACTGCTGAAGAAGTCCTAGGACTACGTGGAGACCAGAAGGAGCCCAGCTGGGTTCAATCTCCCAGCCACCCCTACCCAGGCATGAGGCATTTCTGAGAAAGCAATGTTGAATTATCCACCACAGCTCAGCTAGCTAGAAAGCTAAATACCACAGAGCAACCACAGTTGATGACACATGGTGCAAAGTACACAGCTGAATCCTAGTTGACCTCCTGGCAGACAAAATTAAAGGTGGTTGTTCTAGGTCACTTAGTTTGGAGATAGCTTATTTGCAGCAATAAATAAGTGAAAGAATTCCTTATTTTAAAAGTATATAATTCTCTATTCTCCATAAATGAAAAGTTTTCTTATCTCCTACACTTATCCCAGAATAACACAAGTTATAAAGACTTAATAGGGCTGACCATTTCAAGTTTTGCTATTTTAAGAATTTGTACAGGATGTCGACATTAAGAAAGCTATTATTTATATTATAGAAAGGGAGTTTCTAAATGGTATTCATGATATATAAGCTATAATCTCAGTTTCTTTCCCCATAAATCTAGGCTTACCTTTTATAAAGAAGTCAACTGATGCAGCAAAAATTTGCCTTGCACAGGTATTTGTTTGGCAAAAAGGATTTTTAGAGGATGACTGTCATTTGATGGTTCAGCGGGTAAAGGATCTGCCTGCAATGTAGGAGACACAGGTTCAGTCTCTGGATCAGAAGGATTTCCTGGAGGAGGAAATGGCAACCCATTCCAGTATTCTTGCCTGGAGAATTTCATAGACAGAGGAGCCTGGTGGGCTACAGTCCAGGGGGTCACGAAGAGTCAAACATGACTGAGTGACTAAGCATGCACATCACTTATAGTCTGAGCACTATCATTTTCTTTCTTCCACTTTTACTAATCTCTGATTTACTGTTTCTATTTTCATCCAAATTGCTTCCTTCACTTACATATGGATGCTTTCAGAAAGCCTTTATTGCCTCTCTTCTGCACTCCTGACATATTCCAGGCACTGGTGAAGAAGCCATGATGACTAAGAGATAGACATGTCCCTCCAGGGGCTTGCATCGTATTAGCAAAGACAAGTTCATAAACAGGGCCCATGGGGTAAAGTAACTCCTAAAATGTACTAAAATGGAATAAGTACAAAGGAGAATGAGAACTTAAGAGATGACTACAGTGCCTACAAAGGTAAGGACATTCTTCCAGAGAAGGTGAATTTAGATCTTAGAAAATAAATTTTGGAGACAAAGAAATGATAGAGGACATTTCAGGCAGAGAGAATGACATTTGCAAAACCTTGAAAAAATAAGGCAAAAAAGGTAAAGCTCCCATTGTTGATGTAGCCAAGGATTGATGGGGGAGGGCTGGGGTTGTGCTTAGTCACTTAGTCATGTCTGACTCTTTGTGACCCCATGTACTATAGCCCACCAGGCTTCTCTGTCCGTGGAATTCTCCAGGCAAGAATACTGGCATGGGCTGCCATGCCCTCCTCCAGGGGATCTTCCCAATCCAAGGATCAAACCCAGGCCTCTCACATTGCAGGTGGATTCTTTACCATCCTAGCCATCAGGGAAGCCCATGAATGCTGGAGTGGGTAGCCTATCTCTTCTCCGGGGGATCTTGCTGACCCAGGAAGCAAACCAGGGTTTCCAGCATTGCAGATGGATTCCTTACCAGTTGAGTTACCACGTAGCCAAAGATTGATGGGAGAAGCCAGGAGGAGGGAGAGATAAATAATGGATTATAGTAGACATGGCCTGGAGGCACAGAGTGGAAAAACTCCTATGCTGTAAACTTATAGTCAGTTGGCCTTTGCCCAATGCTCCCTCTGGGGCTTACTGAGTGGGTAGCATACTTATCACCATATACAGCTGATTAGACCAGATTGTATACCTACTGAAAGTCACCATCCTTTGGCTTGGTTGTGATCAAGCAGACTCTCTGTCTCAGACATCTGCCTTAAGAGATATGGCCCGTGACTCTGCCTGACTATACAGTACTATACACTGGATCAAATGATCATGGAGACATGGGGTCAGCTTTGACCTCATGGCAAACTAAAACCACAAGTAAGTTGGTGCTATAGGGAAGCAGAAATGCTACAGGCCTTACAAAGTCTGTGGATAAGAAAATGGAGCTGTGATGCTGAAAGAGGCAGAAATGAAGGAGCATGAAGTCAGAGCGAGAGTGAGAGTGAGAAAGTCATTGATGGGGACCCACAAAAAGTATCATGGGGAGAAGATCACTTCTGAGAGGAGGATATGGGACTGGACAATTAGGTAAACTATAATACAAGCATCAGTTAAATGGGGACTTGATTTTATCCTTTGGATTTGGGAATGATTACAGACCTCAGAAAGAATGTAGTTTCTGGGCACATGTGGCCAGAATACTAGACTCTACTATTAGGAGTTCTGAGTCTACATGGAGGGTCTGGGAAATAAGATAGATGCAGTGTAATGGATGCTGGTGATTCATTCAACCAGCTGGTGAGGCTGTGAGTAATGGCTGCAAGGATGACAGGTTTCAAAACATGTTCAAAAAGGCTACCCCTCTCTAAGTATATTAAAGGTGGATGATCTCCCCTCTCCTCCACTCAGTATCTCCTAATTTGAGGAGGAATTGAGCTCTGCCTTCTCCTGAGATGTGTTGTCTTCTTTATAGTTCATAGTCACAACAAATGTGGGTAAGGTTCCATCCACTTCATCCATGTAAAACTCAGCAAGTCCCCACTTTAATCTGACTACTGTGCATATGTGGGCCTCCCATGTGGCGTCAGTGGTGAAGAACCCACCTGCCAATGCAGCAGACTTATGACATGGGTTTGATTCCTGGGTCAGGAAGATACCCTGGAGGAGGGCATGGCAACCCACTCCAGTATTCTTGCCTGGAGAATCCCATGGACAGAGGAGCCTGGTGGGCTGCAGTCCATAGCGTCACAAAGAGTTGGACATGACTGAAGCAACTTACACACACATGCACACACTGCATATATTGAAAGATTAGGAGCAGGACCTGAGGAAACTTTACCTTTCAAAGAAACTTGTGTAGCCTAGGGCTGCAGAGAGATGGAGTGAATGTGAGCTGGGCTCTGCATTGTGATTTTTATACTACTGGGTTCCTTAGAGTGTAGTTATGTTCTCTGTAGGCTGTGGCCTCATATTTAGTAGAACAAATGCCAAAAACATAATAAAACTTATTTTCTTATTGCTGGTGCAGCAGTTGATGCCTTGTCCATAGCAATTCTTGGCCATTTCTTCTGGTGATATCATTCCCCCAAAAGAGCAGGATGAGTGGATGTGACAAGGAGTATAGAGGAGCATCTGTTATCTTGAGAGGATCCACAAGCCATTTGAGAATTGCTGTTTGCTATAATATCACATTTCCCGTTAGTTACCCACAAAGGATATAGGAGGTAAAATCTAGGAAAATAGCTCTTATGTTTAGAATAACAGTAGCAATCTACTTATTTTCCATCTCAGTTTTGAAGGATAAATGAGAAAGAAAAAAAAAAAAAAAAAAAACAAGCAAGGAATGATGATCAAAAGAATGGGAAAAAAACCCCAACAACAAAAGAATGTCCTCTGAGAAAGCCTGGACTTGAGGTTTTATTGGTTTGTTTATTCCTGGCTGCAATATAAAGGAACTTGAAAGAATAGAACTACCTTCTTTGGTTAACATATTAGCCAAATAGAGCAAGTCTGACCATCCTTTGCTAACCACCAGGGTGCACCAGTGCTTACCCTGTGGCTCAGTTGGTGAAGAGTCTGCCCGAAATTTAGGAGACCCGGCTTCAATCCCTGGGTCAGGAAGATCACCTGGAGAAGGAAATGGCAACCCACTCCAGTGTCCTTGCCTGGAGAACTTCATGAATAGAGGAACCTATGGGCTACAGTCCACGGGGGCTACAGTCCACGGGGTCACAAAGAGTCAGATAGGACTGAGCGACTAACACTAAATAGTGCGCTCTATGGAGTGCAACGGTGTTCTGGAAAGGATAAGGTTGTGGGGGGTGGGCAGGAATTGGACCTCTGAGGTTGTTGTTTGTTGATGTTTAGTCACTAAGTCATGTCAGACTCTTGTGTGCCCCTATGGACTGTAGCTCAGCAGGCTCCTCTGTCCTTGGGATATCCCAGGCAAGAATACTGGAGTGGGTTGCCATTTCCTTCTCCCGGGGATCTTCCCAACCCAGAGGTTGAACCTGCATCTCCTCCATTAGCAGGTGGATTCTTTATCACTGAACCACCAGGGAAACCCCCGCTTCTGAGGCTCTGTCTATCGTAGCACCATGCTCGACTTCTTTGGATTTTTAAAATTGCATCTCTAGTCTGTTCTGCTGCTGCACATACTTCAAAATGCAAATCAACTCACATTCAACCAGTAATTAGGGGAATGATGTCAGCATAACACAGAAAACAAATTGGACCAAACATGATTTTTTCTAGTGTGTTCATCATTGGAAGTGATTAAATTTCAACTTTCTCACAGTGCAATAAAATACAAACTTTAATAATATTTGAAGAGATTTGAACAAGGCAAAAAGCTGAGAAATCTCCAAATGTTTTCCTTTAGTAGAAGCAGCGGCTCTTCAGTGGCATGAAGACCTGCTCTACTGTCCATTATAAGTTAGCTGAGAAAGCTGTAAATGCAGATTAAGAATCTGTGCAGACACTTCTGCTGTGTGTTAGTACAAGAAAATCACAACCAAAGGACAAACTTCTGAATTATGCTTTATTTTGGATATAACTTTTTTTTTAAGTGGCTGTTGCTAAAGATCTGTATCTCTAAATAGAAGCTTGAGTTCCAGGGTTTAAGACATCAAAGGGGAGACTGACTCAGACTGTGAGGGCAAAGGTCAGTGGAGATATAACTCTGCTAGTATCTTCAGAAATCTTATAGTATTTTTGTTAGTGTCTTGGTTAAAAAGTGCCATAGGTTTTGTGGTATCTGTTCCTGACCCTATTTTTCCCATGAGTGCTATTATGTTTAGTGTGTGATTTTTCTAAAAAAGTGAAAAATGGATATATGGTGGTATGCAGAAACACCTGTGCCTAGTATTTTTCTTGAACAACATTTACGTAAGACTTACAAAATGCCAGACATTTTCCTGATCATTTTGCATATATTATCTCATTTAATTCTCCCAACTGATAATTCTATTACTAGCCTATCTTTGTGCTTCCCAGGTGGTGCTAGTGGTAAAGAACCTGCCTGCCAATGCAGGAGACGTAAGAGACATGAGTTCAGTCCCCGGGTTGGGCAGATTCCCCTGGAGGAGGAAATGGCAACTCACTCCAGTGTTCTTGCCTGGAGGATTCCATGGACAAAGGAGTCTGACAGGCTATAGACCATAGGGTTGCAAGAGTTGGACAGGACTGAAGAGACTTAGCACCCACACACACATCCTGTCTTTACACATGAGGAAACTGAGATTTAGAGAGAATAATGGAAAGCAAGAGAATCAATTTTTAAAGTGGATATGCATCTGGATGCAGAGAGGGGGAAGTCCTAGTCTTTAAGTTATAAAGAATAGGCATTGAGGGCTATCTTAAAAGGTGAGTTTGCTGGGGAATAAGGTTCTGTTAGAATGAAGCTGTCGTGTAAAACATGTAAAACATAGCATATAACCTTACTTGACGAAAATTTGCTTTCAAGTTTTGCCATGTGTTTATAGGCACGGCCAGTTTCCCTTTAACTCAGTTTTTCAAGCTTTCATTCAAATTGCCAAATATTCATATGGAATAACTCTGTGTGTGATGCTTGTAGCCATTATACAGGCTCATATCACTAAATCTGGTTATTCTGGTCCACTAGAGTTTCTCTTTAGTGAATTGCAATCTAGTGGATTGCAGATGAACTGCAATCTCTTATTCTTTCCTTCTCTCTTTCTTCCCTTCCTCCTCCCTTCCTTATTTTTTACAAATTGACTGGATTAGCTACTGAGGTTAGCTCATCACAAAATGATGCCAAGCATGGAATGTGGAGTCCCCATAAACCTCTTGTATACAAGCTTCTGAAAGGCTCAGTTGCTTACTTTCCCATATATGAAACTGCTGCCAATAGAGAAATTCCTTCAGCAACTGATTTAATAGGAGTAAATGAAATTTTAATGGTAAACAGGCATTTGTGAGCTGCCTAAGACACAGGCTTCAGGCACTAGCAGAATGTAGTAGGTGATATTATCATCAGCTGCCTTTTTGTGCATCTGAAGATTGATTAAAACCATTCTTGTTTCCATAATGTATTCATAATGCAACAAAGTACTATAGGAGTTTGCTGTATCACCTGCTAATTGCATTCCAGGCTCTGAAACGAAAAAAATGTCATCATTGGATTAACATTTTATTTGAAATTTCACAATGAGGAGAGAATGTATAAAAGTACAGTAAATAATGCCTATAAATTTACAAGAAAATAAAAATGTGACTTTGCCTTTTATAATTCTCCCTTTCATTGCTTTATAACAGAAATGCTTCTCCTACTTTTTTCTTCAAATTTTGTTTCCAGTGCCAACTACTTAGGCTTAGTTGTAATTCATCTTTTGAGAACAAATTTGGATTTTAAAACATTCCAGTAGATGTAGATCAATGTTTAGCAAAGTGTGGGCTGAGGACCACAGAATTACCTGAAGTGCTTGTCCAAAAAAATGTGATTTCTTGGATCCAAGACCTATTTTCTGAATTAGAATATTTGGATGTAGGGTTCTAGGCCTCTACATTTTTAACCTGGTCTTCATGGTTTTTATACACACTAAGATTTAGTGTGTGTAAAATTTAGGTTTAAATCACTGATTTAGAAAATTCAAAGGATTCACAGTAGGTGTAGTTGTTTCAACCAGGCAAAACAGCCATTGATTGATTGATTCACTGATTGGTTGCTTGATTACTGTAGACCCCAAGTTTTTCTCTGACAGCTTGAACAGGCTTTGTGTTGTCATCCAAATTGAATCAGAGTTAAATAATCTGCTCCATTAGTTGAACACTGAGGATCAAGTCAATAAATCAAAATGCAATCATGTAGCCAATCTCTGAAGTCTTATTTGACTGAAAAATGACATTGAAGACATTTCATACAAAGCTTATCAAAACAGTTAAACTGATTTATGAGTGCAGAGACAACCTCAAAACAAGACACTGGCTATATTTAGATTTATTCTAAAATCTTCAGTTGCAAATATTGATACATGCAGGTCACTTAGGACCTATTTGTTGCTAAATCTGAAAGCCTCTTTCTAGTACTTAACTTGCTTGATTTCTCAGAAGTTAGTTGACATTCTTGAATTCTCCCTCCTTTTCGAAATAGCCTCGTCCCTTGGATTCTATGATTCAACGCTGTGGGACTGAAGGGCATGCTTCTGCCTAAATCTAGTGGCTTAACACAAAAGAAGTTTATTTCTCACCCTGTAAAGTTGAATAGTGCTTTCCCTCAGAGAATGAGAAGGGTTTCTGACTTTTTCTGGGTGTTGACACTGAGCCACTTGTTGGAGAAGAGAGAGATCATTATGGGAGATTTTTATGCATCAGCTTTGAAAGTGGCCTTCAACCCTTTGCTCCCATTCCATTAATTACGGGTTAATCATATGGTAACACTGAACTTCCTGGGAGGCTGGGAAAAAAAGGCCAGGAAAAAGAGGGAGCAGATTGGTGCTCAGGTATCAATCTATGCCAAACAAGCTCTTCTTGTTTTCTTCCTAAGATTTTGCATGCTATTCTCTCAGATGCATTTGTGACTTTGTTCTCTGCCCAATCCTTCAACATTGATTTTCCTCTTGACTAGAAGTCTGCTGCTCTTTTTGTTCTTCAAACTTTCCCTGGTCAATATCATTCTGTCTCATGGCTTTAATGTACATGTCTAGCCTAGGGAGCTCCCAAAGCAAAGTCAAATTGCTACTGAAACTCTATCCTTCAGAATCTCAAATGGGCCTCAACCTCAAATGTGCCAAATTGAATTTGCCAGCTCCATCCTGAGTCTTCTCTCCCACCAGCCTTCCTTGACATAGTAAATGGCACTTGTTGTTCAGTTGCCAAGTCATGTCCGACTCTGTGCAATCCCATATCCTCCACCAGATTGCCCAAATCAGAGACGTGGGAGTGCTCCTTTATTACCACAGCTCTTCCCCTTATCACCCAGTCTCTAAGTGCTCATAATCTCTAAGTGCAAAATATCTCTTACATTTAATCATATCTCTCCATCTCCAATATCTGAGTCAAATCCATCATCATCTTTTTCTCTTTCTTGGTTTCTGTCCCCAGTCTGGCTCTCCCACTGCTACCAAAGCCATTTATATAAAATTATCTCATGTTTACATCTTTTCTATGCTTTAAATCTTTCAATGGCTTCCCTATGTCATCACAATAAAGTCCAAGCCCTTTAACACGGTTTAGTGTTCTTCATAATTTCCTATCTCTCTCCCCCTTGACCTCTAATTTCTCCTCTCTCATTATTTCCTTTAAACATGCAATATTATTTTATTTTCTAAGGTATACCATTCTCTTTTTCTTCTGAACCTTTTCATACACTGTTTCCTGTATTCAGAACACTTTCCTTAACCTCTCTGAGAGTCTAAATCCAACTCAGCTGAAATGTCACTTCCTTTTGGAAATATAAAGAAATTCTTTAGATTAGAAGCTCTGCTTATGTTCCTATGATGCCTGGAATTTCATTGCATTTTCTAGGTTAGAGTGTTTATTTCCCTCACTATTCTACCATCTCCATGAAAAAGTAGCTCTAGTTTTTGTACTCACTACTGTATCTCCAAGGTTCTTCATGGGCTCACAGGAATTTGTTGATGAATGAATAAAGCAATTGAGAAAAAATAAAAAATTAAAAAAACTAAAGCAATTGAGAAATTCAGCCAGCCACTATCACATTTCTGCACAGTCTATGCACAAATGGTTGCTTATATATCATAATTAAGCTTTCTATGAAACAATTCTCCACAACTTCAACTTCTGAGGCATCTTGACGCCCAACTCCAATCACTTTCTCTGATCAGAATTAAAAAAAGACAAGAACTACTCTTTGTTCTCATGCACTTGCTCATTTCCATTATGATCAACCTCCTCAAGGAACTCTGGCCAAGCCAAGGAATGATTTCCATAAGACCTCCCTGAGGAACACAATAAAGGAAGTCAGACAGACATCTGTGCATTGTTTATACCTCCATTAGCCTTTCCTGAATTGTAAATTACTTAACAACAGCTGGGCAAGAGAGAAGGGCAAGATATTCTATTTGAAAAAGGAAGTTTGAACAACCAATTCAGTGCTTTCAAGTTTTATTATCCACAAAGTTATGGTATTTTTATTACTTAGGATTGGTAATTATACTCCAATCAGGAGACATCAGTATATTGCACACATGCATAAAGCAAGTGAAGAAAATTCTAAAAATGTCAATCAACTTTGGGAAGTTAAGTGGAGAAAATGTGTACCCTCTGCAGATGCTGTGATCCTCCTCTGGGATGAAAGCTCTTCCCCAGCTGAGAAGAGCTCTCTGCCTCTTTGACTGCCTTGAGGGAAGAGACTCAACCTTGCCCAAGGTCACAACACTTTTGCAAAGCAACTTGCTCCACTGACTAGGTGACAGAGAAGAAAGAGCCGGCCTATTGAACCAACTTCAAACAACCCTTAAGGATTCTTGGGCTTCCCTGTAGCTCAGACTGTAAAGAATCTGCCTGCAATGCAGGAGACCCAGGTTCCATCCCTGGGTTGGGAAGATCCCCTGGAGAAGGGAAGGGCTATTCCAGTATTCTGGCCTGAGGAATCCCATGGACAAATGAGCCTGGCGGATTACAGTTCACAGTGGCCCAAAAAGTTGGGCACAACTGAGTGACTAATACTTTCACTTTCACTGAGGACTCCCAGTAAAATTTGGAGCTTCCAGTGGTCTGGCTGAGGTCTTGATGTGAACGCATCAAAGCTTCAATGCTCCCTCTATCCAATACTAATTTCTTTTCTTTCCTTACTGCTGATCCCAGGAATATTCCCTAATAAGCTTCCTACCTGTTAATCTTCATCTCAGATTCTGCACACAAAAGCTTTCTATTCTTAGGCTGGAAATTTAGCCTCAGATATGAATTTGCTTATTTTATTATGCCATGAGTTCTAGAAAGTATACTTGGTAGATTAAATATGAATTGTTTAGTGGGATTGGCAAGGAAGTAAGACTGGTTTGGAGATGGAGGTGGGAACAGGAGCACAAGGTAGAAGAACAGACTGACTCCCATAAGCTTAAGCTTTCTAAGTGACCTGTGAGTTTTGCTATTAAAAGACACCTTCTCCTGTCTCTGACCTATGCGAAGCTTTGTGGTAATTCCTATAGCCTTGCTTTTATGTTTTACCTATACTTTGTTCACTGACATGTCTGAGCATAACAATTGCCATTTAATATAAAACTGATTTCAGTTTAGAACTTTCTGTGTTCCAGGGACTGGGGAAAATGATCCATGTACAATCTTAATAGAATGTCTGGATTTTGAAAAAAAAAAATGCACAACATGTTTTTTTCTGTTTATTATATTTTATTGTGCTTAAATTCTTTAGAAATTGGCAGTCCATTAAGGACTAATTAGACTATCTTTCTTAATTAGAGTTATTGATTAATAACAAAAACTTAGGCCTTACAATCACCATGTAGCAGGATGTCTAGTGCATCGTGAAGTCAGTGTTTAGGCTCAAGTGTTCAGCAGTGAGACCAGGTCTCACGGGAGAGAGCTGTCTCTGCCAGCCTGCTGAATCTTTTTTGACATTCTAATCAGCATACCCTAGAGTCGTTGCTGCTGCAACTACTTCTGGATTACTGATGAAGGAAAGAGTTAGTTCCCCATTCATAAAGGGAGAGGGAGCAGTCAAAAGACCAAGAACCACATCAAACTAGGAAAGGGTTACATGTTTGAACAAACATGGATGGCTTGGCATGGAGAATGTAGAGGGGATCGAAAATCTCCAAATAAGAGAATAGATTAAGTGTGGGTACGAACTTCCCTGGTGACTCAGAGGTAAAGAATCTGCCTACAATGCGGGAGACCTGGGTTTGACCCCTGAGTTGGGGTGATCTCCTGGAGGAGTGCTTGGAAACCCACTCTGGTATTCTTGCGTGGAGAATCCCCATGGACAGAGGAGCCTGGTGGGCTACAGTCCACAGGGTTGTGTCTAAGCTCAGCACGGTATGAACAGATCTCTCTGGGAAGAACAGGGAACTTAAATCAGCAACTCACTTCATTTTGGCATTTGTCAAGTCACCACTATCCAGATTCCTGGAACCATGCTCTAGTCTCTGCCCCAGGAGTCAACAGTGGGGAACCAATGGATACAAACACAGCATCACTATCCTAAGGCACATACTGACCAAGAAGCGAACAGAAAGGATCAATACAATCCTGGAAGCTATAACCCATGTCCAAAAGCAGTTAAGCCAATTCTCTCTCTGAGTTTTTTAAAAGGTTATTTCAGGATATTTCTTAAGGAAAAAGATACTCTTGCATTGATCTATTGAGTTATATTTTCCAAACAATTTGCCTAAGAAAATCTTTGTCTTTAAGTAGGAAATTGCTGGGAGAAAATAAAATTTTCTACTCCTACTGACACTAGGTTTACCAAGTCATCTACTGTGAGCTCAACTTTATCCACTTACAAATGAGATTACAGTCAGAACTACTTTTCAATAAAAACAAGGCTTGTATTTTCTGCATTTATTTATATAATGTGGGGAAAACCACCCCACACTTCTCTCCAATGTGTTTACACCTGCAGCAAGTCCCTGCAGATCTGAGAAGCTTCTACCACATCTCAGAGGACATAGAAGAACAGGTAGAGGAGGGGCAGGAGGTGTGTCGACATAAAGTCATTGATTTCAAGATGCTCGAAACTCTGAAGGGAGGCAAGGGTGCAACTTTGGGATTTGTGAGCCTTATTTTATGCTATCAATTCTTCTAATTAAAAAAAAAAAAACCTTTGGAGAGGGGAGGAGACGATGGCTCCTAGCAGATTAGGATTTTTTCTTTTTTTTTGAGACTGTGCCTTATAAATAATATTTCCACACCTAGGAGTCAGTGTGTACAAAGAGCAAAGGCTTGAGATGTACACAGAATTGGGTTTCGTTTATGGCTCTGTCACTTACCAGATGTTACTATAAAAGTTCAGGTGTGTCTGACTTTTCTTTACCCCAGGGACACTAGCTCACCAGGTTCCTCTGTCCATGGGATTCTTTAGGCAAGAATACTGGAGTGGGTTGCCATGCCCTCCTCCAGGGGATCTTCCCGATCCAGGGATTGAACCTGTGTCTCCTGTGGTTACCACATTGCAGGCAAATTCTTTACCACTGAAGCACCAGGGAAGTCCCATAAAAGTTCATATCCAACACCAATTAATTTAGTACCTATAGCCATCTGTCAGATTCCTTAGTTCTATGTGTGCAAAGAAAGCAATGGCATAAGAATTATATGTTTATTTATAATCTGAATTATTTTTGTAAATATATATACATATTTCCACATATATATTTCCATATATATATATATATATATTTAGAGAGAGAGAGAGAGAAAGTAAGAGAGTTTTTAGTTTTTGTTTGTGTTTGGATTGTTTCAACTAAGAAAGACTAAGTAGTTTTAGGATTTAAGTGTCAATGATTTAAGTCACAGTGGCCCTTTCCTATATTATTCCTTTTAAAAATGCATTGTTGCCTAATCAGCAAACTATACTAAATCCTGTAATTATATTTTTCAAAAAACACTTTTCTAAAAGTTTATAAAAAAATTTAACTGTAATGTGGGAATGGGTTAGTCTAGGGTGTAGAGAAAGGATGGCAGTCATTATACCTGCAGCCTAGGGCAAAAGTCATGACTGCAAGCAATCATTAAATCCTCCTCTGCTCTTCATGGTGGTGATTTAGTCAGTAAGTGATGTCTGACTCTTGCGACCCCATGGTAGACCAGGCCAAAAGAAGCAAAGGTGGTGTGATACAAAGTAAACCTATCAGAGAAATAGTCTTTCTTGACAGTAATGCTACATGAAACTAGTAATACATATCCTTATATAAAAGACAGGCATTTAGATTTGCTACATGAAACAGGTAAAACAGCCAAAATAAAAATGGTTTAAACAAATTAGCTGCTATTTCTCTCCTATGTAAAGCAAGACCAGACAGTGAATCTCAAGCTTCTTTGGAGAATCCTCATGGAGTCACCAAAGACTCAGGCTCCTCTCTTCTGATCTATGATCCTCAAGATGTGTAGTTTCCATCTTTCGGTCCAAGATGGCTGCTGAAGCACCATCCATCACATTTGAGTTCCAGGCTGTCAGCAAAGAGTAAGGCCCAAATTGTCCTTTTCTATTTATGAAAACTTTCTGAAAGTCTTACAGAACAATTCCTTATTTATTTTATTGGCTAGAATTTAGCCACCTCAAGCTTTTCCTGGATTGTAATGAATCCAAAATGTGTCTTTTTCTGGATTGTAATGAACACTGATAAAAATATTTGAGACAACTAACTGGTCATCTCTGCCACAGACAGAGAATAATAAAATGCACAGTTTTCAATGACCATTTTACAGAAAATACAAATAGAATTTTTATAGAAATGTGCTATCATAGACAAGGGACAAAGTCCTTTGTTCTACAAAAAAAAAGTCCTACAAAGTCCTACAAAATATGGGTGTATATACACACACTTAGCCCAAGTCTCTGGAAGTTCAGGAGAAATGATTGCTGAAACTCCAGAGAAATAATTACGTATTAAACCAGCTGCCTCTAGTTCAAGTGGTCAGTTCTCTAGGGACCAACCTACTTTAAGAAAAATGAAATCTTATAGGAAAAACAGAAATCTCTCTCTCTCTTTTTTTTTTTTTTTAGAAATCTCATTTTTATTAAGGAGATGCAATCAATACATAGCTTTCTATTCCTTTAGTCTTCTAACAGGCATAAGATACACAAAACTTTTGCCCACAGTCTAAACAATAATATAATTGTAAGGAAAGTGCTTTGCTCAAAGCAAATGTTTATGTAGTCTGTGTATATCTAGAATTCTTTCTATCTCCTAAAATCTAAAGAAGAATTATTTGGGCCTTATTCCCTGGACTTTGATTGACCAGAGCCCTTTCCAAGATGGCCATGAGCCCCAGAGGGACTTGTGTCTTCATGGTCACCTCTGGCTTGAGACACCTGCTTCCACCCCTAGGCTCTAATTTTATGAATCAGCTTGCTCTCTTGCTCATGTTGTTCCTCTCCCACTATGTCAACTCTGAGGTAGGACATGGATATTTTTCTTATTTTTTCACATACACAAAAAATACAACTCTTTTCTACCAAATGAACCAACAAAAATAAGCAAATTCCCACACAAGGTAATTTTGTGTGAGTAGGACTTTTCTGGGTTGTGTCAAGGTATACATCATATACACATGAACAAGTTCCAATTAAACTGTAGATATCTCTGGATAAGAGACCTTTATACTTTGCCAACAAAGGTCCATAAAGTCAAAGCTGTGGTTTTTTTCCTCAGTAGTCATGTATGGATGTGAGAATTGAACCATAAAGAAGGCTGAGCACTGAAGAATTGATGCTTTTGAACTGTGATGCCAGAGAAAATTCTTGAGAGTCCCTTGGACAGCAAGGAGATAAAACCAGTGAATCCTAAAGGAAATCAATCCTGAATATTCACTGGAAGGGCTGATGCTGAAGCTCCAATACTTTGCCCACCTGATGTAAAGAGCTGACTCATTAGAAAAGACCCTGATGCTGGAAAAGATTGAAGGCAGGAGAAGGGGACGACAGAGGATGAGATGGGTGGATGGCATCACTGACTCAATGGACATGAGTTTGAGCAAAATCTGGGAGATGGTGAAGGACAGGGAAGCCTGGCATGCTGCTGTCCATGGGGTTGCAGGGTGTTGGACACAACTTAGTGACTGAACAACAACAAGCCCCCACACAGCTGGGGAAAGCTTCTTGGTGGCCTCATTCTCATTTCGAATTCATCCAATCCTTTTCAACCATACACAACTTTGCTGGATTTTTGGCTCTCAAATACAGAGACATAAAGCTCTCTTTGGTCCTTATTCCCAAGTTTACTCTTGCATATTCAAAGTGAACTTGCATATTCAAGTTCCATAGAATGGCACAGCTGGACACAGTTATGGTTATATGTAGTGGGTTTGGAGGCATTTTAACTGCATTGGGTTACCTTTGGCCCCTGACCTGGTTTTAGGATCATAGCAATGAAAATGAGAGGATGAATACAAAAGGCAAATCACAGCATTCATTAGTGAATACATGTAGTCATTTAATAAGCATTAGGTATTACTATTATTAGAGTAGCAATCTTCAACTGATACTGATTCTCTCACTGACAAAAACGTGGAGTCTTTCTATTCCTTTAATGCAAAATCATTTTAATTCAAACATAGGAGCCTCTAGAGTCTGGATTTGGGGAAGGAGACTGTCAGGGGTCATATGCTGCTAGTTGTTAGGATAAGGTGATTCTTTGAGTGATTTCATAGAAACGCTGGCTGTGTTTCTCTGTTACCATACAACAGTGGTGGAAAGCAGCAGTTAAGCATACAACAGTCAAGCACGTGAGCACTGGATAGCAGTCAAAAAACTAATTCCTCACTAAGGAAATGAAATAACTAACATCTAAGGTATCAAATAGCTGACTAAACTGATTGATGGGGCTTCCCAGGTAGCGCTAGTAGTAAACAATCTGCCCACCAATGCAGGAGACTTCAGAGGTGCAGGTTTGATCCCTGGGTCAGAAAGATCCCCCAGAGGAGGAAATAGCAACCCACTCTAGTATTCTTGCCTGGAGAATCCCATGGACAGAGGAGTCTGGTGGGCTACAGTCCATCAGGTTGCAAGACTGAAGTGACATAGCATGAAGCTGATTAATAATTTATTCTGAGCTTCATAACCCAAATAAACAATAAATGTACAACCAACCAACATCTTGGAAACAAGTCCTTTGAATCTTCACATCTGTCCTGCAGTCTTTTGTCTCTTACTCCTTTCGTTCATTTTCTCCCTTAACCTATCCTGCTTTTCTCCCCTCCTTCATTTTTTTTAAAACTCTTTGCCTCTTTAGATCCCTTGCTTTAATTGATTATGAGTTGAGAGCTCAGTTCAGTTCAATCACTCAGTCATGTTCAACACTTTGCCACCCCATGGACTACAGCATGCCAGGCTTCCCTGTCCATCACCAACTCCCAGAGCTTACTCAAACTCATGTCCACTGAGTCAGTGATGCCATCCCACAATCTCATCCTCTGTTGTCCCCTTCACCTCCTGCCTTCAGTCTTTCTCAGCATCAAGGTCTTTTCCAATGAGTCAGTTCACATCAGGTGGCCAAAGTATTGGAGTTTCAGCTTTAGCATCAGTCCTTTCAATGAATATTCAGGACTGGTTTCCTTTAGGATGGGCTGGTTGGATCTCCTTGCAGTCCAAGGGACTCTCAAGAGTCTTCTCAAACACCACAGTTCAAAAGCATCAATTCTTCGACACTCAGCTTTCTTTATAGTCCAACTCTCACATCCATACATGACTAGTGGAAAAACAGCTTTGACGACATGGACCTTTGTTGGCAAAGTAATGTTTCTGCTTTTTAATATGCTGTCTGGGTTGGTCATAACTTTTCTTTCTTTCTTTCTTTCTTTTTTTTTTTTTTACCATTTTTCAGACAGGCTTTTAATGACAACAACAAAAGTGAGCATCTGTGATATCTTTTATATTTTATAAAATATAGGCACATAGATGATGCTTTTATTTCCCGGGTAATAGAAATGATTCCATAATTTTTCACCTGTTGTAAAAGAAGTCTATTTGCTTCTAACACAGTTAAGGGCTTATGTCATTGAAATTTGGTTTTATCTTTTCAAAAAAGAGGTTTCTATATTGTGTCTGGAAGCAATGCTTCTACTTCCCAACTTCAATTAATGACTATTACCCAATTCTGAAAGGAGAACTCCGGGAAGAGGACATTTTCACAGTGCAGGACTTTTCAAAAGCAAAGATTCAGGGAATTGATTTTGTTTGGTTGGAAGAGGTCAGGGGCAGGATGCAACTGTCCATAATTGCTACTCCTCCCAGCCTTCCTTCAGAAAAGCCTCCACTTGCCCAAACCCATGGGGGAAATACACAGAATGTCCCAGAGCTGAGCCATCTAGCCCTTTGGGATAAGAGAAGAATTAGGTCTTGATTCTTGGACTGCAAATGGTTGGTAAGCAGCCAATGTGGTTTCAGGGCTTGCAAATCACCATCTCTCAGGGGCACTTAGGCAGGAGTTAAGGAAGCTCTTGAAGATATGACATCAAGAAGTCAAATTTTAAAAACTTAAAGAAGTCAAACTTGCTTCCCACCACCCCCCACCAGTAAGCTGAAGCCTGCTCCCATAACTCTTCTTTCAAGGAGCAAGTATCTAATTTCATGGCTGTAGTCGCCATCTGCAGTGATTTTGGAGCCCAGAAAAATAAAGTCATCCACTGTTTCCACTGTTTCCTCATCTATTTGCCATGAAGTGATGGGACCGGATGCCATGATCTTAGTTTTCTGAGTTTTGAGCTTTAAGCCAACTTTTTCACTCTCCTCTTTCACCTTCATCAAGAGGCTCTTTAGTTCCTCTTCACTTTCTGCCATAAGGGTGGTGTCATCTGCATATCTGAGGTTATTGATATTTCTTCCGGCGATCTTGATTCCAGCTTGTGCTTTCTCCAGCCCAGCATTTCTCATGATGTACTCTGCATATAAGTTAAATAAGCAGGGTGACAATATACAGCCTTGACATACTCCTTTTCCTATTTGGAACCAGTCTGTTGTTCCATGTCCAGTTCTAACTGTTGCTTCCTGACCTGCATACTGATTTCTCAAGAGGCAGGTCGGGTGGTCTCGTATTCCCATATCTTTCAGAATTTTCCACAGTTCATTGTGGTCCATACAGTCAAAGGCTTTGGCATAGTCAATAAAGCAGAAATAGATGTTTTTCTGGAACTCTCTTGCTTTTTCAATGATCCAGCAGATATTGGCAATTTGATCTCTGGTTCCTCTGCCTTTTCCAAAACCAGCTTGAACATCTGGAAGTTCATGGTTCATGTGTTGCTGAAGCCTGGCTTGGAGAATTTTGAGCATACTTTACTAGCATGTGAGATGAGTGCAATTGTGCAGGAGTTTGGGCATTCTTTGGCATTGCCTTTCTTTGTGATTGAAATGAAAACTAACCTTTTCCAGTCTGTAACTACTGCTGAGTTTTCCGAATTTGCTGATACATTGAGTGCAGTGCTTTCACAGCATCATCTTTCTGGATTTGAAATAGCTCAACTGGAATTCCATCACCTCCACTAGCTTTGTTTGTAGTGATGCTTCCTAAGGCCCACTTGACTTCATATTCCAGAATATCTGGCTCTAGGTGAGTGATCACACCATCGTGGTTGTCTGAGTCATGAAGATCTTTTTTTTTTTTTGTATAGTTCTTCTGTGTATCCTTACCACCTCTTCTTAATATCTTCTGCTTCTGTTAGGTCCATGCCAATTTTGTCTGTTATTGTGTCTATCTTTGCATGAAATGTCCCCTTGGTATCTCTAATTTTCTTGAAAAGATCTCTAGTCTTTCCCATTCTATTGTTTTCCTCTATTTCTTTGCCTTGATTGCTGAGGAAGGCTTTCTTATCTATCCTTGCTGTTCTTTGGAAATCTGCATTCAAATGGGAATATTTTCCTGTTTCTCCTTTGCTTTTAGCTTCTCTTATTTTCTCAGCTATTTGTAAGTCCTCCTCAGACATTGCATTTCTTTTTCTTGGGAATGGTCTTGATCACTGCCTCCTGTAAAATGTCTTGAACCTCCATCCATAGTTCTTCAGGCACTTTGTCTATCAAATCTAATCACTTAAATATATTTTTCACTTCTACTGTATAATCATAAGGGATTTGATTTAGGTCATACTTGAGTGGTCTAGTGGTTTTCCCTACTTTCTTCAATTTAAGTCTGAATTTTACAATAAAGATTTCATCATCTGAGCCACAGTCAACTCTCAGTTTTCTTTTTGCTGACTGTATAGAGCTTCTCCATCTTTGGCTGCAAAGAATATAATCAGTCTGATTTCGGTATTGACCATCTGGTGATGTCCATGTGTAGCATCTTCTCCTATGTTGTTGGAAGGGGGTGTTTTCTATGACCAGTGCATTCTCTTGATTAGCCTTTGCCCTGCTTCACTCTGTACTCCAAGGCCAAATTTTTTGTTACTCCAGGTATTTCTTGACTTCCTACTTTTGCATTTCTGTCCCCTATAATGAAAATGACATCTTTTTTTTGGTGTTATAGAAGATCTTGTAGGTCTGCATAGAATGGCTTCAGCTTCTTCAGCATTACTGGTTGGGGCATAGACTTGGATTACTGTAATATTGAATGGTGTGCCTTGGAAATGAACAGAGATCATTCTGTCATTTTTGAGAGGGCATCTATGTACTGCATTTTGGACTCTTTTGTTGACTATGATGGCTACTCTATTTCTTCTAAGGGATTCTTGCCCACAGTAGTAGATATACTGGTCATCTGAGTTAAATTTGCTCATACCAGTCCATTTTAGTTCACTGATCCCTAAAATGTCTATGTTCATTCTTGCCATCTCCTGTTTGACCACTTCTAATTTATCTTGATTCATGAACCTAACATTCCAGGTTTCTATGCAAAATTGTTCTTTACAGTTTAGAGAGCTACAGTACTTTATTTTCCTTCAAATTAGTTTCACATATTTAATAAATAAGCAATTCCACTTTTTGAAGCAGACGATATTTTCCTCTCTAAATAAAACAAAACTTCTTCTTCTTTTTTTTTTTTTTTTTGCAGTCAATTGATTTTCCTTTTGAGAATTCTAATCCTTAGGAAAATGGTTTATTCATCCTGGTCTAAATGTTTCTCCTCCAGGCTGTATCTTTCTCCCTCCCTGTAGTTTCTTGACTCTAGTTTCTCAAATTATTTATTATTCAACCACTTCTTAAGACTTATTATCTGTCAGACACTGGGACGGATGTTGTGGATTCAATAAACTTTGGCTCCCTTTCTGAAGGAGCATGTAGTATATTTGGAGACAAGCTGTAAAAATACACAGTGCATAGTTTAAGAGTTTCAAAACACTCTATATAATATCCATGATATGTCCTGTTAAGAGGTTTAACAGTTAAATCACACCAGAACCAGTTTAGTGATACAAGTATATTGTCCTTAGCTCAGAAAGAATCTGCCTGCAAGGAAGGAGATCTAGGTTCGATCCCTAGGTTGGGAAGATCCTCTGGAGAAGGGAATGGCTACCTACTCCAGTATTCTGACCTGGATAATTCCATCGACTGTATTGTCCATGAAGTCACAAACAGATGGACACATCTGAGCAACTTTCACTTCACTAATTTTCTAGCTGCAGACTAAATTCTAACAAAAGATACCAACCACTGCTCTTTTAAAGGAAAGCAAACAAGTACATTCATTTTCTTTTAGAATGAGATCTGAAAAGGTAACACGGTCATGAATTGTATAAGCAACACTATTTTCTCTTTTTTGAGGATTATTATATCAGATATACTGCATATTCTACATTTGCTATTACTGGCACTCACTCAAAACAGAGTATCACTAAAAGAAAGACACTTCTTTCTTGAAATATATGACTAATATTGCACTCAAAATGTCATTTTAGATGTAATAGTCAAGTATCTGGATTTGATCAGGCAAAGATAGCAATATTCTCCTTCAAAGGAACTTCAGGAAGGAAAATGTAGGTACTTCTTTTTTAATGTAGAAAGGAAAAAATGCTTTCTTAGGTTACTCACTGGTTGTTGGAGATGGGGAATAAATTACATGACCTCAAAAATTCCTTAACCAGGAAGAAGAGAGCATCTTTCCTTTCTGACATGTTGGGTGCAGGTGAGCAAGGCTAACCTCTCTTTTCAAGACAATGTGCATTTTATGTGATCTTTGTACCTCAGAGATTCACAGAGATGTGACCTCATTGAGCTTACTGATCATTCTAGTGAAAGTCAGATAAGAATTAACAAAATTTCATGTGTTTTTCACTTATTCACTTGCATTTTAACTTTTATTTATTTAAATTAATTTCTATCAGAGTATAGTTGATTTACAATTCTATGTTAGCTTCTGCTGTGTAGCAAAGGGAGTCAGTTATACATATATCTACTCTTCTTATATTCTTTTCTATATAGGTTTAGAGTTCCCTAAGCTATAGAGTAGGTTTTTGTTAGTTATCTATTTTATAAGTAGTAATGTGTCTATGTGAAGTGCAATCTCCCAATTCATCCCTTCCCTCTTAAATTATCTTCTAAGAAAAATATATTTCTATATGGAGAAGAGGATCAGGAGTACAAGGTAGGAGAAATCGGTGTCCATATATTACCTGCTGGTCCTCAAAAATATTTTCCCCCCAACTTAGTTAACAAAGACAGCTCCCCAGAGACTTTAAACTATCCTGGGCTTGAGGAGAGAAGAGGTAGAAGAGGGGTATGGCAAACAGAAAGCTGGAGATTGTAGGCATTTCAGATGCTGAGAAAGATGGTGCAGAAAAGGAAAACGGAATGAAAAAGAGAATGCTGGCTTGACTGGGAAGAGAAAATCATAGAATTTCAGGATCTCTGGTTTAGAGGGGAGTTAGATCAATGAAGGAGCTTGAAACTAAGCAAGAATATTCTGTTTAGTGGGTGTGAGAAGTTTCTGATCCCTAGCCTTTCTGCATTGTGTTCCTCATGTGTCTTTGTGAAAATGTCCCTATGGTCTCTACCTATGGTGAAAATGTTCTTACAGTTTCTACCTCTTACTCATCCAGGTCCCAATTCAGGAGGCAATTGATATTACCAGTTTCTTGTGTATATTTCTAGAGATATTTGACCCATCTATAATATGGCTGTATTTTTTCTTTGTTGTCAATATGGAGGAAGGATTTTTGAGTCTACTGTGTTGAAGATTTTTCTTATCAATTATGCCATCTAAAAGTCTATATGCTGCACCCTCTATAAAATAACAGGCAAGCTCAGGACCATTAGAACTGACTAGAAGGCCAACTCGTTTTCCAGAAAGATAATACAATAATTGGAGAAGTTTTTTTTTTTTTCCTTTGCTGATAAAACAGAAATACGTGCAATTAGTTTTTCATGAGGGAGGGTCACTGTTAAGAATTTGTATTTGTCTATATTATGGAAAACATAAGGTCTCTGCGCCCTGAGTATTATTATGTGGGAGGTATCACTGAATACAAAGATAAAAGTGAAAAGGTAATGTGATCTAAGCAAAAAGGGGATCTCCTTCAGAACTATGCTGTATTATAGTTTAGGTAAGTTTTTCAATAATTACTGTGTTATATTCATTTTCAGAAATTCAGGAGCATAATTTTGAAGTCATGTCCAGAAGAAGAAATGATTGCCTTGGATCTATTGAATTCTCGCTGTCTATGGCTATGGTATAGCTTGTTCCCACCTTAAATTCCATCCTTTGAAGCCAGTAGGGTGCTTTACTTATCCTTGTATTTCCTACCTAGCCTAATGTTTAGAACCTGGTAGGGTTAGTCGCTCAGTTGTGTCTGACTCTTTGTGACCCCATGGACTGTATCCTACCAGACTCCTCTGTCCATGGAGTTTTCCAGGCAAAAATACTAGAATGGGTAGCCATTCCCTTCTCCACAGCATCTTCCCTACCCAGGGATTGAACCTGTGTCTCCCACACTGCAGGCAGATTCTTTACCTGTCTACTCTATAGATATGTGTTGAATGAATAAATAGATGAGTACATTTATAAGTAAATCATCCACCCATCAAACAATCTATGATTTAATTTCTGCACTTTTCAACAATGAATATTTCCACTTAAGCTTTGATGAAAATAGAAAAAGAAGGCATAATAGTCCAGTTTTAAGAGCTCTTTATAACAACATTCCATGAACTGTAAGGTGCAATTCTTATGTCAGTTTTGCTAAATTAAGATGTTAATGAAGAAAACTTCATGAGCCTTGAAATTCTTTTTTTTTTAGTTACCCTACCTTCACTTTCCAAAAGGGCAAATTAACATCTGTGTGTCTGGAACAAAAGACAAATTAAATAAGAGATTAATTAAAGATTGGATTGACATTTAAAAAAATTTAGTACTATAGAAGTGGGGGAAATCAATCATTTCAAAGTGTTAAGTTGAGGGTGTTGAATTTTATTGATTAATTTACTTAAAACCTGACTCGGTCTGAACAATTAGAATATCAGGCAAAGAACATAGGCTTTTACATATAAAACAAGCTTTGGAAGGGTTGTCCATTAAATACTATGATTGTTGCAAGAAGTAATAATCACATGCTTCGCACAGCTTTGTTATCAGGAGCCTTTGTATTTGACATTTTGGAAGCAAGGAAAGTGAATGTCTTGAAAAGTTGAAAAACCAATTCATCATGATGCCTGACATTTGGGAGCTGATATTATCGTCTGCATTATAAAATTCAGAATTTCTAAAGTGCTGTCATATAATAGAGGCCAGAAAACAAAGGATCTTGCTGAACTGTCTGCTCTTATCTGGGAAAGCAACATAATCACAAAAAGTTGATGGTTTTGAATTTGAATATTTATCCCTCCTCGTCTCACCCCTCAATTTTAGAAAATAATGAGCTGCTGTCTTCTGCAACCAACAAAATTCCATCTACAAGAGACAGATTTTATATAGGGAAACCCAAACATCTACTACAGGACCTCTGTTATTATAGTTAAGAGATTTTTCTTGATAATGCATCATGTGATGTTTGTTGATCATTGTTTTCTTTATTTCTACTCAAACTACGAAAGCATATGAAAATGCCTTCACAGCTACTCTGGGCATTCTGCTTAGAATACCAATGGTAGTCTTGCTGCTGCCATTTATGCTGTGTTTATGCATAAGGTTTCCTAGTCCAGAGATTACTGTCTGGTAACAGCAGAGGTTATTTTCAGTAATGTCTGCATCAGAATACATCCAGTTGGATATATTCAGATCAGCTTCAAGAGCCATAGTCTCAAAGTCACAGAAGGTGCCCCTCAGAGTCTTGGGGACCAAATAATCTTCTTGGCCCTGAGCCTAATTATCCATTTTCCTTTTCATCAAGGGACACAGCAGTAGGAAGAGGAGAGGGACGTGAAACGTGCTCACTCCTTTCCTTGTCTGGCATTGACAATCTTGGTTGTCTTGACTTTCTGGGTTGCTCTGTGTAGTGTGCTAGAGTTTTTTTGTAGTTACTCTCAGATCAACAGAGCAAAATATTCCCTTTCTTCTTTCCTTACAAATACATCAGGAAAAAGCACCCTGTGATTTGTACAATTGACAATGGCAATCATTGCTCCAGGGCAGATGGAAAAAAACTCATATTCTCTCTAACATAACCCAGAAGTGCCTGTTCATCTACCTGATGGCAGAGGCATGTATTTCATTGCTGCTCTGTGATCTAATTCAGAGGAGAGATAGTTGCTGCATTTTCAACTGGTATATAAAAATAGCTGGTTGCACTAGACACCGTCTGACGTCAATGGAATCATTAAAAAGCAGTGACCGGTCTGCAAAACATCTCTGCAGAAGCCACTGAAGCTCAAGGTGCAGATACTTAGGCCATATCATTTTTCCTTTTGACAGACAGCCATCTTCTGCTGTGGTAAGGTAATTTTCATCAGTCATTTAGCTAATATGTGGTCAAAGCTCAAGTTCTTTCTACTACACCACAGTGTATAATCCTGTATAAATTGTCAGCCACATTTGAGAATAGCTCATATCCTGTGGAGATGGTGGGCATGGATAGTGAGAACCTCAGGAAATTTCTCTGTAGATGCTTAAATAAACTTGAGCCCACAGCTTAACTCTTCGTATTGGTGTCCAACCCAGGCTTTTGCGCTAAAACTTAATGGTGACAGATGCAGGAGGCCATTGACAACAAGCAATACCGCAGAGGCTCAGATGGTAAAGAATCCACCTGTCGATGCAGGAGACCTGAGTTCGATCCCCGGGTTGGGAAGATCCCCTGGAGGAGGGCATGGCAACCCACTTCAGTATTCTTGTCTGGAGAATCCCCATGGATAGAGGAGCTTGGCAGGCTACAGTCCATGGGTTCGCACAAAGTCAGACATTACTGAGCAACTAAGCATAGCTCAGCGCTGAGGACCACTTATAAATTCTTTCCAAGAGATGGAGCTCATACCAGGAATCTGATATGAGAATCAGTATGCCAGATGGGGTCAGGCTTGGGAGTCTGCCAAATCTGCGCTCCTGGAAAAACTTCTGCTGTCTTTCCTCCAATACAGAGTCCCTTCCCCATTTTCCAATTTCAAGCTAAATTCTACCCACCCTGCAAATGACCTTTAAGTATGAGCAACCACCCTCACATCATATTTTCTTTCCCCTTCCTGATCAAGCTACTCCAGCTCATGGCCACTGCCCTACCTCAGACTTTCATCAAATTCTCTCTCTTTTGCTGTCACGAAAGAATACTCTCTCAGCTCCATCTTTCATAACTCCCAGGGCAATCCTTCTGAAATACCTTCTGATTATGATAGCCCCTTGCTCAACAACTGTCAGTGTCTCCCTATGTGAGAGCCTCCCATCTAGATTCCCTTTCACACTTCAAACTCACCTATGTCCTAGCAAGAGGCCAATTAAAAAAATCCTTGGTTCTCTTGAGTCTCTTGGGGCTTGGTTTTTACCCTATTCTTGCTTTTTGTTATTCACCTGTTCCTGTAACCACTTACCTTGTGATATTCTTGACTTAGAGTATTTACTCCTCACACTTGATATATTAGTGTTTGTTAATGTTGAGCAGTTGTGTTCTCTTTTGAACATAATTTGTTATAGTCCTTTGACTACTCAGGTAGCATTCTGTTCAACCAGTGTTCAGACCTAGGTCTCCTGATAGAATATCCCTCATCTCCCTCTTGGGAATAGGTCATATTCTCCCTCACTGTTGCTGTTGTTCTTTAGTCCCTAAGTCATGCCTAACCCTTTGCAGCTCCATGGATGGTAGCCCACCAGGCTCCTCTGTCCATGGGGTTTTCCAGGCAAGAATACTGGGGTGGAGCACCATTTCCTTCTCCAGGGGATCTTCCTGACCCAGGGATTGAACCCACATCTCCTGCATTGGCAGACAGATTCTTTACCACAGAACCACCAGGGAAGCCCATCCTTCCTCATAAGCTGCAGGACAGACCCTATGGCCCAGTACACAAAACTGCAATTCATTATTCCGGTCTCTACTACCAAGTCCCACCATACCTCTGCACAGCAGTCACTGTGCTCAGCACAATCTTTCATTCTACTATTCTTCCATTCTTTTATCATGCTATGCCTTACATTTGTAAAACCCTTCCACCATTTTCCATTTGGCACATTCACCATTTGATATCCTTTGCCCCCACCAATATAATCGATCCTATAGAAATGCATATTTCTTACTTTTGTAATCATTTGAGTTCATCTAGTTTTTCCTCCCAAACTTGACTTTCTGTAATGAAACTAATAAGTTTTTTCATGTTGGTATCCTCAGATAGAGATGCAACCCAGTCTGTCAAATGACAGTTTCTTAACAAGTGTTTGTTGATTAAACAAATAATCTACACCATATGTTTGAACATATCTTGATTTTTAAGTTTGCATCATTTAATACTTAAATATCTTTCATCTATGTATCATTAACTTTGATTACTCACAAACATGATGTATAGCAGACATTTTATTTATTGATTTAAAATTTTTTTCCATTTATTTTTATTAGTTGGAGGGTAATTACTTTACAATATTGTAGTGGTTTTTTGCCATACATTGATATGAATCAGCCATGGATTTACATGTGTTCTCCATCCCGATCCCCTCTCCTGCCTCCCTCCCCATCCCATCCCTCTGGGTCTTCCCAGTGCACCAGACCTGAGCACTTGTCTCATGCATCCAACCTGGGCTGGTGATCTGTTTCACCGTTGATAGTATACTTGTTTCAATGCTGTTCTCTTGAAACATCCCACCCTCGCCTTCTCCCACAGAGTCTAAAAGTCTGTTCTGTACATCTGTGTCTCTTTTCTGTTTTGCATATAGGGTTATTGTTACCATCTTTTTAAATTCCACATATATGCGTTAGTATACTGTATTGGTCTTTATCTTTCTGGCTTACTTCACTCTGTATAGTGGGCTCCAGTTTCATCTATCTCATTAGAACTGATTCAAATGAATCCTTTTTAATGGCTGAGTATGATTTAAGTTTTTTATCAGAGTATAGTTGATCTATAACGTTGTGTTTTAGGTGTGCAGCAAAGTGAACCTGTTGCACATACACTTATATCCACTGTTTTTTAGATTCTTTCCCCAGATAGGCAATTACAGAGTATGAGTAGTTTTCTGCGCTATACCGTATGTCCTTATCAAGCACTTAAAAAGTACCCCATAGACAGCCATGTCAGCATTGAGAATTTATACTTGATGAACTGTATTATCTTCCTTGATATTAGCCCCTGATTTCTGTTTAATATATGCTGTGAAATTTTCATCTATGAATATATTCTTCTATACTTAAAAACTTAGCCTTTACCATTTCTTAGGGGAATAAAGTTCTTGACAGTGTTGCTTTCGCTTCTTCATTCCTATTTGCTAATTGCTCAAATCCTATTCCAGTAGAACTGGAACACAAAGAAGCCACTTACATGATGGTGGATTAATGTTGGTTAGGAAAGTTAACTGGAGATCTCACGTGGGAGGAGAATACTTGTTGCAAAGGATATTCATTAATGGTATTATCTCCTTTGCTCATGTCTGTATTCTGCTGTCATCATTCACACAGCCTTAATGATTGAGAGGGAGCCTTGTTTCAATCCAGGTTCCATTCCTAAATGCATCTAGAGAAGATCATCTTGTTCTTCAATTTATGTTTTCAGCCAGTTTACCAGCTATCTTGTCAAGAGCTACCCACTCCATCACACATAAAATTCATTATGCCCCAAATTTGAAACAATGATCCAATTTTCCAAATGTGTGTGTCTTAGAATTGCTTCCATTTTCATAATTAGCATGCAATTTCTTGATTTTCTCCAGCTAGAAACTTGACAGTACTCTTAGACCCCCTTTTTTCTGACCTTCATACTGAGTCAAAGACCAAATCCTGTGTCTTTAAACCCACCTAATTTTCTCCACCTCCACTGCCATTATTCTAGTCCAAATCATTATCATCTCTTTCCTGAATTCTTGCAAAATATTTTTATTTAGTTCTTCCAATTTACTTTCCACATAGCCTCTAGGGAAGTCTTTTAATAAGCAAATATGACTGTTTCTTAAAATCCTATAATGTCATGAGACTGCCTTTAAAATACAGTCTGGAATAATGCTTCTTTCAGTTCAGAAGACCTTGTATAACCTCTTCAGCTCCATCTCAACCTTCCTTCTCAGTCTTCATGAGCTTCACTGGAATTCTTTCTGACACCTAAGCCTTTCATGCGTCTCCCCAAGCTTCCCCTGAAACTTTATTCCTCTTTACCTAGCCAGCACTTACTTATCCTTGAGAACTCAATTAAAGCATCACTTCTAGGAGCCTACTATGATGCCCAGATTAAGTCAGGTAATTCCTTTGTATGTATATTTGCTTAAACTCATTACTTTCACTTCATATATCATATCCCACTTGTGATTATGTAACTATTTGTGTGATACTTCATTTTAGATTTCCTTGCTATTATGTGACCTTTTCCTGGGAGGACAAGCAGGCTTATATTTGGTCTACCATTATAGGATTTAGAAGAGTACTAGGAAAATAGGGGTGTTCTTTGACTGATTAATTCAATCAAAGATAGATGAATGACTATGTCTACACTGAGGGTTCAGCTACCTACTGAGATTCTAGATTTTTAATTTAGGCTTGGGTGTATGGCTGATATCTCTAAACTGATGAAAACAGGCAAAGTGTTGAACTCCACATTACTTTTTGGCAAAACTGCCTTCTATTTAACTGCCTAGGTAAGAAGGTCTTCACACTTGAAAACAGCTTGTCCAGGAAGACAACAGGCTCTACTGGGAGTTTCTCAAGACAAGAAGAGGCTTTGTGATTCTGAATTTGTGTTAGTTAATTGTGTAGCTTGGCACATCACTGGCGAGTCAGACCTTGTCCTTTTGTTTGAGTGCCTCAATAGCATGTGTTTATAACTTGTTGGACAGACACACATTGTGGATAATCATTGAGAGCTACCACTAAGCAGCTGCCAGTGGAAAATGCAGGACAATCAAATCAATTCAACAAGGATGGCTAAGAGCAATTGCATGAAGAGCTAGAATTCACATTGTCTGGCTGTTTTCAGGATAAGTAAAATGTATTTTTAGCATATATATATTTACTGTAAACTTATTATTAGTAAGTATTTCAGGATTCTTGGGAATAGAATAAACTTTGTGCTTTCTCTCTTATGACTTCTATTTTAGTGCAAAGAACATGAACTTTGGTGTCAGGCAGTCCTGGGTTGAAATTCTATTCACAAATTTTGCAATGCTTGGAACATTATCATCCTTTGAGAGGTCCTGCTTCTTCTACATCACAGCTGTCAAGGTTGAAATAAACAACGTGTTAAGAGGGCTGGCAGATAGCAGAAGCTGGGTAAATGTTAATTTTCTCTTCCCACACATCAGTCCTTTGTTTCTCCCTTTCTCTTTCTTTACTTCAGTCCTTTTGTCTTGGTCTTCCTGGTCTTTGAGGATCTGGGTGACTGTCTTTAATTCCCAGAATATTGGATGGCTAAAATATTGCCTTGAAGATTCTCCAGAATTCTATACTTTATTAAACCATCCTTAAACACATTAAGCAACTAGTGAAAAATTTCTCCTTCTCTGTCTTTACTGATGAAGGGGCTATTTCCATTGACTGAAGATTGTAGGATCTTTCATCTGTATGCTGTAGGTCTGCAGTTAATCAATTTAAAATTTCCTGGGGCATAGCCATTCTAAGTTGCACTTTTCTGGTAGATAGCCTGGAGGGAAGGGAGAAAATTTAGGAGTAATCCAGCATCATCGAAACATCCAGAACCCCCTGAATGCCTACCGAGAAAACCTGGCTCATCTGTTTTCTTAGGCCATCTCAAGCAAGAAGAAAATGGTCGGCCCAACCCCTAACCCACAGAACTGATCTGATGGCTATTGGACCACTGGGATTATATGTGAAGTTGGATGAGCTGTTGCTAAAAACATTTTAAGTGATAGAAACAGAACCCACTCTTAGCCCCACCCCAGTGGCGCATTCCAAATAGAGGAACAGATTGAACAGTGGTTTACCTCATCAGATTCTGCTCTCTATGATAGCCTTCCCTGAATTATTCTGTTCTGATTTATTCTGGTTACCATTAAGCCTTGGTAATTGGAGTAGGTGAGATAGGAAGCAATGTCTTAGACTAAAATAAATCTAAACTTTTAAACAGAAAGGATGATTGATGACTATTTCATGCCCTCTCCTTTCTCTCTTTACCTTCAACACCTCTCCACTCATGCTTACTCTCAGCTGATGAATTTGCTTTCAGATTCTGTGAGTGGCAATCATAGAAGGTCCACAAGTTCCCACACTACATTTATCCACTGACCAGCACCTGCATCCTTATGCTCTGTCTTCCCTCTTGCTATTATAGATGAAACATCTGTGCTCCTCATAAGAACAACCTCTTCTTTTTTAATTTAACATTAATAGTGATTGTCTTTTGTTTATTCAAACTGCAGCAGGTCTCAGTTGTGGCATGTGGGGTCTTTCCTCTTGGCCTGAGGGCTTCTTCTCTAGCATGTGGGCTCTGTAGCTGTAGCGCATTGGCTTAGTTGTCCCGAGACATGTGGGATCTTATTTCCCTGACCAGGGATTGAACCCGTGTCCTCTGCATTGGAAGGCAGATTCTTAACCACTGGACCACTAGGGAAGTCCCAAGAACAATCTCTTCAACCATCCATTGCCGGGGTCCAGCCCCAGCGGGGTCCAGGGGTTCCCTTCGGATGAGCGGCGTCAGCGAAGAAAAGAAAGCAGTCTTGGTTGAGTGCATAATCAAGACTACTTTATTTTTTTACATCAGTGCTTATATACCCTAAAACCAATAATCCTTTAAAGAGGTTTAAGGAGGGGGGAATGATAAGATTGTATCAGGTGCATAATCACGAGTTACATCATAAAGAACTTTCCAGAACAGTCAATACTTACACATAACTTTTAAACAATTTAATGGCAGCAACTAGTCAACTGTGAAAAGCCATCTACAAACCTTATCTTGGGAAGCTCAGCCCTGGGGGGACTTAGCCCTGGTACATAATCCTAAGGGTCAGAGGTCTCATAAATTCCCTCCTGATCATACCCTAAAGAATCTTCTCAATCTCTTTATCTACTTTTGCTTATGGGATAGATAGGCCTGTTGCTAGCAGATTTGGTTTTGTGCTAGAAGGGTTTTTTTGCAATCATGAGCATTCCAGATTCTAAATAATTCCAACAGAGCCAGAAGCGGCAGGATATTCTGTGTAAAATTTTCCTTACCTCTGGCCTGTTTATTGGGACCCATGTGCCCCCAGGGACTGTGTTGCTGCCATGCAAAGGTTTCAAGGAGGGATTCTAGGTTAAGAGTCAGACTAGTTTTTAGGGAACATAGAAGAATGCCAAGCATCAGAAGATGAAAGGACGAAGGCCTGGGAGTGGATGGTGGGGCGGTCCCGAGAAACCCCCGGAGGCCCGGACGCCTTTGAGTGTGGAGTGGTCCTGGAGGTCCGGAGGTCCGGACGCCTTTGTGTGCCAGCTCCTTGAACCCAGACCTTGTCACGGGCAGGGTGTCTCTCTCCGGCTCCCGACAGTCCATCAGATTCTATTCTCCTCCACATTTTTAGGGCTATCGCCCCAGAAATACTCCTTTCTAACGCCATTAATTGAAATCACCCTCCCACCAGATTAATTCCATTATCTCCTAACATTATAAGTTATTATTTTACAACCTTAAATAAACTTTCTTTACCTCCCTTTTCTCTCTAGTAATCACTCCATTTTTTTTTCTCTCCTCTACAGCAAAAACCCTTGAACGTGTGGTCTTTACTCCCTCTAATTCTTTTCCCATTCTTCCTTAAACCCACTCAAGTCATGCTTTTGGCTCTATTATTCCATTATTCATTGTTTTCAACAGTTAAGTTCCAGTTGCTAAATCCAAAGGTCAGTTCTCAGCACTCATTTATTTGTTCTTTCAGTTATTCAGCAAACAAATCATGTTTCTTTTCTTTCATTTTCTTCTCTTTTCTTTACTGGGTCTGGGACACCATTCTCTCCCAGTTGTCATCATCCTCACCGACCACAAAGCAACAACCAGGCTTTGTTGCTGACTCCTCTCCATCTGCCTCACTTTAATGGTGGAGTGTCCTGAGGCTCAGCACTGTGCCTCTTCTTTTCTCTAGTTACACTGATTTTTTTGGTGATCTCATTCAGTCTCTCAGATTTAAATCCTAACAACTCTTTGGTGAGTACCACCTTGGAACTTTCCCTAGAAATCCAGATGCAGATATGCCCCTTCTTCCATGACATCTTCGCTGGGAGTTTATGGGTTTATTGGACTAGTATGTCCAAAGCTGAATCCCTGAGCTTCCTCTCATACCTACTCTTGTTTTTCTCCGATCAACTCATATCAGATCAACTTTTCCTTATAGTCATCCTTGCTTCTTCTTTTCTTCTCATTCCATAAAGTCCTGATCATCAAGTATAATCAGAATCCCACACATCTCCTTCATCTTTCCTGCCAAAACCACCATCATCTCTTACCAGAATTGTGACAGAGAACTCTTAACTGTATTTTCACTTTCACTCTCATTCTCTTCAGTCTCTTGTTCACGTACCCACAGGAGTCCTATTAAATCTTAAGCCAGCATGTCAATAACTTCCTACCTCAATCGGAACCAAAGCCTAGGTTCATCAGAGGCTATGAGAACTTTCATGAACTTGAACTTTCATTACCTCATTGACTTAATTTCCTTTTATTCTTCCTATTGCCTCATCTGGCCTTACTGCAGTGGCCTTCTTGCTGTTCTTTAACTCACCAATTGGATTTCTGTCTCAGGATTTTATACTTCTTCCATTTGTAATACTTTACTTCCACTTGTATCTTAACTTTAGCTACCCAGAAACAGAGGTGTGGAGCTTGTGTGATAATCAGAGTGTCCAGGCAAGCTCAGAAGTTGGGAGAACCAACACAAGGACACAATGAGCTGGTTTCCATTGAGTGCTATAGTTGTTCAGTTAGCTGACTGCACTTTGAGCAGCCATGTTCCTGGAGGACCCAAAGAGAGAAGAATTTATCCACAGAATTCTCTTTTGCACTAGTTGAAATGTATACGCTTGGGTAGCAATTCCACAGCACTTCAAATGGCACGTGTGTGGGTTTAGGTGCCCCAGGGTCTGCAGTGGTGAAAACAGAATGCCCTGGGGCAGAAGGAAAGAAATTAAATCAGTCCAAGTCCCCTCAGAACTGAAACAAGACATGAATGAAGCCAAGAGCATCTCAGGGATGCATAAGAGATGTCTGCAAAACCCTGCCTGGAGTGCATTTTTCTTCAGACATTGCCATGGCTTGCTTTACTCTTGAGCAAATGTGGTTTTTGCCCAGATACCACCTTCTCAGTGAGACTTTTCTCAATTTCCCATTTATAATTATAGTCACCAAATATTCCAAATCCTCCTTCCCTGGTTTATTTAAGTCTCACTAGAAAGGGTTTCCCTGGTGACTCACCAGTAAAAAGTCCACTTGCAATGCAGGAGATTCAGGAGATGAGGGTTTGATCCCTGGGTTGGGAAGGTCCCCTGGAGGAAGAAATGACAACCTATTCCAATATTTTTGTCAGGAAAATCCCATGGATAGAGGAACTTGATAGGTTATAGTCCATGAGGTCACAGAGTCAGATAAGACTGAGCAAGCACAAACAGAAATCTATACTAGAGCTTTAAGTTTGTGAACTGAAATTGCAAGCCTTCCTGATATACGTGAATAAAATATATTCAACATCCTAATCAAAGCATAGGTCATGTGTTTACTTTGTCAAAGAATCAAATATTCTAGGCATTAAAAAATAGGATGGAGGTATTTCCTAGGTGGGTCTTAGAGCAAATTGCTGAATTGCTGAGAAGAATCATTCATGTCCAGTCATCAACAAGATGTTTGCTTGCATAGCTTCTTTATTCTTCCAAGTTGCCTTTTAATAATTTCCTTTTTTGATCTGTTCCATTAAATCTCTATGGTAATAAGCGAAGCAAGTCAGACACAGAAAGACAAGTAACATATGATATTCCTTCTATGTGGAATCTAAAGAAAGGGGCAGTACAAATGAACTTATTTACAAAACAGGAGTCACAGATAAAGAAAACAAAATGATGGTTATCAGAGGATAAGGGACAGGGGAAGAATAAATTGGGAAACTGGGACTGATATATACATACTACTATATATATAAAATAGGTAACTAAAAAAAAAAAACCTACTGAATCGCACAGAGAACTTTACTCAGCACTCTGTAGTGGCCCATGTGGGAAAAGAATCTTAAAAAAAGAGTGGGATGCTCAGTCACTTCAATCATGTTCGACTCTTTGTGACCCTATGGACTGTAGCCCACCAGGCTCCTCTGTCCCTGGTATTCTCCAGGCAGGAATACTGGAGTGGGTTACCATGCCTTCCTCCAGGGCACCTTCCCGACCTGGGGATCAAACTTGTGTCTGTCTGCATCTCCTGCAGTGCAGGCAGATTCTTTATCCACCGAGCTACCCGGGAAGCCTGAAAAAGAGTGGGTATATGTATAAATTAAATAAAATCTGGCCCCTGGGGAGAAAAATGAACTGAATCCATATCCATCCATGTGGATCACTTTTTTAAAAAAAATTGTTATTAAATGAAGCACAGAAGCCATAGTATCTTTCAAAAAATCTCTATGAAAATAATTGCAAGGATTAGAGATAAGCCTATTACTTGTTTTTCCCTCTCCCACATGTTAACAGGGATCCCTGTGAGTCAAACAATGATAACAGAAGGCTTATGAACACTGTTTCTGAACAAAGCAGAATGTGGAAACAAGAAGCTGCAGTGGTAAAAATAACTCCAGTTAGTCTCTGTAAGCATACATAATAAGCATCGTGAGTTATGATGTGTGCTATTAGACAATAAACATTCTTGATCTTCCTTCTCTAATCTAACTCGTCTCTGCCATTGTTATTGCAGGGGAGGGGAACTAAATAGTCAGTAGTAATGGCACAACTATTTTATATCTTTCTTATCATTAATATTATTTTATTCAGAGGGCTTTACAGGAGTCTGACAAGTCCTTGATCCAGAAATGCCTCCATCTACATTCTGGTTCAGTCCTCTATTAGCTTGTGTGAACCAGGGAAAGTTATTAAAGTCTTGGTTTCTTTAAATAAAGAAAGTAGAGATAATAAAAGTTAAACTCCAAGGTAGGTATTTGACAACTACAACTAAATAAGATGGTATAAAGAAAGCACTACTATATACAAAATTTAATACAGGCTTAATCTTCCTAGTGTCAACATTTATCAAAAAGCAACATGTAGTCATAAAGATCAAAAGAAGCATGAAGCAAGAAGAAATAATTTAAAGTAGCTATAATACCAATTAGATTTCTAAATTAAAAATAATTATTTTATGTAATGATTTTACTGTTGTTCATATTAAAGATAAAAATGGTATAATAGCCTAAGCATTGCAGCACTGCAGGACACTATGTTGAAGTCTTACATACATCAGAAATGAATGTTTTTGGTCTCTAGTGTTACTATGTTCCCTGAGCATTTATATAGTGTAGAGAACCTCTTTCTTCTCTCTAACAGTTAGTTAGAGGTCTAGAATATCTCATTAAGAAATAAGAGTCTGCTAAAAGTTGTTAGTCTAGAACATTTCACTAAGCAATAGATTCAGTTTGCAAGGTAGATAATTGATGTCCAGATGAATACATTTTTTCAGAAGAATTGCCTGTCCCTTCCCTCACAGTAAGAATTTCCACATATTATCCAAACTAAATAGCATAGCTTACTCCCTCCCACGTATACATCTTAGGTATGTATCATTTATATGTTTTCATATTTTCTTTTCTCCTCTTTTTATATGAGCTCTCGGTTGTATTTTTATATTCCCTGTGGTGCTTTAGAATGTTGTGCATTTTGAATGAATTTTATTATATGAATGTCTTCAAGGATGTAGATTTTAAAGTTTTCAGTTATGACATATTAATTGCTTCTGGAATATGAATAATACTTTAAAATACTATTTTATAGAATATTGAAAAATATTAATTAACAAATGACTAAAAGGAAAATATATGTGGCAAGTTTTCTCCAATACTTTTGCAAATTTTCTAGAAGTTTGAAATTATTTACCATAAAAATGTTTTTAGAAAGACCCCATAACATTAAAGTTAAAAATCTACTTAGCGTTAATTTTTACTTTCTTATCTGTGGAATTCAGAACTGAAGTCAAAGCAATCCAGAACAGCCTTTGAGTAAAGGAAAGCAGTGCCCCCTACAGGTCATGATATCAGGGTGTTGGGAATGTCTGTAAAGGACATCAGTAATTGACTCCTCACATCTAGTCATGAACTTCAAGTTTCCTTGCAAGCCACCACTCTCCCGTTCTCCACCATTCTCACTTGACTGGGGAAGTGACTTCAGACCCAATGCAGATCAATGAGATTCAAAAAAATTTTTTTTAAGTTGAAATTATTGGGAAAAAGAAACACTCTTTGGTTATCTTGCCTCAGTGTGAAAAAACTATTTAAATATAGTTATTGCAGAGGCAAGTTAAACAGAGAGAGAGAAAAAAATCAAGTCCTATTGATATTCTGTGAGAGCTTAGATCCAGTTATCCCTAAAGCTACTTATTTTTTCGGTTTCAATGAGCTTGTAAAGTACTCTTCTCTTTTTTTTGGCTGAAATTAACTTGAGTTGGATTTCTATCACTTACAAACTGGGAAAGTGAAAAAAAAAAAAATGGCTTGGGCTAAGAAAGTAAAAGTTGTCGGGCTATTCATCAGGCTGGAATAACAGGCAAAGGTAAAGTCAGTTCTGCAAAATTAACAGGAAATATTTCTCCCAAGGACACACTGCAGCTCTAAAGTGTCATAATAACCCCCTTTATGAGTGACTATGGCTATTTGAAATTCTAATGGTAAGAATGAAATGTCCCACTCTTGTGTGTAGAATTTAAGTTACTTTGACACAGGAAAGCAGCCTCAATTCACAATCTGGAAGCAGAAATTCAGATCCAGGGTTTCTGCACAGAGGTTTTCACAGCTATCTTAACTTTGAAGGGTCAAAGGAAACAAGACCTTCGGCTTGTTTTGCCATCCAAATCTTTGACACAGACTTCCCTGACTTCCAGTGTATCAAAATAGGCTTAAATTTGTGGTCAAATTTCATCTGAACTCTACGCCTACACAGAACTCTATAATAACTCTCTATGCTCCTTAGTTTGGCAAGATAATCTATGTTTCCTTTCTCACTGTGATGGATAAATAACCCTGACTTCCTCAGACCACAAGTAGTTACTGGTGGCTTTAGCGCTTTCCCCGTGGCTCAGACAGTAAAGAATCCTCCTGCAATGCAGGAGATTCGATCTCTGGGTTTGATCCCTGGATCAGGAAGATCCCCTGGAGGAGGAAATGGCAACCCATTCCAGTATTCTTACCTGGAAAATCCCATGGACAGAGGAGCCTGGTGGACTATAGTCCATGGGGGTCACAAAGAGTCAGACATGACTGAACGACTGATACTTTCACTACTTTTCACTTTAGGTTGACTAGCTTGGTTTTCTTCTTTCTTAATAGCAATTTCTCTACCCAAATTGTTTGTTTTAAAATGAAAAAATTGTTCATTTACTCTTCCCCAGAATAAATCTCATGGAAAAGCCAAGTCTTAGCAGGTGTTCTGAAGTTGGGCTCCATAGCCTGGCTACTCACAGCGGGCTGCCTGTCACAGCAGCAGGAGCAGAATTAGGGAGTTTGTCTGAAAGAATCTGGGGCCTTATCCTTGTCTTCCTTATTCAGAATCTGCATTTTATTGAGATTCTGGTAATTGTGTATACAATAAAGGTTGAGAAGTGCAGTTCAGAGGAGTCCTAGAAATTTCTCTAGGGATCCCCAGGAGATCTCATAGAAGGGAGATGCAGAGCCACTGGCCTTTTCCTTATGAAAGCCATCTGGAATACACTGTTTTGTGAGTTTCACTTTTCTTTTTTAAAGTAGGTAAATAAAAATGTTTAATTGGAATTTCAATTTCAAACTCTTAAAAATTAATACAGTGAATAGACAGAAAAGTAAACGATGTAATAGATCTGAAAAGCACCATGAGCCAATTCAATGTAGTTAAGGTTTATACAATTTTCACACAACAGCAGGATACAAATTCTATTCAAATTCGCATAGACTATAAATCTAGAGACACTGGAACATATCCAGGGACATAAAGCAAGGTGCAAAAATTTCATGGTCTAAAGATCTTGAAATCATCCAGAGTCTGTTCTTATTACCATGGAATTATGTTAGAAATCAATATCAAAAGCTATTTGAAAGTAACCCACATATTTTCAAGTGTAATGTGACAATTACCAAGAAAGATCTTTAACTTAGCTGTTGAAAGCCTCAGTAAAGTGAAAAGACCAAAACAAACAAACAAACAAAAAAGAAGGTGATTGTAGAGAAGAAAGCATTTATATGAGAAATTAATATCAAAATGAGAAATTCATATCAAAGATAATTTTAAAATCACATATATTTAGAAATTGAATATATACTTCTAAATGATGGGCAGACATCCTGGAGTGTGAAGTTAAGTGGGCCTTAGGAAGCATCACTACAAACAAAGCTAATAGAGGTGATGGAATTCCAGCTGAGAAATTTCAAATCCTAAAAGATGATGTTGTTGAAGTGCTGCACTCAATAAGCCAGCAAATTTGGAAAACTCAGCAATGGCCACAGGACTGGGAAAGGTGGGTTTTCATCCCAATCCCAAGAAAGGGAAATGCCAAAAAATGTTCTATGATACAATTGCACTCACTTCACATGCTGGAAAGCTAATACTCAAAATCCTTCAAGCCAAACTTCAACAATACGAGAACTGAGAACTTCCAGATGTACAAACTGGGTTTAAAAAAGGCAGAGGAGTCAAGAGATCAAGTTGCAAACATTCCTTGGATCATAGAAAAAGCAAAAGTATTCCAGAAAAACATCTATTTCTCCTTCATTGACTATGCTAAAGCTTTTGACTGTGTGGATCACAACAAACTGGAAAATTCTTCAAGAGATGGGAATACCAGACCACCTTACCTTTCTCCTATAGCAACAGTCAGAACCAGACATGGAGCAATGAACTGGTTCAAAATTGGGAAAGGAGTACATCAAGGCTGTATATTGTCACCCTGCTAATTTAATTTATATGCAGAGTACATTATGCTAAATGCTGGGCTGGATGAATTACAAGCTGGAATCAAGACTGCCAGGAGAAATATCAACAACCTCAGATATGCAGATGACACCACTCTAAAGGCAGAAAGTGAAGAGGAATTAAAGAGCCACTTGATGAAGGTGAAAGAGGAGAGTGAAAAAGCTGGCTTAAAACTCAGCATTCAAAAGTGAAGATCATGGCATCTGGTCCCATCACTTCATGGCAAATAGATGGGGAAACAATGGAAACAGTGACAGATTTTATTATCTTGGGCTCCAAAATCACTGCTGAAAGTGACTGTAGCCACAAAATTAAAAGATGCTTGCTCCTTGGAAGGAAAGCTATGACAAACTTAGACTGTATTAAAAAAGCAGAGGCATCACTTTGCCAACAAAGGTCCATTTAGTCCAAGCTATGGTTTTTCTAGTAGTCATGTACGGATGTGAGAGTTGGACCATAAAGAAGGCCGAGTGCCAAAGAATTGATGCTTTTGAACTGTGGTGTTGGAGGAGACTTTTGAGAGTCCCTTGGGCAGCCAGAGTGCCAAACACTGTTATAAACACTTCTACATATACTAAGTTAGTTCAAACAAGTCAGTCAACCCTTAATGTTCCTTGGAAGGACCGATGCTGAAGCTCCAATACTTTGTCTACCATATGTGAAAAGCCGACTCACTGGAAAAGACTCTGATTCTGGGAGAGTTTGAGGGCAGGAGGAGGAGAGGGCCACAAAGGATGAGATGATTGGATGGCATCATCAACTCAGTGGACATGAGTTTGAGAAACTCGGGGAGATAATTAAAGACAGGGAAGCCTGGAGTGCTGCAGTTCATGGCATTACAAAGAGTCAGACATGACTTAGTGACTGAGCAAGCAACAATATAAGCAGCTATAACAAGGAAAATTAGAAAATATTTGCGACAGAATAAAAATGAAAAGAAGGACCTCCCTGGTGGTACTGTGGATAAGAATCTGCCTGCCAGTGCAGGAGACACAGGTTCAATCCCTGGTCTGGGAAGATTCCACAAATTGCGGAGCAACCAAGTCATCTGCCACAACTACTGGAGCCCATGCTCTCGGGCCTTGGAGCCACAGCTTCTGAGCTGGCCTGCTGCAACTACCAAAGCCCAGGCACACAGAACCTGCTCTCCGTTAACAAGAGAAGCCACCGCAATGAAAAGCCCATGCGCAGAAACATGGAAACAGCCCCTGCTTCCCACAACTAGAGACATCGCCAGAGCAGCATTGAAGACCCAGTGCAGTCAAAAGGTAATCAAGTAATTAATTTTTAAAAAATGGAAAGAGAATTTATCAGATTTTTTGTTGTAGCTGAACCTGCTTCCGTGCAACTAAGTACAATGTGTAATCTTGAATAAGGTATGAAAGCAAATAATGGACACTAGCATGCAATTCTGGAGTTTCAATTACCTATAAGTGCATTTTTAAAGTAAAGAAGATTGACAACTTGTTATTTTCATCCCCATGAATACTTCATTGTGAATTAGTTCATCAGCTTGTTTGTGAGGGAACAAGTTTTCTCTGGAGTGGACCAGAGAAGGAAGCATGCCAATGAGGAGAAGCTAGGCATCTGTACATGAAGTCCCCTGCCCAGCGCAGCTATTTGCTCGTCTAATAGACACGGCTACAAGCAGGAGCTGCTGGTCTTTTAGGCCACATGCATGTAGGGTCCTAGAATGAGACTAAATAACAGAATTGGGAGCAGGTCTATCAGAGGACTATTTGTATAAGGACTAAGGAAGATGACTTTTTTGAGAGAAGGAAAAACCAGGAAGATAAATTTGACCAGGATAAATGCCTTGGTCCTCAGAGGGGAGTAGAGATTTTGAGAACAGTATGGTAGCTGTCAATGAAATTAATTTCTGCCATAATTCCATGGAGTGGGGTGAAAGTAAGGAGACAGAGAGAGGGAGTTGAATAAGCTCTTTGCCTCTGATCTTGGGGAATTAATTATTAGGACACAAGAATGTAACATAAAGAGACAAGCATTTCCTCGTCTCTCTTTGCTTGGCAGCAGACCACTCACCACTTTAGCACCTGAGGACTTTGCCTCTGTTCTGTTCAGTTCAGTCGCTTAGTCATGTCCGACTCTTTGCGACCCCATGAACTGCAGCATGCCAGGATTCCTTGTCTGTCACCAACTCCTGGAACTTGCTCAAACTCATGTCCATCGAGTTGGTGATGCCATCCAACCATCTCATCCTCTATCATCCCCTTCTCCTCCTGCTTTCAATCTTTCCCAGCATCAGGGTCTTTTCTAATGAGTCCGTTTGCACATCAGGTGGCCAGACTATTGGCACTTCAGCTTCAACATCAGTCCTTCCAAAGAATATTCAGAATTGATTTCCTTTAGGATTTAATGGCTTGATCTTGCAGTCTAAGGGACTTTTAAGAGTCTTCACCAACACCTAATGCTCAGCCCAGGGAAAGCAGTACCGACTGGGAGGACTGCTGGTTCTGATGGAGATATGGGGGCTTCCCTGGTAGCTCAGCTGATAACGAATCTGCCTGCAATGCAGGAGACCCTGGTTCAATTCCTGTGTCAGGAAGATTCCCCTGGAGAAGGGATAGGCCACCCACTCCCGTATTCTTGGGCTTCCCTGGTGGCTCAGATGGTAAAGAATCTGCCTGTAATGCGGGAGACCTGGGTTCGATCTCTGGGTTGGGAAGCTGTCCTGGAGGAGGGCATGGCAACCCACTTCAGTATTCTCTCCTGGAGAATCCCCATGGACAGAGGAGCCTGATGTGCTACAGTCTATGGGGTCACAAAGAGTCAGACATGACTGAGTGACTCAGCACAGCACCACATGGAGAAAGGGCCATGATTGGAGGCCATAGAGGACATGCGGTCAGAGCGTAGCAGCAGCCAGTAACCAGGGGCCCTGGATTTCTGCTTGGCATACAGAAAACACCTTCTGGGGATGCAGGAAAGTGTAAGGAAGGAGACAGATTTCCCAAAGGGCATGTGACCAGATCTCTTGTGTGGAAAGAAGAGCCTGTGGAATTTTAGTTAATGTATTCATGCAACCCCACTTATATCTGCAAGTGGATGAGGAATAGGAACATTTAACAAGAGGTTTATTGAAGTTCAAAATTTAATCCCCCTCATACCCTTTCTCAGCTACTTTTAAACAGATGAATCATAACACAAGTTCCCCTGGGCACATATTCTGCACAAAGATTTGGAGTTGACTTTACAGCTAAGAGGTCTTAGTGTTTGAAGAGAACACTGTGCAGTGTATTTCCCTCTAAATTCTCCCATTGTTTTCAGTATTTCTCCAAGGAATACAAGAGGCGGAGGATACTGCCTGCTACTTTTTTGATGTCTCATCACCATTCAACAGTGTTCCACATGTGCACAGCCTGATCAAGTACTTGTCTACCCTTCAATTGGGTCATAACTCGTCATAGTTTCATTTCATTGTTTTCAAACATGTTTTAATAACTGCTATCCCCTGAGAATACAAAAATAGCGAACATGCGCCTCTTACGTTCAAAGCTGAAATCAAAGATTTATAACCTTTAGGCCAATGAGAAAAGAGTTATTGGTTCAAAATTAATATTTTCTGCCTTTTCCCCATGCCAAAATAGAAACGGGTCTGCAGGCACATTTTTCTTTTTCCATAATGAAAGAGTACAGTTTAATAACAGCTTAGCAGTTGTGTTGAGGCAAAAGATTTTTTTTTCTTCATTATTTCTCAGTGAAACCCCAAGAGGTCAAGCTTACACATTCCTCTGAGGGAAAAAGTGTGAGTGGAGGATAATCATTTTGCCAATGAATGCTTGGAACTGCTAGCACTGGTGTTCTCCCCTGCCCTCCTGGGCTTCTCACCAAGGGCATTAAATCCCACTTTGTAGAATTTAATGTGGTTTTTACTATGTTTCACCTTTGCCTAAAATGCCAGATGTTTCCAGGAATATTAATATTTCTATCCACAGGACTGAAAGATGAACATGGTAGAAGAGGCCCAGTTTTTAAGTTCACCTCCCGCCACTTAATTCCATGGTGGCCATTATTACAGCTCACTGAGATGACAAATATTGAACCATATATTGACAGCCAATGTTGAAATGGCGCCATCATGCCACAATAGTACTTTTCACAAAAAGAGAAATATTTGCTCCAGTGCCAAGTGATATGCATACTCCTTTCATCTTGGAAGTGCCAACTTCTTTAACCTGTGGAAAGGAGATACTTCTTTAATTTCTGGGGTCTGCTCTTCTTCCCCAGTGGCTCAGAAGGTAAAGAATCCCCCTGCGATGCAGGAGACCTGGGCTCGATCCCCTGGTTGGGAAGATCCCCTGAAGGAGGGCACGGCAACCCCCTCCAGTATTCTTGCCTGGAGAATCCCCATAGACAGAGGACTCTGGCTGGCTACAGTCTATGGGGTCTCAAAGAGTTGGACATAACTGAGTGACTAACACTTTCACTTTACTTTTTGAGGTCAGCCTCTGCTGTTGGGAAAAAGTAGTTTCATCTGAAGTTCTGAAAGTGAGGGGAGCAAAAAGAAGGGATGGGACCTCTGTTTTTAACTGCTTTTGTGATACAGATATAATACGGCACCCATGCTTACGTACATCATCCTATACATGGTGTCAGGATGGTGTTTTATGATGCTAATATACTATATTCATCATTACGGTATTGCTATAGTGATATTGGCTTTTGTGGAAATACCAGAAGCTAAAAGCATCAGACTTTTAAGATGCCTAACTTTGATGCAATGGAAGCAATCATGGCATTGCCTTTATTGGTGGAGGATATATATTCTTTCACAGAGGAAATCCTAATATGGTGATTTATATTTTTTAAAAAGAATGACATTTTCTGTTGCTCTGAGTCATGTCTTATTTAAAAGATCCACTTTGGGGCTGTAATAAAGCGCCGATAAATATGAAATAAAAAAATTAGGACAACTGGTATCAGGACTTTATTAGGCTTTTCACTGGATACAAAGAAACTTTTTTAACATTAAGAACACAATCTTATCAAAAAAATTTCATTTGCTAAACAGAACTGTAGGCATGTATTTTCTTTACATCACATTTATTAAAGTATCAATGACCAGATCCTAAAAAGAGAAGGCACAGGTCTGTCTCCCGCTGGTGAATTTCTCGTGTCTAATGAAGGAAATGTCACCAGCTCTGCAAATTCCCATCCTTTAGACATGAAATAAATCAACAGAAATGTGTGAAAGCAGGGGCCATGAGATGGAAATGTTACATTAAGAGATCTGGATTTTCCTATCACTTATATAAGTTTCAAGAGAGGAGGCAGCTACTCAAATGTCCTGAAACTCCATCCCCATTCAGGCCCTGCCAAGGAGTCACTGTTGGATTCAGAAATATTTGAAAACTCTATTTTAGGAATTCCAATACATTCTACACTTTGCAAATTTGTCTAGAAAATGGCCTTAGGTCTCACAGTTCTTACTCTGGGATGGGTTGGGTTTCCAATTCCTTAGAAAAAGTGTTGGTTGTGATAATCTGCTTTGATGAGTCTCTCTGGCAGGTGCGGCTTCATTGTCAGGAACTACATTCCCACCTGCTGTCTCTTCCACCCAATCTCCTGAGTAGGCACAGACAAAGCTGTGTGCATACCTCAGACACTCCTCTCTTTCTCCAGCAGTCAAGAGAGTTCCTTTCTATGTCAAATTTTCTACAACTCCATAGATGACCAGGTCTAATCTGATAAAACTAATTTGTGCTAAGTTGTTAATAAGAAGAGTAATGGATTCATTTGTTACCTCTCTGAAAGAAAAAGATAACAACTTTTAAAAGCGGTCCTGGTATGAGTTAGAAGGTGCTTCTCGCCAGGGGCATTTTTAATGTATGGGTATGTTTCAGGTTGTCCCAATTATTGGGGAATGTTACATAAGGGATTGTGGGGATAGAGACTTGGATCTCACAATAGACAAGTGAATGTGGCATTCATCTTATGAAAGTTCTTACCTGATTATTCTTCCTGTACTTCAGTTGGCCCTTCATAACACATTTTTGGGACTTGGCATGGGCCAATACTTTCCTTAATGAGGGGTAGTAAGACTACTGATTTTTATGAGCTATCTTAACACAGGAGTGTGGAGAGAGGTAGGATGTTATACCCTATAGGTAGCCCTACTGAAAAAGACAGTCAGGATTCATAGGGATTTAAGATTAGGAAAAAAATGCAGACACACACAATTAAATGTGAATTTCAGATAAGCAATGGATAATTCTTAATATAAATACATCTCATGAAATATTGGAAAATATTATACTAAAATATTCATTTGTATCTGAAATTTGAATTTCACTGGGTGTCCAGTATTCTTTCTAGCAACCTTAAATATGGGACAAAAATAATTGAAGGTGGAGAAAAAGAAAAGAAGGTAGATTAATAACCTGTACCAAGATCCCAAACCTAAAGATTACAGAGTTTTGCTTTGAACATGACCACCAGTGCAGATCCTTAAATTAGTATTTGAATGCACTTAGGTAGATAGCAAAAATTCAGGAGTGTTGCTTCCTGCTTTTTTTCAGAGGGAATCACATCGGTACCACCTAATGTTGATGGGTCTTTCATGACTCTCAGAGAGCCAAGGCAGTTCATCTTACTTGAGAAGACCCCCCTTCCTTTTTTTAAGTAATGGTTTGGAGAAACATTATTTTATGGAAAACTGGGGTTCCCTAAATATGGGTTCCATGAAAAATGGGTTCCATGTTTGGAAGAACAACTTTAGAAGTGCACTGGCTCTCTTGTGGATGGAAGTGAGTCTGAATTTAAGTTTTTTGCACATTAATGAAGTCAATAAATTAATTGATGTTTGAAACTTAAAGAGCACTGGGTATCCCACAAGCTGCACTATTTGCTTGTGGGAACTCAAATAAGTACTAAAGCACATTCCTCATGTGATTAAAAAAAGGCCACTTTTAACAAAAACATAATCTCCTTTTAAATTTTAACCCCGAATTGCAACAGTAACAAAAATGTCAATGTATTAAGGCTGGTCATAATGTGCCCTTTTTCTTTAGGATAAGTTTGATTTTGCACAAGATATAGTACACTTACACACACACCACATACAAGCACATACTTCTGACTCATACAAATACACATTTAGAACTAATACCTATAAAAGAGTATCACAAATGAAATAAAAAGTGCACAAGTTTTCAATAGACTTAATCAACATGTTTTACAAATTCTACAGAACATTTTATCATTGTCATTGGGAAAACAAACAATTTAGAGCATTATTTAAAACTGTATGTAACACAGGAGCCACCAGTAAGTTATGGCAAATACAGCATTCACACCATTGTGTCACTGAAATCCAGTTGAAAAGACTAAAGTGCTATAACATAAAATACTTTTAAAAACCTTGTTTAGCATATCTTGAGGGACACTATGCATTATTTTCTATTAGCGATTCAGAAAGCAGCACTCTACCTGTGAAGCTCTTATCTGGAGAGCAACCAAAGGTCAGAAGTTTGTGTCGCTGGATCATTAAAATTGCAGAACTGAAAAACTCACGAAAACATACATTTCCTGAGACGTCCAACTTTTCTAACAGAGGAGATCCTGAATGGGTAACATTGGCTAAAACATCTTATAGCCTCAAAGAACTTAAAACAATATTAAGAAAAGATGTTAAGAGAAGATGTGTGTTTGCTTGTTTGTGATTTATTTTTAAGTTCATCTTCGATTCTCCAGCTTGAAGTGTTACTGACAACATAGTTAGACTACTGCTAGGCATTTCTTATTTATGATGGTCTTATTTTTCACTGGTTTTCTAGTGATTTTTCTCCTCTTAAATATTTAAATATTTGAATTATGTTTGTGCCTACTTATGTAGGAGATATTGATTTTAAGAGTTAAAACTTCAGTAGAATCAGGTTGATTGATTAGAGTGGTTTCCACTTGAATAATGTGTAAGATGTTCATGCTGTGTGTGTGTGTGTGTGTGTGTGTTTATGTGTGTACACACATAGGTGCATACATACCAAACACTTCATGCTCTAATACATTCACTGTTAGGTGGTGCTCCATGAAAAGTAAGTTTTCCTAGTATGGCTGAAAGTGAATATTGAGGTCATCATATAGAGTATATCCTAAGGCTTTTAAAAGATGCCTCCTCATTCTCTGCATTCATATGACTGTGTAGTAATAAGGGAGACCTAAAGGATGAAATGGCAGAAGTCATCACCATATTGGGCCTTCAAAATTACAGACAGGAAAGCAAACCCAAAAATGATACTCTTTGCATATTTTCCCTCATCAGTCACTCACCCCTTTGATTTCCTGCTATAATTCGATAAAAGTTGGATTTTGTTTGTTTGTTTTTTCTTCCTTGCAGGACTAGTGATGGAAAAGTCTTAAGAACTAAGGAACACAAAATGTGCACCAAGATGTATCTCCTACCAGTTGGGGGTTTATCTGCAGCCCTTGTGCTCAATGTGCTCTGAACACAATGTCTAACTAAGACAAAGGAGCTTAGGCTGATGGTAAACGCTAATCACATACTACTGGTCCTCACCCCACCTCTTTATTTAAGGCCCACAGCCTGTTCCCCAAGTGTGTTCCAGAGCAGGGCTAATGGACAGAAGACAGCCAAAGGCATCTTCTCTTCATTCTCCTTGCAAAGGAATCCCTTCTAGTGAACTTTTCCTCTAGCTGGAGGACCAGGGTTCACATCTACCTGTTCCCTCCTTTGGAAATTAAGGCAAGTCCATGTACCCCCAGTGCCTGCTACATATACACTGTATACCCATATGGAAACCAAACATTGGTTTGGAAATATCACTTGTCAAACAAGGTCTCTATGTGCAGATTATTAATAGCAATTAAATGCTTTCTCCAGTTGAAAAACTGCACAATTAATCTAATGCTTCAGCATGTTTATTTTTTTTTCCAGCACCCAAATGACAAATATGACAAAGCTAATTCTAAGCGAATATTATAGGAAAGCATCTAAGTTCAAGAAATTACAACATAGTTACCTCTATATTTTACTCATTTTTCATTAATATGTTGAAAGATCTATTTTCTCATACATTTATAAGTCAAATCCTTGTGTCATTGTAAGTTTGCTTGGCTAAAGGTCCTCCTGAGGGATGAATAATGAATAGTCAGAGAAAACCTGCCCAAAAAACAACTTCACAGGACATTAATTCCAATAAGCTATAGTCCTTATAAAAGGAATCATATTCCAATGCACTTAAAGAGCAGGTAAAAGATATAGAAAGACAATAAAACTGGAGGAGAGAGGAAGCGGAAAGCAAACTATATTTGTAGATAATATTATCTATCCGTACAAAAATATTTGAATATAATCAGCTACTCTACTTTCAAAGTTCTCGTCAACTCTTTTCCATACATTGTTAAAGGTTTTGGTCTTAAAACTAAAGTATTTAATATCATCAAAGTTTTCACTTGAAAAGAATTGTCACTGTGTCTGTCCGTGACTCTGTGTGTTTGTGTGTGTTTGTATCTGTTCGCCTGCAAGGAGTAGGTACAGATTGGTTTATTTTGTTTGTTGATACAAATTCACACAACTGGAATGGAGAATATATCTGTTGCATGTATATATGCACACTACTTCGTCAACAAAACACAGCTGTATACTTTTCATAAATGTTCTCTTCAGTCTAAACAATTTCTCTCCCTTCCCCACAGTGGTTAATAAATACTATTTTCTGATAGTGAGTATTTATAATCTTTTAATCAACTCTTGATTATGTATAATTTTAATGTACATAAACTTGGAATCAAATCCCTTACCTAAAACTCAGAGATTAAACCACACATATGTTTAAATTAATTAAAAACTGAGAGCATGCTTTTATTTTTCTATGGTCCCACTTTACATGGATTATGTCGTTTTCCCCCAGGAAACTATTGAGGTGTGATTATTTCTAAACATGAAGATAAGATAATTTAGAATTGTACAAATTTCAGCAAATCTTATAGATTTTTATAAATGCCTCAAAGTAGTCCTGTGAGGCATATAGGAAAGGGTTATTGTGCTCTTTCAAGGTTATTTAGAGCTGTCAAATATCGCAAAGACACCAAGGGGGAAGCAATGCTTAAAGTTGTATTGCAGTTTTCTTCCTCATACATGTGGACTATCACATGGTAGAAGGCAGAAACTTTCTGTGAAACTTTGGCCTCTGCCTCAAAATTAACCCTGGGGTGAGATGGACGGAACCCAAAAGTGATTTTCAAAATCTGCTCAAATCACATGTACTTAAGAATCTCCTGAAGATGCTTCATGGATCCTTGAGAGGCCACAGTCGTAGTTTCAAAGACATTGTTCTCATCCATTCTGTTACCCTTCCTTCTTCCTCAACTTTAATTTAAAAAACTCAAATTGAAGCTTCTCAGAATATGTTCCTCAAAATTTGGGATGTAGAATGACATGTTGGGAAATCTTAATTTGGTAGCAAAGCTTGCACAACCTTTCATTTCTTTCTTTCTTTTCTTATTTTAATTTTTTTAGTCAGATTAATTGTTAGAAGAACTTGTGTAAGTGTTCTTTTCAGAGTTTTCTGGTTCTATTTTTTAGTTAAATTTTTTTCTTTTATAATTTTACTTTTATTTACTTTTTCATGGAAAGTCATTTTATTTTAAATATAGTGGTGTGTACATGTCGATCCCAAACTCCCAATCTATCTCTCCTGTCCCCCACCCTTTCCCCTGTAACCATAAATTTGATCTCTTAGTCTGCGTACCTTTTTCTGTTTTTTTAAGTTCATTTGTATCTTTTTTTAAATTCTACATATAAGAGATATCAAATGTTATTTGTCTTTCTCTTTCTTATTTTACTCAGTATGATCATCTCAAGGTCCAACAGAGTTTTTTGATTTTAACACACATAATTTTTCATTTACCGGGCATTCAAGACAATATTTAAGACATTTCTGAATTAAAATGACATCCATCTCCTCACCACCTCCATTTTTCAATATGGAGTTGGCACTAATTGTTCTTCCATAAAAGTTTTTTTATTCTATATTTATAGCTGCCTTCAATAGAAATACTGTGAAACACTATTGTTTTTAAATGACACAAAATTTACTGATTATGGCCTCCAATATTACTGATGCAGGGAAATTGATTTGATGCATATTATCTATGACCAAAAGTTAGCAAGATTGCAGACTACAGAATATTATACCAAATCCTACAAAACAAGTAAATTTCAGTACAACAATGTAATACACATTATGCTGGGCATTCAATTACTTTTAAGTCCCATACAGCATCAGATTAAAAAGAGCGAGCGAGAGAGGGAGCAGAAAGTTTCATTTGGAGGAAAGTGTAGGAGCCCTAAGTTGAAATCAGAAACACAATCAAGTAAACACCCATAAGTTACAAAGACTAATTCTGAAAAACAAAATTTACTAGTCTTTTTTTTAATCCCTAACACTAGAAGTAGGTTTTGCTTATCAAATGGGAAATGAAATATTTATAATAATGAAGAATATGATAATAGTCACTGAAGAAATGGTTTTCCCCCTTTCCCACCCACTTTCAGCCCTTATCCCTTCAGAAACTCAGTGGAATAGGAAGATCAGAGTGTTTATAGATAAAACATCTAATACAGTGAATCTTCTCCTTCTTATTCACTGAAACTCCAAACAGTACCATCAAGTGTTGGCTTCCCCTTCATCAAAGACATAGTTGAGCTTTATGACAGTGCTGATGAAATCACCAAGTTCTACAAAGTCGGCAGTGACAATATTGATGCCACTCTCTCCTGGCTTCTGTGTGCGGACCCACTGCATCATGGCAGGAAGAGCTCTGAGAAAGGAAAGAAAAAGAGATGTTACAGAAGGAAAGATGTTATTTTTCAAGCTTGCAATCCCCAGGACTTCCTTCAGTTTTCTAATTTACTAAAATAAATGCCCCAATTACAGATACATAATGAAGAAAAAAAAAACAAATGGACGATGGTAAATTCTTAACCTCTTAAGTGACTCTGCAGGAGAAATACAATTATTCTTGGAGGGTGGCTCAGATGCTAAAGAGTCTGCCTGCAATGCAGGAGACATGGACTCAATCCCTGGGTCAGAAAGAACCCCTGGAGGAGGAAATGGCTACCAACTCCAATATTCTTGCTGGAGAATTCCATGGATAGAGAAGCCTGGTGGGTTACAGTCCATGGGATCGCAAAGAGTTAGACAAGACTGAGAGATAACACTTTGGAATCCACGAGGGATTGGCTTCAGGAATTCCCACAGATGCCAAAGTCTGTGAAAGCTTTTTCACAGTGTCTTACATAAAATGAAGTTGTAAAGTCAGTCCTTTTTATCCATGGTTTGTGCATTCATGAACTCAACCAACCCAGGATCGATTTTTGTGGATATGGAACCCAAGCATATGGAGGGCTGACTGTAGTCACTATATCAGTCAATACTGGACTCCATCTTTGGAGATCTCACATGCCATGAGAATTTATAGTGAAATTTCTCCACTAAGAAAGCAACATTCTTGCACTCATTTTTTAGTCTGGTATGGTGTGATTACAAACCCTGGAGAACTATGGGTTACTGAGGTCAGGGATGAGTACATACACTTAGCAAACATTTATTACAAACCCACTATTTTCAGGAAATGTGATAGATTTTATAAATAGACATATTAGTGAAACTGCCTGCATTTAAAGAGTGCATAGTTTGGTGGTGGACCGATGGACAAGGAAGACAATTTTAATATAGTACAATCAGGGCTCATCCTTTAAACTTATTTACTGATCACCTCTTCTATTCCAGACACCTCTGAAGGCACTTGGAAAACTTGAGTGGGCATAGCAGATAAAAATACCCACCTGTGAGGAGCTCACAGTCTAATAAGGAAAGACAAACAATGAATAATCATCATAAATTAATTACATCATTTGATAGGAAGGAAGAAGTGCTATTAAAAAGCAGCAAAAAAGGGAAGATTTGAAGTGTGCAGATAGGAGTGGAGCAGATGGCAACTTAAAATAGGGTGCTTACACAAGTGCATTGACAAGGGGATATTTGTGCAAGGGTTTGAAGGAGACAAGGGAGTTAGTCACATAGATAGCCAGGGAAAACATTTCAGCTGCTGCCATAGCGTTACATGGGTAGTATGCCTAAACTTTGTAAAAGAAAGAGGAGACCATTAGAAGATGAAGTTAGAGGAATTATGGCACTGTAGGCTATTACAAGGGTTCTGAGTGTTACTTTGAGTGAAAAGGGGAGTCTTTGGAAGATCTTGAGCAGAATAGTGTTGTGATCTGACTTAATTATAAAAGATGATTCTTTACCACGAGAGCACAGTGGAGAGTCACCTAGCCTCGTTTGCAAAATCAGGGAAAACTTTTCAGAAGAGCACTCCCTGAATGTTGAGAGATTAGGAAGACTTAGCTGGGAGAAGGTGTGAATGGGGGATGGAGGATGATGTGGTATATTTTCAGACAGAGAAAATAACATTTCTACATTCATTAACAGGGGTATGGTGTGCTTAGGAGTAGGGCATTTGGACAGACAGATCCAGCTATTAATAAGGATGCAGTATCCTATGATAGCACATTGAAGAGAAACCACTATGGCTTAAGCAGGCAGGAAGGGAGGTTGAGAAAGGGATAAATGAACCAAGGTCTTAGAGATGGCAGTGCAATAACAATGAAAGAGTGAGGAAGTCCATGTGGACACCAAATTCCTGGATGGAATGGAGAGAGAAGGAAAGATACAAAGGTATGAATGGAGAGATCATGATGAAATTAAGAATCTCAAAGAAGCTATAAAATGTAAGGAAGCCTCAAAGTGCTGGAGAAATAAGAAGGGACCAGAAGACAGAAGGTTTTCAGAATGTAAATCAACTTAAAGCTGTTAACCGGGGAAATAATATGCTTAGATTTGTGATTTAGAGAGTGTGGTTTGCCTTCAGTGTGAACAAATGAAGAGAAAAAGGCAAGACTAGGATCAGAACTAACAACCAGAGAGCTGTGGAAGGAATCTAGACCAGAGATAATGGGAACTTACATTGCAGGGGCCGCAATAAATATATTTGAAAGGAACTATGGAGCACCGAAAAATTGATGCTTTTCAATTGTGGTGTTGGAGAAGACTCTGCAGAGTCCCTTGGACTGCAAGGAGATCCAACCAGTCCATCCTAAAGGAGATCAGTCCTGTGTGTTCATTGGAAGGACTGATGATGAAGCTGAAACTCCAATACTTTGGCCACCTCATGCGAAGAGTTGACTCATTGGAAAAGACCCTGATGCTGGGAGGGATTGGGGGCAGGAGGAGAAAGATGACAGAGGATGAGATGACTGGATGGCATCACCGACTTGATGGACATGAGTTTGGGTAAACTCCGGGAATTGGTGATGGACAGGGAGGCCCGGCATGCTGCAATTCATGGGGTCGCAAAGAGTCAGACACAACTGAGCGACTGAACTGAACTGAACCGAAGGAGAAAAGGTGGCACTAGTGGTAAAGAACTCACCTGCCAAAGCAGGAGACACAAGAGATGAGGGTTTGATCCCTGGGTGAGGAAGATCCCCTGGAGGGGGAAATGGAAACCCACTCCAGTACTCTTGCCTGGAGCATCCCATGGACAGAGGAGCCTGGTGGTCTATAGTTGGTCTATGGGTTGCAAAGAGTTGAACATGACTGAAGCAACTGAACACACACACACACAAGGAGATAAAAGGACAACATTTGACTGGTGTGGGATTAGATATGATGGAGATGAAGAAAGAGGCCATGGATGATGCCTAGATTTCTAGCAGTATTCTGGCAGGTGAGTATCATCTACTAATTTTGGAAGGATAGGACTGAAGGCTTCCCAGTGGATGTACTAAGTTCAGTCTGAGACCTGTTGATTCTGAGGTGACTTCAGGATGTATGGATTAAGATTTCAATTGATTAAGTACAGGTCTAATATTCAGGACATAGAGCTGGTCAAGGGCTATCACATAAAAAGAAAAGAGCTATGAGAGTTACCTGGGAAGATTGTATAGAGAAGGATGAGAAGAGAAAATCTGAATATCAGCTACATGGGCAGAAAAGTTGATTCAATTAAAAAAGGGAGAATTATGTATAGAAGTAGGATGAAAATCAGGAGCATATAGTATCATGAAATCAGAAGAAAAGAAAGTCATGCTTCTTTTGGTTTGTGAGGTTGAAGTACAGAATGTAATACAGTGCCTTTATCCAGATCTCATAAAGCACATCTAGCCAAACTTGACCCATCTAGGCAAAACTAAAAACTGCCTTGGGGTCCATTAATCCTGTAGACAGTACCTTAAAAATTCTGATCCATGTTTTCCAGCATTTACCTTTGTTTGTTAGATACAGATAGAGGAGAACCAAAAGAGTGCTTCTAAAAGAGGATAGCATGGATCTAAAAGACCCATTGCCATCAGAAAATAGACTGGCAGGTGGAGGAATTTGGTCTTCATAGCCACAGTTTCTGAAGGGAATTCTATCTTGGAATTAAAAAACTGTGGATCCCTAGAGCACAGACCCAGGGGCATTCAAGTTCATCAGAGAGACAGATGCCATGGCAGTGTGTGTGCAACCACTCGGGTTTGAATTCCATTACTTTCTCTTCTGGGCTTGCTCGGGCAGATGGCATATGTCTGTTGTGAACACAGTATCACCTTGGCATTTCAGAAAAAGCAGACACTCTTTGGAAAAAATATCAAACCAGCTCATTTCCTGGGAAGATGGTTGCTTAGCAGATACACACACCTTGAGAGGTGAGAGGTGGGTAGAAGAGTGATGCTGAGGCTGGGGCTGATTCTGTATTAGCTTTAACCAAGTAGCTGGTTTGCCAGATCCCTAGGGTACTAGGTTATGGAAGGTTCCTGAGCAACAAAATTCCCATCTGAGAACCATGACCATCATGAAAACAGAAACTCAGATGCCTGCTACTACTCTAAGATTGATATTCCTGGGCCTGAATTTAGAACAACTAATTGTTATCCCCATGGAGAGATGTTAGGATTGTTCTTCTCTGTTTCACTATAAAATAGATTACTTTGAGGATTGATGAAATATCATTTTGGAATAGCTTGTAGTCCTCAGGTGAAATGAGTTTTACATTTAAAATGCCATTTCTCTGAGTCACGGAAATATTTTTCTTTTTCTGTTCAAATATACTTTTCTCAAGTCAATATGATACCAAAAACAAAATAAGCAATAATGCCAAATTGAATCTCAAATACTCAGATGGACTTAAGTAGAATTATATTAAACGAAAAGACTCAGTGTTCTAGATTAGAACAAACAAATGCTGTTGAAGTTACAATAATTATTTAGAGTGGCATTTCTTAAACTTTTAAAAATTTTTTCCTACCATGGAACCTTTTAAAATATTTTCCTTCCTCACTCTCTTTCTCAATAAAGTTTTTTTTAATTTATTTTTCTTAGTTGGAGGCTAATTACTTTACATTATTGTAGCGGGTTTTGTCATACATTGACATGAATCAGCCATGGAGTTACATGTATTAATACCACAGATAGACTTTAAATATGTTTATATATTGTTTGTATATTCCTGTGCTTTTTACATAAAAAGAACACATTTTTTATTTGCCCTCCTGAGAATCAATTCTTATATTAGATAAATAAATTGAAAAGCCTACTCTGGTGGTAATAAAACATTGTCTCAATGCAATAATTTTCACTGTATAAGACAAACTGGTTAACAAAGACCTACTATATAGTACAGGGAACTCTGCTCAGTACTCATTAATAGTCTAAATGGGAAAAGAATTTGAAAAAGAATAGATGCATGTATATGTATGGGCTTCCCAGGTGGCACTAGTGGTTAAAAAAAACCCATCTGCCAGTGCAGGAGACATATAAAAGACAGGGGTTTGACCCCGGGGTCAGGAAGATCCCCTGGAGGAGGGCATGGCAGCCCGCTGCAGTATTCTTGCCCAGAGAATCCCATGGACAGAGAAGCCCAACAGGCTACAGTCCATAGGGTAGCAAAGAGTCGGACATGACCAAAGAGACTTAGCACACATATGTATAACTGAATCACTTTGCTGCTGCACACCTGAAACTGACAAAACGTTGTTAATCAACTATACTCCAATATAAAGTTTAAAAAAATAATTAAAGAAAAAGCAAACTTGTTAAACTTTAATGTTTTAAAATCACCCCTTCATTTATTTGGAATTCCCTGATAGCTCATTTGGTAAAGAATCCGCCTGTAATGCAGGAGACCTGGGTTCAATCCCTGGGTCAGGAAGATCCCCTGGAGAAGGGGTAGGCTATCCACTCCAGTATTCTTGGGCTTCCCTTGTGGCTCAGCTGGTAAAGAATCTGCCTGAAGTGCAGGAGACCTGGGTTCGATCCCTGGGTTGGAAAGATCCCCTGAAGAAAGGAAAGGCTACCCACTTCAGTATTCTGGCCTGGAGAATTCCATGGACTGTATAGTCCCTGGGGTCTCAAAGTGTCGATCATGACTGAGCCACTTTCACTTTCATTCATTCATTCAACAGATATATTGTACCTACGGAAGACAGCGTTCTAGGTATAGCTCCATAGAGCATTTTGGGGTTTGAACCTTCCTCACCTCTCTCTAAGAAAACACTGCTGCAGTCCTGCCCCCACCCTCATTTTCTGTGACTTTTCTACACTACAGTCACAATAACATTTCTCAGAACTGAGTGTATTATTCTTCTACGTGAACGACTGCAGTCTCCTCTCATCTAGAAGATACACCCAGTTTTGCATCAGTCAGGATGAGTCTCTGCAGCCTCCCTCACACACTAACCACACACAAAGCTCTCTTCAGCCTCTGGGCTAATTTGTTCTCTGGTAATACTGAAATGCTTGTGTGTTCTCCCAAACACATCTTGTGGTTTCATGCCTCAGTTTTTTTTCAAGACTTCTCTCTATATGGAATACCATTCCTTCTTCAGGACCCTTCCTGGTCTAACTTTCACTTGCCCTTCAAGACTTGGCTGAGGCAGTATTTCCATCCTTTCAGTTCAAATCTGGGTGAAGAGCTCTCTTCTTGATGCTTTATACTCCTCAAGCACAGTCTGTAACTACACATTGCGCATGGAGTTCAGATTTTCCACTTCCATGCCTATTTCTATCAGTGCTTGCATCCTTTCCAAAAAAAAAAAAAAAAATCATATCGTAGTCATCAATAGATCCCCTGTACCTATCACAATCCCTGAAACCCAAAAGGAAAATAGCACATTTATTGAACTCAGATGTTGAACCAGAAATCCTGGTCCCAGCTGTCTCAAAGTCCAACAAGCAAAGTAGATGTGAATCAACTGTGATAATACAATATGGTGCAACAGACATGGGCATAGGAGCCTATGGGAGCATGTAGGTAAAATAATTTATTTCACTTGGGAGAAATTTAAGGAATGCATCACAAAATAGGTGACATGTTGAGCTTGGTCAAGACTCTTTAGATAAAGAAACCAAGTATTTCAAGAAAAAGGAACAGCATATCCAATCAAACATGGACTGTAGAGTAGATCACCAGAACTTCCTTGTGTAACTCAAACTTGGTACATTTTAATCATTACTTCTTCATTTCTCCATCTCTCCAGCTCCTGGTAAACACCATTCTATTCTCTGCTTCTATGAAACTGACTATTTTTTGATTCCACATAGAAATGAGATTATACAATATTTATCTTTCTGTGTCTGGCTTATTCACTTAGCATAATGCCCTCCTAACAAAACAGTACTATATCCTAAAATTTTCTAAGAAGGTAGATTCTATGTTAAGTACTCTCACCACACATATACATAAAAAATAATAAAAATAATAAAAGGTGCAGGAGGAAATTTTGAGAGGGGATGGGTATGTTTATGGCCTTAATGGTTATGGTTTCATGGGTATACATGAGTTTGGTATCTCCAAACTCATCGAGTTATATACATTAACTATGTATACCAATTTTATCATCTATCAGACATCAATAAAGTGTTTTTTTTTTTTAAGTATATGGGTATGAAAGAGATGGCATGATTAAGAACGATGAGGTGACCAGAGAGTATGTGCCGTGGTATGGGGACCCTGGAGGGGGAGACTAGAGAAGGGGAGGAACAAGAAGCTGTTTGGGCCAGATTATTAGGGGCCTACTTTGACCTGTGGAGACAGAGCTTCCCCTTACAAGCTCTCAGGTTTGTTCTTGATTTCATCCAAAGAAGAGTTCTTTGATTTTCTCATGCAAAGAATCTAATATTAATTCCATAGTAAGTCTACTGCCTAATGACACTGAAACTAGTATTCAAGACCTTAGGAAGTTTCCTTAGGAAGTTCTCAGATTGCTATGAGATTTTAAAAAGCCCTCATTCATTCATTCATTCATTCACATTAGCTCCACCATTAGAACCAAAAAGGCGCTAGCAGAAATTTGAATAGCATTTACTAGTATTATGAATGAAAATATTTCTTAGTGAAATTATGCAGCCTGAAGAGATGACTAAATTCTCTTTGAATCTGTATGTTAATATTTTAGTATCTATTTATGGAATAGTCTCTTTTGGTCTCCTATAGTCACATAGAAAAATGTGACGATGCAGATATTGCAGTGCTGTCTTTTAAATGCCTCTCTTTTTCTTAACCTCTCATTTTCATTAGATTCTGGATTTATACTGTGGATTTACACTGTTTATTCACAAGACCTCACTGAAAACCAGGAGAATCACATCACTTCAAGATAAATAAAAATATAAATAAAATCATAGTCCTAGTGTTAAACATAGAGCCAGACTGTTTCTGCTCAAGTCTCAGCATCAGCATTAATTATGAGCAAGTTGAGTAACACTCTAAGCCTCAGTTTTACCATCTCTCAAATGGGCATATTAATGAGGATTGAAGTAGTTAGTGCATATAAAGTGCTTAGATGAAGGCCTGGCTCTCTCTAAGTGGCAATGTATTGAACATTCACTGAATTACAACCAAGGCAATGCTCTGCTCCAGAATCTCAAAGAAGGAAGTCAGCAGGGAATTCTGAGAGCAGCATTCAGCCACAGTATAGGGGGATGTAAAAATGAGCTTATGGGATTTTTTTCCCCCAACATTCACCATTTTCTAATAGTGATAGAAAGCAGGTGGGGGAGATGTCCTGGTATAAAAGGGCAAGACTGGTGATGAGACTTGAGGGAAGTATCCTTGGAAGTGCTTTCTTTTGGGTACACAATTATAGGAAAAAAACCAAGTACACTTTCCCCATCACAGATTCTAATTTAGGTTAGCAAAAGAACAGATCCAGAACCAGAATTTGATACAGGAAGCCTCACGGCTCTTCTCCGGAATATGGAGCTCTCCTTTGGAAAGGCATCTTCAAACAGATTGCAGGCTCCTTAAAAACAGGCAAGTCTACAGGAAGCAAAAAACCTTCCTCCAAGGAAGCAACAGGCCGGGAGCAATGTGGGAGCCAGAGGTCTTCTGATGTGCTGGCTTTGAGAACCGATTTTGAAATGACTTAAAGGAAAAAATAAAGAAATTGGAGGTGATAAGTTCAGCAACCCTCAATGTGCTGACCTTGACTTACTAATTCACGTGAGCTTCCTATTTAGGATGCTTCCATCACTGCTTTTAGCGCAAAGATAAAAATTCTTAACTGGCCTATTGGCTCTGAACAATGGCCAGCTGCTCCTGTGGTTTCATTTCTGTCACTCTTCCCCCCACTGAATTCTAGACACATACTCAGCCTTGCTTATCTTGACCAGACGAATTTTCCCTAGGGAATTTTGTAAATGCTGTTTGATTGTTGTTAGTTTGCTATTTTCTTTCTTTTTTTTTTTCACCAAGAATACTTTCTTTCCTGCCTCTTCACTTGCCTCACTCACTCCTTTTTCTGGAGATAGTTTAAATGTCACTGCTTCAAAGCACTAGACAAAATTGTAATTATATTTATGTGTTTGATCAATACCTCTCTCCAATTAGACAGCAATGACTTTGAGGGCAAAGATTCTCTGTTTTCTTACTGTTGTAGCCCAAGTGCTTAGCATAGCACCTGGCATAGACTAAGTACCCAATAAATACATATTGAATAAATAGGTCTTATTTTTAGAAATATCTTTCAAAGGATAAAGTTTATTAGAATTAAATTTAATTAATCAGATTTATGTACTATCAAATTATTATTAAATTATTAGCTTTAATTTCTTGTCATTTAATTAGATTTAAATTTGTTAGGAATCCATGTCAAATTCATATTCAAGTGTGTGCATGTGTGTGTATGTATGTGTATGCACAGTATTTTTACAACAAATGCATTTTATATATACTACTCTTGTAAATTCTCTAAACTTCTGTATTTTGTGATTATGAATGAACAATTGTGGATAATAAAATACATGCATCTTTCAGTGAATTTTATTTGAATATATTTAATTTTCAATGAAATGTTTCTTTTGTTGAAATGAATAGAATCTCTGAATTAAATTATTAATTTTTACAGAAAGTAAAGGAAATGGCAACCCATTCCAGTATTCTTGCCTGGAGAATTTCATGGACAGAGGAGTTTGGATGGCTACCGGGCATGGGGTTGAAAAGAGTCAGACACAACTGAGTGACTAACACACACACACACACACACACACACACACACACACACACACACTCCATTTTTTACAGAACTCTCTGATGCCCTTGGAAATAAAGATTACAATGAAAATGTCAGAGCCTTGTTACTGCCTTTCCCAAACCCAGCCTCTGTTGAGAAATGGAGGCCTCCCTGATCTGCAAAATTTAAAATAATGAGCACAGGTCTTTCCTTCTCTGGGCAACTGAGTCACCCAGGAGCAGCTAATTAAAATCAAGTCGGACATATTTTAAAATGTGATTTCTTGTCAGTCTGGCCACTTCTAAAAGCTTAGAAACTTCACTTGAAAATGTAAAGAGAAAGATGAAACAAAAATAAACTCTTTCCCCCAAAGGTTGGCATTTCATGTACTGAATCATACAGCGATAAAAGGCAAGGCCTTTGCATCTGTAGGTTTAAATCCCAGAAAGGGCTTCAAAACAACCTCAGGTAGACATTTCACGCAAAGACGGGAACAATAAAGGACAGAACCAGTACAGACCTAACAGAAGCAGAAGATAATAAGAAGAGATGCCAAGAATACACTGAAGAACTATACAGAAAAGATTTTAATGACCCAGATAACCACGATGGTGTGATCACTCACCTAGAATCAGGAACCCTGGAGTGTGAAGTCAAGGGGCCTTAGGAAGCACCACTACAAACAAAGCTAATGGACATTCCAGCTGAGCTATTTCAAATCCTAAAAGATGATGCTGTGAAAGTGCTGCACTCAATATGCCAGCAAATTTGGAAAACTCCAGCAGTGGCCACAGGACTGCAAAAGGTCAGTTTTCATTCCAATCCCAAAGAAAGGCAGTGCCAAAGAATGTTCGAACTCCTGCACAATCGCACTCATCTCATTTGCTAGCAAAGTAATGCTCACAATTCTCCAAGAGAAGCTTCACCAGTATATGAACTGAAAACTTCCAGATGTTCAAGCTGGATTTAGAAAAGGCAGAGATCAAACTGTCAATATCTGGTGGATCATTGAAAAAGTAAGAGAGTTCCAGAAAAACATCTATTTCTGCATTATTGACTATGCCAAAGCAAAAAATTTGACTATGTGGATCACAACAAACTGGAAAATTCTTGAAGAGATGGGAATACCAGACCACCATACCTCAATCCTGAGAAATCTGTATGCAGGTCAAGAAACAACAGTTAGAACTGGATGTGGAACAAGAGACTGGTTCCAAATTGGGAAAGGAGTATGTCCAGGCTGTAGATTGTCACCCTGTTTATTTAACTTCCCTGGGTCGGGAAGATCCCCTGGAAAAGGAAGTGGCAACCCATTCCAGTACTCTTGCCGGGAAAATGTTATGGATCCCCTGGAAAAGGAAGTGGCAACCCATTCCAGTACTCTTGCCTGGAAAATGTTATGGACAGAGGAGTCTGATAGGCTACAGTCCATGGGGTCACAAAGAGTCAGATACAACTGAGTGACTGAACTGAACTGAGACAGACAGCTGTGTCTCAGAGATGGTAACCTACATGAAGGACACATTAGCTGCTATCACACCAAGACAATTGGAGGACTGAGTGACCCTCGCCTTCACCCTAAACATCCAAGCTGCTTCCAGTTTCCAAAGGGATGGATTCCAAGTTCTCCGGAAGACAGGGAAACCATCTCCCTTCCCTCCCTTGCCTGGAAGCTTGTTAGTTTAATTTGGTTTTATGTTTGTTTAACAAAAAGTAATGCAGTCAAATCAAAGCAAAAGACGCCATCCGTTTCCTTTGATGATGGCAACTGGAGCCCTTTTTTATTGTGGCAAGGAAGAAAACCGTTAAAAACCCATTTTCAATTAAAATAAGATCATATAAACTGCAAGAAGGGCGTTTAGAGTTCCTAAAATGTGCTGTGTCCTCAGGCTCATCGTTCACTCCAGCCCCTGTTTCAAAAGGAGTCATAAACCAGAAAAATGAATGTGAGCATGGCCAGCCCTCAATGGAGCCCCAACTGCCAGGGGAATATTCCGTCTGCTGATTTTCTAAGGGAGAGAAGGAAGAAAGCAAGCTTTGTACACTCTAAACAAAGAGTCCCTTCAGTGTATTGACAAGATTTAGATTGCCAGGAGGCAGACAGTGGGTTTTCTTTCAAGGGTAGCATCTCAATATAATGAAGACTTCTGTGTGCGATCAAGTGTTCTCCCCTCACAGGCTCTTCCTGGAAACCACATAACCCCTCACTCAGCGCCAGTGCTTGGGGAATTCGGTGACTCAAAGCTCAGAAGTGATTTACTTTATTCAAAGTTTACACTTTCTATTTATTGGCACCTGCCTGTCCTTTCTCCTCTTTGGAAAGATTTGCATTTGCAGAAAAAAAATCTGCAGCTGAATTTGTGCAAAAAGGAAGTTTTAGCATTTCTGATTTTGCCTGGAACAAATACATCAAGGACTATCTAGGTTTATCCCTTCACTCTCAACCATTCCCATCTTGGGATTCCAGGATCTCGGGATAGCAGAGATAGTAATGCCAAAAGCCATGAAAGAAATTGGTCAGCCATGAACTGTGGTCACACACATTCACTGAAATATTGCCCTTTACTATTGGCAGAATCATTTTATCAATTCAGATTTACTATTGACTATTTGTGGTTTATTGGAAGTTCTAGTGGAATTCTGTATGCTTTTAACAATGGAGACATGTTATTAGTTATAAAATATACATTTATTATGAGAAGCTGGTCTCTGTGAGGAGAAATGGTATGCAAGACTATTTTCTAAAATTGAAGTGTAGTTGATGTATAATATGATATAAGTTACAGGTGTACAATATAGTGATTCACAGTTTTTAAAGGTTATACTCCATTTATGGTGGTGGTTTAGTCACTAAGTCATTTCCAACTCTTGCGACCCCATGGATTGCAGCCCTCCAGGCTTCTCTGCCCATGGGATTTCCCAAGCAAGAATATGGATTCAGTTTCCATTTCCTTCTCCAGGGAACCTTCCCAACCCAGGGGTCAAAGTCACATCTCCTGCATTGCAGGTGGATTCTTTATCAGCTGAGCCACCAGGGAAGCCCATCCTCCACTTATAGTTATTATTAAACATTGGCTACGTTCCCTGTGTTGTACAATATATCCTTGTAGCTTGTATTATACATAGTAGTTTGTACTTCTTACTCTCCGACCTCTATATTGCTCTTCTCCCCTTACTTCTCCCCACTGGCAGCCACTAGTTTGTTCTCTATATCTGTGAGTCTGCTTCTTTCTTATTATATCCAGTAACTTGTTGTGTTTTTTAGATTCTATATATGAATGAAATCATACAGTATTTGTCTTTCTTTGTTTTATTTACCTCACTTAGCACAATACTCTCCAAGTCCATCCATGTTGTTGCAAATGGCAAAAATTGCATTCTTTTTCATGGCTGAGTAGTATTTAATTCCATCAAAAAGGACAGAAATGGACCTAACAGAAGCAGAAGAGATTAACAAGAGGTGGCAAGAATACATAGAAGAATTACACAAAAAAAGGCCTTAATAACCTGGATAACCATGATGATGTGGTCATTCACTTAGATCCAGACATCCCGGAGTCTGAAGTCAAGTGGACTTAGGCAGCATTACTATGAACCAAGCTAGTGGAGGTGATGGAATTCCAGTTGAGCTATTTCAAATCCTAAAAGATGATGCTGTGAAAGTGCTGCACTCAATATGCCAGCACATTTGGAAAATTCAGCAGTGGCCACAGAACTGGAAAATGTCAGTTTTCATTCCAATCTCAAAGAAGGGCAATGCCAAAGAATGTTCAAACTATTATACAATTGCACTCACTTCACATGCCAGCAAGGTAATTCTCAAAATCCTTCAAGCTAGGCTTCAACAGTACATGAACTGAGATCTTCCAGATGTTCAAGCTGGATTTAGAAAAGGCAGAGGAACCAGAGATCAAATTGCCAACATTCATTGGATCATAGAAAAAGCAAGACTATTCCAGATAAACATCTACTTCTGCTTCATTGATGATGCTAAAGCCTTTGACTGTGTGAATCACAACAAACTGTGGAAAATTCTTCAAGAGATGGGAATACCAGACCCCCTTACTTGCCTCCTGAGAAAGCTGTGTAAAAATCAAGAGCAATAGTTAAAACTGGATGTGGAACAAGAAACTTGTTCAAAATTGGGAAAGGAGTATATCAAGGCTGAATATTATGACCCTGCTTATTTAACTTCTATGCAGAGTATATAATGAAAAATGCTGGGCTGGAAGACTTACAGGCTGGAATAAAGATTGCCAGAAGAAATATCAACAACCTCAGATTTGCAGATGATAACGACTCTAATGGCAGAAAGTGAAGAGGGACTAGGGAGCCTCTTGATGAGGGTGAGAGAGGTGAGTGAAAAAGCTGGCTTGAAACTCAACATTCTAAAAATGAAGATCAAGTCATCCAGTCCCATCACTTCATGGCAAATAGAAGGGGGAAAAGTGGAAGTAGTGACAGATTTTCTTTTCTTGGGCTCCAAAATCACTGCAAAGTGCCACTGTAGCCATGAAATTAAAAGATGCTTGCTCCTTGGAAGGAAAGCTATGACAAACTTAGACAGTATAATGAAAAGTAGAGACATCACTTTGCCAACACCATCACTGACTCAATGGACTTGAGTTTTAGCAAACTCTGGGAGATAGTGAAGGTCAGGGAAACCTGGCTTGCTGCAGTCGAAGGGGTCACAATGAGTTGGACAAGATTTAGGGACTGAACAACAACAATGACATATTCCATTGAATATACACCACATTTCTTTATCTCTCCATCTGTAGAGAGTCCTGGAAACTATTGGTCTTCATTATGTTCATATATTCCCTCTCAGTTTTAATAAATTTTATTGGGTACCAGTCATGTGGCATTTGTTGAGGTGGCTACAGGGATGAATCCAACATGGTCCCTGCATTAATTATGGGACTAATTTTGGAAATACCTGAATTGTTATGAATAGAAATTGCATAATTGCTCTGAATAGACTTGCATGAAAACATTGGACAATAATGTCCAAGTAGCCTCTTTCAGCCTCACGAACTGGCTTCTGGCCTGTTTCTTAGCACACTTTCCAATGCCAAATGGAAATATTCTATGGAATCTTATAAATTCATAAGGCTAGGTAAAGACTACTCTCTAAGGATTCATAAGTTAAGTGAGTATTTATCAAACTTTGATGAATGGCCTATAATCAATACAGTGGCGGTAGAAAGAATAAGAGCTTTAGAATTAGACAGAGCCTTGTTTGAGTTACTAACAATATGTGACCTTGAGAAAGGCTGTGTAATCTCCTGATGCTCACTTTCTTCACTGCAAATGGGGATAAAAATGGTATGTAAATCCTAGGATTTTCACAAAAATAAAACAAAACAATACAAGATGGATAGGTGGTAGAAAATAGAGGTTAAGAGAGAGGACTTTGAAGAAGACTGAGTTCATATCCTGACACTCTCACTTCCATTTGTGTAACTTTAGTCAAGTCACTTAAACTTTTCTAGCTTCAGCTTTCTCATTTGTGAAAGGGAATAAAAAGAGTAAATTAAGTGAAAGTGTTAGTCACTTAGTCGTGTCTGACTCTTCGTGACCCTGTTTTCTTTGTAGCCCGCCAGGTTCCTCTGCCCATGGGATTTTCCAGGCAAGAATATTGGAGTGGGTTGCCATTTCCTTCTCCAAGAAGAGTAAATTAATGTGGAGGTTAAATAGAATAACATTTAAAAAAATAATATAATGCTTGAGATATAAGAACTCAATAAATGATGGCTGTTACTCCATTCTTAGTGTTCATGTTTGAATTAACTAGCACATTGTAGACGGTAAGTAAAAGTTAGCAAACTTCATTTTTCCTACTTTTAGATTATTTAAGGCAAATGACTGGAAAAGTTGCTCTGCGCATAAATGTGTAGTGCCTGCTATGAAGAGTTGCCTAGATCCTCCTTTTCGGACTGAGAGTACTCATCTCAACAAGCACTAGGAATGTTGTCTACTATCAGCTCTTAGCTGAGTTTCTGCCTGAGAATTGCCTGCTGCTAAAAAGCTAATCATACTAGTCAAGATCACACACCACTCAAGGTCGTACACCCTCTCTGGGGACAACCAGCATCTAATGACTGATCTTTGGGAAGGGTGCAGTGTAAACACTTGCCTTAAGGCAGGACAACTCAGAAGGTTCATCCCAGCTCCAGAGCTTGCTATAGGCTTGGCTGAGACCTTGTGGTAACTGTATCAAAGCCCAGCTCTCCATCTACTCAATCCTCTTCCCTACACTTGCCCATAGGCATGGATTCCAAGGGAACTCCAGAATAAAAGTGCACACAAATCTCAGAGAATTAGGGTCTATTTCTTGGGAAATTTAATCTCTAAGTCTACAATTTAGATGGCAAGAAATTCTGCAATCAGTAGCCTTTCACCCAAATAACAATCAGGGGTAGACTTTGGTAACCTTAAGGAGAGAGAGAAACTAAAATTACATTTCCACTTCTCTCAAGCAAACAGGGTAGGTCTTAGGCTGGTTTGAGGGTATTTTTTTGGAGGCGGTGTGGGAGAGGATCTCAGGAAAGCTTCCTTTTTGCTTAGGGCCACGTACTGTGCAGAGTCATGCAGAAATATCCTCAGGCACAGCAGAAAGGCCACCAAGTCTAGACTACTTATAAATAGTGACCACATAGTCTTACATCAGTCACCTGTTAGGATCTCCCTCTGGATTCCATCATGCTAAGAATAATGTATCAAAAGCTCAGAAGATCTAAACTCCTAAAGAAAACAATTGCTATGGTCAGTCTAATGGGAGAGTTTTTCAAGTCCAAATTCCCCAGCAGAAGCTGGGGTCGGGGGCAAGGTGGTATTTATTACATTATTACAGCCTTTTGTGTATTGTACTTTGTGCATCTCCATGTCCCTGACATGTTCTTTCTTTCTTTCTTTCTTTTTTTAAATGTTCTTTCAAAGATGAATGTAGCATCCAAATCAGATGTTCAATTTTTTTTTTAAAAAGTCAAATTCAGAGATTTTCCATTCCTTAGAGAAAATGTTAACAGGCAGAATGAACACAACCAGAATTTAATTTGATCATAATATCACAGGTGCTAATGTGTCTGTGTACCTATGGACCCATGTAATCATGCATAATTATGAGGGGGTGATTTCTTTGGCCTTTCCCTTTTAATCAGTGACAACTGCAGGTGCAAAGGGTAGAGGAATATGTCATTTGTTCTGCAAGAGAATAAGATTCATTATGCTGTTAATTCTATAATTTCCTCCTGACAGCAGTCTTACAAAGATGGAGTCTTAGTACCAAAAGAGTGCAAAATCTTGAGTTAATTAGTCTGAGAAGAGTGTTTTCCTTTGTGTCATCTATTGGTTATGCTTTTGGGAAATTGTGTTACCTGACACTTTAAAAATACTCTGCTTTAGCATTCTTTTACAACATGAAAACTTCCTGGGGACTTAATAACATACAATGAATATTGCCAAACTATAGTGGTGCCATATCCGTTATCTTATTTGTTAAGGTACTGTCCTCTTTCTTGTATGTTTCTTCTTTGCCACATTTAGAAAAGCACCAGAGGATATCCAGTTTGAAAATGTCCTTAAGATATTTATAATCAGTGACCACATTCTCTAAAAATAAGTTACCCAAACAGCGTTCCACGGTACAATAGTTCATAAGCTAAATGAAAGACATTCTTAAGACAAATAAATACTCTTTTGGTAGAATAAATTTAGGTAATATTAAAGCCTTTTTGATGTTCACAATAGACATAGTAGCATATTAAACATATTACCATGCTAAGGACATGGAGATGCTACTGAAATAAGAATGTATTTCCCTATTCTCAAACTGGTATTTTCCAAACTTATTTGATTCAGGAATAGTCTCAAAACTATTAACACACAGGCATGCATACACAAACACATCTTTTAATTTTCTTCCCACAAACCATCAAGAGACATCTACCATTCCCAATGTTCTACAAAACACTGTTCTGGAATTATTGTAGGAGAGCATCCTTTTCAAAGGCTCAACTCTGCCATGTATTTCAGGGACTTGAAATTCTCACGGCTCACTCTCTCCCATCTTTGGCCTGCTCCCCCTATTAGAAGGTTCTTTCTGACCACCCATTCGTCTTTCTTTGGTTTACCCAGAACAAGGTTATCCCTCTGTGACATGGTATTCCTTTAAATATTTGCAAATGATTGGGGTCCTCCTGCCCCACTATCTGTACCTGCCCTTCTCCATCTTTAGCACCTCATTTTCTTTCCTTTAGATGACCAATGAAGATCTTTCTTATGGTCCTTTCACTCCTTTCTGAACACTTCACTTTGTCTATACTCCCTCCAAAAGAGGTACCTCTGGAAAATCATGCAATTTTCTAACTTGGGTAGAGAGTATCACAGAGTATCTCCACTCTTATTCTGGGTACTATGCCTCTCATTACCATCTAAGATTCTTTTGACTATTTCTCTATTCATGTTTCCCAGTCATTCCATCATCATCTTTTGGGAATTCTTTAACAGTGAGCAGGAATGTATTAGGAATGCATTACCCCCTAGAGCTCTACTTCTAGAAGAGTCACCACCAGCTTGTTTCCTTATGCATTCTTCTTCCTCTTGAGTTCAAAAAATCTCTCTGTCACCAAAAAAGATACCAAGTATGCATGAGGTATGGTCCCACTAGAAATGTAAGAAAAGCCTTCAAGAGTTGTCTGAGACTGGATGGTATTGGAGACTAAAACATGGCAGCAGATGAAAAATATGGAAGTCTGGATCTTCTAGGAAGAAGCTCCAGCTGGCAGTAGCAGTGGTGTTGTCAGGGGATGTTAGACATCCAGGTGAGTCTCCTCTGGGTTGTTTTATAGTAAGAATGGCAATGAATACAGAGAAATGTATTTTTCTCTGAAACTTGAAGTCATATATTCATGTAAACATTGGGTCATATAAATTATCTTACTGCCTGTTTGAGTCTGCACTTGAGTACAGAAGCAGGGTTTGGTCAAGTGACATAATGACAATAATCCTGCCCTTCCTCACTGCAGTTTTAATTAAGTCATTAAGTACTTAGCTATTGATTCTAAAAGTCATTGAGCATAGAATGTACCACATAAAGGGGGAGCATTATTTGCAACTGTGTCTGGTTATGTTTTAGGGCTGCATTTGACAATGTGGTTCTAAAAGCACTTGCTATGCTTTTTTCTTAATTAAAAGCTCCCTCACATTTATCTAGAATACGATCAAAATGATTCCTAGAAAGGTGAAATAAAATGCTCCCTCATGGCAGACCATATCCAGTCCTGGATGATCTCATGGGAGGTTTTCAGGGTTAGGTCTTTACAAGTTGTTATAGGATTGTTTCTGGCTGGAATAGAAGAAAAATCGCTGGCCATAAAGCAGGCCAAAGGAGCCTTCAGGTCGGCACATGTAGAGCAGTTGGAAATTCAGAAAAGAGGCTCTGGTGTGTGTGTGCATGTGTTTTATGGAACCTCAAGTTCCAAAATTCTATAAAGCCACATCTACAATTGCATTAACTGCATATTTTCATATAGATGCTGCTCCCCTGAATTCTTCTGTCCACAGTACCTCTGTGAGATATCAATAATAAGATAGAGACTTCCCTGGTGCTCCAGGGCCTAAGACTCCATGCTCCCAATGCAGGGAGCCCAGGTTTGACACCTGGTCAGGGAACTAGATCCAACATGCTGCAACTAAGAGTTTGCATGCTGTGACTAAAGATACTGCATGCCATAACTAAGACCCAGCAGCCAAATAAAGAAATAGTCAAATAAATAAATACTAAAAGTAGGAGAAGGAGTCTCATTCAGAGAATGCAATGGCCAGCAGGCACCACAGTCAGCCTTACATCAAGGTATTTGCCTGCAACTGAATTTTGAAAACGACTGCACAGTGTCCTGAAAACAGGTAACATGATCTTATGAAACAATTTAATTAAATAAATAATATACTGAAATATCAAAATTACCCCAGAGGCAACAAAATATATGATATATAATTGATAGAACATATAAATTATCTGAAAGTCATAAAATAACACAAAGGCCAAGTGTTCTCAATCTCTCAGTTCTAGGCTAGAAGTACAAAGATTAAAAAATTGAGTGTATTGTTTTCTATTCTAGACCGGGAAGTTTTCTTTCAAACAACTGGAGTCCAAATTTGAAAACCCACAAAGGAAAGTCACTGGGAAACTAGATGGAAGCCCCTGAAATGGGGACTGTCTCAGAGGGCTCCATGGGCCAGCTTCTCAGCATTGTGAGCCCTGCCCTTGGGGGACAGGCTAAGACAGAGTAGAATCTTTTCCAAGGCGTAAACGTCTCTCTGATAGGGAACTGTTTCAGAGGGCCAGTGCTATTTTCAAGTTAAAGAATTAATGAATACTTTTCAACTAAAAGTTGAAGTCAGCTGGAAAGAACCTAAAGAATGTTGCTTCTAATTTCAGTAGGAATTCATGTCTAACTGGAAGTCATTAAATAGAAATTAATTGAAAAATCATCAAATGTGTGGCTTTCATAGCTACTAATAATAGAATATAGTTTATAACAGGTTTTATTCCTGGTATTCAGTTCCATTTTAGGGGATGAAAAGGGTTTGCTATTTAAAAAACAAACAGAAACTTTGATAATATCCACCAAAGTAAGGCATTTTACATAAATGTAAAAGATGCTGCTGCTAAAATACTCCCCATTTTTGAATGACACTCATTACTATTTTCATAAAGGTCCATAATGATGACTTACTTTGGTGGCTCAGTGGTAAAGAATCTGCTTGGCAATGCAGAGGATAAGGAGTTCCGGTTCAGTCCCTAGGCTGGGAAAATCCCCTGGAGAAGGAAATGGCAACCCACTTCAGTATTCTTTCCTGGGCAATCCCATGAACAGAGGAGCCTAGTGGGCTATGGGGTTGCAAATTCCATGTCCATGGGGTTGCAAAGGGTCGAACACAACTATGCACACCTGCTGATCCATGTCTCAGTTACATTATATGATTATATTCAGCAGATTGAGTGGAAAACAAAATCATGAAAACTCACTTGAGAATTGTAAATCTTTGATCCTCATCCTGGCTCAACTACTAAAGGCTATCCATGAAAGACAACAGCATCAATTTCACATCTCTAGTCTGTGACATGGAGAAGGAAATGGCAACCCACTCCAGTGTTCTTGCCTGGAGAATCCCAGGGACGGGGGAGCCTGGTGGGCTGCCATCTATGGGGTCGAACAGAGTCGGACACGACTGACGTGACTTAGCAGCAGCAGCAGTCTGTGACATCAATGTCCAGATGGACAGCTTTCTCCCTGCCTATGAGAAAGCCAGTCTTGAAACCAAGACTGCGAGCCTGCTTTAACCATGTCTGCAAGTCACTGACTCTCTTTGTGCGAAGTTCAGAATAGAAATAGATCACTCCACCTCAGGGTTATTGGGTAGCTCAGATATATTCATGACTGTGAACAAATCTCGAAAATGACAATGTGTCCTACAAATTTAAGGTTTTCTAATTAAACAAACTATTTGAAATTATGTAAAATGAAAATCCTTCTGCCCTCAGCTGAACTTTTCACTTGTAAACGGGTTGGACTGCCATTGAGTTTTCTGTGTTTATTCACCTAACCTGCCTCGGTTATGCATCAACCCTTTCACCTTATTAGAGGTCATGAAGGATGGCAGAAAATAGTCAAGGTCATGGAAGAAAAGGGTTTCTATCACTATTTTTACATTTCTTGGAGTCTTCCCCATGTTGCTGATCTCAAATGATTTGAATCTAAAATGAAATTGGAGTCATCTGCTACAATGTACCTAAAGATTATAAACTGAAATTCTAGCTTCATGCTTGAGACCAAGCCACTCAACTGGGCAGCAGAGGGGCACACTCTTAGTCATATTTTCTTGCTCAAGATAGTCCACAGTCCCCCTCTCAATTTCTACCATCTGCAAGAAGGCTTTTTTCCAATTGCAGTAAATGAGACTTGATTATGTGGCTGAGGTCTGGTGAACTCCTGTCTTCTCATCTATCTACTTAAGAATAAACCTAGGTAGCCAGGAAGAAATGTGTCCATTTTGAAAACGAGGCACTGCAGCAAGCAGATATGACTTGGAAGGTACCATCCCTTATAGAGTAATCCATATAGCCTCCAGTTGATCAAGGCATGGAAATACCAGCTCGACCAGATCATTCTGGCTAATGATGCCATAGTTTTCATTTGCTTCTGTCAAACCAAATGCCATTGCACACCAGGCATTCTGTTAGGTGATGGAGGCATCACTCCAGGTGTTGAAGAGTGAGCTCAGAAGAGTATGTGAAGATAAGGCCTTAATGTTTGGTTTCTAGTTTAAACCAAACGTTGGATCATAAACTCAAGAAATGGCCCTAGCTTTACCATCTGTGAGGTAGTTAGATGTTATTAACTCCGTCCACCAAATTCCCTAATGATGGTACAAAAAGTTTGATACCAAAGAGTTTGAGCCAAAAGGTAGCTCGATGATTTAAGAAGAAGGTTCACAAACTATATTTTTCTAAATATACAGTAAAAGATATCCAGAATGGCTTGTACATTTAATGTCAATATTCTATTACCAATTTTAGCATCTCGGTCTTATTTCGTTTTAAAAGATATCAATAGTCAACTGTGGTAGGAAAAATTTCAAAACAGAAGTGAAACGCCCTAGTGTAGCATAAAAATAAATGTAAATCAATAGGAAAGAAGTAGCTGATTCATCCCCAAATTCACATATATAAGATTTTGGATGGTAGTTACTTATTTCAATGAGCTGATACTCTTGCTTCACATATAGAAAAACATGAGCAATGGTGTCTCTCTTTTCTTTTTGGCTCCCTACCCCACCATTTTATCTAAGAAGGGTACCATATGGACAAAATTAAGAATAGTGGTGGATGACTGGATGGGTCCTAGAAGTCTTCATATTCTTAGAATCAGAAATTTGACAGCTTCGGAGATCTATACTTATCTGAATGTGAATATAGAGTGAAGACGGATATTCTTTTCATTGTTGTTGTGTTGCTCGGTTGTGACTGACTTTCTGTGACCCAGTGGGCTGTAGCTCACCAGTTTCCTCTGTCCATGGGAGTTTTCAGGCAAAAATAATGGAGTGGGTTGCCATTTCCTTCTCCAGGGGGTCTTCCTGATCCAGGGATCAAACCCGCATCTTCTGAATCTCCTGAATTACGGGTGGATTCATTTACTGGTGAACCACCAGGTTAAATGCTTTTCATTAGAAGCATGTAAAAGTTTAATGATAATTAACTCATCAACACACTTGTGCCGTCAAGGCTGCTTCAACTTCACACAAGCTATAGGATCCTTAGAGTTAAACCCAAGTAGCTCGATCTTTTGCTGCCCTGCACCCTCCACTTACTGAGCTTCTAAGGGTATGGAAATACTTAATATGCCACAGTGATTTAGGGAAACTGGACCAAAGGTATTAAAAGCATGTTCTTTCCTTCAAACAGGACTACCCTTTATTATGCAATCTAAAGATTCTATGTTACTTGGAATCTATTGTTTTGCTTCAAAAATATTTTATATAAGCAGAAAAAAAAAATCCAAAGCAAAAACAAATTACCTCCAAGTATCCAATGAGTATTTTGAAAATGAATTACTGTTAGGCAAAGGAAAATGAACTTTGTTTATATACAAAGTGCCTTCTTTTCAGCTAAAATAAATAACTGATTTAGTTTCAAAGTAAAAATTTCTAACCCCAGTAGGTGGTTCTATGTTGCACTACCACAAAAATCACTAAGCTCAGTGTGTATCTACAGCCTGAACAATAGATTGAAATAATTTAAAACCACCATACATGTCTAGACTGAGAATATTTTCAGTCACAATGAAAATCCAATATGCTTAAACCTAGGAAAAATAAAGAATGACATCAGCTAATAGTGCATTCTGACATTTTTCTGATCTTAATGAAAATGTTTTCCAATGTCAAGTCACAGTCATATTAAAACATTTTCCCCCAAAGCCAAGGTCTACATTTGCTATATACACAAGGCAAATGTTTTCATGAATTGTGTTATTTACTTGTTTAAGCTGAGCTGGATGATTTGTTTGTTTGAAAAATTCTTTACACCTCAGGCATCTATTTCAATTTCAGATAAGTCATAAAAACTGTATTGTGTTTTTACCATCTCATATTTGTTCTAAGTTTTAAATCTATGGTTCTCCATTTGCCATAGAACACTCTCTTGGACTAAACAAATAATCTTTGTAAATTGATATTTTGAATTATTGGGCATGTTATTAAATGAATTAAAGGGATGATTTTAGATCGACTTGTAAAACATGAATAATAAATTGGCCATAAAGGGCAAACATTAAACTGGTGTTTAGAATCATCTCCACAAACACAGGGTAGAAGAAAGCAAAAGATAGTCTGCCCAATAGCTTATTGACATATCTGACGAAAAGAAGTACCAAGTCAACCATGCAGAAATGTAATTTATTTCTCGAAAGGGTAGACTAAGTAATGAAGATTTCAGATTTCTTCAGCTATTATTCAAATAAAATAATAGGACTTTTCTTTTTTCTTACATTTTTTCAGTTTTTTTTTACAGCAAATGAAAATGTAAATTCTAAGTGACCAAATCATCAATTCAAGAAATATTTGAATCTAAAATGAAAAATCTACTTCCATTTTGTTACTTAAGAAAATAGCTATTTCTGTTCTAACATTTATACTGAACAACGTAGTGGTGGTTTAGTCTCTAAGTCATGTCCAACTCTTGCGACCCCATGAACTGTAGCCCGCCAGGCTCCTCTATTGTCATTAATTTTCTCTTATGACAATTTTAATTCACCCATTTGCCTGGAAACTACTTTAGATGAAAAATGTATAAATGTAACTGATGCCAGTGACTCACATTAATTAATAACATATCAATAAATTCAAAGAAATTACTACTGATTCCTAAATATTAAAATTACTCAGTTGCTGTTATTTCAGCTTAAGTTTGCAATCTATGTTAGATATCATTTAGGAAAGGCTTCCTAATTCATGTAGAGTAAGGCATGCCTTAAAAATCACAATTTTATTTTTCTTCACATAAATTGAAATTTATATTTGTGTTACATTAAGCTAATATCTTCATTCATTTTCTTATTTACTTATATATGCATTGTCCACCTACTTTGGGCTCCAGGGACTAGAGAATTAATGGTGAATAAAATAATTTCTTTGCCTACTCTTACATATCTCACAGTTTAGTGATGGGTGTGTATGTGTGCAGGCATTAAAGATAATCATAAAAATAAGGGTTTAATTAAAAACTGTGGCAAGAGATATAGAAGGGAGTTAAATGGTTCTATAAGAGCAAGTAACAGCAACTCTGACCCAGTCAGATATCCAGTCAGGATACTGATGTGGGTATTTTCTTTTTCAAAGTCCAAATAGTAATTGATGAAGTAAGTCAACATTTGATTTGTCTCAAAATGAAATTATCTCTGCAGACATGGGCTTTGTTCAAGATTCTCCAAATTATGTCTTGGCTAAATTTAACCAGACAAGACAAAAGAATTTGAGAGCAAAAGTGGAATTCAGAGAACTTGTCGTCCAAACCTCTTATTGGGTAGATGGGGAAACTATGCTTGTGGAAGGGTGAATAGCTTGCCTGTTTGTTTCCACTCAGTGGTAGAGATGAAATTAGAACCCCATTATGCTAAAATCCTATCCAGCGTGCCAGCCTCTCATCCATACCACTCTGCGTCTGGTTTACCTAATGCTATCTAATGCACTGAGGCAGTAACTGAAATAGCAATATGGTAAGAAAGCTTAGAAAATGAGAATATTCATGAAGGAACAATTACTTTCTGAACACAATCTGTCACTCAGCTCAAGCCACAGCTGAAAGGAAACTATAGCTATGCATACAACCAGATATCTTGTAAGTTTCCAGTTAATTATCATGCTTCATTCTTTTCCTTAAATTGTATGTGTGTGTGCATATGTATCTTTAGGTTTAAAGCCACTAACCTTTATAGACTCGTATTCTTTTGCTCAAATAAAATTGAAATTAATTCATGGCCAATCTTATATATCATTTTTCCTGTATACTTATTTGACTTTATCCAAATGGATGTTTTCAATAAACTGTAGTTTTTAGGGAAGTTTAAATTTACAGAAAACACACAGAGAGTGCCGAGAGCTTCCATATATATCCTCTCTCCACATACACAGTTTCTCCTATAACTAAAATTTACATGAGTACAGTACATTGGTTACAATCAAAGAACCAATATTGATACATTATTATTAACTGAAGTCCATAGTTTATATTTTCCTCTTTGTGCTGTCAGTTCTTTGTGCCTGCCTGCTAACTTGCTTCAGTTGTGTCTGACTCTTTGCAACCCCATGGACTGCAGCCTGCCACGCTCCTCTGTCCATGGGGATTCTCCAGGCAAGAATACTGGAGTGGGTTGTCATGCCCTCCCCCAGGGGATCTTCCCAACCCAGGGATCGAACACACATCTCTTATTTCTCCTGCATTGGCAGGTGGATCCTTTACTACTAGTGCCACCTGGGAAGCCAGTCAGTTCTACAGATTTTGACAAATGAAAAATGTCCTGAATCCACCATTACAGAGTCATAAGGAATAGTTTCACTGCCCTAAACATCTTCTGTGCTCCACCTATTCAGTTATCCTCCCTTTCTTTAAACCCTTGGCAACCGCTGATCTTTGACTATACAGATAGTTTTGTATATGTGTAGTAAAATATGCAGAATATAAAATTTACAATTTTAACAATTTTTAAGTGCACAATTCAGCAGGCATTAAGTACATTCACACTGCAAGCATCATCACTATTCAACTCTTTTTCTTTTCCTTTCCCCAAATGCCATGCTTTTTTAGACTGACTTTTTAAACTTATCGTTAAGCATTTAAGTTTCCTCCATGCCTTTTTGGGGTTCATTTCTTTTCATACTGAATATTATTCCTTTGTATTGACATATTTGGCTTCCCTGCTGGCTCAGGTGGTAAAGAATTTGCTGCAATGAAGACCCAGGTTCAAACCCTGGGTTGGGAAGATCTTCTGGAGAAGTTAATGGCTACCCACTCCAGTATTCTTGCCTGGAGAATTCCATGGGCAGAGTAGCCTGGCAGACTACAGTCCATAGAGTCGCAAAGAGTTGGACCCGATCGAGTAACTAACACAAACACACACATGGTTGCATCAGAGTTTGTTTATCCATTCAGGTATTGTAGGACATCATGGTTGCTGCCAAGTTTTGGCAATTATGAATAAATCTCCTACAAACATCCATGTGCAGGTTTGTGTGTGGACAGATCTTCAATTCATTCTGATAAATACCTAAGAATGAGGTTGCTGGATAATATGGTAAGACTAGGTTTAGCTTTAAGAAGCTGTCAAACTGTCACCAGAATAGTTGTTCCATTTTGTATTCCCACCTAGAAAGAATGAGAGCTCCTGTTGCTCCAAGTTTGGTGGAGCATTTGGTGTTGTCAGCATTTTGGATCTTAGCCATCCTAACAAATATGTAGTGGTATCTTACCACTTAAATGGACATTTTAGAACTTTCCAAATTACAGTGTTGAAGAGAATCCTCAGTACAGTAAAAGAAAATGCTTCACCTATTCAAATGATCTCTGATCCATTACTGGCAAAGTTTGCCACTCTAAAGTTGGTCTGCTTTAGACATTTACTAGATCAGTTTTTTTTCCCTAGGTCTTCAGCAACCTTTCAGTTCAAGATGAAATGATTGATCCCTTTTCTGAGCTCTTAAAGCACACTGTTCATTCTTATATTACTTGCTTATCACACTGCACCATAAGCATCTACTGCTATGCCACACTTTCCCACTGGACTTTGAGGTTCTAAAGGCAGAAAACTTGAGGTACATGAGTCTGCAGCCCTGTGCTGAGCACAGAGTTTCTATGTGGTGGTCATCAGCTTAGAGTTGTTCCTGATTATGACAGATATTAGCACAGAATGTGTGCATGTGTGCATGCTAAGTAGCTTCAGCGGCATCTGACCCTTTGCTACACGATGGACTGTAGGCCACCAGGCTCCTCTGTCCATGGGATTCTCCAGGCAAGAATACTGCAGTGGGTTGCCATGCTCTCCTCCAGGGGATCTTCCTAATTCAGGGATCGAACCTTATATCTCTTGCCTTGGCAGGCAGGTTCTTTATTCACTAGCACCACCTGGGAAGCCTAGAGGACATGTGAAGTCAACTCAAATCCATCCTGGCCTCAGCCTCACTAACTTCTAACAATTTTGCCCTGAGTTGCAGTTATGGCCTCTCCCTGTTCTAAAACTAGATCAAGTAAAGGTACTATTACTCAAAAAATCAAGTAAAGGCAAGAAAGAAAAGACAGAGAGAAAAAACAAAATAGTCCCCAGAGGGGCAAGTAGTCCACTAAAAATAAAAAGTTGCTGGCTTTCTCCCTCTTTCCCTTGCCCCCCCCAACCCCCGCCCCCGGCCTCTCCAGGTGCAATGTCACTACCTACTACTCTAGCTTAACCAGTTAATTAACAAGGTAAGGTGGCTTTTACAAATATAACAAAAGGTCTTCCAACTTTGTGACAGATTTTTTTTTGGGAAATGTCATTACCATCATATAAAAATGATGACTTGAAAACAGAACAAATTACCAGGAGGTTTGGTTTGGTTTTTGATTCTAAAGCCATTGGACCAGAGGTGATGGTGAATACATTAAGTGGTTGGCAGTCCACACAATGCAAGCTCACTAAGTAGAAAGGCATTGGGATCAAGACCTGCAGTTGACCCAAGAGTACTTGGCAAGGAAGAAGAGAGACTTTAAACTGCCTGAGAATGAGAACAAGCCCTCACTTTCAGAGAAAACATAGAAACACTAAGCTCTGCAAAGTCTACCCAGGATAGTGTAAAGTGCCAAGGTTTAACAAGGTCAAATAATCATCACACATTCAAGTACTTGCTCCAAGTACCCAGTAACTGGATCTAAACCATATAATTCAAAATCCCTAGATGACTGTAATGTGATTTGCTAATCTTTCCTATGAATTATTGACAATATCCATCAACAGATAATGACTATAAATAAATAAATGCAAAGTATTAGAGATTCTAGGTACTTACATTTTACCAGTCTGGCATCTGCAAGAAAACTCCTAACTCTCTCCAGGAGTTGTTTAAGCAGCCAGTATTTCCAAAGCAAACTTCATTTTTTAAAAGGATACCTGGGCTTATTAAAGGTCATTAGAACACTAAAGATGATTTTAGGCACCAAGGAGCAATCAGAAGTTCAAAGTGTTGTGTCTGGATGAAAAAAATGTCATTTTGAGAATCAAACATCTCCTCAGGAGGGTTGTCATTCTCAGGGAAATTACTTTTCCAAAATTCATAGATGTCAAGTCCTCTTGTTAGGAAAAGTGCATGGCATTCTTTAACCTTTTGTTGTACTAAATTCTGCCACACAGTGTGATGAAAGGACAGTCTCCTGGAGAAATCAATATTCTTTTAAGCAGCAGCCACCAGGGCACATCCCACTCCATGGCTATTGTGGAGATGGAGGTGAGGGATTGTCAAAAACATCCCGTACTTTTCCCACATGAAATGGACTAAGAAGTGAGTCTTGTCCTTCGGAGATTTAAATGGCACTTTAAAATGCTAGGTATTTTTGGCTGCACACTTGAGGAGATTAGCAGACTCAAAAAGGCACTACGCAGATGAGTAATTACAACACAAATGCATGTAGCACAGTGCATATAAATCCCTGGGGTTATGGAGCACTCACTAACCCCTTGGTGGTCCTTCGGTACTGTGTTTATTGCTTTTACTGCCCTGGATAAACCTGTGAACTCCCAAAGCCAAGCTGGAGTGTCCTGGCGAGCACACAAGTTTCATTTTTTCCCTTACTGCTCCACACCATGTTGTTGCATAGAACTGTATCCAGGTCTATCCAGTGCTCCCAGGCTGTGCAGGGAGGCTAATACCTGTCCTCAGATGACCCCACAATGGCTGAAGTTGATGAAGACTCTGCTCACCTCCCATGCCAGAAGTTTCTAGTGTCCCCTGTGTCATGAGAGATACATGACCCATATCTCTCACTTGCTCAGGCTTTTAAGTAGTTCTACATACAACATTTTTAACTTCAAGTTACTGCGGAGCTTGGAAAGCCAAGTCATTCTCCTCTGTGCTGAGTATCTGCTGCGTGTTTTCTTCCTCTTGTACTAAACATCAGGGGCAATCTGTGGACTGCTTCATTTTCACAACAAAGCCTAAATACATTCTACACATTGATCAAAATTTGACAGCTCAGCGTGTGGTTTTGCAACATGCTGCTTGGGTAGCCTTGCTTTAAAATACTCAAGGTCATTTCCACAGTGAAAATCTAGGCTTGAAACACCTTATGTCTGGCTTCGCCTCACCTCCACTCCCTTCTCTTTAAAAACCCAATTCTAGGGATCAGGTAGAGAGGGAGGTGGGAGGGGGGATCGGGATGGGGAATACATGTAAATCCATGGCTGATTCATGTCAATGTATGACAGAAACCACTACAATTTTGTAAAGTAATTAGCCTCCAACTAATAAAAAAAAATAAAAACAATTCTCTTACACTTTTAGCTTCTCCTCTCTGTTAACTCACTGAAGCAAGAGGTATGGTTGATTTCAGGCAATTCTATACAGCAGACTCCATAAGAAAGATCCTGGGAGAACTCTGTTTGCTACAGTTCTCACCATCTGAGAAGCTTTTTTTAAAAAATCTATTTATTTATTTGGCTGCGTAAGGTGTTAGTTGTGTTATGTGGGATCTTTCGCTGCAGGGCACAGGCCCTCTGGTTGTGGTGCGCAGGATCAGTAGTTTGGCGCAGGCTTAGCTGCTCCATACTGGCTGAGATCTCAGTTCCCCAGATGTGGGATTGAACCCACATCCCCTGCATTGCAAGGTGGATTCTTAACCACTGGACCACCAGGGAAATCATTTGCTGCACACGCCTGCTCTTTTTAAGACTCTCTTCACTTGCTCTTCTCCTCTATTTTTTCCTTTTATCGCCACCTGAAGCTTAAGTAAGGGGATTAATCTTAGGCTATAGGTCCTAGCTCCATTATGTAGAGGATACTATAAATTTTCATGGGATTTTGTCTTCTTAGGGTTTAGATACATTCCATTAGAAAGACTGTTGAGGCAGTGGAGAACTGGGTAATTAAATAGAAATTTCATCTTTCTTGAATTATGCTTAAAGGAATACAATAACAATGTTCTGAGCATGAAACATCATATCAGGAAAATCAGGTGCAATCCTGTCCAAAGAGAAGGTCAGTACAATTTTTCTAGGTTATTTTAGAAGACTCAGTATGGAAAAAGGCCAGTGATCTGTGAAGTAGGGGAATTATAGACAATATCATTTTCCCCAGAAAATTGCTTCTTAAAGTATGATAAAAAATATTGCACAAACAAATCAAAAGCTCTTGTTCTTTGAACTATTGTTTAGATCTTATCTTTCTTTTAATATCTATATCTAGTTTTGATGACTTTATTTATACCTTTACCATCATCTTGAAATGAAAAGCTCTGCAAAGAAGTGATTCTTGCTCTTGCAGTGGGCAAAATTCACCAAACCATACTTTATAATATTGCTTGTGGCAAAGATTGGAAAAAATTTAAATTAGGTGATGATATGTTTCATAAACTATCAAAGAAATCCCAAGAATTCAGAGAAGATACTTTTTTTTGAAGAACTTTACTTTAACCTTTGGTTTGCTTGATTTTCTAAGGAAAAACAGCAACAACAAAATCAGGGTAAATAATCTGACTCACTAAGTCCCTCTGACATATGCTTTCATTAGGTCATATATTTTTCCACTTAACATCACTGTTGCTTTCAATTTCACATCAATGTGACTTCATTTGTAACATACTAGTCACTATTCCTTAGTTATTATGTTCTGAAACGTGTGAGAAATATGCCATTTATTTTCTTGAGGGAACATTTGGGAAAAAAACAAAATAATTGCAGTGTCCTGGCATGATGAATATTACATTTCATGGTGATTATTAGATTTCAGAACTAGGGCATTTTTACCCAATTTATCTATTGCAACATTAAGTTATGTGGGTTTAATGAGGCCAGAAATGGCCTGTTCCCTAAAATGGCCAGATCCTGAGAATTTTAATCAATGAACTTGACTGAAAATAAAACTGGTCACAGTATGTATTATAACCATAGATATTAACACATTCTCCCTATACATATGTGTATTTTAAGTCATAAAATACAGAACCATGTCTTCTTGTCACTTTAAAAGCTTGACATACAAGGGAACCACCCCATTGTCTGATCTCTTTTAAACTTCTAGTTACTTCATCTGGCCCCTACCACATGAATTTAGGCTCAAGACCCATTAAACACCTGAGAGTCTTGAATTTGTACATAATAGTCCTTCTGCCTCAAAAGTTCTTTTTCATCCGGGAAATTCTTAGATCAAAAATCACTTTCTCTATGAAGTTTTCCTGAAAACTTCTGGGATCATGGCGGCAGAGACAATGCCTTACTTAACTTCAAATAGACAATATGTAGCAAATCCTGGAAAAGTGGGTGCTTAAGATATGGTTTTTCCAGTGGTCATGTATGGATGTGAGAGTTGGACTGTGAAGAAAGCTGAGTGCCGAAAAATGGATGCTTTTGAACTGTGGTGTTGGAGAAGACTCTTGAGAGTCCCTTGGACTGCAAGGAGATCCAACCAGTCCATGCTAAAGGAGATCAGTCCTGGGTGTTCATTGGAAGGACTGATGTTGAAGCTGAAACTCCAATACTTTGGCCACCTCATGAGAAGAGTTGACTCATTGGAAAAGACCCTGATGCTGGGAAGGATTGAGGGTGGGAGGAGAAGGGGACGACAGAGGATGAGATGGTTGGATGGCATCACCGACTCGATGGACACAAGTTTGAGTAAACTCCGGGAGTTGCTGATGGACAGGGAGGCCTGTCGTGCTGTGATTCATGGGGTCACAAAGAGTCAGACACAACTGAGCGACTGAACTGAACTGAACTGAACTGAAGATATGAACGAATGATAATTATTCCAGTCTTAAATATTTGCCTATTTTTCTTCATTTTCTTAATGTACTTGATTAGAATAAATGTAGTAATCCATTATGCAAGCCACTTTTTCTATTTTGAAGTATATCTGAAAATTTTAAGACCCAGCTGTCTTCAAGGTATTCAAGCAGACAACAAACATGCATCTGAACAATTCTTGACAACTGAAAAATGCTTTGTTTAGAGAGCTTAAAATAAAACAAAATTTTAATAAGTCATTCTTTTAGAGTTATGGAATTAAGTTTCAGGTAATTTTCTAGGAGAGTTCTACACAAGTAGAATTAGCTTGACAAAAAAAGACCCAAAGTATCTGCACTAGCTACAGAGTACTTCCCAGAGATAAACCTATCTGAAGGAGAATTCTCTTAGTGAGCATTTTAAAGAGCAAGATAAATATATGTGTTAAATTAAAAAAAAATAAAGAGCAAGATATTATGAAGATTTCCTCATATGATTTAGACAGTGCACATCATGCTAAGGAGCTTTACTAGAGGCAATGAATAATTCTTATGACAGTGAACTGTTGGTTACCTAAAGTACGGTATACCCGAAATGTCAATCAAAATTAAAATTTTGAACACTCAGCTTTCACAAGAAGAAGCCAAACACAAGAAAATGAACTCATGTTAGGAATTTTATATAAGCAGACTTTCCTAGATGGCTTCCCAAGTGGGTCAGTGGTAAAGAATTTGCCTACCAATGCAGGTGACGCAGGTTTGATCCCTGGATCGGGAAGATCCTGTGGAGTAAGAAATGGCAACCCACTCCAGTATTCTTGCCTGAACAATCCCATGGTCACAGGAGCTTGGTGGGCTACAGTCCATGGGGTCGCAAAGAGTCAGACACAACTGGGCGTGCCTGCATCCTTTCCTAAATATGGTCTGAGGTCAGTATACAATTGGTCCAGAGGTATGATTGACAGTTAATTCATTCAACAAAAAAATTTTTTTAACATCTTCTATATTCCAGGCACCATTGTTGGCACTGGGGACACAAATATGATCAAAAGAGACAAAAATCCTTTGTGGAGTTTCAATGTTATTCAAGAGACAGGTAATAAACTGTCAGGTAAAATATAGAGTTATGCTGTGCTACACAACCGCTCCTTAAGTAAGCAATTATTTAGGATTCAACTTCTGAGTTTTAGTTGGAAACTCAGAGTCAAGGGATTGGTAGAGGCACTTTTCCTCTGGGCTGCAACCAGACTTTACTTCTTCATTGTGACTGTTGGTAGCTCTGTACTATCGGCTTGTTTCCCATCTTATCATAATTTGAACTGGTCCATGGATGGACTTTGTTTCTGTTGTCTTTATACCTTCAGTGTCTAAAATATGTGCTCCTTATCCTCCTTTGGCTTCTGTGAAACCATATTCCTAGAGGTGCTTTCTGCCAAGCTTTGGCTCCTTCTCAGTTTTTCTGCAACTAATTTTCTTCCACCACAAACTAAAATGTCGGTGATTGTGTTCTACTTTTTAAAAAAATCAAAACCCATCTCTTAAAAAAATAAAACTTTTTATTTTATATTGTAGTATAGTCAATTAACAATGTTGTGAGTTTCACATGGACAGCAAACTTGGACTCAGCCATACAGATAACATGTATCCATTCTCCCCCCGACTCCCCTCCTATACAGGCTGCCACATAACCCAGAGCAGAGTCCCCTGTGCTATACAGTAGGTCCTTGTTGGTTATCCATTTTAAATATAGCAGTGTGTACATGTCAATTGCAACCTCCCTAACTAGCCCTTCCTTTTTGGATTTTCATTCCCTCTCTCAACAATCTCACGATTCCAATCTGTATGATGGTAACCACTCCAATACCTTTGTAGCCCAGACTTCTATCCAGGCTACCTTATGTTCCTCAGGACTTGGGTGTCCTACAAACCACTCAAAAGCCACATAGTTGAAACAAACTACCATCTTTCTTCCCTCAACTTGCTCTACACAAAATGTTTCCAATCTCTGTGAATGGCATCATTAGTGATCAAGCCAGAAGACTCTGTTTTTACTCACTCCCCCAGTTCCTCCCCTCTCCCTATAAAAAGCCAATTGTTCAACTCCTGTAGATTCTACCTCACTAACATCATTAGAATCTCTGGCCACTTCTCCTCTTTCAACTCCTAAGGCTATCACATTAGCTTAGTCCATCATCACATGGTACCTATATTGTCAGTACTATCACAGCCTCATTTACCAACAAGCATTTATTGACTACCTATATTGTACCCTGATCCTGATGAACAAAAATAGATTAAGTCCCTCCTCTAATGAGGAATTTGGCCAAGTAATGTTTCGCTGGTGTCCAGGGCTGTAGTATTATAAAATTCAGTTTCGTTTCCTCCACTAGAGAGTGATTTGTCTAAATCCAAATATGATCATATTCAGTTCAGTTCAGTCGCTCAGTCGTGTCTGACTCTTTGCGACCCCATGAACTGCAGCACACCAGGCCTCCCTGTCCATCACCAACTCCTGGAGTCCACCCAAACTCATGTCCATCGAGTCGGTGATGCCATCCAACCATCTCATCCTCTGTCGTCCCCTTCTCCTCCTGCCTTCAATCTTTCCCAGCATCAGGGTCTTTTCACATGAGTCAGCTCTTTGCATCAGGTGGCCAAAGGATTGCAGTTTCAGCTTCAACATCAGTCCTTCCAATGAACACCCAGGACTGATCTCTTTTAGGATGGACTCGTTGGATCTCCTTGCTGTCTAAGGGACTCTGCAGAGTCTTCTCCAACACCACAGTTCGAAAGCATCAATTCTTTGGCATTCAGCTTTCTTTATACTCCAACTCTCACATCCATACATGACCACTGGAAAAACCAGAGCCTTGACTAGACGGACCTTTGTTGGCAAAGTGATGTCTCTGCTTTTTAATATGCTGTCTAGGTTGGTCATAACTTTCCTTCCAAGGAGTAAGCATCTTCTAATTTCATGGCTGCAGTCACCATCTCCAGTGATTTTGGAGCCCCCCAAAATAAAGTCTGACACTGTTTCCACTGTTTCCCCATCTATTTGCCATGAAGTGATGGGACCAGATGCCATGATCTTAGTTTTCTGAATGTTGAGCTTTAAGCCATCTTTTTCACTCTCCTCTTTCACTTTCATCAAGAGGCTCTTTAATGTTTTTTCACTTTCTGCCATAACGGTGGTGTCATCTGCATATCTGAGGTTATTGATATTTCTCTTGGCAATCTTGATTCCAGCTTGTGCTTCATCCAGATCAGCATTTCTCATGATGCAATCTGCATAGAAGTTAAATAGACAGGGTAACAATATATAGCCTGGACGTACTCCTTCCCCAATTTGGAACCAACTCATTGTTCCATGTCTGGTTCTAACTGTTGCTTCTTGACCTGCATACAGAATTCTTAGGCAGGTCAGGTGGTCTGGTATTCCCATCTTTTCAAGAATTTTCCAGTTTATTGTGATTCACACAGTCAAAGGCTTTGGCGTAGTCAATAAAGCAGAAGTAGATGTCTTTCTGGAACTCTTTTGCTTTTTCAATGATCCAACATATACTGACAATTTGAACCCTGGTTCCTCTGCCTTTTCTAAATCCAGCTTGAACATCTGGAAGTTTTCAGTTTACGTACTGTTGAAGCTTGGCTTGGAGAATTGTAAGCATTACTTTGCTAGTGAATGAGATGAGTGCAATTGTGAAATAGTTTGAGCATTCTTTGATGTTGCCTTTCTTTGGGATTGGAATGAAAACTGACCTTTTCCAAGCCTGTGGTCACTGCTGAGTTTTCCAAATTTGCTGGCATATTGAGTGCAGCACTTTAACAGCATCATCTTAGGATTTGAAATAACTGAGCTGGAATTCCATCACCTCCACTAACCTAGTTCCTAGTGATGCTTCCCAAGGACCACTTGATTTTGGACTCCAGGTTGTCTGACTCTAGGTGAGTGATTGCGCCGTCATGGTTATTTGGGTCATGAAGATCTGCTTTGTATATTTCTTCTGTGTCTTCTTGCCACCTCTTCTTAATATCTTCTGCTTCTGTTAGGTCCATACCATTTCTGTCCTTTATTGTGCCCATCTTTGCTTGAAATGGTCCCTTGATGTCTCTAATTTTCTTGAAGAGATCTCTAGTTTTTCCCATTATATCATTTTCCTCTATTTTCTTTGCACTGATCACTGAGGAAGCCTTTCTTATCTCTTCTTGTTCATCTTTGGAACTCTACATTCAGAGGGGTATATCTTTCCTTTTCTTCTTTGCCTTTAGCTTCTCTTCTTTTCTCAGCTATTTTAAAGGCCTCCTTAGACAACCATTTTGCCTTTTTGCATTTCTTTATAGAATCCCTTGCTATTTTCTTAATGCACTGTGTACATTCTCTTAACTCCAGATACATGCAGGTCTTTATGTCTAAAGAAAAAATTCCCAGCAGAATACAGGCAGATACACACAAAGCTTCTGATATGCAAATTGTGTTCATGGGTTACTCTAAGACAGACCTGATTGCACCACCATCTATTCCCTCCCCTAACACTGGCCTGACTCTGGGTGTCAGTCTACTAATATTTTAGAAGCAAGAAACCTCTTACAACTAAGACAGACAGAAAATACCCTTGGAGTTCTGGATATCACAGTTCCAAATCCAACGGTTGATTATGTGATGCAAATTATTTTTCTGTCTTTGGAGATTGTATTATTATTATTGGCCACACTGCATGGCATGAGAGATCTTAGTTTCCTGACCAGGAATCAAACCCAAGTCCCCTGCTTTGGAAGCTCTGAATCTTAACCACTGGGCCACCAGGGATCCCCATGGAGATTGTACTTTAAAATGCATGGAGCCACAAAGAGCCACATAGCACCTGGAGCAACACTTTTCCAAACACAACAGGGATGGTGTACCCTAGAACACTTTTCAGCTTGCATAATCACCTTCCTAGGCAATAAAGCACTTATTTGAAATAATGACATCACAACCCACATCTACTACAACCTCCATGCTCCTGCTTCAGCCTGAAGCTCCACCTTTTTTTGGACTCTTAACAGAGTCATGCCATCAACTATCAATGTCCATTTACACTTGGTCCAAACTTTCCCTGCCACCCCTGGGGAGAATGTCACTGGCAGCTGGGGCAGGTGGAAGACTGCCTAGGGATTTTCTTGAATTCCTGTGACACAGTAAGGAAATGAGTATCTTTGCATTGTTTTCGTTTACCAAATGATGTTTTCCTCTGCATCCATGCATCCATCTCACAAGAGTGGGTTGCATCTAAGACATGGAGAGTGAGCGTGGGGGAGTGTTGGTCAGTATGAAGCTTAGATTGGGACAGGTGAGCTTATCAGGAGAAGAAGAAAATAACTTCTGCTCATCCTACTTCAGGGCTTATTTATTTTCCAACTAGATTATTTTTTTTCCTTTGGGCATAACATGGTTCCCTTTGGCTTCAATTTTTAACTTATATGAAATGATTGTTTGCAAAATTGGGCCATTTATCTATGCTACCCAGTCACTTCTCCAGAACACTGAGCATCTTGATGTCCTTGTCAGATTTACTTCAATAACGGGCATTATAACCAAAAGATGGTCTTGTGGTAGTGGGAGGAAAGCTAGGCATGATTATAGAAGATTTTAATCTAGGTGAACATCAGTAAGTGACTCTGGGTAAGTCTTCACATCTGCGTGGATCTAAAAGCACAGGCATCAGGTTTTTTTTGTTTTGGCACATAGTTGCTTTACAATATCATGTTAGTTTCTGCTGTATAGCAAAGTGAGTCTGCCACACGTATGCAAATATCCCTCTTTCTTGGATTTCTTGCCCATTTAGGTCACCACAGGGCACTCAGTAAAATTCCCTGACCTGTTCGGTCTGTTCTCATTAGTCACCTAATTTACACATAGCAGTGTATATATGTCAGTCCCAGCCTGCCAATCTATCCCAGCCTTCTTTTCTCCTTAGTAGCGATACATTTGTTCTTTACATCTGTGTCTCTATTTCTGCTTTGTGAATAAGATCACCCATACCATTTTTCTAGATTCCACATATGTGCATTAACATACGACATTTGTTTTTCTCTTTCTGATTTACTTCACTCTGTATGACAGACTCTAGGTCCTTCTAGGTCTCTGCAAGTGACCCAATTTTGTTCCTTTTTATGGCTGAGTAGTATTTCATTGTTTTTTTTTTTCCATTAATTTTTATTAGTTGGAGGCTAATTACTTTACATCATTGCAGTGGTTTTTGTCATACATTGAAATGAATTAGCCATGGATTTACATGTATTCCCCATCCCAGTCCCCCCTCCCACCTCCCTCTCCACCCTATCCCTCTGGGTCTTCCCAGTGCACCAGGCCCGAGCACTTGTAACGATAACCCTATATGCAAAACAGAAAAAGAGACTCAGATGTATAGAACAGACTTGTGGACTCTGGGAGAAGGCGAGGGTGGGATCTTTCAAGAGAACAGCATCGAAACATGTATATTATCTAGGGTGAAACAGATCACCAGCCCAGGTTGGATGCATGAGACAAGTAATATTTCATTGTACACAGGTACTACACCTTCTTTATCCATTGCCTCTGTTGGTGGATATTTAGGTTGCTTCCAAGACATCAGCAATTATTAAGATACTATTACTATTAACTGAATTTTGGGTCACAACTTTTAAACTGTCCCTTCATTAGCATAAGTGTTAAGCTTCTTATCATTAAGCATATCAACAATTACCAAGTTATGTAGATCCCTGTTTTTAAGAATGAAAATGGCATTTCACTTTAACTCTATTTACATATAACCCAGTTTACAAAGTATCACATCTGAACAAACCTTTATGCTATTAATGTATGTTTGAAACACAGGCTATAAACCCTTGTCAAAACTTGGGGACTCAGCTCCAAAGATAGGAGAAATCTTTCTCCTCTCCCATCTTTCTGCTGATGGGGCCAAAATGGGGACGGCTCAGTAGGCCATGCCATCTGGAGGGTCACATGGTGTTACTGAAAGCTACATGGCAAACAGGGAGAGCTGCAGGGGAATATGGAAAATTCATACATCCCAGGGGTCCACATTAGCTCCCCAAATTAGCCGCACAATTACCCCAGTCACACCAAGTTGTCACCAATGGTTACAGAGATCCTAGAATCAACTTAATGAACCATTTTCAGCTTTACTGTAACAACCCTGTGTATGCAGACACGCTTGATCTCTCCCTGGGACAGACATATGCTTACTTGCAACAAAATCTGCTAGGTTGGTTTATATATTTAAATAAAAGAAATGTGATTAATGACAACAACATGTCTTCCTCAGAACACTGCTTTGTCAACATTATTCAGTCAGTCCAACCTATCAAGAGATCCCTGAAGAACACGTATTTAAACTATTTATTCATAGTCTTTGCTCCTTGGAATAAATCAATATAGATGTCAAAAAAACATTAGAGATTGAATTTTAGAAAACAATGTTGTCAATTAAAATTGTTATTGTCACATTTTAAGGTGAGTGAAGGGAATGAAAGTCACTCAGTTGTGTCAGAATCTTTGTGACCCCATGGGCTGTAGCCCACCAGGCTCCTCTGTCCATGAAATAAGGTAGCACTGGCCAATTATAAATTCATCATATATTAACTCATTTCTTAAAACATGAAGACTTTGTTTCTGTGTAGAAAATGTAACTTAATTTCTCTTTTATCATATTCTACAGCATCTGACTTCCAAAACTACTCACAAAATATGTAATAGTTATTTTAAGCCACTTTAGGGGTACAAAACTGAAAAGGTGGTGGTCCATTTCTGCAGGGACACATATAGATTGTAAATTTCCACTGGTAATTCTGATGCACAAAATCACTGTAACACACTTCAGCTTAGTTCTCAAAATGATTATACCAAGATAAAGATAATAATAAATATAGTAGAAATCTATATTAGTATTAGAAACAAAATCCCAAGATATCTCTCACAAATTGCCACACAACATCTAACAGTTACTGTATGGAATTGTTATATGTACTCACATCTATTGAAAAATCCAAATCATCATAATAATCTCTATACAATAAAGTTCTATCTAAAGTAAACTTAATTAGTCTCAATAATGAAGTATCTCCCTGGGAAACTAGGCTCTCAAAAAGGTGGATTTACTCTTTTGATTTAGAAGAGCACCGTTGGGTGTCCTTTCAAAATTGTTGTTAATAATAATAATGAAAGTAACACTTATTGATCACTCACTGTGTGCCAGGTACTGAGATAAACACCTTGAGTGATTATTGTCTTATATATTTTTCACAATGGCCCCATGAAACAAGTGTATTTTTTTTTTCTTTCTATTTTTTTGGAGAAAGAACTGAGGCTCAGAGAGGTTAAGGAATATTCTGAAGATCACACAATGGTCAAGTGGCAGAGTCAGGGCAAGCCCAGCACTGTCTCTAGAGTGAACGCTGTACACTACTTCATCTCTACCGGAAACATGAATGAGATGCCTAATGGAATGAACATGAGACTCTGCCTCACTCGCTCCCAGAAAGGAGAACAAATAAGAGAAGCAAGAAATGAATGGACAGACTACTTTGATCTCTGCTAAAAGCCACATCTCAGGGCTATCAGTTAATTTCTACAATTTTACATATTACAATATGACCCAAAGGTACTACAGTTAAAATGGACTATTTCACTTAACTGTTATAACCTTGAACTGATTTCATGATTGTAATACATACAAAGGCTTCATTGGTGGCCTGGTAAAGAATCTGCCTTTTAATGCAGGAAATGCAGGTTTGACCCCTGGGTCACGAAGATCCCCAGGAGAAGGGAATGGCTACTTATGTCAGTATTCTTGCCTGGGAAATCCCATGGACAGCGGAACCTGGTGGGCTACAGTCCCTTGGGGTTGCAAAGACTGGGACGCGACTGAGTGACTAAACACCACCAACAACAATATACACAAGGCTCTCACATATGAAAGTTAAAAACTAGAGATAGAGGTGGGCAGCCATCAAACAGCATAGCACACTTATTTTCGCGTTACCATGTCTGGTAGTACACTAACCAAAGGGATAACCTTCAGACTAGCCTGCCTTTACCCCTTTCCCTGAAGCACTGGAAATTTAAAATATTCTGAATAAGAAGTAACAACATTCCTTGGAAGTTGTTTTCACTTGTTGGGGAAATGCAAGGACTTTTACGTTCTTCATCATTTAAGAACCTCTGAATTTGGAAGTAGATATAAACATTTACTTCTCTTTCTCTTGCAGTTAGTAAATATGGGATACTTTCACACTATTGCTTTAGATTACTTGTGAAAAGAATTATATAATTTCAGAATTGAACTGGAGACAACTCCACAGGTGGAGGGATATAGGGGGGGTAAAAAAAAAAAGAGATTCTGAAACCAGACCGACATAGGATTGACTTCTTGCTCTTTCCCAGGTGGCTCAGATGGTAAAGAATCTGCCTGCAATGCAGGAGACCTGGGTTCTATTCCTGGGTCAGGAAGATCCCCTGGAGAAGTACATGGCAACCCACTCCAGTATTCTTGCCTGGAGAATCTCTTGGACAGAGGAGCCTGGCAGGCTACAGTCCATGGGGTTGCACAGAGTTGGACACAACTGAGCAACTAACACATTCTGCCATAGACGAGTTGGTTTACTTTGCTGAGCCTTATTTTTTTTCCACATACAAGATAAAAGTGAAAATATCTGCATCATTCAATTGTTAGGAGGTCTAAAATGAGAATGTGTATTATATGTCTATTGTAGCTACTTAGAACATGTTATTTTTTTTTTTTTAGAACATATTATTTTTTATCTCACTCCCTTCGTCTTACAGTTGAGAATGGAAAATTCTGTTGAGGTCAGAAACTGACATCCTGAAAGCTATAAAAACTTGAACCTAGGTTGATGGATGCAAATTATATTTTTTTCCAATATTATACATTAATTTAACAAAGAATTTGTGGATTGTTTCAAATACAGACATTTTACTTCACTTCTCATTTCTTGCCATTTTCCTAGGATATAGCAGCTTCTGGTCCACCATGGATACATATAGCTCATTATAATCCTACATAATCCAGGAAGAAGAAAGTCAGCATAATTCATTTGGCTTATGATCATTCTTTAATAATGAACTATTAGTAACAGGCCATGTCTCTTGACAGCCAGTGTTCATCTTAGGGGCATTTCTTCCTCTTTTGGTAATGATTCAAATGCAACTGATGGTTAATATTTAGACACCATATGACAAGGTTTCCTTTACAAAACACTGTAATACATACACACTTGGGAATTGTCATGGTTGCCATTGGCTCAGATTATTGATGCTAGAAGAGAGGACAAAGGTTAGCAATGGTTCTCTGCACAAGATCAGGAAACTGAAGGCAGGTGCAATTGACTTCCTTCAATTTATTCAGTGTCAGTGCTGAGTTTAGAAACCAGGTAAACACCTGCTTCTGATTTAGCTTAGCACTTACTACACTCTGTTGAAATTAACTGTTCCTATTAGAATGTCTAATTAAAATGTCAATTAAAATATCTCTCTATTAGAAAGTAACCACCCTGAGAATCAGTGAGGGTCTGCACTGTAGTCAATTTGAAGTTCAGACACTTAGCACAGACTCAGTAATAAAAGTTCTTTAAATATCTATTGTTTAAGTAACACAAATAATAATAAATATATTTAAGGAAAGACTCTTTTTTCAAAAATCAAGAACATTTTCTCATAAGCTTTTTCTATGAAGTATGACTCTGAAGTAGTGGGATTTTCTTTTTATAACAAACACCCCCAAATGTACAGGCTGAAAGTGAGCCATCATTCAGAATTGTTACCTGTGGAGATGATTGTTCACTGAACCTATCAGTGGCAGGATGACTCAAAAGCTTTTTATGACTCCTCTATTGAGATTGCCTTCAGGGTGTGTTCACAAGGCACATTAGAAAAATCAATCTCATTTTTGTTCCACTTGTATTTTGTCTTCAAATAGCATTCATCTGTTTTACTTACCCACCTTATTTACTTGGCTCTGAACAAGTTTAGGCTGCTTCTAAAACCAATTCACCTAGAAAGGATCAAGATTTACCCCTTGCTAAAATTCTTCTTAAAATTGCTTCAGGATCACTTGGATGGATGCATAAATTCCCAGGGTGACTAATCTGAAAGCAGCAGAATCTAAAGATGAATAAATTTTGGCATATTCATTTACACAAGAAATAAGTCATACAACTAAATATTTTATGTTTTCTTGATCCCTGGGCAGTTGGTATCATCTATCTAACAAGGAAAGAAATCGAGCTCTAGGAAAAGTGATTGTCACAAGACCTTTTGTGTGCTGGCTGCTCTAGGCCAGCGGTTTTCAACCAGAGGGATTTTTTTTTTTTCTCACAAGTGGCCCTAGAGGGAGAATATTTGGCAATATCTGAAGACATTTTTGATTGTAATGACTGGGGGGGGGGGGGAGTGCTACTAGCATTCAGCAGGTGATGCTAGGGGTACCCCTGAACATCCTATGGTGCATAGAAAAGCCCCCCAAAACAAAGAATTATCCTGCCCAAAATGTCAACGATGCTGAGGCTGAGAAACCCTGATCTAGGCTGAGAATTCTGACTCCCAGGCTCTTCGGGAGCCTTTGCTAGTATCAATATTAAAATGAAGTAGAGACAGATGCAGGCAACAAACCTATGGCTAGCACGGGGTAAGCAGAGGGAAGGGATAAATTGAGAGACCGGGACTGACATGCACACATTACTATATATAAAATAGAGAACTAATAAGGACCTACTGTATAGCACAGGGAACTCTACTGAATATTTTGTAATAGTCTATATGAAAAAAGAATCTAAAAAAAGGAATGGATACATGTATAACAGCTTCACTTAGCTGTATGCCTAAAATTAACACAACATTGTAAATCAACTACACTTCAATAAAAAACTTTAAAAAAAGTATCCCCATGTCCCCATGTTTCCCTAAATAAATGCATGCACATGAATTTTTCTTTGGTGATGAAAGAATAATTTTTTTCCATGCTGTTTTGACACTTGAAAATTTCTCTCTGCCTTAGGCTCCTTTACCAAAGAGTACTAAATTGTCAGAGAGGTTGCCTGGAGATGTATTTGGCATCTTAAAAGTCTAATTGGCAGGAAAATTAAAGCAACTTAAAATGTGTGTGCTCTTCCGAGAGATGTGCTATTCCCACCCTGTATTATTAGATCTCAGAGACAGCTGGGGCAAGAGCAGCTGGGACTTCCTGCTCTGCCGTTTCATCAAGTTACTATAAAATTGTCCCTTCTCACTGCAAAACTGAGAAGGAAGACAGGAGAAAAACAGGGCAAAGGCCATCCACACTTGGCAAAAGGTTGCTCTGCAGCTGTCTTTCAGGAGTCCCAAAGGTGGTTTCCCTTTTGTCTATTCAATAAGTGAAGGAATGCACTTCATTGGATATATACTTTTGAAAATAAATAACCGGTCGTGGCATATACATTGTATAGGACAGAATGTCAAGCCTAAAAGCATTTTTTCCACTTCAGGTTTTTAAATGAAAACGTGTAACATGTAGTTGTCAATTTTAAATGAAAACGTGTAACATGTAGTTGTCAAATTTTCTCAGAGGACTTGCTGAATTTTATGGTCAAAAGAGAAAACTTTCAAAACCAAAAGTAAATGAATGGGACCAAATGAAATTTATAGGCATTTACACAGCAAAGGAAACCAGAAATAAGATGAAAAGACAACCCTCAGAATGAGAGAAATTATTTGCAAATGAAGCAACTGACAAAGGATTAATCTCCAAAACATACAAAAAGTTCATGTAGCTCAATATCTAAAAAACAAACCAATCAATTAAAAAAATGGACAGAAGACCTAAATAGACAGTTCTCCAAAGAAGACATATAGATGGCCAACATACACATGAAAAGATGTTCAACATCACTATTCAGTTCAGTTCAGTTCAATCGCTCAGTCGTGTCCGACTCTTTGCAACCCCATGAATCGCAGCACGCCAGGCCTCCCTGTCCATCACCAACTCCTGGAGATTACTCAAACTCATGTCCATCGAGTCGATGATGCCATCCAGCCATCTCATCCTCTGTCGTCCCCTTCTCCTCCTGCCCCCAATCCCTCCCAGCATCAGGGTATTTTCCAATGAGTCAACTCTTTGCATCAGGTGGCCAAAGTATTGGAGTTTCAGCTTCAGCATCAGTCCTTCCAATGAACACCCAGGACTGATCTCCGAGATGCAAATAAAAACTACAATGAAGTATCACTTCACACCAATCAGAATAACCATCATCAAAAAAATCTATAAACAGCAAATGCTGGAGATGCTGTGGAGAAAAAAGAACCTGGATGCACTGTTGGTATGAATGCAAACTGATACAGCCACTCTGGAGAACAGTATGGAGGTCTCTTTAAAAAATAAAACTAGAACTACCATATGACCCAAGAATCCCACTACTGGGCATATACTTAGCGAAAATTATCATTCAAAAATACACAGCACCCAGTGTTCATTGCATCACTATTTACAATAGTCAGGACAGAGAAGCAACCCAAATGTCCATCAACAGAGGAATGGATAAGGAAGATATAATACATATATACAGTGGACTACTACTCAGCCATAAAAAGGAACAAAACAGTGTCATTTGCAGAGATGTGGATGAACCTAGAGACTGTCATAGAGTGAAGTAAGTCAGAAAGAGAAAAACAAACAGTGTATATTAACATACATGTATGGAATCTAGAAAAATGGTATAGATGATATTAATTGTGCAGAAATAAGGACACAGATACAAAGAACAAATGTATGGACACCAAAGGGTAAGTGGGCTGGAGATAGATTGGAAGATTGGGATTGACATATACACACTACTATTTATAAAACAGATCACTCCTGAGAACCTACCATGTGGTACAAGGAACTCTACTCAATGCTGTGTGGTGACCTAAATGGGAAGGAAATTCAAAACGGGGGGGATATGTGTGTGTGTATATATATGATTCTCCTTGATGTGCAACAGAAACTAACACGACATTGTAAAGCAACTATATTCCATTAAAAATTAATAAAAAAGAGAACCATTTCTCCTAATGTTTTGCTTTCCCCCCTCCTTCACATAAGCCATTGTCATTAACACCAGTGAGAACACAAAGTGTTGAGTGTCTGCGGCTAGATCTTTCAAACCTCCATGAAACTCTCACTCATTGGCCTAATCTGAACTTTATTGTCTCCAAGCAATCCCCAAACCAAGCACAATTTTCTACCTTAGAAGAGATGCTTTTTATTATTTTCAGTGGTCTATGACTGGACCACTGAATCCACATGGACCCATGACAGGATCTACAGAAGCAGATCACATTTAAATAGAGAAAATAGATGTACTCTTCATATTTGAGCAAAACATTACAATGGTTTGAGGAAATGTAAAAGGTAAGGAAGGTCAGGGTACTACTGTCCTGAGATATTAGATAAGTCACTTTCGTCACTTTTCCTTTCTTTGAGCGCCAGCAGCATATGATGTCTACAAGTCAAAATGTTAGTGCTCTGCCGCAGTCTGTCTTATACCATTCTGTAACTGTGTCTCATAAAAATCTCACATTCCAAGAAGGCTGCCCTGCAAATCAAGGACAAGGATCAAGAGGAAAATGTTTTGACTCTACACCATGCCTCTCCTGTCCCCACTCCAAGCCCACGGCATGGTCTTGTTATGTTCTTGTTGTTGAGGTACTGGCTGACTCAATAAATCGATGGATTCTTATGCTGGGGCACTGGGGGGAAATGCTTTGGTTCATTTTTGAAAAGAAAAATTAAAATTCTTTAAAGGCGTAGCATAAATAACATCCTAGTCACCAACAGGTTATACTACATTTTCCCCTCTCCACCTTACCATGTGTAAATTTTATCTGAATTTTTAGCAAGCATTGCAGAATGAAAAGCCACCCAAATGTCACAGAGATAAGTCATGCACTCTTGGGGAAGAAAAAAAACTTTCCTAAGTACAACCACCAAAGAAATCCCTCAAGAAAAATGCTAAAGAAGATAGAAGATCTAGAGCAAGCTAAAAGAATGTATATGCTCATTCTGAGGCAATCAGGAAACCAGGTAAGAAAGTTCCACATTGGGCATTTGAGCACTTTTTTCTCTATCCTCTATTGGAAGATAAAGAAAAACTGGATGTAAAACGCTTCCTTCCTGATATGTGGTACATATACACAATGGGATACTACTCAGTCATAAAAAAGAATGAAATAATGCCACTTGCAGTAATATGGATGGAACTAGAGATTATCACACTAAGTGAAGAAAGTCAGAAAGACAAATACCATATGATTATCACTTATATGTGGAATCTAAAATGTGATACAATAGGACATCTATGAAACAGAAACACACTCATAGACATGGAGAACAGACTTGTGGTTGCCAAGGGGAAGGGAGCTGGAGGAAGGGTGGATTGCGAGTTTGGGATTAGCAGATACAAGTTATTATATATAGAATGAATAAACAACACGGTCCTACTGTATAGCACAGGGAACTTTATTCAATATCCTCTGATGAACCATGATGGAAAAGAATATTTAAAAAGAATTTATGTATATACATGTATAACTGATTCACTTCATTGTACAGCAGAAGTTAAAAAACATTGTAAACAACTATACGTCAATTAAAAAAAAAAACTTCCTTCCTGCATGAGCAGGAGTAAAGCGATGTACTCTAATGGAGGCTAAGAGAAGACTACATTTCTACTTCCTTTAAGCACTTCTCTCTTTTCAACATACACACACTTATAAGGTCTGAAGCTATCCACCTAGTGCTAGTTGGAGCAGTAAAACAATAACTCCTTGAAACAGCCTTTATATGCAGAGCTCATGCCATGGAAACATCAAGATGCCCCTGAACATGGTTTGTGGCTTTAAGGAGTCTCTCAGTCTTTATCAGATTCAAGAGTCTGTGGCCATATCTATTTGGAAGCTGCTTGGACACATCGTTGAAGTGCAACACAGTGGTCAATGAGTTGTGTGCTTGAAAGGTGTGAAATTTCAGCTCACCAATAAATTCTTGTCATGTCAAAGCATGCAGATATGCACGAGGTAGCCTGCTCTGCCTGTGAAGAGCAGTAAGACTCAAGTTCATTAAATAACCCCCTTGAGTGCTCACCAATAAATTTAAAACTGAGGCAGGAATAGCACTAATTTTCCTGGCTATTTCCTAGCAACAGATCCACCATATCTTCCCTGAATCCACATATGGTTTCTGTTAACAGATTGAACTTAGATTGAACCATGCTCTTGACAAAGTTTCCCTACAGTCTATTCATGACAAGGTAAGTATTACAAATATTTTATTTGGAGAAATAGGAAATATAAGTTAAATCCTTCCAAAATGAATCCCAAAGATCTGAAAGATGTATTTTCATGAATCACTTTTTCTGGCATTATGGTGTTAGTTGTTTTCATGACTGGCTCATTTTTGAACCTGAGCTAAATCATAAGAGCAACAGCTTTTCTGTTTAGTATTCTAGATAAGCAGCAGTTATTTGATGAATTTGCTCAGTTTTACATTGGCCAAATCTCACATACATTTCCAAAGGGCAGCCTGTGCTTTTAGCATCCACTAATGAAATCACACATTACAATCTCACCTCCACATACTGCTCCTTCAGGATAGGATGCCACAGTTCCAGGAGCAACTTGTAAGCTTCTTTTTTTTTTTTACAGCTGAGGCCACAGGGAACTAAGTGATGAGTGGGTAGGAGGAAGGAATATTTTAAAGCCAAAATTCAAGCTATACTTGTGATTTCTGGGATTAAAAAAGTCAATTATGGCAAGCAAGTCTCTAGCTAGTCCTATCTAATTATTTTTAGTACTTTAAAATAAGTTAATTAGAAATAGGCTATAATCCCAGACATACAGGGCAAGAGCCAGAAGATTTGTGCTTCATATAATAAAGTCAAAATTAGTGTCTTCTGTTGATATGTGTAGTATTTTCTTCTGAAGTCCTCCCAGGCCAGATAAACTGAGAAAATTTCATATATCCAACTTTTTAAAAATTGCTGTTATATTAAAAAGATTGTGAAAGAAAACATTCTGTCAACTGAATATAAGTTAAAAGTTGAAATGTCATTGCCTAGAGTGATGTTAGCAAGTTATTAGAGATTATTTAACAATTTTGTTAGGGGGAGCCCACTTCTAGCAGGAAAGATTTGGCTTATATCATCTCACTTAAATAAGCACTTATAGTTGTTGGGATCACCCTTGGTAATTAATAGATTAGTTATCCAAAGCTACACTGCAGACAGTGACTGCAGCCATGAAATTAAAAGACGCTTGTTCCTTGGGAGAAAAGCTATGACAAACCTAGACAGTACATTAAAAAGCAGAGACATTAGTTTGCCGACAAAGGTCCATACAGTTAAAATTATGGTTTTTCCAGTATGTATGTACTGATGTAAGAGATGGACAACAAAAAAGGCTGAGTGCCGAAGAACTAATGCTTTCGAACTGTGGTCCTGGAGAAGACTCTTGAGAGTCCCTTGGACTGCAAGGGGATCAAACCAGTCAATCCTAAAGAAAATCAACCCTGAATACTCATTGGAAGGACTGATGCTGAAGCTAAAGCTCCAATACTTTGGCCACCTGATGCAAAGAGCCAGCTCACTGGAAAAGTCCCTGATGGTGGGAAAGATTGAGGGTAGGAGGATAAGGGGTCAATAGAGGATGAGATGGTTGGATGGCATCATCAACTCAATGGACACGAATTTGAGCAGACTCCAGGAGATGGTAAAGGACAGGGAAGCCTGGCATGCTGCAGGCCACAGGGTTGCACAGAGTAGGCATGGCTGTGTGACTGAACAACAACATCCAAAGCTGTGTCTTCCAAGTACACCCAACACAAACAAGCCTTCAGGGGCACTCATTCAACCAAGACTGAACGAAATATATCTCCCCTGCCAAAAGGGCAAGACAAATATTCAGTTGAAAATATGACTGTTGGCCACCTCACCCTCTGCTTCTTTCTTCCCTGAATAAGTTGTAATACCTTGAGGAAGAAGTTGGAATGTTCACCAATATCAAAGAACCAGCAATTCCATCTACAAAATGCTGTGTGCTCACATTTCTTTTCCAGTCTCAATCCCTCTGGCCTCTACCACCTGGAATTCCTTATACTCATCGTCAGTCATTTCCAATCCCTGTCCAAACAGATAGGCAGAAACCTAAGCCACGGAGAATGCTGATTTTCAGTATAGCTCAATCTGATAAGCTTGCATTTCAACAGACAAGCCTTGGGCTAGTTTTTCACCAACTCTTTGATTTGTCTCATTGTCAAAATGGTCCGGGAATCTGCACAGATACAGTCTCAGCTGTTTTAATGAGAAAAAGAACAACAAAAAAAGCACATATAAAGCCTAATTCACATCCGAGGTTTTCGAACAAAATGGAAATAAGTGCACTTAAAGGGGGTAAATGAAAAGAAATTTAAAAGCAAATCCTGATATCTGGAGGCTGACCTGACTTTCACAACAAGGTCATGTTCTCTTCCTGTTGGACATACTCTCCCAGAATACCAACCCCAGACAAGATTACTCGAGATCATAGGGAAGTGAGATAAAAAAGGTATTTTGTAATTTTGTCTCAACACAGAAACATCACCCACAAAATATGAAACATTGACCTCACTAGACTAAAACAAACTACTAGGACTTCTTTACCAGTTATAGTTTATCCTCACTCTAGTCCTATAGATATGACATATTGAGATAGCCAATTACAGATTTGTTCTGATAGCTTCCAACCTAGAAACGACATCTGCTTCCTTTAAACCTTCCCTTAAGTCACCAACAAGTCCTTCCTATCCTCTCTTACTGGGATGTTCATGGTTTCCACAGTGTGTGTCTTGCCTAAGGCCCCCTCCTCGCAGTCTCAGAATGTGGTACAGATATGGTCCATTTAAATTCTTTAATCAGAAATCTCTTTCTCACTCAACTGCTTGACAGTTCACATTACAGTTCTTTTCAAGTCCCAAATAAGCCTCCCTCCCCTTAGTTACTGGCTGAATGTCCACCCTACTGTGCCTTGACCTGGCTGACTAAACATCCCTCCTGCCTGGACATTTCCTCTTTATTCCTTCTACTCCCATCAACCTCCCTGCTCTTACCTCTTTGTGAATGCCAGCTGTACACTAGGTTAGTTCTTCTTTAGATATTAAACTCCAGCAACTTCATCTAAGAAAACGGAGCTCCAGAGAGATTTACTAGAGTGAGTAGACCTCTACCCTAAGCTGTGTTTTTTGGAAAAGTATGTTTCTCTCTCTCTCTCTCTCTCTCTCTCTCTCTCTCACACACACACACACACACACTCAGCTGGCACTCTCTCCACACACATACACACACACACACAGACACACACACACACTCAGCAGGCACTGAATGGGCATCTGACTTCTCAATAGCTTGGCAATTCTCTCTAGTCTTTGGCTCTCCTGCTACAGATAATGAAAGGTACCTATCTACATTTGCCTGTACTTTAATTTTACAACATCAGCAGAATGAAGGAGAGCAAACGCTTTTATGTGCGTGCCTGCTTCAAAAACTCTTGGGTCAAAGTTGTTAAGAAAGAGTTATAAACAGCCCTCCCTCCTTCTATACCCCAGGATGACCTGGGCTAAAATCACTCTTCTGTCACAGAGCCTCATGGTTGGAAGCTGTTACAGAATCTTTTTCTTTTCTTTTTTTTTTTTTTTTTTTTTTACTGTTTGAAATCAGAGCTTGAGAGGCCATTGGGTTGCAAAGAGCCATGATGTTAATTGGTGCTGAAATATTAATTGGTTTCGGTGAAAAACACTGAATCTGGAAGTTACTAAGGCTTCTTCCATCAGGTGTGCTTTAGAGCCCAAGGGAACAAAGAATCCCTCCCAGGAGCCTTTGCTTGTGTTTTTGAAGCACAATAATCAATGACGTGGGAGAAAAGATACAAGGGAGAGAATAGCAGAGGACCATCATTTGGATCATGATGGAGGCTGAGTGCCGAAGAACAATGCTTTCAAACTGTGGGTCTGGAGAAGACTCTTGAGAGTTCATTGGACTGCAGGGATATTGAACCAGTCAACCCTAAAGGAAATCAACCCTTAATATCCATTGGAAGGACTGATGCTGGAGCTGAAGTTCCAATACTCTGGCCACCTGATGCAAAGTGCTGACTCTTTGGAAAAGACTCTGATGCTGGGAAAGACTGAAGGCAAAAGGAGAAGGGAGTGACAGAAGATGAGATGGTTAGATAGCACCACCGACTAAATGTACATGAATCTGAGCAAACTCCAGGAGGTAGTGGAATACAGAGGAACCTGATGTGCTGCAGTCCATGGGATTTCAAGGAGTCTGATATGACTTAGTGACTGAACAACAACTACAACAATTATTTGGAAATTGATGATGGGCAGGTCTACCTTAGTGATAGGACAAGAAAATTTGACCTTAGAGGAGTCATAGCTTAGATTTAGGAAGAAATACATGAACCTGGGGTGGGGAGGGACTGATAGATAAATCCTGGAGTTGACTCTCTCTTTAGATTGCTTAAAACCAAGTGTATCTGTGGGTGGGGACAGTTGAGGCACACCTTGTCTGCAAACAAGAGCAGTGTTACTCAAGTGAGCCTCATGTGTTAGAAATCAAACTCTGAGCATCAGACTCATGAATCACAACCTCAGAGGGTGGCAGAGCACTGCTCACTTTGCCAAGACCTGGGCTAGAAGAAAATTTGCTTTCTGGAGCTTCCTTCTGATGTACAAGCCAGATTCCTTCTTCTGGTGGTTCAAAAGACGTAGATTCTTTTTTCAAACTGGAGTATAATTGATTTACAATACTGTGTCAGTTTCAGGTATACAGCAAAGTGATTCCATTATGTATATAACTTTTGCAGATTATTTTCCATTACAGGTTATTATAATATATTGAATACAGTTTCCTGTGCTTCACAGCAAATACTTGCTGCTTTGAGCTTCCCTGATGGTTCAGATGGTAAAGAATCTGCCTGCAATGTAGGGAGACCCGGGTCCAATCTCTGGGTTGGAAAGATCCCCTGGAAAAGGAAATGGCAACTCACTCCAGTGTCCTTGCCTGGAAAATCTCATGGATGGAGGAGCCTGGCAGGCTACAGTCCATGAGGTTGCAAAGAGCTGGACACAACTGAATGATTCCACTTCACTATCTGTTTTTTTATAGTAGCTTGTACCTATTAATCCCATACTTGCAATTTATCCTTCCCTCTCTTTCCCCTATATTCTTATTGGTAACCATAAATTTGTTTTCCATGTCTGTGAATCTATTTCTGTTTTGCATATAGGTTCATTTGTATTATTTTTTATGTTCCACATATAAGTGATATCATACATTTGTCTTTCTCTGTGGGACTTTCTTCAGTTAGTAAGATAATCTCTAGGTCCACCCATGTTTATATAAATTGCAACATTTCATTCTTTTTATGACTGAGTTATATCCCATTGTGCATATATATGGCTTCCCCAGTGGCTCAGCAGTAAAGAACTCGTCTGCAATGCAGGAGACACAGTTTGATCACTGGGTTGGAAGATCTCTTGGAGGAGGAAATGGCAACCCACTCCATTATTCTTGCCTGGAAAATCCCATGGACAGAGGAGCCTGGCAAGCTACAGTCCATAGGGTCACAAAGAATCTGATATGACAGAGCACATTTGCTCAAGTGAGCATGCATGCACATGCACGCGCACACACACACACACACACATCCCTTACCTTTCTTAAATCAATTATCTTTTGATAGGCACTTGGACTGTTTCCTTGTCTTGGTTATTATAGTGTTGCTATGAACGCGAGTCTATCTTTGCAAATTAAAATTTTTTCAAAAGACCAGATCTGATTTGATCCCAGGACTAGCTCACACCACCATCTGAACAAATTATTTAGCTTTTTTGACCTTTGGTTTTCTAAATTGCAAATTGGGAATATCATCTGTTGAATAAATGAAGCCTCTGATAAATATATGTTGAAAAATGAAACATGATGCCAGCATCTTGTAAACAATGATTATTCTAATACTGATTTTACATAATGTCCTTGATATTCTTTCTCCTTAGGCATATGTAGCCTGAGAAGGCAACTTTCCCTTTTACAGAAAAGGCTGATAATAGATCTGCTCTACCAATGCTCTGAGCATTGAAGAATTGATGCTTTTGAACTGTGGTGCTGAAGAAGACTCTTGAGAGTCCCTTGGACTGCAAGGAGATCAAACCAGTCAATCTAAAGGAAATCAACCCTGAATATTCATTGGCAGGACTAATGCTGAAGCTGAAGCTCCAATACTTGGGCCACCTGATGCAAAGAGCTGACATTTTAGGAACGACTGATGCTGGGAAAGATTGAAGGCAGGAGGAGCAGGGAACAACAGAGGATGAGACGGTTGGATGGCATCACTGACTCAATGGACATGAGTTTGAGTAAACTCCGGGAGTTGGTGATGGACAGGGAGGCTTTGTGTGCCACAGTCCACAGGGTCACAAAGAGTCAGACACGACTGAGTGACTGAACAACAACTAACGCTCTAACATACTTGGCCACATGGTCTGGAGGTGGAGCCAGAAAGTTTTTCTTCATGAAGACTGATGTCACCTGTAGCAGCTTTTGAACCATTTTGATTCCCATTCCCTCAGTGAGGTGTTTCTTTGCTCCCCAGAACTGCTATGTTGAGTGATGCTGCAAGGGAACAACTCCTCAGAGACCAGCCCATACCTGCTGAGTCCAGGCACTGACAGGGTAAATCAAGCAGCAGGGGTGTTCTCTGGGGAGCTGTTGTGAGCTGGGGTGTCTCCACTGAATGGAAAAAAAATCCACTGTGCTTTCAAAGTGGAAAGAGAGAGGGCCCCGTGAAGGTCAGCCAGGAACAAAATCCATAGAGCATCCCAGGCCCAACCTCTGACCCCCTCCATTCAAGTTTCCAGAGCACCATGTTATGATGGGAACAATGCAGGCTGAGAGCTGATTTGCTCTTCCACATTATTTCCTGCAGCTTGATGGTCACTGAAGCATCCTAGTCTTCCTGTCCATTTTCTGCCCGCATTCCTCCCTGAGGTGTGGAGGGTGGAACTCTGTCTGCGAGCTGGGAGACCTGGATTATGATTCCACTTTTGCCAACAGCTCTGTGACCTTGGGCTACATTTTAGCATTCCTCCAGTCTCAGTTTCCTTACTAAATGGAAAACAGTCAAATGAGCAATAGGCACAAAGCAAGGAGGATAGAGCCAGGTCACCTCAAAGTTCCCTTCCTTTTTATTATTCAACAGCAGTGCATCCCTGGGGGACCCCTGGCAGCATGCTATCTTAAGCAAAGCCTGCACTTAATATCTGCTCTTTCATAGCCTTGCCCACTCCACTTCCAGTATACTTTACCTTCCCAACGCCTCAGATCTGATTCTGCCCTCCAAGATGACAAATGATGTACTATATGCACTCACTGCTAAGAAATGTGAATCTCACCTAATTTATAGAAGTAAACATGGGACTTGGAGTCAGACCCAAATAATAATCCTGCCTTTGCTAAACTAATATGTGACTTTGAGCAAGGTGCTAGACATTTCTCAGGCTGCGTTTTACATCTCTAATGGATGTGATGCCTAATTTGTAAGGCTGCAGGGAAGATTAAATGGATACAATTAGTGTAAAACACTTAGCACAGTGCCTGGCACAGAAAGAGGGCTCAACAAATGTAGTTGCCTTCCTTTCCTCCGCTGGATGAAAGTGGAGCTTATTAAAACCTATCCACATCCTTCTGCCTTACCTTCAAGGCAATGACTGTGATCATGAGAATCAGTGGGCAGGGCAATTAGTATTGAACAAGTGTGTGTTTCTGTGTTAGTGTGTTTAGTCACTGAGTTGTGTCTGACTCTTGTGACCCCATGGACTAGAGCCTCTGTCCCTGGGATTTCCCAGGTAAGAATACTGACTCAGGTTGCCATTTCCTTCCTTCTTTCTAGCACATCTTCCTGACCTAGGGATCGAACCAGCATCTCCTGCATTGGCAGGCAGACTCATTATCACTGAGCCACCATAAAGAGTACTTAATAAATCATCATTACTATTACTGTTATCTTCATTATCATCATCATCTAAATTGTTGACTTGTATAAACACTGTCTAAATTAATCCAGCATCAATTTATTTACAAAAATGCACTGCTCCTTAAACATTCTGACAGGTGGTCTAATGAATTTTTTTAACTAAAAAACCTATGATTTAATAAACTTCCACAAATTAGAGAAGGACTTGACTCAAGTTATGCACCTTCTTTTTAAGAAGGTGTGAATTCCGTGGGGGTGAGGTGCAAAAGCTGGTGTTTGAAAAATAAATTAAAAATAGGTCTTTAAGAAATTAAAATCTGTGTCTTCTGGCATCACTAAAATGTAGAGAACGCATCTGCAGTATTTGGAACTGGTGGCCAGATTGAAAGTTATGGTACCTAAATCCAAGCTGGATTTAATTTCCCTGAAAGCCACCCACATCTTAAAACACTGTTTTCTAAATTCATGTGCTCAGAGTTTGTTAACCCAAATATTAAACATAATAAAAAATTATAGAGAAACTTTTCAGGTGCAGAAATGTAGGATTTTAGAACCCAGAAAGATCTTGGAGATAATTGAACTCAAACTCCAAATTTCACAAATGAAAATACACCAAGGTCCAGAGAAGTCTTAACACGGCCTAGAGACTTCCTCTTTGGTGGCAAAGGACTTTCTGAATAAGCAGCTTTGGCACAATAGCAAAAGAAAAGTTCAGAAAAAGGTCTTTTTGTTGGCTTCATCACTTGGTGAAAAGAGAAAGGAAATATGTTTTCGGAGAGTCGAGTGTTCTTTCACTGTTTCAGGAGTAAGTCACCTTTGCAAGGCATCATCCGAGGACTGACAATGACATTTCCCTATAGAAAGTGAAAGTGTCAGTTGCTTAGTCATGTCAGATGGTTTGTGGACTGTATCCCACCAGGCTCCTCTGTCCATGGAATTCTCCAGGCGAGAATACTGGAGTGAGTAGCCATTCCCTTCTCCAGGGGATCTTCCCTACCAGGGATCAAACCCAGGTTTCCTGCATTGCAGGCAGATTCTTTACTGTCTGAGCCACCAGTGACGCTCTATCCTAGGCATACCCAGATAACGGAAATACGTCCAAACCAAACTAAACCTCTGGATATCACATTAACACCATAGGCAAACACAGGCTTTGCAATTGGTTTAAAAGAAGGTCTTTGAGTACTGAGACAAGCTCCACTGAGAATGCTTATAGCACAAGTATTATGGTCAGGTTCAGACATATTCACAAATCATTTGCAAGTCATATGCATAATTCTAGAGACAAAAGGTTGACTCTACCTATAGGGTCTTCATTTCTACTTGAATTCTTTTTCCACTCCCTCTTTTCATTGATTTGCTGTTGTTGCTGTTTAAACACTGAGTCGTGCTGACTCTTGTGACCCTGTGGATTATAGCCCACCAGGCTACTGTCTGTGGGATTTCCCAGGCAAGAATACTGGAGTGGGTTGTCATTTCTTCTCCAGGGGATCTTCCCGACCCAGGGATCATTAAGCCAACAGAGAAGCCCCTTTTTTACTGATGTGCATGTTGCATGCTCGGTTTCTTCAGGCTGGTCTGACTCTTTGCAATCCTACGGACTGTAGCCCTCCAGGCTCCTCTGTTTCTGGGATTCTCCAGGCAAGAGTACTGGGGTGGGTTGCCATGCCCTCCTCCAGGGGATCTTTCTAACCCAGGGATGGAACCCCCATCTCTTACATCTACCTGCAGGTGGATTCTTTACCACTAGCACTACCCGAGGAAGCTCCCTTTTTACTGAAACAGCTCTACTATTCCAGATATATAAGCCAGAGGCAAATGAGAAGTTCTGAATCAGAGCAGATGGCTGAGGACATTCTGTCCAAATTAATTCCATGGGGTGTTAATAAGTGTTATCTGGAAAAAAAGTAAGTGCTTGGAAAACATTGTATTAGTTAAATTTAAATAGGATTATTCACTAAAATACTGGCTAGTGCCTTTTATATGCTAATGTGCATTGTGATTCTTTTGGGAGAGTTGTGTAGATATACATTAATATTTTCAATACTCTCCTAACTTTTCTAATCTTTATTCTATAAATCCTATTTTGTTAATGCTGTACTAGAGCATATGTAACCAGAAAGCAGTTCAATTTATAACTTGTAAAATCCTACACTGCATGAAAGTCCATAAGAGAGAAAAATGAAAGTCATTTGTTCCTTGAGTAGATTTTCCTTCTTGGCTTCCCAGAGACTATTCCCTACACAAGTAGGGAATTAGGGTGTGATTCCTGGCCAAATGCAAAGTAGGCAAATTGTATGGAAAAGTGTTTTCCTAAACAGACTAAAACAGCAGAAGGTAAAGCTTGAAGGGAAGATTCCTTTCAGGCCCAATATATAAATGTTGGAAGTAAAGAATTTTTTTTTTTTCTTAATTAAAGTTGCAGCAAGAATGAAGAAAATTAGAGTCAGTCACCCTCTCCTGCCCCTTCCCCACCTCTGGTGGGGATTTCTCATAATCTTGGGGCTCTATGGGGTAAGTTTGAAAGCAACACATTTTTATGTGTATATAATGCCCTCATTTTTAAATAGGTAAGATAAGTGGTAAGTTGTTATTTATGAGAACAATTAATTTTTATAGAAGGTGGTTCTATTAAAGAAAAAGTCTTCTTGTTCTGATGAACACATTGTGGGACTAACTGAATGTAGGCTTAGGGCCAGGGAGAGAGGTGGATAGTTTTGTGTAATAATCTAGAGGAGAGTGTAGCGTCTCCACTGCAATATGGGGGTAAGGGGAGACAACAGGTGAGAAAAGGATAAGGAGAAGATTCTGTCAGAGGGCATGAGTCTAGGGTGAAAAGTGGTACAGATGTCATCAGAAGATATTCCAGGTCAGGAGATTCATAATTCCAGATGAATCTGAAGATCAACTTTAAATCACCTACATTATGATTATAAAACCTCCCTTGTCTGCTCAGATCCTTAGTAAAGTCTGAATAAACCATTATATAGAAATTAAGCAAGAAGCAAGTTTCACGTCTCAGGTTATAGAGGGTGGAACATGGACAGGCCACCTTGGACAATCAATTCATAAAATGACACAAATCCAGAAGAGCAAGGGCTCATTCTGTATGAATGGAAGAAAACTAGACATCAGCAGAAATTTTAGAGATGGCTTTACACTTTCATACAGTGTACAGTGAAGGGTTGGGAATCTTATTTGTATCAAAGGAACAGGGAGATCCTAGCAAATATCTGAATAACGGAAGGAAGTTATAATTTTGTATGGAGGAATTCTTCCTCTCCAAGGTCCTGTGCCTGTTGTTGCCAAAAAATATGTTTTCCAAAGAAGTTAACGTATATTCCTAATGATCAACTGGCCACCTCTACTTGGATGTCTTTCTAGTACTTTAAATTTGGCATGGGGCTTCCTAGGTGGCACAGTGGTAGAGAATCTGCCTGCCAATGCAGGAGGCACAAGAGATGTGGGTTCATTCCCTAAGTTGGGAAGATCCCCGGAAGAAGAAATGGCAACCCACTCTAGTATTCTTACCTGAAAAATTCCATGGACAAGGAGCCCATGGGTGGGCTACAATCCATGGGATCCCTAAGAGTTGCATATGACTGAGGGACTGAGCAAACAAATTTAACATAACCCTGATTGGATCTTTCTCATGTTTTAACCAAGTCCCTGTATCTTTGTTTTTTGCCTCTGTGAACGCATCCATCACTCATTCTACTTCTCTTTTCTCTCAATCACACCACATAGCCAAATAGTCATTCTAACTTTTGCTGTGGCATACTGTCCCCTTCTCCATTTTCTCACTTCCTCACTTGAGCTTCCATATGATTGCTAAAACAGTTCCACGCACTTCTTAACTGCTGAGTCTCTCCATTCCATTTACCCGCCATGCTTTACCTATTATCCACTGCAAATGCAGACCTGGTCAAGTCACTCCACTGTTAAATATCATTTTCTAGCTCCCCATGGCTCATAGGATGACATTCCCTGTAGCCTGCCTAAAAGCCTTCGTACAAATCTGTTCTTGCCCCATTACAAATTTCACCTCCTATTTCTCACCATCTAGCATTTTCACCTCTAAAGGCCATCCATAGCATTTTCATTGCTCAGTCTTTTCATTTTCTTGTTTTCCCTACAAGACCTTGAGCAAAACATTCATTCTCTGTCTCCTTACCATAATTCAAAGTACCAATTAAAGTTAAAATTTGTGATAAGAACCATGTTTGCTTTTCAATGTTTGCCTTAATACTTTAACTCAAAAGAATAAGCAATATGTACAATGATACATGTTGTACTGGGGAATGAGTTAGAGACGTCTTTAGTGATTGTTAATTGTGGTTCACAAGTGACCACTGCCCTACAGGTGTGTAGGGGCTTGACCAGTGGAATGCTTACTCTCTGAAGATTGATTGTTGCTTTGAATAAAGTGTGAAGACATAGAACACAACTTGGGAAAAATGGGGTTTGAGTCTTTGGTTCACTATTCATTGCCCAAGTGGCTTTAGGCAAAATATTTCATGTCTCTGAAGTTTTTTATCTGTAATATAGTGTCTACTTCCCAGGATTATCATGCAGGTCAAATGGAATCAGATATGTGAAAATACTCTGAAAACAGTAGAAAAACAGCTTTGTCATCTATATAATGCTAAGCACATATGAAAAGGAGTGCTGTGAAAAGATAACTAGATATGGAGTCAAAATGCAAAATGTGGGACTTCCCTAGATGATCCAGTGGTTAGGTTTCCACACTTCCACTGCAAGGGGTCCAGGTTCGATCTCTGGTTGGGTAACTAAAACCCAGCAAGCCATGTGGTGCAGCAAAAGCAAAAACAAAAATCCATGTTCCTGTGGGTTGATCTGTGTCCTACAAAATGACATGGTGTTATTGTTGTTGTTTAGTTGCTAAATTGTGTCTGACTTTTTGCAACCCCATGGACTGTAGCCCACCAGTTTCTGCCTCCTCTGTTCATGCTTGTAGGCAAGAATACTGGAATGGGTTGCCATTTCCTTCTCCAGGGGATCTTCCAGACCCAGGGATCCATCTCCTGGATTGCAGGTGGATTCTTTACTGCTGAGCCACCAGGAAAGCCCACAAAATGACATACTGAAGTCCTAATTCACAGCATCTGTTAAGTGTGAACTTATTTGAAAATAGGATATTTACAGATGTAATTAAGATGAAGTCACTAGGGTAGGCCCTAATCCAATATGAATATTGTCCTTATATGAAGAGATGACATAGAAACAGGGGAGAATATCATGTAAAGATGGAGGCATAGATGGGAGTGATGCATCTGTAAGCTAAGGACCACAAGGAATGCCAACTATCACCAGAAGTTTGGGGAGTGGCATGGAAAAGATTCTCCCACAGAGCCCTCAGAAGGAGCCAGCCTGCTGAAACCTGGATTTCAGACTTTTAGCCTCTGGAACTGAGGGGTGGTAAATTTCTTCTGTTTTAAGCTACCCAGTTTGTGGCACTTTGTTGTGACTGCCCTGGGAAACTAACATACATGGGTGTGAATCAGCTCCATCACTTAACAACTCTTTGAAGTTGGGTTAAAGTGCTTAAACATTCCCCTGAGAACTTAAGGACACTCACCTTTCTGTGATAGTTTCTCTGAGGCCACTGGCCACCCCTTTGACCACGGTGCTTGCTTTGGGAGTCAGCACCACCTGAGATATGAAAAACGACCCCTTCTTCCTTCTCTCAGTGATGGACGCCTGGAGAAACTGGATCAGTTTTTCCGGGTCTGTGGTGTTAGCCCAGGGTGCTGGCATCATCTGCCCAGGCCAGAGAAAGGGCACCTCCAGAGCCACTGGACTGTGGTAGAAGACGAGCACTTGGTAGTCCTTCTCCCACAGGTACTTCAGACTCACTTCCTGGGCAAAGATCGCTGGGCACATTTTATTTCCATAGATGTCTTTCAGCATTTGGACCAGTTTTTCATGGTGATATTTCTGCATCCCATAAAAGTGGTTGAAGTCCAAGAATACCACTTCCTTATGGTGATCTGTGAGGAATGCATTGATCTCCTCAAGACCTTCATTGACTTTGGCACTGAACAAACCGTGAGCAAAGTAGAGTTCATTGTCGGGGTCTCTCGGCTTGGTGGAAATTCGAAGATCAAAGTAACGGATCCCAGCTCCTAGCTGACCGGTAAAGTTCATGGTTTGAGTGGCTAGCCATTTTCGCATCAGCTTTTTGGCCACAGTTCCAAACACAGAGACAAAATTCTGGACAGTTTCTGGCTGTTCAGGCCCCACTGGAGAGGCTTCATCAATGTAGAAGCTGAAGGAGTCATGAGATCCTAGAAGAATAAGAAGGCACAACATGGTTACATTTCAGTCCTTTGTCTTACCCAACTTCTTTCCCTCTTGCTGAGTCCATATTTCTGCCTCAAATGAGCCAAAGGAAACACTAAGGAACATTTACCTAGTACATCCAAGTGTCTTAGAAGGGTCTTTTTTCTTTTTTTGTAACCTAGTATGAGATGGTTGGATGGCATCACTGACTCAATGGACATGAATTTGAGCAAACAAAAACAGCAGATGTTAAGAATAGGTGGCAATAATACACAGAAGAACTATACAAAAAAGATCTTCATGACCAAGATAACCATGATGGTGTGATCACTCACCTAGATATCCTGGAATGCAAAGACAAGTGGGCCTTAGGAAGCATCACTACAAACAAAGCCAGTGGAGGTGATGGAATTCCAGTTGAGCTATTTCAAATCCTAAAAGATGATGCTGTGAAAGTGCTGCACTCAATAAACCAGCAAATTTGGAACACTCAGCAGTGGCCACAGGACTGGAAAAGGTCCGTTTTCATTCCAATCCCAAAGAAAGGAAATCCCAAAGAATCCTCAAACTACCACACAATTGCACTCATCTCACATGCTAGCAAACTAACGCTCAAAATTCTCCAAGCAGGCTTCAATAGTATGTGAACTGGGAACTTTCAGATGTTCAAGCTGGATTTAGAAAAGGCAGAGGAACCAGAGATCAAATTGCCAACATCCGTTGAATCATCAAAAAAGCAAGAGAGTTCCAGAAAAACATCTACTTCTGCTTTATTGATTACACCAAAGCCTTTGACTGTGTGGATCACAACAAACTGGAGAATTCTTCAAGAGATGGGAATACCAGACCACCTGACCTGCCTCCTGAGAAATCTATATGCAGATCAAGAAGCAACAGTTAGAACTAGACATGGAACAATGGTTCTAAATTGGAAAAGGAGTACATCAAGGCTGTACTTGTATATTGTCACCCTGCTTATTTAACTTGTATGTGGAGTCCATTATGAGAAACACTGTGCTGGATGAAGCACAAGCTGGAATCAAGATTGTTGGGAGAAATACTAATAACTTTGGATATGCAGATGACACCACCTTATGGCAGAAAGCAAAGAAGAACTAAAGAGCCTCTTGATGAAAGTGAAAGAGAAGAATGAAAAAGTTGGCTTAAAACTCAACATTCAGAAAACTAAGATCATGGCATCTGGTCCCATCACTTCATGGCAAATAGATGGGGATACAGTGGAAACAGTGAAACAGTGGAAACAGTGACTATTTTGGGGGGCTCCAAAATCACTGCAGATGGTGACTGAAGCCATGAAATTAAAAAAACACTTGCTCTTTGGAAGAAAAGCTATGACCAACCTAGACAGCATATTAAAAAGCAGAGACATTACTTTGCCAACAAAGGTCCATCTAGTCAAAGCTATGGTTTTTCCAGTGGTCATGTATGCATGTAAGAGTTGGACAATAAAGAGAACTGAGCCCTGAAGAATTGATGCTTTTGAACTGTGGTGTTGGAGAAGACTCTTGAGAGTCCCTTGGAAAGCAAGGAGATCCAACCAGTCCATCCTAAAGGAGATCAGTCCTGGGTATTCATTGGAAGGACTGATGTTGAAGCTGAAACTCCACTACTTTCCACCTGCTGTGAAGAACTGACTCATTGGAAAAGACCCTGATGTTGGGAAAGATTGAAGGTGGGAGGAGAAGGTGACGACAGAGGACAAGATGGTTGGATGGCATCACTGACTCTATGGACTTGAGTTTGAGCAAGCTCCAGGAGTTGGTGATGGACAGGGAAGCCTGGTATGCTGCTTTCCATGGGGTCACAAAGAACTAGACATGACTGTGCAACTAAATTGAACTGAATGAAGGACGGTTTAGCCTGGCGTGCTGCAGTTCAGCAAAGAGGGGTTGCAATGAGTCAGACACAACTTAGTGATTCAACAATAATAGTACACAGAGGAGTCCAACAGACCAAATGGTTTGTACAATAATAATTTTTAAAATCCCATTTAATTAATATTTTAAAATTCAAAAGATCATCTTCTTCTGTAAACCAAGAATTTACTCTACTATTTAGCACAGGTTTTCTCTTTTTTAAAAAAGATTTTTGATGCAGACCATTTTTAAAATCTTTATTTTGTTGCAATACTGTTTCTGTTTTATGCCTTTGCTTTTTGTAGCTGTGAGGCATGTGGGATCTTAGCTCCCCTAGCTAGGGATCAAATCCACACCCCCTGCATTGGACAGCAAAGTCTTAAACACCAGCCCACCAGAGAAGTCCAAGAACTGGTTTTCCATGTAGGTGGCATAAGTGACCATAAAGTACAATTTATAGGGACTCATCACTTCCCAAATGCTGTGTCTAAATCTTTTCCTTTTCCTCTATTTTGGGTTGATTTTTAAGCCTCGTGGGCTTATTTCAATGAAGAAGCCTGTTTCATAAGTAGACAATCAGTATTACCACCTATACTTTGGAAAGCACAGGAGGTCACAGGAATAGAGGAAGAGAGAAATAAGGTAAGAGAGAAGTACAATACTGGTATTTTAACATTATTCTTGACCCTGCATTTGGGCAACTGTGAATGTATATGAAGTCAGATACACTTTACATACTGAATAAACAATTACTTTTTATTGCAGGTTAACGCAATTAATAGTATTTAATAATTAGCTAATAGACTGTTTTCTTCACAGATATTTCCTCTCAAAAAAAAGTGAAAGCTCTCCCTAAAGCTACTTCCAAATTTAGTAGAATTTCTTCCTAGGAAAACATATTTAATTATTTATTTTTAGCAGTTACAAATATTAAATCTCCATAAATGTAGCAATTGACATGTGTATGATTTATCTGTAAGTACTGATTGCCATTTAAAATATTATTGGAATCAAAAAAGAAAAATTATTTCGATTTTATTTTTAAAGCCTCCTTTAATTTTTGGCCATGACTTATTAAATAGGTAAAATTAAATTAATATATTCTGGACTTTACACCCATTAGAAAAGGCAGATATTATTATTTCCCATCTGTTACTCAGGCTTTCTGATACATTGTTGCTCACTCTTAATCTACATGCATTGAGGTACAGCTTTTTCTAGATTTTTCACTCTTCCAACCCAATATGTGCACATGCACACACATACACACAAACACACAAACATCTCTAAATGTATTATCATCACCTCAGGACCTTTAATAAGCTATTTAAAGCAAATTTTATCAGTGATGCAACATTTGTCTTTGTCTATATTCCATATATATGTCAACCTGTATCTACAGGCATCTACATATATCTTTGTCTAGCATTAAACAACCCACAGGAATCACAAGAGTATGAATTTCAGATGCCATGGTAGGTTGTTAGAGAAAATATTTTGAAAAATACTTTGATATCCTGAAAATCTTTACCTTTAATATTTGGAACAGAAGACTCCTCAGAATTAATGGAATTTTTCAAACAATGAATGGTAACCAAAAACATATAGAAATCCACATTTAATTTCATTTGAAACTATCTGATCTACTTATCTTTGGTAGATGGTATGGGAAGAAAATGTCAACACTTTCTGAATAAAGAAAACTGTCTGTTTGGAGCTGGCATTGATGAATTTTAATAGAGATTTAAATTACTGCATGTTGACTTATTAGTTATTGTTCAGTCAATGGCTAATATAAATGAAGAAACTAAATTGTACTATGGTTTAATATACAGCAAGAATATGTTTAAATAAAGAAAAAAGCAAGCTTAAGAAGAGTTATAATGAAATGATCTAAGATTGAAATAGGCACAAATAAATTAATAAGCCCTCAAAATAAGGGTTAATTTATAAAATTTAAAAAATTAATAATTGATTTGCAGGCAAGTGAAGAAAAGGCGGATGAAAGAAATTGATTATTTATGTAATCTGGTAGAAGACATAATTGGAAGCAAGCAAAAAAGGGAATTAAATATGACTAGATTTGTTCTTTCAGAAATGACCTGTTATTATTTGCAACATGTTAATAAAAATATTAATTTGTTGTGTGTATGTGTGTTCAGTTGCTCAGTCATGTCCAACTCTTTGTGACCCCATGGACTGTAGCCTGCCAGGCTCCTCTGTCCATGGGATTATCCTGGCAAGAACACTGCAGTAGGTTGCCATTTCCTGCTTCAGGGATTGAAGGATCAAACCCACTTCTAAGTCCCCTTCATTGGCAGGTGGATCCTTTACCACTGAGCTACTTGGGACTTATTATTAAGATCAAAACAAGGTAATGTAAAAATAAAAATTAAAAACAGCAAACAGAAGAAGAAACCATCGGCACCCCACCAGTATTTGTTCTAAGTTAGATGACTCTGACATGGAGAAAAAAATCACCAGATGCAAATACTGTTTGAAGAGGGAAGAGAATTAAATTATCAATCAATACAAAACATTACCTGTGCATTTTGGGAGAAAATACATAATCTAATGTTGGCCAAGAAACAATATTTTCAGGGCTTTTAATTTCATTTGGAGTAGTAGTTCCTCACAAATTTCAACATTTCCTCTAGACTGCTTTCTATTTATTTGAACATAAAACAAAAATATAGCAATACTACTTTAGACTTTCAATAACAGAGAAAACCTCTGGCCCAGCCCTTTGTCTTTAAAACCAGGGAATCTACCTATGAGCAAAACACTGCTAAGCACTATTTCTTTGTTCATGCCTAAATCGGCCGAATCCATGTCTCCCGCATTGCAGTCAGATTCCTTACCTGCTGAGCCACTGAGGAAGCCCTGAAATCTACAACCTGTCTGCCTTATCTGGTGTAATATTTTCTCTCTACATTGGCTCAGTATTCCTATCCTCTTGTTCTCTTACTCTTTTCTTATCTTAGCTCATACCTTGGACATGGTATTTAATGTTTAACCTCCGATTCTGAACTTACCCTCTCAATCTTGATTTGTCCTCTTTAGTCAGACAAGAGCTGGCCACTCCCGTTATGAACCCTGCCCAATCAAGAACCTTTGCTCTAGCTCTGAATAAGTGAATGGAGTGAAAGAGTTTACTTTCTTTTGTTCCTTGGAAACAGGCATGAATAAGCTTGGAAGTACATCCTACCCCAGTGGAATCTTGACTGCTGCCTTTGAAAGATCTTAGGATATGGTGTATATTTCCCTAGATTTCTGACCCACAAAGACTGTGTTTTAAGCGATTAAATTTTCATATAATTTGTTACATAGCAATAGCTAACTAATGCAGACTATAACAAGTTTTGGGGGTTAATGAGAGGATTTGACATCTACAGACCCAACTGTCTAATCTATTAATTTGAAATTTTAATGAACAGCACCTAAATATTTACATTCTGCCATGTTAAGAAAATTGATCTAATTAGTATTATGTCTTTTCCAGTATCTCTCCAGCATTTTCTATTAAAGTTCTTTGAGCTGAACTTATGATTGGTCTCTCAGTTTGGCCATCATTCCATTTCAAATTCTACAAAATTATGGTTTAATAAACATCAAAGAAAATGTATCAAGTCAATTTCACCTGTGAACCTTCAGAACAAAAAGGCCCACTTGACTAAGGTTTGATGTGCCCGCAAGTGTGCAGTTTTAATATCTATATCCTGACCTTAGAATTCAGGCTCTGACTCCATCAATACAAAAACTGCTCCCCTCCTGGCCTCTGCAGGGCACTGAACTTACTTGCAAAAGCTTATGCATGATGCTCTGTATTCTTCTTTCCTTGCTTGTTCTGTGCCTGTTTTATTTAGCACAGGGAAAGTGAAGGAGGAGAGGGAAAAGTTGGCTTAAAGCTCAACATTCAGGAAACTAAGATCATGGCATCTGGTCCCATCACTTCTTGGGAAATAGATGGGGAAACAGTGGAAACAGTGTCAGACTTTATTTTTGGGGGCTCCAAAATCACTGCAGATGGTGATTGCAGCCATGAAATTAAAAGACTCTTGCTCCTTGGAAGGAAAGTTATGACCAACCTAGACAGCATATTAAAAAGCAGAGACATTTCTTTGCCAACAAAGGTCCGTCTAGTCAAGGCTATGGTTTTTCCAGTGGTCATGTATGGATGTGAGAGTTGGACTGTGAAGAAAGCTGAGCACCGAAAACTTAATGCTTTTGAACTGTGGTGCTGGAGAAGACTCTTGAGAGTCCCTTGGACTGCAAGGAGATCCAACCAGTCCATCCTAAAGGAGATCAGTCCTGGGTATTCACTGGAAGGACTGATGCTGAAGCTGAAACTCCAATACTTTGGCCACCTCATGTGAAGAGTTGACTCATTGGGAAAGCCCCTGATGCTGGGAGGGATTGGGGGCAGGAGAAGAAGGGGACGACAGAGGATGAGATGGCTGGATGGCATCACCGACTCGATGGACATGAGTTTGAGTAAACCCCGGGAGTTGGTGATGGACAGGGAGGCCTGGCATGCTGCTATTCATGGGGTTGCAAAGAGTCGGACACGACTGAGAAACTGAACTGAACTGAACTGAACTGAAGGTTTTTAAGACTCCTGCTTTCTGGGAACAGGTTTCCTGCATATTTGATATCTTGGTACCATTTGTGATGATAAGACCAACACCACAGGAGTACCGAAGCATATGTATCAGCAATCTGTGAGCCAAAAGGAGACTGCTGAGTGAGTAAGGAAGAGTAGATTTAGTTTTGGGGGCCCTTTTTGGTGGCTCAGATGGTAAAGTGTCTTCCTGCAATGCAGGAGACCCACATTCGATCCCTGGGTCAGGAAGATCCCCTGGAGAAGGAAATGGCAACCCACTCCAGTACTCTCGCCTGGAAAATTCCATGGACAGAGGAGCCTGGTAGGCTACAGTCCATGGGGTTGCAAAGAGTCAGACACGATTGAGCAACTTCACTTCTCTAGAGTAGAAGATAGGCAGATGGTAGCATCTCCACTTTCTATGGAAAGAGACAGTTTTGGAGTAAAATTTACCCTCTTGTCTTCCCTTCTTGAAAGTCTTACTCCTAGTCTTCTTTTGCAACTTACATGTATTTCTTTCTCTGTGGCAAAACCTTTGGGCACTCATGGTAATCTTCACTTCCCCTGAATTCACAGTTTGTTAATTTTAGCTCCTTTTCATCAACCAATAATCATTATTAGATATTGTAATTAATGCTCATTATATTCACTGAACTTTTATTCACTCTTTATATCTTGCTCTCCACCTGCAATCCCCTCACAAACATGCACAGTAATTTTCATCTAGATTGTTGCTCATTGTTGCTCAGTCTCTCAGGCATGTCCAACTCTGTGACTCCACGGATTGCAACATGACAGGCTTCCCTGTCCTTCACCATTTCCCAGAGCTTGCTCAAATTCCTGTCCATTGAGTCGGTGAGGCCATCCAACCATCTCGTCCTCTGCCATCCCTTTCTCCTCCTGCCTTCAACTTTTCCCAGCATCAGGGTCTTTTCTAATGAGCTATCCCTTCGCATCAGGTGGCGAAAATATTGGAGCTTCAGCTTCAGCATCAGTCCTTCCAGTGAATGTTCGGGGTCGATTTCCTTTAGGATTGAGTGGTTTGATCTCCTTGCTGTCCAAGGGACTGTCAAGAGTCTTTTCCAACACTACACTTCAAAATTATCAATTCTTTGGTGCTCAGCCTTCTATATGATCCAACTCTCACATCCATATAAGACTTATGGAAAAAACACAATTTTGACCATATGGACCTTTGTCAGCAAAGGTTTGTCTCTGCTTTTTAAGATGCTGTCTAGGTTTGTCATAGCTTTTCTTCCAAGGAGCAAGTGTCTTTTAATTTCATGGCTGCAGTCACCATCTGAGTAATTTTGGAGCTCAAGAAAGTAAAGTACATCTAGACTGTAAGCTTCCTCAAAAGCAAAAAACTATCATCTCCTGTGCTCACTACTATACCCAGCTTTATTAATAAATATTTGATTCAAGTCAATGCATCAAAATGAGCTCACATGGGATTAGGCCATTATTGATCCCCCGTCTTCTTTACCATTTCCTCTTGGATTTCTCAAAAAGTTAGGCTACACAGCTTGGCTCTCTCTCCTTAACTCTGGTTCCATCTTTAAGTACTGTAATCAGACTGTCATGATTGTAACTCATATAAAACCTCTGTGAAACAGCCTCAATGATGACTAAAAATACTCGTCAGAGTTCTGTGGCCTCATTCTTGAATCCTAGCACAGAACTTAGAGGCATTTCATTACTGTTGTCAAATAAATGAATGAGTGAATCCTGCTCAGCTATTCTGGAATGTTTGACACTGCTGTACTTACTTCTTGAAATATTTCCCCCCTTTGGCTTTTTAGACATGACTCTCCTAGTTTTTCCACTTTCTTGTTATTGTCCCATCCCAGCCCCCTTTGCTGCCTCTTGCTGACCTTCCAGTTCCTAAATGAGAGTGTTATCCAAAGCTCTAGTCAAGACTTCAACTTGCTCCATGATTATTCCTTGGGTGATCTCATTCATCTCTTTGGCCTCATGCCTTATAATAGATATATAATAAATTGATACCATCTAATCTGACCTGCATTACAGATTTCCAGTCTGCCTATCAGGTAACTAAATTTTATTGCTCCATGGGAACCTTAAACTTAAAATGTTTTAGATGAACTATCATATCCTCCCTTTCAAACTGGCTCCTTTATCAGTGTACCTATCATACTTATCTCATATTCCTCCCATCTCATTTTGTATTCATCTTGAGTTCTAACTCACCCTCACCCCTCATGTTCGTCAGTCTTCCAGTCCCATCGTATTGACCTTCAAATTCTCTCTCTGATATAGGCTCTTCATCTCCATTCCATTCCATTGCTAATGGCCTGGTTTCCTGTTGGGACCACTGACACAGCTTTCAGGTAATGTTCCTGATGCATCCCTAATATCCCTAATAAACATCCCAGCTACTACCATCCAAACCTCTTCTATAGGCATTACTCTGCCTCAGACTCGACAATGGATTTTATCTTAGAAAAAAGACAGAGAATTGATCCCAGGCAATAGAGTGGCACATCTGAACAAATTCCTCTTGCATTCTGCCTCAGCATCATTAACAGGAACTTTACCCTGATAAATTATCTAGTATTTAACTCTTCTAAGGTAATTATTTGCTCATATGACACCTTCCCATCATTAGAATACTAAAATCTCACCACTAAATGTTACACTGGTAAGTAGAACCTGGTTACGTGTTGAGTCTGTCTGCCTGTTATTATTCCTTCAGTATCACTGACTCCATAGCACTAATCAGCCAGCTCCATTCCCTATTACCTTGTACTAAATCCCCAAACACAGCTCTTGGTGTGGACTCTGGCCTTGTTGCTATTATTTAGTTGCTAAGTCATGTCCAACTCCTCTGTGATTCCATGGACTGAAGCCCACAAGACTCCTTCTGTCCATGGGATTTCCCAGACAAGAATACTGGAGTGGCTGCCATTTCCTTCTCCAAGGGATCTTCCTGACCCAGGGATCAAACCTGGGTCTCCTCCATTGCAGGCAGATTCTTTACCAACTGAGCTACAGAATCCATTATTATTTATTATTTGGCAACCTACAATTAACCTCATTAATTTTTGTTTGCTCCATTGATTAAAGTGATTGGTTATTTGGATTTTTCAGCAGCAAAGACCAAATCTTGAAGAATAAGGATCGCTTCTTATTCCTGGCACATAATCTTACCTCAGACCTCCAACACATGATCAGGGCTTTGAGGACAATACAAGAGATTTCGTGTCATCAGAAAAAATGCATATATGTATCACAAACCAAAACACTTCTAAAATTGAACAGATAATTAAAAAGCTACATACTGGTAGTTCAATATTTGTGCTTCACTTGACATAAATGTATAGGAAATACAATTTTTAATATTAAATTAAACCCAACATATCTTGTAGAACACTGAGATTAATCGGTTTGTAAAGGAAAAATCAAAATGATCATTCTGTTATTTTTCTCCTTGGGTAAATCGGTGTCTTTCATATTGTATAAAACCTTTCTCAGCGCATCTCAGAGACAGTAAGCTGAAGTAAAGAAGGTTGGTTTCCTTATGTAAGTCTTTTGATCCAGGATCCCAGATGCTAAATTTGAGAAGCCCTATTACATTAATGCCTCCCAGTAGAAGAGTTCAGTATTCATCACAATGTCTTTAAACTTGCTGGGTTGTTTCTTTAAACCAATAGATGAGCCAGCAGTGACTAGTTTAGAGCAGCAGCATTCCCGTCAAGGGGCAGGAAAAAGAGCTGCTCCAACTGCCCTCTTAGTGAAACTATTAAGCCTCTTTGTCATATGGATTTCCTTTTAAGGACTATCAGTAGGGCTGTCTGAAAAAATAAAGAGACCCTAAGAAACAAAAGTCCTAAATTACTGTCTATCTTCACATAAATCAGCTCAGACATGCATTCTCCCTCTCCACTGCAGCATCTGTTTGGACCCTTCTCAGCAGAGAGTCAAATGGAATCCTTCCCTGAGGTCCTGCTGTGTACAGGAGCTGCTAAGCCAAGGACAACAGTATTCCAAAACGTCTACATCTGCCAACCCCCTTCTTAAATGGGGAGGTCCTGGGACCAGGAAAAATCTATGCATGAAATGTAAAAGTTTAAGAGGAAAATCAGTACAGCAGCAGTATTATTAGGTAATCAGAAAGACCAATAGACCCATCTGTTACCATAGACAAGTGGTTCTCTACCAGGGTTTATTTTGACCCAGAAGTTATTTGACAGATCCTGCAAATGTATTGTACTATTACAAATGAAGGGGCAATGTTCCTGGCATCTAGTGGGTAGAGGGCCAGGGATGCAGTTGACCATCCTACAATGCACTGGAGAGCTCCCACACAAAGAATCAGCCAGCCTCAAATGTCTATACAGTAGTTCCCCTTACCTGCAGGGGATACGTCCTAAGACACCCAGTGGATTCCTGAAACCATAAATAGCACATGTGTGCATGCTAAGTCACTTCAATCATTTCCAACTCTTTGCGACCTTATGGACCATAGACCACCAGGCTTCTCTGTCCATAGGATTCTCCAGGCAAGATTACTGGAGTAGGTTGCCATGACCTCCTCCAGGAGACCTTCCCAACCCAGAAATCGACCCATGTCTCATGTCTCCTGCATTGGCAGGCAGGTTCTTTACCACTAAGCATCACCTGGGAAGCCCATATATACTGTTTCTTCCTGTATGTGCATGTGTATGAGAAAGTTTAACTTACAAATTAAGCAGCAAGAGAATAGCTGAATTGCTGGCATCATTACCCTTGCACCTTGAAGCCATTATTAAGTAAAATAACAGTTACTTGAAAACAAGCACTGCGATACCGAGATAGTCTGATAACCAAGATGGCTAAGTGACCAACGGGTGGGATATCCTGCTCAAAGGGATGGTTCACTACAAGGTGGGACAGAGCGGTCGGCATGAGATTTCATCACACTACTCAGAACAGCAAGCAACTTAAAACTTGTGAGTTGCTTATTTCTAGAATTTCCCATTTCATATTTTTGGACCAGAGTCAACCCCGGATAACTGAAACCTCAAAAAACAAAACCTCGAATAACGAGGACTATTGTAGTAACAAGGTTGAGAAAGCCTGCTCTAGTGGAAACGGAACAGGCAGATTAATTTCCAGAAATAGAAACCAAACACTGAATTGCCTCTCTCCACCCGCATACACATTTTCTCACTGCAAAACTCATCTCTCACAAGCTTCTCATTGTGCCGTTCTACTTTGAAGTTGTTCTGAATACTTAGAGCAACTGAAACTATCACACATGAAGCATTACTTTTGAGTTTGTTTGAAACCCTTATCAGACTATGTGGCTTAGACACTGATTTCTACCAATCTCTTGATTTTTCTTTAGAATTCCTTTCAATTGTTCTGACATTTCTCAAGATAATCAGTAAATCTTTCAGGCTAAAATTAAACCATGCAGATAAGTACTTTTTACTCATTGATCTCCATCTCCACTGCAGAAAGTTCTATGTGGCACAAGTTTTGTAGGGACTAGATTTGTCTTATTCAAATCTAGTTCTTATTCAACTTATTTAATAAATCAAGTGCCTGTTGTGTGCAAAACACTGTGAAAGGGGTTCTGTGTGTGGCTGAGAAGAGGTGGGCAGTTGGGAGATTAAAATAACAGCACTTGTCAAGTAAAAGAAGGGGAGGTTGGTTTCTTTTGCTAAGTATTTCTCATGTCCTGCTCTATAATATCGAGCATTCAGTAGCTATTTATTGAATATATGTTACGTGCCATACATTGAGTCAAAGATACGGAAATAAAAGAGTAAACAGCTGATCCTTAACAAGGCAGGGACCAGGGATGCTGATCCTCTGTGGAGTCAAAAATTTGTGTATAATTTATGGTTGCCTCTCTTTATATTTGGTTCATCTGCACTCTCGGTTCTGCATCTGCCAACTCAATCACAAATCATGCTATGCCATAGTATTTACTATTGAAAAAAATTTACATGTAAGTGGACCCAAACAGTTCAAAACCACATTGTTCATTCTTGTGGAATTCATATCAAGTGGGGTGAATTAAGCAAGAAAATCACCTTATCATAAAGCATGATAAATACTGTAATAACTATATGTGATATCTTTTGATGAAACAGTAGTTCAGTCCTGAGCTGAACATCATCTTCTAGAGATCAGTAATAATCAAAGATAAAGGGTGAGAACAATACCCCAATCGTCAAGGCTATACTTTCCAATATTAATGCCCATATGGATCACTTGAGGAACTTGTTAATATCTGGGATGGGGCATGAAAATCTGCATTTGCAATAAGCTCCCATGTATTATCAATGCTGTTGTTTAAAGGGTCATTTTTGAATAGTGAGAACTTAATGTAATATTAGCATCTCTTGCTCATCAATTACATACCCATTACACTGTCTTCTCTCATCAGTTTCCTATGCTTCTGAACTCCTAGTTCCCATCTCTTTAAACACACACACACGCATAAATACATACACATTGATGCACACACTTCTGCTCATGTGTGTAACTTCTGCAAGTTTGGGGAGATGTCATAAACACCTGTGTTGTGGGTTATTGGTTGAATACTTTGCTGTGTCACTCAGGTGGAAGTCTGCATTGATCTTTTTACTTATTAAGTTGGTGCTTTCCTGGTGGCTTAGATGGTAAAGAATCTGCCTCAGTGTAGGAGACCTGGGTTCGATCCCTGGGCCAGGAAGATTCCCTGGAGAGGGGCATGGCAACCCACTCCAGTAATCTTGCCTGGAGAATTTCATTGACAGAGGAGCCTGGTGGGCTACAGTCCATGGAGTCACAAAGAGTCAGACATGACTGAGTGACTAACACTTTCAACACTTCACAACATTTATTAATAATCTTTATAATAAAATATTTATTTTGGCAAGTTTTCTGAGATCACTTACATGTGAAGTTAATCTACTCATCCTAATTAATAAGCCAAACACAAGTCCCTGGCCACAAGAATGAGGCAGTAGCAGATCAGAACACAAGAAAGCCTCATTTCCTTTATCCTTGAGGACACCAAGCTGCTGTCCTTCAAATGTCTATATTTCCAGATTCATAGTGACCACTCTACCAGATGCAATGAGTCAGAGAGAAGAATGAATCAAGGATGACTAAATCAGAAAGATGAGAGGTGGTGTTCCTGAAGGAACTGTGGCAAAGATGAGGGAGAAAATGGCAGGGTTTGTTGGCCTTGGCTACTTTAGTAGAGCCTAGAGAAGAGTTCCAAAGGGACCTTGGTCTGCCGGTGAATAATGTGGGAGAGAACCAGAAAGAAACCATACTTCTCCTGATATTCTGCTCTGCTTCAACCCTCAGGGCTCAGTCTGTACCTAAGAGGTGCTTTACATAAAAGGAAACGTAAGAAAATCTGTCTTCAACTGCAGACAGTTTGGTTCTTTCTCCATTCAGTTCCCTCAAGATGCTCCATGAAGTCAAAAGAAATTGAACTCCCAGAAGCCTTAAGTAACACGTACTTGGGGTCCTAAGGCCACTCAAGATGAGACCCCCTTTGCTTGTTGCATTCCAGCAACACTGGACTTCTCTCTGCTAATCAAAAACACTACGCTCATTACAACTGAGCCCTTGTGAGCACTCTTCCCTCTGCTCTGTCCCCAGCTGTTTATGTGGATGGCACCTTTTCATCCAAGTCTTCACTTAAATATCATCTTAAGTGAAACTTCTGGTACCTAAAGTATCTAACTCAACTCATCCTCCCTTGCTGCCTGCCAGCCTCCATCATATGGTCAAATTTTATTTTCTTCATGTATTTATCACTAGCTTCATGTTTCATTTTATTTGATTTCTTATTTGCTTTTTGTCTATCTCCTCCCTCCACAAGTAGAATTTAAATTCCATAAGAATTAGAGTCTAATCTGTCTGTTCACTATTGTATCTCTAGCAAAGGGCACAGCACTGGCACATAAAAGATACTCAAGTATTTGTTGTATGAAATAATATCTTTCCAAGAAGAATGGAACTGGAGGAATCAACCTGCCTGACTTCAGACTCTACTACAAAGCCACAGTCATCAAGACAGTATGGTACTGGCACAAAGACAGAAATATAGATCAATGGAACAGAATAGAAAGCCCAGAGATAAATCCACGAACCTATGGTCACCTTATCTTCGACAAAGGAGGCAAGGATATACAATGGAGAAAAGACAACCTCTTTAACAAGTGGTGCTGGGAAAATTGGGCAACCACCTGTAAAAGAATGAAACTAGAACACTTTCTAACACCATACACAAAAATAAACTCAAAATGGATTAAAGATCTAAATGTAAGACCAGAAACTATAAAACTCCTAGAGGAGAACATAGGCAAAACACTCTCTGACATAAATCACAGCAGGATCCTCTATGACCCACATCCCAGAATTTTAGAAACAAAAGCAAAAATAAACAAATGGGACCTAATGAAACTTAAAAGCTTTTGCACAACAAAGGAAACTATAAGCAAGGTGAAAAGACAGCCCTTAGATTGGGAGAAAATAATAGCAAACGAAGCAACAGACAAAGGATTAATCTCAAAAATATATAAGCAACTCCTCCAGCTCAACTCCAGAAAAATAAATGACCCAATCAAAAAATGGGCCAAAGAACTAAACAGACATTTCTCCAAGGAAGACATACAGAAAACACATGAAAAGATGCTCAACATCACTCATTATCAGAGAAATGCAAATCAAAACCACAATGAGGTACCATTACACGCCAGTCAGGATGGCTGCTATCCAAAAGTCTACAAGCAATAAATGCTGGAGAGGGTGTGGAGAAAAGGGAACCCTCTTACACTGTTGGTGGGAATGCAAACTAGTACAGCCACTATGGAAAACAGTGTGGACATTTCTTTAAAAACTGGAAATAGAACTGCCATATGACCCAGCAATCCCACTTCTGGGCATACACACCGAGGAAACCAGATCTGAAAGAGACACGTGCACCCCAATGTTCATCGCAGCACTGTTTATAATAGCCAGGACATGGAAGCAACCTAGATGCCCATCAGCAGACGAATGGATAAGGAAGCTGTGGGACATATACACCATGGAATATTACTCAGCCATTAAAAAGAATTCATTTGAATCAGTTCTAATGAGATGGACGAAACTGGAGCCCATTATACAGAGTGAAGTAAGCCAGAAAGATAAAGACCATTACAGTATACTAACACATATATATGGAATTTAGAAAGATGGTAATGATAACCCTATACGCAAAACAGAAAAAGAGACTCAGATGTATAGAACAGATTTGTGGACTCTGTGGGAGAAGGCGAGGGTGGGATGTTTCAAGAGAACAGCATCAAAACATGTATATTATCTAGGGTGAAACAGATCACCAGCGCAGGTTGGATGCATGAGACAAGTGCTCGGGCCTGGTGCACTGGGAAGACCCAGAGGGATCGGGTGGAGAGGGAGGTGGGAGGGGGGACCGGGATGGGGAATACATGTAAATCCATGGCTAATTCATTTCAATGTATGACAAAAACTACTGCAATGATGTAAAGTAATTAGCCTCCAACTAATAAAAATAAATGGAAAAAAAAAGAAATAATATCTTTCCATCTCTATAAACCTCACTATCTACTAATATGTAAATGGACAGATGATGCCATCTACATATAAGATTGCAAAATAAAATAAATGATAACCACTAGACACGGATCACAGAAAATACTTCACAAATACTAGCTTTTATTATCACTATTATTTCTGTGTTATTAACTCTGAGCACTAAGTGCCTGACACATAGTAGGTTCTCTGGATAAACCAATGAATGAGAATTGCACCGAAAAACTCTAAACACTACGGCTGCCATAAATTCTTAGAACCACTCAATGGATGAGTGGTTCATCATGAGGCACTCACTGATGAGTGCCTTAGATAGATGAATGTGATTCCCTGGACAATGAGTTCCCTTTCCTGTACCAGATGCAGCAATGCCAAGAGCCACCACCTCTGGAAAGCTCTGCTCCTTACCAACATGCCATTCCAGAGTCTTACCACAAGTGTAGGTTCCCCTGACATGTGGAGCCAGAACCCACAACTCTCCTTCAACCAAGGCCACCTATATGGGGCTCAAGTGTAGGGTAGCTTACTCCATGACCACCTCTTCTCCCAGAAGTGTTATCCTTGGTACCTAAATCTAAGCATGTACAGCAGGCATTGAAAGAGATGCAAAGGAGATTCAATCATACTCAGGTTACACGCATCATTTGTCATTGTTGTCAGTTGCTAAGTAGTGTTTGACTCTTTGTGACCCCATAGATTGTAGCTCGTCAGACACCTCTGTCTATAAGATTGCCCAGGCACAAATACTGGAATGGGTTGTGATTTCTTTCTCCAGGGGATCTACCCCAGCCAGGGAAAGGAAAAATGTTGAGGAAAGAGAAGTGGTTGCCACACAGTCAGCCCTGTCCTCCCATTTCTCTTTAGGAACTGATTGTTTAAGATGCTGACTTTTTTTTTTAATGCCACCTCCTGCCCTTGTTTCTCCACTGAAACCTCCCTATAGAGGCAGACTCCAGAATTTGGGGCAGATATTTGAACATCTGTAAGCACTGGAGCAATCTGGTTACCTGGACAGAAAAAAGAAATGAACTGGGGAAAAGGAGGCAGATTTGATAAAACCAAGATAAAGCCAAATCCTTATTACTAAATCAACTATTCTGAACAAAGAATCTCTATTGTGTTTTTCCCTCTAAGAAGAAAACAAATATAAACATGGCAAATAAATAGTCTATTTATTACATTCTCTTAGATTTGAGAGCCAGAAGGCCTCGGAAACCTATTTCGCTTTGTTCTTACATGTCTAGCACTATTGGTCTTTCTTTTATGAATAATGAAAATCTGAAACAACACGTTACCCTTCATCATGTTTGTACCACACAAAGAACATCTACTTGAAATATAAGCCTTTGATTCTGTGATGCCCCCATAAAACACCACTTGCCAACAGCTGCATCTTTTTTTATCAAAGAAGTGTTTGAGGCATGGGGATTATTTATCCCTCCTGTCTTCCTTCCAATCTCCCTTTGTCTTCCTCCAGCTTTTAGGTTTGGACATGTAAAGAAAAGTATACCTCCTCTTACTTTTCAAACTCAGGCAAAGCTAAAATAATAAGCAAGGTCTGTAAGTCTGGTGCACACATACACGCTGGTTTATAAAACTAAACATGTGCTGTGCTGTGTGTTTGGTCGCTCAGGGGTGTCCAACACTTTGTAATCCCATGGACTGTAGCCCGCCAGGCTCCTCTGTCCATGGGATTCTCCAGGCAAGAATAATGGAGTGGGTTGCCATGCACTCCTCCAGAGGATCTTCCCAACCCAGGGATCGAACCCAAGTCTCCTGCATTGCCAGTAGATTCTGTACTGCCTGAGCCACCAGGGCCATTATTCGGCTCAAGAACATTCAGAATAGCACCAACTTAATGTTACATGGGCTTCCCTGGTGATTCAGATGGTAATGAGTCTTTCTGTAGTGTGGGAGACCCAGGTTTGATTCCTGGGTTAGGAAGATCCTTTGGAAAAGGAAATAGCAACCCACTCCTATATTCTTGCCCGAAAAATCCCATGAAAGGAGGAGCCTGGCAGGCTACAGTACATGTGGTCACAAAGAGTCAGACACGACTCAGTGACTTCACTTTTTTTCTTTCAATGCTACATGATATTTCATTCCATAAATCCAAGAACACACATATATATTACATGCTATATAATCGCTCCCAAACCACTTACCCCAGAGTACTTATTGTTTATAAGCACTGTTTTTGGCAGCTTTCCCGGTGGCTCAGACAATCAAGAATCCACCTGCAATTCGGCAGACCTGGGTTTGACCCCTGGATTGAGAAGCTTCCCTGGAGGAGGGCATGGCAACCCACTCAAGTATTCTTGCCTGAAGAATCCCCATGGATAGAGGAGCCTGGTGGGCTATAGTCCATGGGGTTGCAAAGAGTTGGACACAATTGAGCGACTAGGCAAGGCACACACAGTTGTTTTTTGCAATAGTGTTGGTTACATAGAGTGTTAATCAGGGATATACAGAATTGTCTTGCTTTCAAATGAAAAACCCATGTATCTAAAATGTGTAATGGATGTTGCTCCTTGTGAAATGAAAAAAATACTCAATAACACTCAAAATGTATTAACTGAAAAAAAAAAGTATTAACTGAAAACTTAGCATTTCACAAGCACCTAGTATATGTGCTATTCTAGGCTAGTATGTATATAGAAAGGAAATAGTTGTTCTGTGATATTCAAGATCTTTCTTAGTCTCTCACAGTAAAAATAAGACAACAAAGGAAACTTGGCAACAATGACAGCACCAGTCTTATCCAGGGGCTGGTCCTGCTTTCCACCAGCTTCCTTCCCTCTTCCATATGCCAACATTATACGTTGATTTTATTAACTGCAAAGCAAATGTGATAACATTAAGGAATAGGTTACAAAATTAAAAAGATATGGAATTTTCCTACCCTAAGAGAAATACTATAGAGAAAATTATCCACTTTTAGTCTGTGTTCACATACATTCATATTTTAATCATTTGACTGGTATATACCAAGCACACTGGATTATAGCATCAATGTTGTCAGTGGTATTACAGTCTTCAAACATTGTTTACATGATTGCATCAAATTGTATGTGATGATACATACTTTAACAATTCTTCTATTCATATTTGTTTCTGAGTTCCCTCTCATATAAATTCTATAAAGGAAACTTCTTCCCTTTTTTTACAATAAAATTTCAGAAATTCAATAGTCTTATTTTTGGAGTTATTTAACAACCTTTCCTCCTCCTCTACTTTATCACTTCTTCCTGCATCCTCCCAGAGCTGTGAAACCTTAAGAGAAGTAAAGGACTCTCAGAGCTGGCTGCGGAAGTCACGACAGTTACGAGAGGGGGAAATTATGGTGGCAATGACCTCCTTTTCCACTTGCTTCTGATAATGACCTTCTTGTAATCTTTGCCTTTCTCCATCAGTACCCCCTAGGACACAGGCACTTCTGGCTTCAGTTTTGATGCCTCACATCTCTGTTTCCTCATTTATCTTCCTTTTTGTCAGCCCTTACTTAAAGCATCTCGCCACTCAAGATCTCACTTCAAAGATCTCCTCATGCCCAAAAATCTTGATAATATCTGTATTGGAAAGCACACTATTTAGAACACACACAGAAACAAACATATCTCAAACAGATGTTTTGCTTTTTTAATTTTTTGGCCTGAGCCATGTGGTATGCAGGATGTTAGTTCCTTGACCAGGGATTGAATCCATACCTCCTGCATTGGGAGCATGAAGTCTTAACCACTAGACCGTTAGAGAAATTCCTCTTTTACTTCTTAAGGAAATTGTTTTATTTGAAAAATGTTTTTATTGTGCCAGACTATGCATTGTCTTCTGGTAAGAACTGTTCAAACTGGAATTAAATTGTGGCCAAATACCTACTCCATGCTATTACCTGCTTTTGGCAAATGAAAGTTGAAAGAATTTCCCATGGTAACCAGTCATTTCCTAGTGATCTAACATTGATATAAAAACAACAACAACAACAGAAATAAAGAAAAAGTAATTATAATAAATCCTGCTATTTACAGTATTACACTCACTAGAGTTTAAGTTTACTTAGGGAGTTAACACTTGATCACAGAAGATTGCAAATAATTAAAAAACAATTCTCTAGTTAGAAGTTATTTATTTTACACAAGCCAAGCAAATACTCTGTAAGTGAATAAACCCAAAATTAGATAATGAAGGCCACAGATTCTGTGCAACATAAGGAAGGGATTGCTGTGAGCCGATTCAAGTTATGCATCAGAACAAGAGGAGATATTAAGGCCATTTTGTTTTTGCATTGGACTTGGAAGAGTCAATTCAGATCAACTCAGCAAATACATTTTGAAAACCTGCAATGTGAAAGGAAACATACTAAACACCATGAGAGAGATAAAAATAAATAAGACAAGTTCTAGCTCTAATAAGCTGAAATGAATATTTTTAAAAGAATGGTCCTTACCTTTAGGAAACTTTAAATTAAACATTCTATAGAATACCGCCAAGAAGACTATTATTTTACTTTCCACTATTCATTTCTCACTGTCAATGAACTTGAATTGCAGCAGATTTGAATTAGCTGAATTAGCTACTTGGTTATAAAAGTTTATCTTTATAAATGAAAGTTATTTTTAAAATGTATTTATTTCTTAACTGTAGGATAATTGCTTTACAGAATTTTGTTGTTTTCTGTAAAACATCAACATGAATAAGCCATAGGTATATTTTTATAATTAGTTTAGGCAATAACCATCTTGCTTATGGGGCTTCCCAAGTGGTTCAGTGGTAAAGAAAGTGTCTGCCAATACAGGAGCCGCAAGAGACTTGGGTTCGATCCCTAGATGAGGAAGATCCCCTGGCGTAGAAAATGGCAGCCCACTCCAGTATTTTTGCTGGGATAATCCCATGGACAGAGGAGCCAGGCGGGGGCTACAGTTCATGGGGACACAAAGAGTTGGACATGACTCAGCAACTGAGCACTCATGCACACATCTTGCTTATGAGATGAAAGAAGGGTTTTCAAACTTCCATGATAAGTAGTCTTGAATCAAAGTAGAGTGCCTTGTTTCTGAATTTTAAAATATGATAAACTAGACTTTTTTTTAAAGTCTCCTACCACAAGAGAAATATGTGAAAATGTATTTCAAAAGTATTTTATTTAAAAGATGCACAACTAAGCTAATAAGGAAAATAAGGAAAATCCTTAATGGTTAAAACCAAACCAGAGAGGAGATAAAATCCATTAGGCTAAGTCAGCCTGTGTTGTCAGGAAGCTGATGAGATGTAGACACATATTGATAGAAAAACCCAAGGTTTGGGGTTTTTACTGTTATGCAGGAAAAAGGCCTGGGCCTGAGCAAGTAGTATTCACATAAATCTAAAATCTTCTGAGGCTATAGTGTAATCTTATACTCTTAATGAAAATGAGGCTACTCGACACAAAGGGAGTTGGCTAAGCAATTTGTCTGTCTTGGCCTTGGCTCTAGCTTGGGAGGGTTGGAGGAAGACAGGGAGAAGAAATTATCTCTGGTGGAAAAAAAGATGTATCCAAATAGGAGAGGATATGCTATGGACGTCAATTGTATGAATAATATTTTATTTCTTAACTTGTACAGTGGATACGAAGGTGATTATTTTATTATTCTCATATAAGTGTGTATGTCTTTAATATCGCTGAATCAAAGAAAAGGAGCCTCTACCAAACTAAACATAGCATTGTTTTCAGATTAAAACACATGTAAAGGTACATCTTCCCCAGTGGCTCAGTGGTAAACAGCCAACCTGCAATCGAGGAGATGCGGGTTTGATCCTTGGGTTGGGAAGATCCCATGCAGGAGGTCATGGCAACCCATTCCAGTATTCTTGCCTGGAAAAATCTCAGGGGCAGAGAAGCCTGGAGAGCTACCGTCTACAGGGTTGCAAAGAGTCGGACATGACTAAAGCAACCAAGCACAAAGGTACAGCTAACTAATGACAATTAAAATTAGACCTGTAGCCTCTTCAAATCTCTTTATCCTCTCACCTTCCTATATTTTTTTAAAAAAGAATATTTCAATTCAAGAAATCCTAGAAGCTTCATATTTTATTAAGATATATGACTGGGTCCACTTTCAAGAATAAGTCATTTCCAGCAGGCCTCATCTAAGATTTACTAACACGGTCAGCCCTCTGTACTTTCAGGTTCTGCATCAACTTGCATCCACCGGAACTCACTGGAGAGCTGACCGCACTTTGCCATTTTACGTAGGGGACTTGAGCATCCGAGGATTTTGGTATGGGAGTGGACCCTGGAACCATTCTTCCATGAATACTGAGGGCCGACTGCACTGTGTGGGATCTTTGGTACAGCTCCATAACAGGCTTTCTGCCTGGTACAGCCTTGACTACACAATCCATCATGGATCTAAGTTAGAAAGCCTACATAGATGGGTTTTTCTGGAGTTCTTTCCTGGGGCAGACTTTATTGACAGAGCCACATGTTTCCTTTAACCATTCAGTTTATACTGACCTCACCCATCTCTTAATTCTTAGTGCACTTATGCATCATCATCACTTGTATACTTAGTTTTATTCTGCATTTCATAGGTATATGCATTATCTCCTCAATGAGACTGGAAGAAGGTATTTCTTTTGCAATCCCTGCACTGTCAAACAGATTTAAAGCTGGAGGGCATGGAACCTGCTTGACACCTCTCATATTACATTTGAGGTAACTAGTCCTATGAAGTGACTTGCCTGAAATCACACAGTGTATCTCTCAGAATGTCAACAGAAAACAGATGGAAAAATCCAATTAGGACAATTCAAAGTGAGTTTACTTATACAGGGATTATGTGGATGTGATGTAGAGAAACCATGGATTGTAATGCAGTGTCTAGCAGTACATGAAAAACCATTACCATTTCTAGGCTGCAAAGAATAAGGACAGGAGTTTTACCAGAAACTGGTAGATGAGGGCTATAATGAAGGCTGCCTTGAGAGGAACAAGGACCTTCAGTGAAGGGACTTACTTGTCCCAAAGCAAGCTCAGAGAGGGATGCAGAGCAATAAATGCCCCAATATCACTTTCCTATAGCCACTTGAGGTACCTCCAGTGGTTAAGCCCAACTGTAAGCTTGAGAATATAGAAACCCATTAATGAATTCCATACTCGTGAGCCATTCTGGAGCAAAGGGCAAGGTGAAGGATGGTGGAGAGATCTGGAGGGAAAAAGAAACACTATTTGGGACATATAGCTTTGGCTGTAATAGAGTTCTCCTAACTCTAAGACCACTATCAATTAGCACATAATTCTTCTCATATTACTCAAGATGCTTCAATGCAGTGAGTTACTGAATTGAATGATAACTTCCCAATAAGAAGAAAGCACTGGGCATGTAATGTTGAATCATAGCCCAGTGAGGCTGAGTCTTCTACCATCTCCTACTGTCAGAATTTGAGTCAGAACCAAGAACTATACTCAGAAACAGATGGGAAGCCCAGGGCCAAGTGAGTAGAATGTTCGAAACAACCAGATCCATTCAGCATCCTCTTTTGCTAAACAGTGACACAGCCTAGCATATGGCAGGCCGGACACTGTGTGAAGTGTGGGACCATAGCCAAAGGCAGATCTGGTCTGGCTTAAAAAAGACATGTCAGTTTTCAGAATTTGAGAGTTAACACTAGAAAGTGTCTTTCTATGTGAGAAGAGACAGGGTAGGTTGAAAAAGTTCAAAAATCATCGGTCCTTTGCACTATTCTAAGACCCATGCTGCAGTCAGAGGTGGAACTGAACTCCAGAATAATCTCAGGTGGCCTCTGCCTGCAACATTTTGGAGTGGAGCTTGGGTTCCCAGCCAGAGACTGGGATGGGTCACAGGAATGAGAGCACCAGATCCTAGTCACCAGACCAGTGGTCAGTGACAAGGGCCCTGGCCCTTCGGCTTTGCAGAAAAGAATTCCCACAAAGATGGAAAGTGGTAAAACAAGTAAGGTATTTATTAAGAGGAAAAAGAATACAGTGCATGTGGATAGAAACATTGGCAGACTTAGGGAAAGAGTGAGACACTGAGTCACACCCTTTTGATGGTTTGAATTTCTTTTATGGGGTATTTCTTCTGGGTTTCCTTTGGCCAATCTTGATTTGCCTGGCTCACAGTCCATATTTGTTATATCTCAGGATCCTCCTATGTGAGTACACACATCTCTTAGCCAAGATGGATTTTACCAAAAAGGTATCTGGGTAGAATATCCCTTGACTTAACCCCCACTTTAGTCTGCAAGGAGCCTTTTCTGTGCAAGTGTGGTTAGGCGGTCTCTTGATTTTGGGAAAAGAAATGTGTGGTCAGGGCAGGACCCAGCCTTCTCCCTTAGTTGTCCTGCTATTCTCATCTTGGAGTTTTGATTCACAGGGAATGAATCTCCAATCACTTTACCCTGGGTTGGGAGGCGGGCTACAGTCTACAGGATCACAAAGAGTTGGACACGACTGAGCAACTGAGCACCGTGTTCACAGCAGCAGTATTCGCAATAGCTAACACATGCAAACAACCTAAGTGTCCATTGACAGATGAGTGGATAAAGAAGATGTAGTACATATAATCACCCACATAAATGGACTGGAATGTACATTTTAGTTCACTGATCCCTAAAATGTCAGTGTTCACTCTTACCATCTCCTTTTTGACCACTTCCAATTTGCCTTGATTCATGGACCTAGCATTTCAGGTTCCTATGCAATATTGCTCTTTACAGTATCGGATCTTGCTTCTATCACCAGTCACATCCACAACTGGGTGTTGTATTTCCTTTTGCTCTGTCTCTTCATTCTTCCTGGAGTTATTTCTCCACTTATCTCCAGTAGCCTATTTGGTACCCACTGACCTGGGGAGTTCATCTTTCAGTGTCCTATCTTTTTCGGATTGACTGGTTTGATCTGCATGCTGTTCAAGGGACTCTCAAGAGTCTTCTCCAAACACAGGAGAAGAGGGAACTAATAATGACATAAAGTAAGATCCACTGTCCATCAATCATGGCCCCAGTCACTGCCCCAAGGTGGCAGAACCCAGAACTCTCTGTTGCCTGCAGTTCAGTCTTGGCCCCTCTCTGACTCTTCTGCTTTCCACACACAAGGAGACTTTTATGATGAACAGTGTAACCTTTCGGGATGTAATGGTTGTGTATCACAGGAAATGACAAAATATTTGGGGGTCATATTCTAACAGAGCGTGATGAATGAATTAGTGTCACTGTCAGAGTAACAGATGGTTCAGATAGTTTATGAGTGAATGTGTTTTCAGCTGGAAGCTGGAGTGGATGTGGGGAGGGTATGTGACAGGAAGAAGAGAGGGAACAATAAGATATTATGTCCACTTTAGGAGCCCTTGATCTAGTTTAGTCACAAACTGGAGGACTTTAGGATATTGCCTAGACTACCATCAGGCACACAATAAATATTGTTTGCTGAGAAATAAAACTCATATTTTTTTGTCTTCAGTTTCTAAGTTTATAAAAACTTTGGGGGTTCTTTCTCTCTGCTTCCATGTAGAGCTTTACATCACTAGAATTCCTTAGAACTTTCCATCCAGGTACTTCTAATGGCTGTATGTGGCCCACATCCCCTGAACAGAAGGGTGTGGGTCTGTGTGTTGTTTGGAGTAGCTTGGCACAGAGAAGACAGTTTTGGAAGCTTCAAGTTTTATCTTAAAAACAGAAGCAAATTTTGTCCTCTTCTCCTTAAAATATATGTCTGTATGTGTGTGTATTTGATGAAAATAATCTCTTCCTTCTTCAAATAGGTAAAGTTGATGTTCTAGAAATAGATGCCATGTTTATGCATTGGCTTCTAGAACACTATGCTGCCATATACCTTTATTACCATTTGAAAAGACTATCCTGAGTCAGTCGGGGCATTTTCCCCCTAATAATGAAGACAATTACATTTGTTGTCTGATTATTTGATAGAACTCAAGTTTGGAAACCTTAATATCCTATTTGAATTCTGAAAACCAATCCATAGATAATTCCAAACTGTTAGTAACTAGTGAGATGAAACAATACTTGAGGTTCTTTTCTTTTCTCTCTCCCATATATCCTAATCTCCAAAGCCCTGCTCAGTCTGTTCAGCTAGTCTGATGTGCACCAGATCAGGCTCCACTGTGGGCAAATTTCCCTGGCCAACCTCCCCTGGTATGCAGAGTCACCTTACCCAAATATCTGTGGCTTCCTCATAGAAGTCCAGTCATCACAGGTCTGTATAGTACAGATTTGTGCCATAGCTTGACAGCTTTGTGATGACAGCACTCTCCTAATCATCAGGGAAAAGGTTGGTAAACTCATTTGCAACAATTAACAGCTAATCAGGGAATAGTTAATATTAATGTGTTATTCTGTTCCAGGATTTTTTTTTTCTTCCCTTGGGATTTCTCCAGGGATTTCTCAGAGGCCTGATTTGCCACTCTCCTGTTGATTCTTCAGTCACTTGCTGTCTTTTTGCCTTACTAGCTAGAACAAGAACAAAGGAGTACTTCTTCATGGTCTAATCAAACAACACCCTAAGCCCCTATCTTGGTATTGAGCTAAGAGTTATTATATTCTGCTTCTAGCTACTAGTTCCTGGGGTGGGAAGGAGGAAACTGACTCACCTTTTCCAACTGACTCAGGATTTCAGCTGGGACCCTGAAAAGGCATGCTCCATCACCTTATCTACCCAACTGCTATGGGAAAACTCACTTTGTAATGCAGTCAGCAATGGAACCGTTTTTCAGGATAATAGCCATCCTAAGGGGTAGAAATGGGTATTCCTTCCTAAGAATTAGACAGTCCACAAAATTAGTAATAATAACAACTGTTATATGTAGAAATCTCTATAGCTTAAAAAGTGTTATTTTGTTCTTTCACTTGACTATCATAATAGCCCAATGAGATATGTGTAGAAAGTTAAAATGGGTACCATTATTATTAAATGCAGACTAGAGAAAGAAAGAGGAGTAGTAGATATCTAGTATTAATATATCACCCTGAAATGATCCTACCATTGTTCTTGTCATGCCCATGCATATTATTGTTGCCTTTATTTTTTAATTTATTTTTTTATTGAAGTATAGTTGAATTGCAGTGTTGCATTAATTACTGCTGGACAGTAAATTGACTCAGTTATACATGTGTATATATTCTTTTTCATATTCTTTTCCATGATGGCTTATCACAGGATATAAATACAGTTACCTGTGCTATACAGCATGTGTTAGTCACTCAGTCGTGTCCAACTTTTTGCAACCCCATGGACTGTAGCCCACCAGGCTCCTCTGTCCATGGAATTCTCCAGGCAAGGATACTGGAGTGGGTTGCCATTTCCTCCTCCAGTGCTATACAGTAAGACTTTGTTATTTATCCATTCCATATATGGGTGAATTATATGGGTCCATTTATATGGGTGATTTATATGGGTGAATTTAACTCAGATGGCCATTATCTACTACTGTGGGCAGAAATCCCTTAGAAGAAATGGAGTAGCCATCATAGTCAACAAAAGAGTCTGAAATGCAGTACTTGGATGCAATCTCAAAAACAACAGATTGATCTCTGTTCATTTCCAAGGCAAACCATTCAATATCATGGTAATCCACGTCTATGCCCCAACCAGGAATGCTGAAGAAGCTGAAGTTAAATGGTTCTATGAACTTAGAAGACCTTTTAGAACTAACACCCAAAAAAGATGTCCTTTTCATTTTAGGAGACTAGAATGAAAAAGTAGGAAGTCAAGAAACACCTGGAGTAACAGGCAAATTTGGCTTTGGAGTACAGAATGAAGCGGGGCAAAGGCTAACAGAGTTTTGCCAAGATAATGCCCTGGTCGTAGCAAACACCCTCATCCAACAACACAAGAGAAGATTCTACACATGGACATCACCAGATGGTCAACACCGAAATCAGGTTGATTATATTCTTTACAGCCATAGACTGAGAAGCTCTATACAATCAGCAAAAACAAGACTGGGAGCTGACTGTGGCTCAGATCATGAACTCCTTATTGCCAAATTCAGACTTAAACTGAAGAAAGTAGGGGAAACCACTAGACCATTTAGATATGACCTAAATCAAATCCCTTACAGTTATACAGTAGAAGTGAGAAATAGATTTAAGGGACTAGATCTGATAGACAGAGTGCCTGATGAACTATGGACGGAGGTTCATGACATTGTACAGGAGACAGGGATCAAGACCATCCCCAAGAAAAAGAAATGCAAAAAAGCAAAATGGCTGTCTGAGGAGGTCTTACAAATAGCTGAGAAAAGGAGAGAAGCCAAAAGCAAAGGAGAAAAGGAAAGATATTCCCATTTGAATGCAGAGTTCCAAAGAATAGTGAGGAGAGATAAGAAAGCCTTCCTCAGTGATCAATGCAAAGAAATAGAGGAAAACAGTAGAAAGGGAAAGACAAATTAGAGATACCAAGGGGACATTTCATGCAAAGATGAGCTTAATAAAGGACAGAAAGGGTATGGACCTAATAGAAGCAGAAGATATTAAGAAGAGGTGGCAAGAATACACAGAAGAACTGTACAGAGAAGATCTTCATGACCCAGATAATCACGATGGTATGATCACTCACCTAGAGCCAGACATCCTGGAATGTGAAGTCAAGTGGGCCTTAGGAGGCATCACTACAAACAAAGCTAGTGGAGGTGATGGAATTCCAGTTGAGCTATTTCAAATCCTAAAAGATGATGCTGTGAAAGTGTTGCACTCAATATGCCAGGATATTTGGAAAACTCCGCAGTGGCCACAGGACTGGAAAAGGTCCGTTTTCATTCCAATCCCAAAGAAAGGCAATGCCAAAGAATGCGCAAACTCCTGCACAATTGCACTCATCTCACACGCTAGTAAAGTAATGCTCAAAATTCTCCAAGTCAAGCTTCAGCAATACATGAACCATGAACTTCCAGATGTTCAAGCTGGATTTAGAAAAGGCAGAGGAACCAGAGATCAAATTGCCAACATCCGCTGGATCATCGAAAAAGCAAGAGGTCCAGAAAAACATCTATTTCCACTTTGTTGACTATGCCAAAGCCATTGACTGTGTGGATCACAATAAACTTGAAAATTCTGAAAGAGATAGGAATACCAGACCACCTGATATGCTTCTTGAGAAATCTGAATGCAAGTCAGGAAGCAACAGTTAGAACTGGACATGGAACAACAGACTGATTCCAAATAGGAAAAGGAGTATGTCAAGGCTGTATATTTTCACCCTGCTTATTTAACTTATACACAGAGTATATCATGAGAAACACTGGGCTGGATGAAGCACAAGCTGGAATCAAGATTGCTGGGAGAAATATCAATAACCTCAGATATGCAGATGACACCACCATAATGGCACAAAGAGAAGAAGAACTAAAGAGCCTCTTGATGAAAGTGAAAGAGGAGAGTGAAAAAGTTGGCTTAAAGCTCAACATTCAGAAAACTAAGAGCATGGCATCCAGTCCCATCACTTTATGGCAAATAGATGGGGAAATAGTGGAAACAGTGTCAGACTTTATTTTGGGGGGCTCCAAAATCACTGCAGATGGTGACCACAGCCATGAAATTAGAAGATGCTTACTCCTTGGAAGGAAAATTATGACCATCTTAGATAGCATATTAAAAAGCAGAGACATTACTTTGCCAACAAAGGTCTGTGTCACCAAAGCTATGGTTTTTCCAGTGGTCATGTATGGATGTGAGAGTTGAACCATAAAGAAAGTTGAGCCCTGAAGAATTGATGCTTTTGAACTGTGGTGTTGGATAAGACTCTTAAGAGTCCCTTGGACAGCAAGGAGATCCAACCAGTCCATCCTAAAGATTAGTCCTGAGTGTTCATTGGAAGGATTGATATTGAAGCTGAAACTCCAACACTTTTGCCACCTGATATGAAGGGCTGACTCATTTGAAAAGACCCTGACGCTAGGAAAGATTGAAGGCAGGAGGAGAAGGGGATGACAGAAGATGAGATGGTTGGATGGCATATTCGACTCAATGGACAAACTTAATGAGTTTGAGTAAACTCCGGAAGTTGGTGATGGACAGGGAGGCCTGGTGTGCTGTGGTCAATGGGGTCACAAAGAGTTGGACACAACTGAGCTACTGAACTGAACTGAAATGTTCTTCACTCTTGGAAACATCCAACTTCAGATGCCACATGAAAAAGATTATGATAATTACATTTTTTTTTTTTTATTTTAAGCAAAAGCAAAGGGTAACACAGAGAATGCAATGGCATCCCACTTCGGTACTCTTGCCTGGAAAATCCCATGGATGGAGGAGTCTGGTAGGCTGCAATCCATGGGGTCACACAGAGTCAGACACAACTGAAGTGACTTAGCAGCAGCAGCAAACGATGACAAGATGCAAAAGAATTAAGCGTGCCTACCTACCAAACTCCTTCTCCTGCTAGTTGCAAGTGGGTTATATCTCTCAGGCTGGGTTTCTGCCAAAACTGCGAGGCTTAGCAATCCAGTTCTTCCTGGTCTTCTGTGGCGAGCGACCCTACTAATGCTCAGTAAAGAATTTATCTTTGCAAGCAGGATAATCATAGACAATAGGCCAGGCCATGGAACATTATTTCTGCATTTTTAGTCTTACCCCCACCCCTTAATTTTGTCACATCACCTCTGTATTATCTGCAAGCTATTAGTTGTTTTCACTGTACTCTTTCAAGCAGCTTCTCTCTGCAATCATGTGGTCAGTTAACTCCATTATGTAAAACTACAGGTAATCAAATGCAACCATTCATTAAGCTCATAAATTAGGACACCTCTCCCTGCTGCGTTCTGTTTTTTCAGTTGAATCCTCCTCTCCAAATAGAAACCTGATCCCCTTCTGCTCTCCCGAGGTGAACAGAAGACCCTGCCAGTAACAATATCCGATTTCTGGAGTCCTAAGCAAGCTATTTTTAGATAATAGTAAAGATGGGGGAAAATATGCTTAATATCCACCACAAACAGAATGTATAAATTCTTCCCTGCTTATATTTCTGTTGTGCGTCTCTTTGATAAAATTTCATCAGATTCTCATTTCTCGACCCTTGATACCTTTTTAATTGGGTTCTGAACCATATCTCTTTAAATTGAAATACAAAGAATATGAGGGTAGGGAGGATCCATGAATTATATTTCTTTTAATAGTCTACGGAGAATTAATAGTGTTGGATGTTTAGCAGATCTTAAAAAAAATACTGATTGGCAGAAACAAAATGAATGCCAAGCTTAAATATATGCACATTCTAATTCCAGCTGACTTTAAGAAAAATTCAGACTCAAGTCCACTCCAGTGTCCTGAGCAGTGAGATCTCATACCCTATTTACCCATTAAAAAACCAAGTTGGATGGAATCACGTGCTTCTCTTCACATATTTACCATAATTCTCAGTATCACTCATAAAATGATAAACAACCTAGGTTCTTCCAAATATACATATTTTCTATTGCATATAAAAAGCTATCAACTTTGCTTTTAAGAGTTACTTATATATGTATTTTTAACATGCTTATTGTAATTTTATCCATATTCTGTATCTTTATAGACAACAGAAAGTATATATTATTATTTAAAGGCCTTTAGAATTCTACACTCTTGATAATTATTCATAATGTATATTCAGTGTGGCCCATAGCCAAATTAATAAGCTTGGTCTTTCTTATAAATAAATCCATTATTCCTCACTATTCTTTCACATGCACACTCCCCATTTTATCAGTTCCAGAAATGACTTTAAGTTATAACTTAAATGTCCTTGGAGGACATCGTGTGTAAGAGTGTGGACTTGGCAGCAACATGGGCCATGGTTTAACCTTCCCTCTGCCTTTTTACTAAATTCTGCAGTCGGGAAATTTATCATCCATTGTCTTTGTTGATCTGGGTAGAAAGAGTTTCACCCTTTCTCTTCCCTTTCCCGGTCAAAATTGACATGGCTAATATTGGAGTTTCATACTTCCATATGAATTCCAGAATATATTAGTTGGATCCACTGAAAAAACTTATGGAGATTTTGATTGGGATGTCATTAATTGATCAGACAATTTGGGGAGAATTGTAATTTTTATTATTTTGAACTCTTCCCACCTTCCAACATTATCCCCCTCTTTATTTACTCAATCATTATAATTTGTTCATGAAGTGTCTATGCCCCTTTTGTTAGACTCATTTTCAGACATCTCATAGTATGGTTTGCCACAAAAGTAGCAGTTTTCTTTCTTTCATCCCAATATGTGTTTTTATCAATTATTTCTTAATTTAATCAATTCTTAACTTAATCAATTCATTCTTCATACTAGCTAGTCTTCCAACATAGTCCTAGTTGACAATAAGGATAGTAGGCATCTTTGCCTTGTTTCTAAATTTAAAGAGAAATAGTCACTTTTATTGTTCAATACTTTTTAGCAAACTAAGAATAGAAAAGAGATTCCTTACTCTGATAAAGTGCATCTACTAAATATAGCTAAATAGATGCACTGTATCAGAGTAAGGAATCTCTTTTCTATTCTTAGTTTGCTAAAAAGTGTGTTTTCAAAAAATTATGAATTGGTGTTGAATTTTATCAAATGCCTTCTCTATATTTCTAAGATGGTCACTTTTTTTTCCTCTTTTAATCTCTTGATGTCGTAAATAACATTTAGGTTTTCTAATTTCAAAGTATCCTTGCATTCTTGGCATAAGTTCTATTTGACTTTAACTTACATTTTGCTCCAGAACAGTTTATATGAAATAGGAGTTACATGTTCTGTGATGGCTTGGAAGATTATGCTTGGAACATATTCTGGTCCAAATGTTACATGTGTCAGTTAGGATAGATTTTTTAAGTATTTTTATGCTTAATCATTATAGGCTTTTTGGTTTTCTATTTCTGATTAAGTTACATTTAGCAAGTTCTACTTTCTAAAACATTAAATTTTTCAAGTGTATTGGCATAAAGTGGATGTCTCTTAAAATTCTACTGCACCAATAGTTATGACTTCATTTCTAGCATTATTTATTTTTATATTCTATATTTTCTTTGATAATTTTTTCTAGAGGTTAGTCTATTTCATTAGAAGAAATAGATTTTTATTACTATATTGTTGTCCTTATATTTTTAATTTTATTTAATCTATTTGTCTCATTACTTTTTCCTCCTTTATTTCAGCTTAATTTCTTTTTTACTTTGTTCACTTCTTAAATCAACTGATTAGTTTATTCACACTTTTTTCTTCCCTAATGTATGCATAAAAGGCTCTGAATTTCACTGAATCAATTTAACTTCATTTTGCAAGTTTTAATACTGACTTAACTTTCATTGTCCATTACTTTTTCTTCAACCTAGAAAATATTTTAATTTCTAATTCTCTAATACTCCTTTATTTTTCTTTTTCTTAATTTATTTCTATTTTTGCATTGTAAATAACCTGGTGTATACAAATCTGATATTTAATCTTAGTATTTGTTGCGATCTACCTATGTGCTTAATATGGAGCTAACATTCAAACATATCCCAAATGTGCTTAAAAAATGAGTATTCTTTAATTTGGAGAGAACACGATTTTATGTACCTACTATATCAAGCTTGTTTATTTTCTTGTCAAATCATACATAATCTTACCATTTTTTTAACTGTGTGGGTTGAGCACACAATATGATAATTATGCTAAAAATGTTCCTCAGCTAAAACTGTAGGTTTTTTTATCGAAGTGCAATAAACTTTAAAATATATGTATACTATTATTTATTTATTTAGCTGTGCTGGGTCTTTGTCTTGGCAGGAGAACTCAGTTGTGGCATGTGGGATCTAGTTCCCTGACCAGGGATCAAATCCGGGCCCCCTGCTTTGGGAGTGTGGAGTCTTAGCCTCTGGACCACCAGGGAAGTTCCAATTTTCTTGTCAAATTATGTATAATTTTACCATTTTATTAATTACAATTTTATTGTGGTCTAGCACACAATATGAGAATTATGCTAAAAGTGAAAGTGTTAGTCACTCAGTCATATCCGACTCTGCACGGCCATGGACTGTAGCCTGCCAGGCTCTCTGTTCATGGAATTCCCCAGGCAAGAACGTTAGAGTGGGTAGCCATTCCCTTCTCCAGGGGATCTTTCTGACCCGGGGATTGAACCCAGGTATCCTTCATTGCAGGCAGATTCTTTACAGCCTGAAGCACCAGGGAAGCCCATGCTAAAAATATCCCTCAACTAATATTGTGAATTTTGTTATCAAAGTGCAATAACTTTTACTTTGTATATTTTGAGGCCATTTGTGAGGTATATGCAGTTTTAGGGCTATTCAAGTTTCTTGGTGAACTGTTCTTTTAATCATTGTATAGTAACTGTCTTCCTTTCATAACAATGCTCTCTGCCTTACAGTCTGATTCGTGTGATATTATCATAGCCAAATCAACTCCTTTTATTCATATTTACCTCATATACATTCTCCATCCTTTTCCTTTCAACTTTTCTGTGTCCTTTTGTCTCAGAGTCTTGCATGTCCTTATGTCATTTCTCTCATGAAGATCATAAAAGCAGAAATTTTTTTGAAACTGTCTCATGTCTTTTTTAAAATCAGATCCCATTTTTTAGAGCAGTTTTAAGTTCACAGCACAACTGAGTGGAAGGTACAGTGATTTCCCACACATCCCCTACCATTACACACATGCAAAGCTTCCTTCATTGTCAACCTCCCCCTGCCAGAGTGGTATGTACACTTTACAGCATACTCTTGTTTATGCATAATTATCAAAAGAAACAATTCCACTGCCCTAAACATTCTCTGTGTTCTACTTATTAACTCGACCTCTTTCTAATGCCTGGAAGCCACTGATCTCCATAGTTTTGCCTTTTCCAGAATGTCACAGAGTTGGAATCACACAGTAAGCAGCATTTTCAGGTTGACTTCTATCAGTAATACACATCTAAATTTTGTGCAAAGTTGGGTTCGATAAAGGACAGAAATGGTATGGACCTAATAGAAGCAGAAGATATTAAGAAGAGGTGACAAGAATACACAGAAGAACTGTACAAAAAAAGATCTTCATGACCCAGATAATCACGATAGTGTGATCACTCACCTAGAGCCAGACATCCTGGAATGTTAAGTCAAGTTGGCCTTGACTACGAACAAAGCATCACTACGAACAAAGCTAGTGGAGGTGATGGAATTCCGGTTGTGCTATTTCAAATCCTAAAAGATGATGCTATGAAAGTGCTGCACTCAATATGCCAGCAAATTTGGAACACTCAACAGTGGCCACAGGACTGGAAAAGGTCCGTTTTCATTCCAATCCCAAAGAAAGGCAATGCCAAAATATGCACAAACTCTTTCACAATTGCATCATCTCACACGCTAGTAAAGTAATGCTCAAAATTCTCCAAGCCAGGCTTCAGCAATACGTGAACTGAGAACTTCCAGATGTTCAAGCTGATTTTAGAAAAGGCAGAGGAACCAGAGATCAAACTGCCAACATCTGCTGGATCATCGAAAAAGCAAGAGATTTCCAGAGAAACATCTATTTCTGCTTTGTTGACTATGCCAAAGCCATTGACTGTGTGGATCAAAATAAACTGTAGACAATTCTGAAAGAGATGGAAATACCAGACCACCTGACTTGCCTCTTGAGAAACCTGTATGCAGGTCAGGAAGCAACAGTTAGAACTGGACATGGAACAACAGACGGGTTCCAAATAGGAAAAGGACCACGTCAAGACTGTATATTTTCACCCTGCTTATTTAACTTATATGCAGAGTACATCATGAGAAACGCTGGGCTGGAAGAAGCACAAGCTGGAATCAAATTGCCTGGAGAAATATTAATAACCTCAGATATGCAGATGACACCACCCTTATGGCATAAAGTGAAGTGGAACTAAAAAGCCTCTTGATGAAAGTGAAAGAGGGGAGTGAAAAAGTTGGCTTAAAGCTCAACATTCGGAAAACTAAGAGCATGGCATCCAGTCCCATCACTTCATGACAAATAGTTGGGGAAACAGTGGAAACAGTGTCAGACTTTATTTTGGGGGGCTCCAAAGTCACTGAGGATGGTGACTACAGCCATGAAATTAAAAGACGTTTACTCCTTGGAAGGAAAGTTATGACCAACCTAGATAGCGTATTAAAAAGCAGAGACGTTACTTTGCCAACAAAGGTCCGTCTAGTCAAGGCTATGGTTTTTCCAGTGGCCATGTATGGATGTGAGAGTTGGACTGTAAAGAAAGCAGAGCAGCCGAAAAATTGATGCTTTTGAACTGTGGTATTGGAGAAGACTCTTGAGAGTCCCTTGGACTGCAAAGAAATCCAACCAGTCCATCCTAAAGGAGATCAGTCCTGGCTGTTCATTGGACTGATGCTGAAGCTGAAACTCCAATACTTTGGCTACCTCATGCGAAGAGTTGACTCATTGGGAAAGCCCCTGATGCTGGGAGGGATTGGGGGCAGGAGGAGAAGGGGACGACAGGGGATGAGATGGCTGGATGGCATCACCGACTCGATGGACATGAGTTTGAGTAAACTCTGGGAGTTGGTGATGGACAGGGAGGCTTGGTGTGCTGCGATTCATGGGGTCGCAAAGAGTTGGACATGACTGAGCGACTGAACTGAACTGAACTGAACTGAAGTTTCCTTCATGCCTCTTTATAGCTTGATAGCTCATTTCTTTATGGTACTGAATAATATCTGACTGTCTGGATATATCACAGTTTATTTATCTGGTCACCTGAAGGTAAAATTTTAGTTGTCTCCAAGTTTGGGCAATTATAAGTAAAGCTGCTATAAGCATCCAAGTACAGGTTTTTGTATGGACTTGAGTTTAAATTCCTTTGAGTAAATACTGAAGAGCACAGTTGCTGGGTGGTATGGTTTAACAGTATATTTAGTTTTATAAGAAACTGTCAAAGTGTTTTCCAAAGTGGATGTACCATTTTGCATTTCTACTAGCAATGAATGAGAGTTCCTGTTGCTCCACAATTTCACCACAGTTCAGGATTTTTGCTGTCCTGATAGATATCTTAGTGTTTTAATTGCATTTCCCTAATGACATATTATGTGGAGCATCTTTTCAAATGCTTACTTGTTTTGTGTACATCTTCTTTAGTGATGTGTCTATTAACATCTTTGATGTACTTTTTTAAAAAAAACTATTTATTTTTAATTGAAGGATAATTGCTTTACAGAATTTTGTTGTTTTTGTCAAACCTCAACATGAATCAGCCATAGGTATACATATATCCCCTCCCTCTTGAACCTCCTTCCCATCTCCCTCCCCAACCTCCCTCCCATCTCCCTCCCCATCCCACCCTCTCGGTTGATACAAAGCCCCTGTTTGAGTTTCCTGAGACATACAGCAAATTCCCATTGGCTATCTATTTCACATATGGTAAGGTAAATTTCCATGTTACTCTCTCCATACATCTCACCCTCTCCTCCCCTCTCCCGATGTCCATAAATCCATTGTCTATATCTGTTTCTCCATTGCTGCCCTGCAAACAAATTCTTCAGTACCTTCTTTCTAGATTCTGTATATATGTGTAAGTATACGATACTTATCTTTCTTTCTGACTCACCTCACTTAGTATAATATGCTCTAGGTTCATCCACCTGATTGTAACTAACTCAAATGCGTTCCTTTTTATGGCTGAGTAATATTCCATTCGGAGAAGGCAATGGCAACCCACTCCAGTACTCTTGCCTGGAAAATCCCATGGACAGAGGAGCCTGGTGGGCTGCAATCCATGAGGTCGCTAAGAGTTGGACACGGCTGAGCGACTTCACTTTCACTTTTCACTTTCATGCGTCAAAGAAGAAAATGGCAACCCACTCCAGTGTTCTTGCCTGGAGAATCCCAGGGATGGCGGAGCCTGGTGGGCTGCCGTCTATGGGGTCTCACAGAGTCGGACATGACTGAAGCAACTTAGCAGCAGCAGCAGCAGTAATATTCCATTGTGTATATGTATCACAATTTCTTTATCCATTCATCTGTCAATGGACATCTGGGTTGTTTCTATTTTCTAGTTATTGTAAATAGTGCTGCAATGAACAATGGGATACATGTGTATTTTTTAATTTTGATTTCCTCAGGGTATTTGCCTAGGAGTGGGATTGCTGGGTCATATGGTGGTTTTATTACTAATTTTTTAAGGAATCTCCATACTGTCCTCTATATTGACTGTATCAATTTACATTCCCACCAACAGTGCAAGAGGGTTCCCTTTTCTTCACACCCTCTCCAGCATTTATTGTTTGTAGACTTTTTGATGATGGCCATTCTGACTACTGTGAAGTGATATCTCATTGAGGTTTTGATTTGCATTTCTCTAATAATGAGTGATGTTGAGCATCTATTCATGTGTTTGTTAGCCATCTGTATGTCTTATTTGGAGAGATGTCTTTTTAGGTCTTTTACCCACTTTTTATTGGGTTGTTTGTTTTTCTGGTATTGAGTTGTATGGGCTGCTTGCATATTTTGGAAATTAATCCTTTTCCAGTTGTTTCATTTGCTATTATTTTCTTCCATTCTGAGGACTGTCTTTTCACCTTGCTTATAGTTTCCTTTGCTGTGCAAAAGCTTTTAAGTTTAGTCAGGTCCCACTTGTTTACTTTTGTTTTTATTTCTGTTATACTAGGAGGTGGGTCATAGAGGATCTTGCTTTGATTTATGTCATTAAATGTTCTGCCTGTTTTCCTCTAAGAGTTTTATAGTTTCTGGTCTTACATTTAGGTCTTTAATCCATTTTGAGTTTATCTTTGTGTATGGTGTTAGGAAGTGTTCTAATTTCATTCTTTTACATGTAGCTGTCCAGTTTTCCCAGCACCACTTATTGAAAAGGCCATTGTATATTCTTGCCTCCTTTGTCAAAAATAAGGTACCCATAGGTACATGGGTTTATTTCTGGGCTTTCTAAACTTGTTCCATTGGTCTATATTTCTCTTTTCTGTGCCAGTTCCACACTGTCTTGATGACTGTAGCTTTGTAGTATAATCTAAAGTCAGGAAGGTTGATTCCTCCAGCTCTATTATTCTTTCTCAAGGCTGCTTCAGCTATTCAGGGTCTTTTGTGTTTCTATATGAATTGTAAAATTTCTTGTTCTAGTTCTGTGAAAAATGCCATTGGTAATTTGATCACATTGAACCTGTAGATTGCATTTTGTAGTATAGTCATTTTCACAATATTGATTCTTCCTACCCAGGAACATGGGATATCTGTCCATCTGCTTATGTCATCTTTGATTTCTTTCATCAGTGTTTTATAATTTTGCATACAGTTCTTATGTCTCCATTAGGTAAATTTATTCCTAGATATTTTCATCTTTTTGTTGCAATGGTGAATGGGATTGATTACTTAATTTATCTTTCTGGTTTTTCATTGTTAGTGTATAGGAATGCAAGTGATTTCAGTGTATTGATTTTGTATCCTGCAACTTTGCTAAATTCACTAATTAGCTCTAGTAATTTTCTGATAGTATCTTTAGAGTTTTCTATGTATAGTATCATGTCATCTGCAAATAGTGAGAGCTTTACTTCTTTTCTGATCTGAATTTCTTTTATTTCTTTTTCTTCTCTGATTGCTGTAGCTAGCACTTCCAATGATTCACTTTTTAATAGAGTTCTTTCTTAAAAAAAAAAAAATAAAGTGAAAATGCAGTTGCTCAGTCATGTCTGACTCTTTGAGATGCCATAGACTGTAGCCCACCAGGCTCCTCTGTTCATGGAATACTCTAGGCAAGAATACTGGAGTGGGTTGCCATTTCCTTCTCCAGGGGATCTTCCTGACCCAGGGATCGAACCTGGGTCTTCCACATTGCAGGTAGATTCCTTTACTGTCTAAGCTACAGTGTTGTTTCTTAATTGTCTTTTATTTCTATTTGTTGTATTAATGAATTTGGATTTGCTCTCACCATCTTATTTGCACATTCAATTTGTTAAACTTTTTCTTTCTGTCTTATTTTATTTTTTGCCTTCTTTTGTGTTATCAAGTTTGCTTTAATCTCTTTTTCTTCAACTGGTTTGGAAGTTATGCATTCTATTAATATTTATATTTTATTTCTTATCCTTAAGATTTAAACAAGCATACTTACTCTATAGTCTAGCATCAATGTTTCTATCCTTCTCTTGAAAAACATAATAATTTTAGAAAACTGAATATTCTTCCCACTTTATAAGTCATTATTGTCAAAATCTTATTTCTACCTTGATTTCACTCCTCTGTCCAAATTAATAATCACTGTTAATAGTTTTGTATTTAATGTTTATTTAGATTTACTTCTGGCATCTTTGTCCTTAAAATTTCATCCCTTTTCTTTTTTAAGGTAGTTCACTTAAATGAGGGTCTCTGAGTAATCAGGCATGAGTGGGAGAGAGCAAGTGAGCTGGGGGACAGTGAGGTGGACAGCTCAGAACTGCAGCCACTTTCAGGTGGGGGCCTCCACAGCTCTACCTGCAAATAGAGGGCAGGACTCCAGAGCCAGACATCTCAGTGTTCTAGGGCCTTTCATAGTCAGAAGTCCCTTAACTGGTTCTTTCTCAACACTGGGCTACCTGGAGCCTTTAGAGAGATGTGTTTTGTGAGAGTTTTTGCTTTTCTAAAAATGTCTTTAATTTTGCTCGCATTTACCTAATTTATCTGAATAGACAATTCTGGTATGACTATTTTGCTATCAGTATTTTGAAGGTATTACTTCACTCTTTTCTGATCATTAATGATTTTACTAAGAATTCTGGTAGTTGATTTTATTTTTTATAACATATTAATCTTTCCTCTATTGCTATTAAGACTTTTGTTGTTTTGCAGTTACAGCACAATATGCTTAACATGTAGATTTATTTTTTGTTTTCCTATTCAGGACCTATGATTTTTTATTTTTAATATGAGGATTCATGTTGCTAATCAAATTGAAAAATTCTTAGTCCTTATTTCTTTGAATATTGCCCAGGCTCTAGTCTCTTTACTTCTTTCAGAAATTCTGTTAGCTTTACTTTGTTTTTATTTTTCATGTATTTCTTATTCTTATAAATAATGCCATACTCTTCTTTTTTGGCTTCCAAACTTTATTTTAATATTTAATAATTTTAGCTATACTTACATGAATGTCTCTTTCAGATGATTTGTCTATTATCTCAAGTGGTTGCTAATCCTCTAGCCAGCCTTATAAATTAATTATCTGCTGCCTTTTGTTTATGGCAATGTCCAGGTATGTTTGGGAACTTTTCAGTGGGGGATCATTTTAAGCAAGCAGTGTTTTTCTTAAGGGAACCTTGACTCCCTTTCCTCCACATGTCTGGCTTGTTGAACTGTTGCTCTCAAACAATTTGGCATTTTCTTCCTCCTTTCACCCCATGAATATAATTCTCATGGAAACAAACTTTATGCCAATTTCCTCAGCCTAGGGCTTGAAGTAACACTTAGGTAGGATAAATTTGGGCTCCAATCTCACTAAGGGGATAAGGGAAACATCTTTTTTTAATCCACTCAAAACAGTAAGAGAAACAAACATCTTGCACTTTTCCCAAGCCAAGTTGTGAATCCATTCAGTCCCCTTTTCTTGGGGTGGTAGTCTTTGAACCTTTTGATCTTTCATCAGAAGTCTCAGTAACTATTGATATTTTCACCTTCTATGGAATCTCTTTGGGTCAGATATTTTGTCTTCTATCTTCAGAAATATGTTCAAACCTAAGCCTCATCCCTTCCTCAACACCTGTATCCCAACTTGTCATGGCTTAAATGGAAGATAGTTCCTTTAGCCTTTAGCTCTATCTCCATCTCTGGCTCACAGGAATTTCTGTATCTTTCTTCTAAGTTTAGACATATATTTTAAAAATTTAAAAAGAATAAAAAAATATATATTAAATACATATTTTAAAATGTGTCTTCTAAGTTTAGACATATATTTTAAAAATTATATTTCAATCAGCATTCCTCAATGTTTGTTATGGAATGAATTGTGTCCCCTACAAAATATATATGTTGAAGCTCTAACCTCTAAGCTTTAAGCTCAGAATGACCATTTGGAGACAAAGCACTTAAAGAGGTTGTTAACTTAAAATGAGGGTGTTAGAACTCCAGTGTCCTTATAAGAAGGGGAAATTTGGACACATAAAAGAGATACAATGGGTAAGGAGAGAGGCCTCAGAAGAAACCATAATCTGATGGCACCTTGATCATTGCACTTCTAGTCTTCAGAATTGTGAAAAAATAAATTTCTGTTTTTTAAGCCACTCAGTCTGAGGCATTTTGTCATGAGAGCTAGCAAACTAATGTAGTACTTTAGCATAAGAATCTTTATTCATCCTAGTCTACTCTGATATTTTTCAGAAATTATTTATCTTTTAAAATCAATACCATCATCTTCCCTACTACCATTGCATAAGAGTTACTACATTTTTCTACACAAAGAAAACGTTTTATAGAAGCTTCATGTGTTATTTAAAACCAAACAGTTGATTAGGAAAGGTAGTTTTAAAAATCTGATGTCACAGTAAGGTAAATGGGATGAGGTAAAACAAGGGCTGGTTTTAGTCATATAGTATTTCAAAGACTTCCTAAGTTCAGGTCATTTCCAGAAACTGGAATAGTCAGACTATGGACAGACTTGGGAGATCTGGAAGAGAGTGTTTCTTCCTTAGAAAAGTACAGAATTATTCCAGCTTTCTAGAAAATTTCTCTATGTCTATATTACTCAGGCTATTTAAGCAATACAAACTTTGGGATTTCATTCAAAAGTAAAATGACTCATTGAGCCTATCATGTTAGGCATACTGCCAATCACCAAAACAGTTACACACTATTACCTAGTGTGAAAACTTTCACCACTCAGAGAAGCCACTGGACTCATGATCTGTTTTCTACTAAGGCTTGGTTAGGAAAGACCAAGCGATTGTCCAATGGAGTTCAGAACGGATGAAACTGAAAACTGAAAGAAATGGGACAAAAAAGATACCACAACTGGGGGTGGGAAGTTGGACACTGGGGGTGGGCTTCATACCTGGAGATAATCTACTGCAGGGGGTTGTGGTGAATGAAGCAAGGAAGAAAGGAGGAAGGTAGGAGAAGAGAGAAAATACTAATGATGTTATCTCTTGCTACCTTAACAACTACCTGGTCAAACTGAATTGATTAAACAGGAGTATATGCCAAATGATTTAAGGAATATTTTGTGGATTTGTGTCTTACAGGACTGGGATTTCTAATGTCACAGAACTTGGGTTCCCAATCATCTTGAACATGAATGTGTTAATATGATTTCAAATAATAAAAAAAAAAAAAGCCACAGTAAAGTTTATTGGTTGCTGTGACTATGTGGGTGCCTTGGGAAATAAATGCTCATGAAAAAGAGGAACAAAAAAATATGATAAGGAAGGAAGATAAGGAAAAAAAAAAAGGAGACAAATAGGAATGAGGACGGAAGTCAGATAGACTTTTCCGTAAGAGTTAACATCTATTCACATCCAAAAGATCCAAAAGTCATTTGAGGAGTCAGATAAGTTAAAGTTTTAACTTATGTTTGATGTTCTTGTTTAGCACCAATTAATTACAAGTATCATAATGTTAGAAAAATGAGCAGTCTCTCATCAACTTTGATGTCTATATCAGAGGAAAGCAAATGTCAAAGATGGGGCCAATGTCAAGTTGGTAAGGGATCTCCAGTGATCTAAATCAAGAGAGAATACTCTGGAGCAAGACTGTCAGAGTTTGAATGCTAGTTTCCCACTGTGCAGCCTTGAACAAGTTACTTAACTTCTGTGCCTTAGTTGCCTCACTTCTATCATATGAATAATAATAGCTTTTATATTATTTTGGACATCATAATGGGGCTTCACTGATAGCTCAGTTGGTAAAGAATCCTGCAATGCAGGAGGCCACAGTTCTATTCCTGGGTCGAGAAGATCCACTGAAGAAGGGATAGGCTACCCACTCCAGTATTCTGGGTCTTCCCTTGTAGATCAGCTGGTAAAGAATCCACTTGCAAAGTGGGAAACCTCAGTTTGATCCCTGGGTTGGGAAGATACCCTGGAGAAGGGAGAGGATACCCACTCCAGTATTCTGGCCTGGAGAATCCATGGAATGTATAGTCAATGAGGTCACAAAGAGTCGGACACAACTGAGTGACTTTCACTCACTCATAAGGTTGTTATAGATTAAATGAGTTAATCTTTATAAAACACTTTAACTTTTCCTAGACTACAGTAAATGCTATAGAAATGTTTGTCAATAAAGTAAATACACATATTTTATTAATTTGTTTTCCATGAGAAGGCAACGAACCAAAAACAGATTTGCTAGCTAAATTGAAATGAGTCCAATATTAGATTACAGAAACAAAATAGTGAACTTATAAAGAAATTGAGCTGTCTATAATTTTACAAGGTTAAATATGGGAACAGCAGAAATTCAATTTGTGGAAAATGCCATATCTTGAAGCAGCAAAAATTTCTACATCTTCCTTCAATAATAGGGTTTCATGAGGTAGGAAATATAAGAAAGACAAAATGCTTCACAAACATGGTCGGGTTTTAACTTTCCTCTCTGCTCAGCCTTTACCTGCCCCAATTTTTTCCTTTTTTTCTTCACTTTAATAAATTTAAAATCATTGCAAATGAAATGAATAAATTATAGTGGAGTAGAATATACAAATTTATTTATAATTTAATCATATCATATAGAGCATATATGAAGTATTTTAATGTAAATTTTGAATGTACAACTGCATTTATAACATACAAAAATGAGCACTGTTAATTTATAGATATCAGTATAGTCTTACCCATGAGGGTTGAGTGACTAGGTAAGGGAAAATGTGAGGTGCTTGTTTCTTGATTTGGGTGGTGGTTACATGGTTGATAAAGAATCTGCCTGCAATGTAGCAGACCCCAGTTCAATTCCTGGGTTGGGAAGATCCCTTGGAGAAGGGATAGACGACCCACTCCAGTATTCTTGGGCTTCTCTGGTGGTTCAGACAGTGAAGAATCCATCTGCAACGTACAAGATCTAGGTTTGATCCTGGGTTGGGAAGATCCCCTAGAGGAGGGCATGGCAACCCACTCCAGTATTCTTGCCTGGAGAATCCCCATGGACAGAGGAGCCTGGCAGGCTCCACTCCATGGTCACAAAGAGTCGGACACAACTGAGCAACTACGCACAAACACAATTATATTAAATTTAATTCAGCAAGCCCACAAGGGAATTCTCTGAGCTGTGTGTGCTATGTGCTGGGGGGATAGGGGAGTACTCACTTATTCAATGACCTTACCTAGTTTCTCTCCAGGACACCTTCAAGGGGGCCAGAATAGTCCTTGAGGCTCTCATCATTTGAAGATACAGATTATCCAAAATCTTTGGGAAGGGGAATGAAATACTTAAATCATAAAATCATTCTTAAAAAATATACTAAGTGTAAAGAAAATTGAAATGTTCCAATGAAAGACAGAGGAAAATTTGGGCACATCAGAAGTCTGTCCCCTCAGTCCATTACAGTGTTTCCATCTGCTACTTATCCAAACTGGCTCTAGGAACAACTGTTTTCTCCCAGCTTTGGCTGACCAATTGGTTGTCCTCTAATGGGTATTTGACCAAATTGCCTTCACTTGGAAATATGGGAGAGAGCAACTCTCTAGCAAGAAGCTCTGTGGGCAAGAGTCACAGAACAGATGCACAAAACATCAGAATTAGAGGAGATCCATGCCAATATTCTCGACTGGAAATCATCAATCTATTTCCATGTAGGGATTTAATCTCTCACTGATGATGTCCTGAATTCCAAACACTAGATTTGGGGTTATCACCCAAAACCTTATTTAATTAAAGGATGGTCCTTGATAGAACTCCTGGCCTATTCTCTGGTTTGAATAGGAATGAGAAAAAATAGCTATTTCAGTATATTCTTCTAAATATACAAGAGATTGTGCTAAGAGTTTGTAAAAGTAAAAAGCACACCAAGTATAGTGACTTCTTGGTCTTCTGGTGGTTAAGAATCTACCTTCTAATGCAGGGGACACAGGTTTGATTCCTGGTTAGGGAAGTAGGATTCCACATGCTGTGGAGCAACTATAGCCCCACACACCACAACAAATAGCCTGTGTGGCAACAAAGACCCAACACAGGCAAATAAATACAATGAGTAAACATTTCAAAAAGGGAGAAAAGCACACCAAGTGCATAAAATATACCTCTTTTATAGGACCTTTCTTTCTTAAATCACTTTACTGAGATATGATTGATATAAAATAGCTGTACATATTTAATGTCTACATATTGATACATTTTGGAGAAGGCAATGGCACCCCACTCCAGTACTCTTGCCTGGAAAATCCCACGGACGGAGGAGCCTGGTGGGCTGCAGTCCATGGGGTCACTAGGAGTCGGACACGACTGAGCAACTTCACTTTCCCTTTTCACTTTCATGCATTGGAGAAGGAAATGGCAACCCACTCCAGTATGTTTGCCTGGAGAATCCCAGGGACAGTGGAGCCTGGTGGGCTGCCATCTATAGGGTCGCACAGAGTTGGACACGACTGAAGCGACTTGGCAGCATTGATAAGTTTAGAGATTGGTATACATCTGTGAAAAAAACACCATAATCTGTGTCATAAAGATAACCATAAAATTTTTGATATTTAAACTTGTAAATTCTTGCATATAACTTGGTGTTAACGTTTGTATTACGTTATAGGTTTATTCTTGTAACACACGTTTGTAAAAATTTATCCTAAATTTTCTTGTCAAGGTAGCTAATTTTATAGAGAGGTTCTAGAAATTATACAACATGAATGGGAGGGAAATGCTAGATTTTACATTAAAGGGCTGATTGCCTATCTGTGTATTTTACTTTTCTGTTCTTCACTTAAAAAGAAAACTAGCAGAACAAAGTCTAATCATCCTTTTTGTTTGATTGTTTTCAGACTAAATGGGAGTATTTTACATTAAACCCCACAGAGGGAGGTCTCATTGACCTGGCTGTCTTGCTGAGCTATTATTCACAGATCTCTACTAAAAACAAGGTTTTTGAAGGCAAGAGCAGATAATTTCAGATTTCAGGTAACACTTTGCTTTTAGAAATTTAGAAGGGGAATAGTAATGTGATTATCTCCAATTTCAAGTCACTCTCTTACAAATGGTGCATGATGGGTGTTAGGTCCATGAAACTTGTATGTGAAAAGCCCAGGGCAACCACATGGGATGAGCAAGAGAGAGAAGCTAGAAAGATGGAGCAAGAAAGATGAAACAGAGGTAAGAGATCCCTCTGTCTGGAACATGAGAGAGACTTCCAACTACCCAGTATCCACTTACAAATGACCCAACTCTCCTGGGTTTGTTGCTCTCAAATGCTGTGAAATTGTTAAAATTTCTTTATAATCTGGTGTAGATATGAATACCTGCTCAATATAATCCAGACTGAATATTTCAAGCCCCTTTTACTTTGTAATTTAAAATACAAACAATTTTGCATAAAGTTCAATTGTCTTACTGGCACTAAAATTAGAAGAGTTCTCTTCTAAATGTTCCAGTTGTGAAATTTGGGTAACTTTATCAAGCTGAAAGACTCTCATTTCTTTGGCTACCACTGTGTTTCTGGTGGCCAGTGTGAGTTTATTCAAAAGGTAAGAGAAAATAAGAATGGAAAAGAAAGGGAGGAAAGGAATAAAGGAAAGAGGAGAGAGTAGATATACTGAAACAAGGTCATTAATTCCTTATTGTAATAATTAATTCCTTATTTATCTAATAAAGTCTTAAAATTTTCAGGGCTAAGCTGCATGTCATGTTTTCAAATGTCTACTTATCCAGTAATTACTTTAAAACTCTCCTTTGCAGAGCACAGTTCAGTTCAGTTCAGCCACTCAGTCATGTCTGACTCTTTGCAACCCTGTGGACCGCAGCATGCCAGGCCTCCCTGTCCACCACCAACTCCCGGAGTTTCCTCAAACTCTCGCCCACTGACTCAGTGATGCCATGCAACTATCTCATCCTCTGTCATCCCCTTCTCCTCCCACCTTCAATCTTTACCAGCATCAGGGTCTTTTCCAAGGAGTCAGTTCTTTGCATCAAGTGGCCAAAGTATTGGAGTTTCAGCTTCAGTATCAGTCCTTCCAATGAACACCCAGGACTGATCTCCTTTAGGATGGACTGGTTGGATCTCCTTACAGTCCAAGGGACACTCAAGAGTCTTCAACAGACAGTTCACCAGAGCACAACTTGCCAGCAAAAAGCAAGCCAGAGAACCAAGTTCTAAGAGGAGAGAGATGCTGTCTGTGATACCTGAGTACCCAGTGAAAGCTACCACCGTCAGTGCAGGAAGGATAACTGTTGAGCAAATACATAGGAACAATTAGATGCTGCTTATTTTAATATAATAACACAACTCACAGATGAAAAAAAAAATGTACACAACCAGTTGTTGTGTCTCAAATAAATAGCCATGCTCCAGTGGCTCTCTTAACATTTTTGTTGAAGTGATCTGCTCCCAAGTTGAACTGACTGCCACATCTTTTCTTTTCCTGTGAAAGGATGAAAGGGCTGCCTACTCTGTCCACATCTCAGTCTGCAGTTTTCTTTTGGTACAGAACTATTTTCTTATGTCGCAAGGAACTTGACCTTATTTTGAAGGTCTCGGAGCAGCAAGCTGGTGGTGATGGTGAGGTCAGAACATTGCCCTTCTGAAGTTCTATTCAATCAGCCTGAGAGCAGGGCTTTCATCATTGCATGAAAGAGGAACTCAGAGGTAATCTGCACAGCACCAGCCTGTTGTTTGCCTATGTGTCTGCTCCTCTGTTGGAGCCAGACCAGGATAAGAATTTGGACTCTGCTACTTAACAACCAGGTAACTGGGCAAATTCTTTGCTCCTCTGAGCCTCAGAATCCATACCATTAGTAAAAATAATTAAACCAATCTCATTGCCCTGTTTGAAGATAAAATGATAGTAAGTACCTAATGCTTATAATGCCCAGTGTTCTTTAAGTGATATTATATCTTTACTTTTTGCCTCCTTCCCACCTATTTTGTAAATGTGCTTAGTCACTCAGTCATGTCCGACTCTTTGTGACCCCATGGACTGTAGCCCACCAGGCTCCTCTATCCATGGGGATGCTCCAGGCAAGAATACTGGAGTGGGTTGTCATGCCCTCCTCCAGGGGATCTTCCCAACCCAAGGACTGAACCCTGGCCTCCTGCACTGCAGGTGGATTCTTTACCTTCTGAGCCATCAGGAAAGCCCCATTATCTACTAAGTGATACAAAAGAGAAAGTCAGAAAAGTGGCCTGAGGTTGGCTCCCATGATCCTCCCTATTGTAAAGAATCCCATTTAATCATTGCCAACACATCTTTCTTCAGTCTCAAGATGGAGGCAGCTAGGTTAATTTCTCAGTAACTTCCGAGAGCATTTTTATAGATTTTTCCATGTTTGCTCAGGCACAGGAGAAATGACACCCGAGCTCTTAGTTCCAAAGTGTTTCTCCTATTACTGACTTAAAAAGATGAGTGTAAAAAACAGCAAATAAAATGCTCCTCCTAAGAATGATTAAAGTGGTGTAAACACAGCCTTGCTCAGCTCTGTTGATCTAATCAGCACCCTCACAGTAGGGAGAGAAAATTGCTGCAATATTAAGTAATCCATTAAAACTTCATGAATCGATTCTTAATGCACAGAAAAAAAAAAACATACAACGACTCCTCTCCCTTGAGGTGATATGATTTTTACCCCCTCCTCTTATCTCCTTCCCCCAAAAGCCTGGAGGTGGGAAGGGAAAATGAATGGACCACTGGAGTAACTGACATGTGATATGATCTGACTGCAGCCAGTGGGATGCAGGGTTTCAGGACAGGTGACACACACACGCAGGACAAACACATTCACCAGCAGCACCTGAGCCATTCACTTCTCTCCTTCCGCAAAGGGAAACAGCAGGAGATGCTCTCACAGCCACTGCAGAAAGATCCCGAGGCTTGTGAATCCTGCGGTTCTTGCACATATCTTTACCTGCCTCTATTTGCCCTAGTGGCTGCTACCCATGTTGCTATATTACAATGCACCCCTCCAACGTGATTTCTGTGTATGATTTTGGCCAACCTTTCATTCATTTATTAATTCATCTGATGAACATTTATTGAGCACCTTCTATGTGGGTTTCCCTGGTGGCTCAGACGGTAAAGCGTCTGCCTGCAATGTGGGAGACCCAGATTCGATCCCTGGGTTGGGAAGATCCCCTGGAGAAGGAAATGGCAACCCACTCCAGTACTCTTGCCTGGCAAATTCCATGGACGGAGAAGCCTGGTAGGCTACAGTCCTTGGGGTCACAAAGAGTCGGACATGACTGAGCAACTTCACTTTCTGTGTGCCAGACACTGTATGAGGGCTGGGGGTACAGTGGTGGCCAAAAGCAGACCTGAGCCCTCTCCTCATTGGGTAATAAAGAGATGGGTATGGGTAATGTATGGTTGCCAACTGGGACAATGACTAATAACAGTTAATAACCATGACCTAACCCAGTTAAGGAGGTCAGGGAGTGCAGCTTGGTAACCAGACCGCAATCTGGATTTTATTCTCCTCTCAGTCCTGCAGTCACATCCCTTTATGCAGGGTACAATGAGCCCAGAGGTCCTTATCTTGTCCCATGATAGGAAGTCTTGTAAGAGCAGAAAAAAGAACACAACTGATAGGATGATTTCAAAGGCATCAAAATCCAAATTATCCAAAGGGAATCTTGGAATGGACCTTGAAAGATGGATAGAATTTTGGCAGATGGAGATAACAGAAAAGAGGGCATTGTCCTGAAAAGTAGAAAAGTTATTATCAAGGACCTGGGTGAAAATAGCCTGGTGAAAGAGGGGGCAGAAGGAACTGTTCAGAGAGAGCCCCTGGTGTCATGCCTATAGGGTGTTACAGGTATTTCATTAGGAGAAAGTGGGTGGGATTAGAATTGGTAAATGAGAAAAAGAGGGGAGGAGCCTAATGTTTTGTTTTCCTAAATGAAAGTAGCTTCATAGCTTTTCCCTCTTTATTGTAATGGTATAGAACATTTCCAGCAGTGTAAAAAGTATATGAATAAAACAGAAATTACATATAATGCCACCGTTCAAAGAATTGTCTGTTAGTATTTTGATATTTAGGGTCTTAGATATTTTTCTTTACATGTAGAAGAAAAATTCTCTACATATTCTTTACATGTAGACATGTGTCTACATGATGCTGAAGCTCCAATACTTTGGCCACCTGATGTGAAGAGCTGACTCATTGGAAAAGATCCTAATGCTGAGAAAGACTGAAGGCCAAAGGAGAAGAGAACAGCAGAGGATGAGATAGCTAGATACCATTACCACCTCAATAGACATGAATTTGAGCAAACTCCAGGAGATAGTGGAGGACAGGGAAGCCTGGTATGCTGCAGTCCACGAGATCACGAAGAGTCGGACATGACTCAGCAACTGAACAACATCTACACGTACAAAGGTACATATGGTATCACACTGAGAACATTACTTTGTAAGCTGCCTTTATCACTTTTTGATATTTCCTGGGCATCTTCAATTCAACAAGGGTACAACTTTGTCATCCTATTTATAAAAATGGTAGATGTCACTAAATGGTTACACAACTTACATGACTAGTCCCACATTGATAGAGATTATTTTTCAAGTTTGGACTATCGTAAGTCACCTTCTGATAAACATCCTTTGAGAAACCAGAGTGTGCTGACATCATTTCAGACTAATTAGTTATCCACTCTGACCAGTTGCTTGACATTTTGAATATTATGACTGGTTAGGCTTATAAATGTCAACACTGACAGCTACCTTAGCAATTATTTGGAATAGCATTTCCTATGTATCACTGAATGATGTCCCTGTAAATGCCCACTAATATGAGCATTTCAGTATTGTTTAGGAGAATGGGATCTGTTATATGACTAAATTGGATTCAGAGTCTGGCTTTGTTTCTTACCAGCTGTAAATCATTTGCAAGTTACTTAATATCTTCAAATCTTGATTGACTCATCTACAACCAAAAACTTGGTTAAAAAAAATTAGACACACAAATACAGAGTTTTCTACTTAACATGTTCAATAAATGTTAGCTCTTACTATCACTGAATTATCTGAAAAGTTACTAGACATGTTTTTGTAACAGAATCAGCAGGCATTCCACTAATAAATCCCAAAGTAGAAGGTTGTGACCCTTCAATACCACCTAGCATGAGAAGAAACCATGAAATCTTTCACTTTAAACTACCCAACCCCTCTCACTAAGCACTTACTTAGCAGGTGCCCAGCAAGAGGGTAGAGAGAGCCAAATCAGAGCCTACAGAAAGCTACTTCACACTTCTCTGGGATGTAATAGACAAAAGATATAAACCTACCTCAGAATAGATTTCTTAAAACCAAACTTGGTGCATTAAAATTCAAAACAATTTATCTATAGAATTCAACTAAAGTTCTGTTCTTTTATTTCAAGGATTCTCTACTTTGGGGTATTTAGCATAGTGAAGGAAAAAGTATGAACTCAGAGTGTCACCTTAATTCTTCTGGGAAGCTCTTTTACTTAAGCAGCATATGAACAAGTCTCATCACTGAATCTCATGAAGAGGGGAGTGATGTACAATCTGAACTTCTGATTGAAATGTTAGCCCTCTGGTCCAGTCTCTCTTTAAAAAGCTTCTGTATTGTTCCATTTTATCTTTCATTAAATAGATTCATCCTAGTGGATATGTGCTTTTGAATTGTGGTGCTAGAAAAGACTCTTGAGAGTCCCTTGGACTGCAAGGAGATCAAATCAGTCAATCTTAAAGGAAATCAACCCTGAATATTCATTTGAAAGATGGATGCTGAAGCTAAACCTCCAGTACTTTGGCCATCTGATGTGAAGACCTGGTTCATTGGAATGGACCCTGATGCTGGGGAAGAATGAAGGCAAAAGGAGAAAGGGGTGGCAGAGGATGAGATGGTTAGATAGCAGATATGACCTGGACGGATGCTGAGAACTAAGGATGACAGGGTACAAAGATAGGAACCTTCTTCTTTACGATCAATATATCATAAAACTACCATTTCAGCACTGGATTAACTTCTTCCAAACTTCCTTCAGGTGAGAGGAAACAAATCATCTTGTTTAAGCTACTATCATTTGGATTCAGCAACATACAATGAAACTCACTTCTAAATTGACAGTCTCATATATATTAAACCTAATTACTAAAACCTTCATTATCTCATTTCCATTGACTTGTACATTGGCCCCTTATCAAGTATTAGGTTCTCCAGAGACACAAAAGAAGCATATAACATTGGCTCCTTTATACATTTTCTCAGACTAGTTGAGCAGGCAGAATTTAGAGAATAAAGAGTAAAAACAATAACAACTTTTCTAAATTCGATAGAAGTGGCTGTGACTTTCAAGTGGAAATGAGAAGTCCGTCAGGGCAGGTGTGGAGGAGGAAGGATTCACAGACAGGCGGGGTGTATGCTTGGTTTGTCTGATGGCCATTTATGGAATGGTAGAGGGTACTGACTAGTCTATGGATTCAGGAGCCAGACCATCTGAGTTCAGATCCTATTTCCACTACCAACTATGTAGCCTTGAGCATATTATATAATCTCTCATGCCTTAGTTTTCTAATTCATAAAGTAGAGGAAATAACACCTAATTTATAGAGTTATTGCGATGATTCTTTTGTTGTTGCAATCCCTTTGTTGTTCTCCCAGGCCCACTAGTCCTGCACATAGGGTGACCAGATGCTCTGGGAAACTCCAGGATTTGTGACTATATGATCATCCCAAGGCCCTATGCCCACGCCCTGTTTTATGCTCCTTATGCCCACTGTGGTACTCTAACAGGATAGCAGGAGACTGGACTGTCAGAACAGGATGCCTAGGGGTCACCCTGGAAGCCAACATACAGAGAGAAGCAGAAACAAAAACAGACAATTCTGGTGATATTCCAGGTCCACAGACTCAGAGCTATCTGGTTATGGCAGCACTTCCTTTAATTTTGTGATCTACCCAAACATCTTGCCACTAAATTCTGTCCATTTGTCTCCTCATTCATTCATTTAGTTGGTTAGTTTTTGCTTAAAACAGAGCTGGGTTTTTGGTACCTGAAAAGGGGACAGACCCCAAAACTACAGTCTTAAAGAGAAGGGCAATGAAAGGAGAGTAAAAGGGAATAGCACTAGCAAAGACATAGAGGAGAATTGGATTCGAAAACTCACTTATACCCTATCAGTGTTATTACTCACTAAAGGTAATTCAACTCTAGCAAAAACAAGGTGTCCCTTCTGCTACTGTTCGCAAGATCATTACTTCTCACAGGAAAGAGTACAAATACATCCAAACCCATTAGTATTGCTCTGATTTTCACCCTTCTCCTCATTTTCATGAGAAGCCAATTTCTCTTTTGATGGCTAATAGAATTTCCTCACCTGTGATAGCGCCCCTAAGCACTCTCATAGGGAAACTCTCTCCAGGGAGGAATGCAAAGTGGATCACAAGAGATTTCTCCAGAGCACCCCATTTGCCCACATGCAACACCACTTCTCTAGGTGGATTTACATGTTCTGGACTCATCATGCACTCTAAAGTAGTTTCTTGATTCTTTTGTCTTCCTGTCTTTTATACCACCTGTGGTGATGATAAGTCCTGGGCAAGTCTTAGGGCTAATCTGGTCCCATCACTTCATGGCAAACAGATGGGGAAACAATGGAAACAGTGACAGACTTTATTTTCTTGGGTTCTGAAATCACTCCAGATGGTGACTACAGCCATGAAATTAAAAGACGCTTGCTCCTTGGAAGAAAAACTATGACCAACTTAGACAATGTACTAAAAAGCAGAGATATTACCTTGCCAACAAAGACTCATATAGTCAAAGCTATGGTTTTTCCAGTAGTCATGTATGGATGTGAGAGTTGGACTATAAAGAAAGCTGAGTGCCAAAGAATTGATGCTTTTGAACTGTGGTGTTGGAGAAGACTCTTGAGAGTTCCTTGGACTGCAAGGAGGTCCAACCAGTCCATCCTAAAGGAGATCAGTCCTAGGTGTTCATTGGAAGGACTGATGTTGAAGCTGAAACTCCAATACTTGGACCACATGATGCGAAGAACTGACTCCTTGGAAAAGACCCCGATGCCGGGAATGATGGAAGGTGGGAAGAGAAGGGGATAACAGAGGAGGAGATGGTTGGATGGCATCACTGACTTAATGAACATGAGCTTGAGCAAGCTCCAGAAGATGGTGAAAGACAGGAAAGCCTGGCGAGCTGCAGTCCATGGGGTTGCAGAGTTGGACACAACTGAGCAACTGAACAACAACAAATTGTCAAACGAACATTAAGGGATCATCTCGCCTCCCTATGTTTCAAGTTCCTGCCTGTAGATGAAAATAAAACATGGTTCATAATATAAATGCAAATACCTAGAGTGTCTCCACACATGGGTCATAGAACCTTGCTTTGACCTTTTCTAAACAATCAGAAAATAGTTTAAATCTATATGAGGGCTAACTTTTTGGGGAGTCTCAGTGTCTGAATTTAAATTACTCCTTTTTTTAAAGTATTACCATATTTTAAAAGCAAAATTTAGATTTGAGTAACAGATCATTTTAGATTCTCCCCTAAGTTGACTCAATTTTTGCTGCTCGTTAAGAAACATTATGTAGATCAGCAAAGGATTCTGGAGCATTATAATATGATCAGATTGAAATTTTGATCATCCCATGGAAAAAAATCATTCCATCCTATGGAAAGAAATACTATTAATATTAAAAAGAACAAACTTTGCATATTCCAGGATAACAATAAATTCTTTTCTAAATCCACATGTAATAATGAACAAACAACTCAAGTGTTAACTAACAGGTAAGTGAGCACACAAAGCATGCTGTATCATTTAGCTGAAAATATTCTACACTCTTCCAAGTTCACTGGAAGTTTCCAGTGCCAAAGAGATTCTTTCAGTTTCCAGTGCCAGAGGTTCTGGTATGTTAGTACATCCCAACCCTTTACATATTAAATACACATTAAAATAATGCTAAATAAATATATGAGGACTAGGCCACTGCCATCTTACCCAAATCACTATGTTTATAAGCCACTGTTTTCTCATCCATAAAGTAGAAGGAAAACAAAAGTCACTATTGTGAGCATTAAATATGGTCATGAATGTGTTAAACCATACATAATAAATCATGGAGGTATTTTATGGTTTCCCTGAGCACAAGGCACGTTGAGAAGTGACACTTCTTCAATATCCCCAAATAATTAAACTAAGCAAGCTTTAAAAAATGGTGCTGCAGTGGCAAAAGAATGCCAAAGGAGAGTTCCACTCACCACACAGTCTGCTTTCCCCATCACATGAGATGCCCCTAATCCCCACTGCCTTGCACAAACACCTCAAATCAAGCCTGACGGGATGACTCTCGTCTTCCTTGTCTCTTCTCTCATCTTCTCTGCCTGAATCTACCAAAGTGACTCAGTCAACTTGTTGTGGTTTGTTTTAGTCTTTTCCTTCACTCTTTACTCCAACCCACATAAGTTATGAAAATGAGGGCAGCAAAGTCAAGATTCTCCTAATTGTGAGGAGGAGGAGAAGGATGTAGATATCAGGGATCTAATATCTATCTTTCCAGCAGAGAGAGGCTACAAAGATAGATAAGTAGATGGATAAAATCAGTCATTACAGGGCCTAAGGTTTAGTAAACAGGCAATATATTGTCATGATGATGATGTTGATAATGATGATAATGATGACAATGATGTGAGAGACACAGCCTAGAGTATAGAAGAATGGGGTTGATAACATTTGCAAGAATCCTGAGAAGACTAGCTGTCTAAGGGAAGAAATCAAAACTGAGTCTCCCCTTTAGGAAACTTGGGATGTGTTGTTAAAATGATTGCCTTTCTTGACAAGCATTTCAGGGCAGACTGCACGAAATACAGGCAGACCAGACTTAAGTATAAGTTCTAGGAGAACTGTGAGTGTGCTAAAAGAATAACAAATTTGTCTGAGAATCCATGTATACTATTCCTCATCTTTGTTTTTTTTTTTTCTAACTTTGTTCTGTCATGATACTTTTTCTGAGTTATTTTGTTGGTAAGAAGCTGGAATCTGCCTCTTTTTTTCCCTAGTTAAATTACTGTAGTCATTCTTTTAAGTGAGAAGATCAATGAAGTGCAAATCAGTCTGAGATATATTTTTTTCTTGGATTTTATGACTCATCTCTAGGGGCTTCACAGGTGGTGCAGTGATAAAGAATTTGTCTGCCAATGGAGGAGATATAAGAGACTGAGGACATGGCAACCCACTCCAGTATTCTTGGCTGGAGAATCCCATGGACAGAGGAGCCTGGCAAGTCCATGGGGTCTCAAAGAGTCAGACACAACTTAGCAACTACACAGCAAATAATCAGCGGCCTTAATTTGAACAGTGATGACAACCAAATTTCTCACGTAACAGTCATGTGGTTGTTTGTCTGCTATTTTAAACATTATATCCCAAGTCTACACATAGGTATCACTCTCAGCTTAGGGTTTCTTCATACATGTCTCCAGGATTCCTCAATCTTAGGAGTAATATTATGGTAACCATTCCATCTGAGGATAGCAAAGTTAGAGTCAAAGGGGAGAAATCCTAGAGATAGCACTTCAGGTTTCAAGAGAAACAGATGGAGTTGCAGTTTTGGTTGGGGATAGAGGTGCTCACTCAGAGCTTCTCAGAAAGCATCAGGCAACATCTTCCACCTGAGCAGTAGCATCAACTTGGTCTGCCAAGATTAGCCTGCTTATCTATAATTGAACTCAATTCTTCCTGCTGAAATATAAGCCCAATTCTTGTTTTGTCCTAATTACTTAAACAAATGACTCAAGTCCTATAATAGCAGTTAAGCTGCAATACATGCTGGAAGGTTAATAATACATGAATTAATAAAAGATGACACATTTTAAGCAGCAATTTCAGAGCTGCAGATAATGATATTAATAAAAGTGAATAATCAAATGGCCAGTTCCATTTTAAATAGGTATCGTAGGCTGAAGCCCATTAACTGTGCATCAAAGCAAACAGACACGAGCAAATTTATCATAGCAAAGCTGTGCCAAATTTATTTTATTAGCACCTGGTAGGCTTTCTGATTATGAGAGCATATTGTAAGCTCTATGTAAGGGTTTGCTGTTATGATGGCTATTAATTTTGGCATGAATTAGTAATAGAATGAGTCGAGTACTTTGGCGTATTATATTTTAAAAAAGAAAAGGAGAGAAGGAAGTAAAACACTGGTTCATCTTCTTGAAGTGAAAGGATGAGAAAGTGCTTGTCCAGTAAGCTTTTGTCACATAGGCAGCTTGTAATAATGTGTAAATATGCAATACGCTCTCCCTCCCTGAATGTAGCTCCAAAAATAATCCTCCACTAAGTACGTGGCCCTGAAGAGAAACCTGTTTCTTCAATGTGTTGAGATCAGTCAACAGGAGGAAGGTCAATTTTGATTTGTGACTTTGAGGATCCTGCCAACTGCATTCACAACAAGGCTGCCTTGTGGGGAGTAATTCCTGGTGACAAACTATTTTCAAGTAGCAATTTATTCATATCCAGTGTTCAGGGTCTCTCATTAAGGAAGGGCACATAGGGGCTCTCAACCTAGGAATTATGCTGATTGGGACATCCTTACCACGCCACATTTTACCCAGTGAGTCAAAGGAAAACTAATATCATACCTCAAACACATGACAGGATTTCAAAAAGCAAGTCATTCAGAAGGGAAGAATTGGGAAAATCCTCAGGTAGCCTTCTGTGGGAATACGGCAACGATGCCGCCAATTCTCACAAGGAAGGGAGGGTTGAATTCAATGAGGAAAGACTTCCTTGAATCCCTCTCTGAAACTGATTAGCAGGGTCTTCTCCGTGGATCACAACAAAGCGTGGAAAATTCTGAAAGAGATGAGAATACCAGACCACCTCACCTGTCTCCTGAGAAACCTGTACGCAGGTCAAGAAGCAACATTTAGAACCAGATATGGAACAACAGACTGGTTCAAAATTGCAGAAGGAGTTTGTTAAGGCTCTATATTGTCACTCTGCTTATTCAACTTATATGCAGAGTACATCATGGGAAATGCCAGGCTGGATGAATCCCAAGAATCAAGATTGCTGGGAGAAATATCAATAACCTCATTAATGCAGATAACACCACTCAGAAAGCAGAAAGCAGAAGAACTAAAGAGCCTCTTGATGAGGGGGAAAGAAGAGAGTGAAAACACTGGTCTAAAACTCAACATTCAAAAAAACTAAGATCATGGCATCCAGTCCCATCACGTCATGGCAAATAGATGAGGAAAAAGTGGAAACAGTGACAGATTTTCTTTTGGGGGGCTTCAAAATCACTGCAGATAGTGACTGAAACCATGAAATTAGGTTACTTGCTCCTTGGTAGAAAAGCTTTGACAAACTTGGACAGTATGTTAAAGAACAGAGACATCACTTTGCCAGAACAAAGGTCCATGCAATCAAATCTATGGGTTTGCCAGTAGTCATGTGTCTATGTGAGTTGGACCATAAAGAAATTTGACTGCCAAAGAATTGATGATTTCAAATTGTGGTGCTGGAAAAGATTCTTGAGAGTTCCTTGGACTCCAAGGAGATCAAACCAGTCAATCGTAAAGGAAACCAACCCTGAATATTCATTGGAAGGACTGATGCTGAAGCGGAACTGCAATACTTTGGCCACCTGATTCAAAGAGCCGACTTGTTGAAAAAGACACTGATGCAAGAAGAGACTGAAGGCAGGAGGAGAAGGGGGCGACAGAAGATGAGAGGGTTAGATGGCATCACTGACTCAGTGGACATGAGTTTGAACAAACTCCGGGAGATATCGAAGGACAGGGAAGCCTGGCATGCTGCAGTCTACAGCATTGCAGAGTTGGACATGACTTAGCAACTGAACAACAACAACTCTGAGGAAAAGATCAATTAAATAATTTACCCCAAAATTTAGATGGAAGATAAATTATATTTGGGGGGGAGAAGAAGAAAGGTGAAACTATTTTTCAGGACAGTCAGAGAACAGTATATGGCAGGGAGGGCAGTGCTATTGTCTAGCTCCTTCCTACCAGTGAGTTCGCAACCATGAGCTATTTTAAGGTCTCCTTAGTTTTAGAGGCTGGATTAGCCAATCATATTCATCCCAAAGCAATTAACCAGTAATGGAAACTATGGCTTCTATCCAGCTGGCTGTTCATTCTCAAATTGATTGGACTGTGATCTGACTCAACTAGTCAATTCTGAAAAGGAGCTTCACATGGGTGTTTCATACTGGCAAATAGAGCCTGTGTAAAAATCCCCATGGAATGAATAAATGATAGTTTCAACTGAACAAGCTTTTTAATTTGAAAGTCAGTCTTTCAGATAAATGCTAAATTAACTATATAATTACTTTATTCTGAACTTAGCTGGGGCTACATGTAGGGGTGCTTTAATAATTGCTCAATAGTTGAAAAAGCTATTAATGTTCATAAATAACTTCCACCTACATGCCACCCATGCCAAAGGCTCTTATGCAATGGCTGTATGTCTGGAGGTGGAGGTCAGAATACTTCATGAAGGTTGGTTTGGAAAATGGGCCGGAGAATGGTTCTATTAACCTTTAGTGCTTGTTAAAAAAAAAAAAAAAAAAAAAAAACCCTTACCCAGTTCCTGGTTCATGACTGATTATGAATCAATTTGGTTGTGTTAATAGGACTGTTGCCCTTTTCTTCTCATTGCTAAACACTAATAAGTTACCAGAAAGGCAGACTGGAAAAGAGGTGGTTGTTAGCCAGGGCTAAAGATTCAGTGGTTATTGAAGTGAATGGAGAAAAAGAATTGGAGAGGAAAAGGACTAGGCCAAAATATTTGAAAGAGCTAAAGTGTCATGCTAATTTCTCTTTCTTTGGGAAGCTTAGGTTCTCATGTCATATTATTTTCAGGATCATAAATCCTGCTGGATTTAAAGACAGAGGGAAATCAGCAGCAAAGAAGAAAGTAAGCAAAGAGACAGAGACAGTCAGTACACTGACAGACCCTGTTTGATAACAGCATATTAGAATGAAGATGCAACTCCGTGGATTATGCCACTTGAACAACCTCCTCATCTAAGCCACATGGGTGAACAACAAGGGATGTTGCATTTAATTGCCAAGAATAGAGGAGAAAACTTGAAATGGCTCAAAGAACATAGCAGCAGCAGGAGGTCATAACATCTGTCTCTCGCTGCAAATGGACCTGACAATATGTCAGCATAAAGCTACAATTTTTTTCTTCTCTGCAGTTAGGTAAGACTGACAAATAAAACTAGCATAAACCTCTAAACCTGGGCGGCAAACAGTTATCTCATTAAGGCAAAGCCCATTAACTTGCCATCATCATCTGGCTGCACACTGTGTTGTGAATAAATTAAATTCGTTTTCAGAAGCTTTCTGGCTGTTGTTGGCTGATATGCAGTTTAACAGTACAAACACCACCGATCATTCATACACCAAAACGATGGGGCAGCAAGGAGGAGGAAAGAGAAAAGTCTACCCTAAAACACTCAGACACTGGTGCAGCTGTAACTGAAAGCCTCATAAACGGTTCTTAAAATGCCATAAAGAGCTGGAACATCAACTCTATAGATCATATTTCTCCAGGTCTTCAGGACCAAAACAGACATCAAAGACTTCATGAAATCAATGCATCTGACAAGGTGTGCTTGCCTGGCACCTGGAGCCCATTTCTCCCCTCACTCCTGAAGCCTGCAGAACTGGTCCAAACCAGGAATCCTTTTGACCTCTAGGAGCCAAGAAGGATGAAAAGACCACCTATCCTTGAATAAAGGAGGTCTGGGGTCAACCTTGGGGTGCATTTACCAACTGGGCTGGGGTCTTCTTACTTCCCACCTCACAAACTGGCTACTAGTCAACACAGTAATCCTTTTGAAATACTGCCTTGAGAATTGGTACCAATTAAAGTTTTCCAAAAGTAACTGAGAAAATGGTTAGAATCAGATAAAATTCTGTAAGATGTCTCATTGGGTAAAACCTTTCAGGGCTGATATATGGGTTCTGCATGGCCTGCCTTAAATATTTCCAGAAACTAATTGAATAAATAAATACACAATTTCTCTAAAACCAAAATCAATTCTCCTTTAATTTTCCTAACTTTTCAGTTATCCCCCTTCTGAGTCATCATCTTTTCCTTTTCTTTGTCTTTTTTTCACCAGGTAACAACACCCAGTATATAGCTTTAAACAGAGCAGGATATCAGTATGTATTTAATGAAACAGATGATTGAGAGAATGAATGAATGCTAGTACTTTGTTAAAAAACAAGAAAAAAAAGAAAAAGAGGGGACATATGTATACCTGTGTCTGATTCACGTTGATGAGTGACAGAGGCCAACACAATGTTGTAAAGCAATTGTCCTCCCAAAAACAACAACAAAAAAGGTAAAAAAAAAAAAAAAAAAAGAAAGAAAAATTATATTTACCTTCCAAACTCCTTAGCCTGACATTCAGATTGATTTTAACCTAAGGACAATATCACCTATGTCTTTAATGCTTCCCTAAAAGAATCTTCCATTTCAGGCAGACCCAGAAGGCCACACATGCACCCCTTGTCCTCTCTATTCCTGTAAAACTCCTCTAGCCATCAGAGATCCTATTCTATCTGATGCTCTAGGACACTCTCCTAAAAACGCCTTCTTTTCTGAACTTCTCCAGTATATATTGTCTCCATTTTCATGTTAAATTTTGACATTTACTGCTTGGCAACCTACCTAGTATTTTATCTATTATCTTTGTATGTTTATCTTTATCTTTGTATGTTTTCCCCTATTCTCTTCAAATGAACCAATATTCTTATAAATAGAAAAAGATTTCTATTTAAAAAGATTCCCTGTTATCCTCATAGCAATTTGCATTAATGCCTTTCCTATCAGAACTCAGAAATTGGCTTTAAAATGAGTGACTAATCAAGATTGTGCTGAGATTATAACAGAAATCTTAGAGCATAGGCCCTGGTCTAATTTTGAAATACCTTTCTAATTTCCTAAACTGTATGCAGATATTTCTATTTATCAGTGACATCATACATTTTCATGCTCAAGGAATAAAATAAACGGTTTCTGTCTGTGGCTTAGTTTGACTTGCCCAAAAGTAGATGCTGAGCCTAAGATATTAATGCAGGTAGTTTCTTTGAGAGGTGATCCCTGAAGCACCAGAAGGATATTGGGCAAGTGACCCAGGAAAGGGAAAGAAGCCTATGCAAGACTTGATGAGCAAGATATCACTGTGAGACTTGGGGCTCTCTCCCACTGAAAATGTCTAGGATATAATACTGAATACACCTCAGAGCTGTTTCACCAGGGGTTTAGGAGGCTGGGATATTTATCTATCAACTTCCTTTTGTTCCTCTGCCTTGTGTTTAGCAGCCACTGGCAGGCATGGGAGTGGGGAGTGCCAAGGACACCAACAGTGCCTGCTCTACTGTATATCTTAAAGCATGATTATAAGCCTTACCAGAGAAATGGTGTTGAAACCAAATAATTTTATAATTTTTATCCTAATGGATATGTCAATGGCATTCTTTGGAGAAGTATGCAAGACAGCAACAATATAGTAAGTATGTCTACATATAGAAATGGTACCCTGAAAACAAATTGAAAGAAAAGAAAGTGATTCTGTCCTATGGGACCTCATCCTTTCTTCCAACTTCAAATCTGCCCTTGGTCTTAGCTTGATTTCCCCAGGATCAAAATGTTGAGGAGCTTGATGGAAGCAGGGACAAAGGACACCCTGGAAAGATGCTGTACAAAAAATAATTGATGCCAGGAGAGCAGAAAACCTGCTGATTTTCTTTGCAAGTTGCAATTGATAGGAAATTAACATTTATAGCATCTTTGGCACAAAAGCTTCAAGCTAGGTGGTAGTTATGTTATCTCTAGACAAGCTTCTATACTCCATTTTTCAAAGGTCTTGGAGATAAAAGAACATGGAATTTTAATTAGCAAGTTGCAAATGACAGAGAATTAAAATTTAACCTTCTATTCATCAATAGTTTAAAGATGAAGCTCCCCCGGGCGGTGCTTAGGAAAAGTGGCTGTCAAGACAGGGACTGGTAGTTTACACAGAGCTCACAAGACTGACAACACTGATTGAAGCGGGATGCAAGTTTCTGGAAAAGACATACCTGACTTCAGGTCTCTCCAGCAGCACAGAGACAGAGGCTAATGTACTGTTTTCCCATTTAACCCTTGTCTTCCTAAGAATGCTTTTAAGACTTTCTACAGAATTTCCTTATCAGTGACACATTTTCTAAATGCAGGCTACCTGATACCAACACACAGATCCTGCTCCATGAGTAACGTAGAGGGTCTGACAGCAACTGACTCACTCTTTGTTGTTCAAGGGATCCCCCAGATGGAGATGAATGGAGAGAATGGGGGCAGTAAGAAAGGGGTTAAGCAGATGAGCTGCAGCAAACAGTGGGGAGGACGGAGACCAAAATATACATATATATATATATGTATATATGGAGGAAGAGAAATAGGAGGTCAATTAGGAAAGCTGAATCTGGAGTCTCCTGCTCCCTCTATGCCAAATTATTGGGACCCTGGAGTCAGCTCTGTGTCCTCATCTCTAGTCTAGAGGAGATCTCCATATTAGGAGCAATTCTCCGTGCATATAGTTCAGATGAAATTGATGGAATCTGGAAAAGCAACATTCTCTCAGTACATGTTGATCAGAATTTTACTCTAAGGGAGACTTCAGAAGACACTGAGAGGAAAGGGGACTTCTCTGGCGCTCCAGTGGCTTAAACTCTATCGTCCCAGTGCAGGGGGCCGGGGTTTCATCCTTGGTCAGGTAACTAGATTGCACCTGATGCAACTAAGAGTTCAAATGACTCAGCTAAAGATTATACATGCCACAACTAAGACCCAGCACAGCTAAATAAATAAATAGGAGATACTGAAGGCTCAAGGGTTCCAACACCTTCAGGTGTCCTGAGACGTCTCAATTAAAGGCAAAAATGTAAATCTAAATTTGTTTTTGTTTTTTTTGTCTCCTGAACTATACACATAGAATACTTTGAAAGTTAGTGAAATTTCTAGATAGAAAAAACATATGCACAGAATATTTGCCATGTGATGATCTTTGAGGAATGTTATAAAGATCTCTGCTTGAGTGGGGACATGGTGGGATTGTATTTACAACTCATTTTGACAGACATCCATGTGCCTATTATTGCAAAAGTGAGCACAAAACCGTTACTGATGCCATGAAGGACAGAGTCGGGCAGAAAAGGTAAGTACAGACCACTGAGATAACAGGTGACATGCTCCAAACGCTTATACAGGGGGTGGGGGAAGGTACTGCTTGGGCAAAGACATTTGAGAGAAACACCTCAGAAGAGGAAAAGTGATTATTTTGTCAGGTAGACCTGGGTTCTGCTTATTTTTCCCCAGGCATCAACTCCAGATCCTTGTTATCAGCAAAGGACCAGATGAGGTCACCTAATGAAAGACATTGGAGGGAGTCTGTGCCCTAAAAGCTGACTCCGCAGGGGAGGTCTTCCTTTTCTCACATTTGTCACTTTATCCGAGAGCCTTCAGATAGCAATTTTCTTTAAACAATATAATCAACTGATTCACTGAACAGTAAGATAAAATATCATCTTCTTGTTGGTATGGAGGCTTCCCAGTGCCTGCCTGACTCTGGACACTTGGAGTAGACTATCTACCCAACTTTCTGAAGAAGATACTTTTGTGGATATGTTGGGCAAAGGTGATATCCTGATTGCCACATTGTCAGCCACGTCTTCCTTTCTTCTCATGGGGATTATGTTCCTTATTGAAATACAACCAATACCTTAGGTATCCGTTCCTGAAGGAGGAATCTGAAAATCAGACTGAGCCACCCTGGTTTTGTCTCGAAATTTGTCCTTCCCTTGGTGTTTTCTGTTTAGTTTTGCGGATGTTGGCTCCTATTAAATTGTTTGTCCGAGTTTGGACAAGATGACCTTCCTTTGGTTTTCTTTAGCACTGTACCATCAGGATTTCAAAATGCAGAATTTTCATAAGTGTTAAGGAAGAGCAAAGGAGAAATGATCTAAGAAAAATAATCTGCATACATAAAATGAAGCTGGTTAGATTTTTGCCAAATTTAGACTACATGCTTGAAAGGCTCTAAACTTTATAAATAGAGGCTCTAAGGCTGTCATCCAAGGCAGCACCTAAAATAAGTAGGCAGTGATCTCCCAGAGCAGGTGAAACCAAGTCCAGGAGCCCTGGGTAACTGCTGATAAGAAGACATACCATAGACTGCAGAGCAAACAAACAAAAAAAAAATAGTGTCAAATATGACCTCCAAATGAAAATTCTCAAAAGCAAGCAGACATAGACATACACAACAGTGATACACATTCAAACTGCTGCCTACACAGAGCATCCCTGTATAGTCTACTTCAAGGTCATTGTGGGCACAAACATATTTATTTAAACAACAATTAGGGATTTTCTTGAACACTGCTGGCCAGCCCAGCTAGTACCAGAAATGTAAAAGTATTTGCACTTAAAGGAACACATGCACTTTTCATGCTCCCATAGCCAACTCCGATCTCAAAAACTGTGTGCATTTCATTTTTTGAAACAGCCTAAATCAATATTTTTAGGCTTCCCTGGTGGCTCAGTGGTAAGGTATCTGCTGGCCAATGCAGGAGACACAAGTTCAGTCCCTGGGGGAAGGAAGTTCCCCTGGAGAAGGAAATGGCAAACCATTCCATTATTGTTGCCTGAGAAATCCCATGGACAGAAGGAGCTTGACGGGCTACAGTTCATGAGGTCACAAAGAGTTTGACATGACTTAGCAACTAAACAACAAAGACAATCAATATTCTTATGCCAAAGAACTGATACAAGTGTCACCAACTCTTGACTGGATGTTTTGCAACTCTGCTGACTACTATTTTTCTTTTTTCTACCATGTGGGAACTAGTCTCCTAGATAATTTTATTCTTTCATAAGCATGCCCCCTCCTCCAGCCACTCACCCAAAGTTTGTTCATTTGGTTTTGCTTCTGTTGTATGACATAAGCATAGACAGATGTGGGCTCAAATCCTGGCTCAATGGCTCATTAGGACTATTTATCTTGGGCAGATTTTTAAACTTTCTCAGTATCTTTGCCTCATCTGTAAAATGGGGGTAATAAGCACCATACACCTCTGTTTTGAGAAATAAATGAGTTACTTACATTTAATAGAGAATTCACCACAGCACCCAGCATGTAGTAGGTGCTAAATATATTTCTTCAATGAAACACAAATGTTGTTTCTGCACAGAGTTGTACAATCCCAGACTCTAAGGACAGTAGAATAAGTTCATATGCAGGAAATTTTTGTCTCAGTCACTTTTTCTCAGAGAGGCACATCCACTGAATTGCCCAGATCATTCACCTGGTCTCTAGTTTCTAGATTCCTAATTCACTGTGTTTCCCGATTCACTCCATGTGCCGATGTTGGCAATGAGAAAATTCAGTTACAATACACAAGGCTTGGTTTGATTATGCGTCCTTCATAGGTTTTATCCAAACAATGATCATGACTTTTAGGCTTCCATGTTTCCATATTCCTAATACCTAAATCTGCACATGTTATTTCCATCTGACAAGAGAAAAATATCTTTACTGGCACGGGTATAGACTTCCAAGGCATCTGCTCAACCACATACAAGAACACCTCATAATACCAGCACTCGTTTGAAAGCTAGAAACAGATCACAGTGTATACTAGGTTAGATAATTACTCTCCCAGATTCATGTCTACTCCGAACCTCAGAATGTGACTTCATTTAAAAATAGGGTGTTTGCAGATGTAAATCATTAAATAAAGATGACATCACATTAGATTGTTGTTCAGTCGCCCAGTCATGTCCAACTCTTTGCAACCCCATGGACTGCAGCATGCCAGGCCTCCCTGTCCCTCACCATCTCCCAGAGTCTGCCCAAGTTCACGTCCATTGCATTGGTGATGCCATCAAGCCATCTCATCCTCTGACATCTACTTCTCCTTCTGCCCTTGATCTTTCCCAGAATCAGGGGAAACATTGGATTAAGGTGAGCCTAAAACCATGACTGGTGTCCTTATAAGAAGACCATGTGAAGACATCTCTGGTGGCTCAGAAGGTAAAGAATCTGCCTGCAATATGGGAGACCTGGGTTGGATCCCTAGGTTGAGAAAATCCCCTGCAGGAGGGCATGGCAACTCACTCCAGTATTCTTGCCTGGAGAATTACCATGGACAGAGCCTGGCAGGCTACAGACTGTGGGGCCGCAGAGTCGGACATGACTAAGCAACTAAGCACAGCATATGTAAAGATATAGAGATACATACAAAGGGAAGACATTTATGCGATGATGGACTCAGGGATTAGAGTGATGTATCTACAAGCCAAGGAACATCAGAATATGAGAAGGATATGGAACAGATTCTCCCTCAGAACCTCCAGAAGGAACCAATCTTGCACACAACTTGATTTCAGATTTCTAGCCTCCAGAACAGAAAAGAATAAATTTCGGTTGTTTTAAGCCACCCATGTGTGCATACTCAATTCATTTCAGTTGTGTCCAACTCCTTGCAACCCCATGGATTGTAATCCACTGGGCACCTCTGTCCATGGGATTCTCCAGTCAATAATATTAGAGTGAGTTGCCATGCCCACCTCCAGGGAATCTTCCCAACCCAGGGATCGAACCTGCATCTCCTGCATTTCAGGTGGATTCTTTACCTCTGAGCCATCAGAGGAAGTCCCCGTTAAGCCATCCAGTTTCTGGTAATTTGTTACAGCAACCCTAGGAATCTAATACATAAAATTGTTCCTTTTCCCTTATTATTCTATGCCTTGACTCTCTTTTCCCAATATCAACAGCCTAAATCACCATTTTTTCAGTTTGAACATGACTGAAAACTGCAAGTGACATGAAATAAGGAAGCCTAGTCCAGCTCTCCCAGAAGGACAATGAAATCAGATGTCAGGCAAAGTTAAGGGGCTAGCCTTAACCATAAAGGCAATGGCTGAACAGCACTGGAGAGTCCAGAACCAGAAGAGAAAAGAAACACAACCCTGATGGAAAGAGGAACTGGAAGGAGAAAAGTTAGGTGGAGACCTGCATGGATTAAACTGCAGGAACAGACTCCAGAAAATAAGTCTACGTACAAAAGGGCATAATCCTGCCACATGAGAGTGCATGCATTCTGAAAAGAAACAATGCCTGTCTTAAAATATCTGTTCATAGTTTTAGAATATTTGTTTCTAGCAGATTCTCAAAAACCATTGTGAATCATTATCAATCTTATAATAAGCTCACAAGGGGAATCTCAGAAACTATATTGCCTCTACTACATTTTCAGATATGACAGTGCAGGTCCATAGAGAAAGAGAAACATATAAAGTTACTGTTCCATATCATCATTTTAAAAATAATACATGTGAAAATTTGTTGCAAACTGTAAAAAGATTTAAAATATGAGATATTACTACTGCTACTGCCCAGTCTTTTACTCCTAGGTAACTAGGCAGCTTGGTACATGGAGTCTAGAGTCAGGGAAATAGAGACTCAAACCCTACTTTCACTTATTAAGTTATGTAGAGTGACATAAATAGAATTGATGAGTGCTGAGGGAGAGTGGCTCAATTTTGTATGGGATGGTAGGGTAGGCCTCATAATGAAAGTGATATTTGAGCAGAGATCTGAAAGAAGTACTGGATTTATCCCTGTAGTTAGACAATAAGCAGTAGTTTATTGTCCTCAATAATCCTAGAATTCTCCTGGCATCCCAGGTTCTGTTTAGTTTCGTGGAAGCTGTCTGATTCTTTTTATGATCTCTGTACATAATCACCTAGCAAACAAAAATTTAGATAGCCATTAAAACCTATTTTTCCAAAAGAATCTATGTGTTTCTCAGTATTAAATACAGTGTATATGCAATAGTGGGCTTCCCTGATAGCTCAGTTGGTAAAGAATGTGCCTGCAAAGCAGGAGACCCTGGTTCAATTCCTGGGTTCGGAAGATCCACTGGAGAAGAATAGGCTACCCACTCCAGTATTCTTGGGCTTCCCTTGTGGCTCAGCTGGTAAAGAATCTGTCTGAAATGTGAGAGACCTGGGTTCTATCCTTGGTTTGGAAGATCCTCTGGAGAAGGGAAAGCCTATATAGTCCATGGAGTCTCAAAGAGTCAGACACAACCAAGCAACTTTCACTTTCATGCAATAGCTGAATTTTTTCTAAAGGAAAGAAATTCAGGTTGAAAAATTTCTTCTAAGGGTAAATGAAACATAAAATGGCCATTCATGCTGAAAAAAAGAGTTCTCAAAAATGGCAGTTATCCATCTTATTAAGTAAGATCATTTTTCTATTGTCTTAGAAAAGTGGATGGTATATTGTGTGCTCAGTCACTCAGTCGGTCTGAATCTTTGTGACCTCATGAACTGTACCCCGTAAGGTTCCTCTGTCCATGGGATTCCTGGGCAAGAATACTGGAGTGGGTTGCCATTTCCTCCTCCAGGGAATCTTCCCAACCCAGAGATCCAACCCACGTCTCTTGCATCTCCTGTATTGGCAGGCAGATTCTTTACCACTGTACCACCTGGAAAGCCCAGGTTGTTTAAATTTTATTAAGGAAGATTTCTTTTCTATTGTCTGAGAAAAGTGGATGGTGTACAATGAAAACACATTAGCACTAATGATAAAAGGCACACACCCAGCACACACAAATCAATAAGACACAAGAACTTTCTGCAAAAATGCATTTGGGGAATGCTTTTGCCATTTCAGAAGCATAAAAGTAAGTAAAACCAATATAAATACTTGAAATATATAATTCAACTTCATTGGATAACCAACTTAAGGGCCTACTGACACCTGTGTAGCCTGGTATCTATCCTTGTCTACTCATTGGACAGTCACTAGAAAGTGAATGGTATGACATTCTGAGAACATTAGGCTTTTTTTTTAATTTAATTCTCTTTTATTGAAGTATAGTTGATTTACAATGTTGTGTCAGTTTCAAGTGTACCACAAAATGATTCAGATATATATCTATGTATATATACATATGCATATGTACACATACATTACATATACGTATATATTCCTTTCATTCTAATAATTACCATGAAGGTTCTTTTAGATATTCTGTATCTGTAATCATGTCATCTCAGAATGAAGATTGCTTTGTTGCTCCCTTCTCAATCCATGCACCTATTTCTTTTACTTGCCTTATTACAGTGGCTAAGATACCTAGTAAAATGTTGAGCAGTTCAAGTAGTAGAAGGCAGCCACATCTCCTCCCCAATAGTCTTTTCATCAGTAAGGATGATGGTTAATATAGAATTTTTATAAATATCTTCTCCTAAAAAGAGAAATCTTTGTTCTTTACCTAGTTTCTAACTTTATCATAAACAGCTATGGAATTTTATCAAAACTTTTCTACATTGATTAAAACAATAATATAAAATGCCTCCTTTATTATGTAAATGTTAATTATTTTCATTTTTAAACATAAAGTCATCTTCCATTCATATAGTAAATCAAACTGTAATGCATTAACCACATCCACAATCATCAATGTTTCCTTTATTAAAATGTCTTCAGATCACTGAATTTGAAACTATAATCTGTTCCCAGATATCCAGGAGGAATACAGCTTTTTCCCTCTTTTTATTTTCAATTTTACAAGAGAGAAAATAAATGATAGGAAAATTAAATGCAGCCTGTATCACAATAGCCTACTAATAACAGAGGGAGATATTTGTACATATAAGTGACTGTGGTGGATGTAATATGCATGAAGCTCATGCACTTGGGAGATGGCAAGTCACTCAGAGAAGCCAACACTAGGGCTTAGTCTTGGTCAAGGGAGTGCCCAGTCTCCTCTCAGATAACAGGAACCCAGGAATGTGCCTTCTCTGGTATAGCTTATTCCTGGGGAATTTGTATTTGTCCCAGGGTATAATATAGGCAGGATATTGATAACCCAAGCTGATTGCGTTCAAGTTAATTTTGGTCCCAGAAAAGTATTAAAGTTCTCAAAGTGGTGCCCTTTAAAAATAAGTCACGTAAATTCCTTTTCCTTATCTTTGTTTCAGAACTCTCTCATGGGACTAGGTTTCTTAGCAGGCACGTGAAAACTCATAATATAACAGATTACCCCCTGAGACATGGCAAAGTTGGGAAAGATGCAAGAAGACTGAGTTTTCCCCATTCTCTGTCGACCATTGTGTTTCAGCTCATTCTCCCACCCACCCATAATGTTCTGTATTTCTAAGAAAGAAAGTAGTTCATAAACCACAGAAAGATAGGGCTTCTTGTATATGGATGCAAAGAAAGGCTATATAGCTGGATGAGTGGAAAGAACCAACAGAAGCAACAAATTTAACTTGGGGAAAAAATCAGTCATCATTACACATGCAATGTGTTTGAGACACAACAATTTTAAAAGGGAGAGAACAAATGTGAATTGTCACTGGAATGATGTTTAATCACATAAATTGCTTCTCCTCCCTCACCCTGTTCTATACAACATCCATGGTGGTAAAGATGAGTTTGGTCGGAGGTGAGTGAGTAGAGGGGTGAGTGTCATATTTTCAAAAACAGATTCAGATATGATCCAAGTAGATGAAACTTTAAGGATTTAATCTTTAAAGAACTGAATATAGAAGGAAAGCAGATTTGGTGAATAGCCTGAGAAACTTAAATGAAAATTATAGGATAGAAACTGAAAATATAAAGTTGAAAATAAAACCAAAAGTAATAAAAACACAATTTGGGTAGTAAGAGAGAAGGAGAAATGTGACCAAGATGAATGATAAATTTAAACAGTCATTTTACCTTGAAGAGCAAAATTTTTCTTTTTTTTTTTTTATTAGTTGGAGGCTAATTACTTTACAATATTGTAGTGGGTTTTGTCACACATTGACATGAATCAGCCATAGATTTACATGCGTTCCCCATCCCGATCCCCCCTCCCACCTCCCTCTCCACCTGATCCCTCTGGTTCTTCCCAGTGCACCAGGTCCGAGCACTTGTCTCATGCATCCAACCTGGGCTGGTGATCTGTTTCACCCTAGATAATATACATGTTTCGATGCTGTTCTCTTGAAACATCCCACCCTCGCCTTCTCCCACAGAGTCCACAAGTCTGTTCTATACATCTGTGTCTCTTTTTCTGTTTTGCATATAGGGTTATCGTTACCATCTTTCTAAATTCCATATATATGTGTTAGTATACTGTAATGGTCTTTATCTTTCTGGCTTACTTCACTCTGTATAATGGGCTCCAGTTTCATCCATCTCATTAGAACTGATTCAAATGAATTCTTTTTAATGGCTGAGTAATATTCCATGGTGTATATGTACCACAGCTTCCTTATCCATTCGTCTGCTGATGGGCATCTAGGTTGCTTCCAAAATTTTTCCGTGACAAAGAAAGTTGGACCAAATATAAGGAAGTCTAAAATTTTTCATTCAGTAAATATTAACTAACTGGGCTTCCCCAGCGGCTAAGATGGTAAAGAATCTGCCTGCAATGCAGGAGACCCAGGTTTGATCCCTGGATCAGGAAGATCCCCTGGAGAAGGAAATGCTAATTTAATGCCAGTCTTGTTTCAGGCACTGAGCTAATTGCTGGAAATGCAGGTCAAGAAGCAACAGTTAGAACTGGACATGAAACAATGCACTGGTTCCAAATTGGGAAAAGAGTACATCAAGGCTGTATATTGTCACCCTGCTTGTTTGACTTATATGCAGAGTACATCATGCGAAATGCCAGCTGAATGAAGCACAAGCCGGAATCAAGATTGCTGGAAGAAATACCAATAACTTCAGACATGCAGATGACACCATCCTTATGGCCAAAAGTGAAGAGGAACTAAAGAGCCTCTTGATGAAAGTGAAAGAGGAGACTTAAAACATTGGCTTAAAGTTCAACATTCAAAACACTAAAATCTTGGCATCCTGTCCCATCACTTCATGACAAATACATGGGGAAACAGTGAGAGACTTTGTTTTGGGGGGCTCCAAAATCACTGCAGATGGTGACTGCAGCCATAAAATTAAAAGACACTTGTTCCCTGGAAGAAAAGCTATGATCAATCTAGACAACATATTGAAAAGCAGAGACATTACTTTGCTGACAAAGGTCCGTCTAGTCAAGGCTATGGTTTTTCCAATAGTGATGTATGGATGTGAGAATTGGACTATAAAGAAAGCTGAGTGCCAAAGAATTGATGCTTTTGAACTGTGGTGTTAGAGAAGACTCTTGAGAGTCCCTTGGACTGCAAGGAGATCCAATCAGTTCATCCTAAAGGAAATCAGTCCTGAATATTCATTGGAAGGACTGATGTTGAAGCTGAAACTCTAATACTTTGGCCACCTGATGTGAAGAGCTGACTCATTGGAAAAGACCCTGATGTTGGGAAAGATTGAAGGTGGAAGAAGAAAGGGACAACAGAGGATGAGATGGGTGGATGGCATCATCAACTTGATGGGCATGAGTTTGAGGAAGCTGCGGGAATTGGTGATGGAGAGGGAAACCTGGCATACTAGAGTCCATGGGATCACAGAGTTGGACACAACTAGCGACTGAACTGAAATGGTAGTCAAAACAGTGGATTTAAAGCAAATGGACATTGCCTTCTCCAGGGGATCTTCCCCACCCAGGGTTTGAACCTGGGTCTCCTGCTTTGCAGGCTATCCTTTACCATCTGAGCTACCATTACAATATGCAAAATAGATAGACAGTGGAAATTTAATGTTTGATGTGGATCTTCCTGACTCAGGAATTAAACTGAGGTCTCCTGCGTTGCAGGCAGATTCTTTACCAACTGAGCTATCAGGGAAGCCCCCAATGTATGAGGCAGGGAACACAAAGCCAGTGCTCTGTGACGACCTAGAAGGGTGGGATGGGGAGGCAGGAGGGAGGGGGATTCAAGAGGGAGACGGCACATGTATATCTAATGCCAATTCGTGTTGATGTGTGGCAAAAACCATCACAATATTGTAAAGTAATTACCCCCTAGTTATATATCTATCTATTTACCTACCTACCTATACAGCAATAAAGCAAATGGCCAGAGCCAAGGATTGGGTCATTTCAGAGTAACACTGAACTCCCCTGGAAATCAGTATGCTTTTCTCTGCACTGTGAGGCCAGAGAAAGCTAAAACTGGAAGAAAGGGCCAAAGTGAAAACCCAGGGTTCTGAGGAAGAATGTTCAAAGGCATCTACATAAATTGCATTTATTTCAAGAACTATACACACATTTAACAGGGAAAGTATCCTATCTGACCCTGTAAGGTAATTTACACAAAAACATTGAATGGTATTATGCAGACACATGCAACATATGACCACATTTTAGTATTCACATAAAGTATATTTATATTTGCTCAGAGTTTCTGTCCTACAACTTATTTCCTTATTAAAAAAAAAATCTTTTTTGTAGACATTTCCAAAGAGTATTGCTTGATTTTTCTTCTTGCTTTCTTAACTAATTTTTCCTAAGAAAAATATTTCCCTTAAAGGCCAAGTACTTTTTCAAACAGTTAAATAGAAAAATTGTAAAGTTATTGATTAAATGTTCTCTTCTTTTTCTGAGTTTTTTCACTTAGGTTCAAGGCTATAGAGAAAATATGCCTTAAGAAGACAAATGACAAAAATACATTTGCAGCCACTTTCATGTTTGAACAGGTTAGGAGAATTTTGTGTCTTGATTCTTTCAAATGTAAATGACATTCAGGCTAGACAAAAGGGAAAAAATAGTCTCCAGGATTTCAGAAATGCTATAAAAAATTACCCACATCAATGTGGCAGAGTAACTTGCTTAAAAGCCCTTCAACTAGATTCCATTGCTATAAATGGAGGGGGGGGATCAATCAACACAACCTGGGACCAAATAATAATGCCATGATGAATAAACACTGTTAAGTTCATCTTGATCATGATAATTTTCAAAGAATGGTAAATTCTTGAATGAATGGAGCATGTCCAATGAGCATCACAAGACTCAAGTCCTTTTAGCACACAAATGTCAAGTTAATATTCCTAAAATACCACATCTGTAAGGTTAATAACATAATTTCATAGCCGCTGGTTTCAAGACTGCCAATCGGTTAGGTGGCTTTATCTTTTACTGCTTCCTAACACATTCCACTGCATTCCATCAGAGACTCCCCAATACAAGCTCTCAGTCTACCATTAAGTTCTTTCTCTGCCAGCATCTTCAGTCATCACTCTCAGTCTACCTGTCAGATCCTGATCTCTTCCTAGCAATTTCTTTTTAAAAATTAACTTATATTATAGTTGCTGTACAATGTTGTGTTTGTTTCTTCTGCACAGCAAAATGAATCAGCCAAACATGAACACATATCCTCTCCCCTTTGGATTTCCTTAACCATTCAGGTCACCACAGTGCATTAAGTATAGTTCTCTATACACTACATTCTCATGACTTATCTCATATACACTATTTTTTTAAATTCATTTTATTGAAGTATGGTTGATTTACAATGCTATGCAAGCTTCTGGTGTGCAGTAAAGTGACTCAGCTACTCTTTCTGTTTGTTTTTCAAATTTCTACCATGTTGTGTTGGTTTTTACCATACAGCAATGCACATCAGCCACAATTATACATACATCTCCTCCCTCCCTAGCCGCCCTCCCCTCCCCTCACCCCATCCCTCCAGGTGATCACAGAGCTCCAGACTGGACTCCCTGTGCTACACAGCAACTTTTCACCAGCTAGTCATCTTACACCTGATTGTGTATATATATTGATACTACTTTCTCCATTCATCCCATTCTTTCCCTCTAGAACAAAAAATTTCAGGTGTATGGAAACACAAAAGACCCTGAAAAGCCAAAGCCATCTTGAGAAAGAAAAACAGAGCTGGAGGAATCAACCTTCCTGACTTCAAACTATACTACAAAGCTACAGTCATCAATACAGTATGGAACTGGCACAAAAACAGAAATATGAACCAATGGAACAAGATAGAATGCCCAGAGATAATGCCCATGTACCTGTGGGCACCTTATCTTTGACAAAGGAGGCAAGAATATACCATGGAGAAAAGACAGCCTCTTCAATAAGTGGTTCTGGGAAAACTGGACAGCTACATGCAAAAGAATAAAACTAAGACACTTCCTAACACCACACACACACACACACACAGACAGACACAGACATACAGACACATACACACACACACACACAAAACCACTCAAAATGGATTAAAGACTTAAATGTATGGCCAGAAAACTATAAAGCTCTTAGAGGAAAACATAGGCGGTATACTCTTTGACATACATCACAGCAAGATCTTCTTTGATCCACCTCCTGGAGTACTGGAAATAAAAACAAATATAAACAAATGTGGCCTAATTAAGCTTAAAAGCTTTTGCACAGCAAAGGAAACAATAAACAAGATTAAAAGACAACCCTCAGAATGGGAGAAAATAGTTCCAAGTGAAACAATTGACAAAGGATTAATCTTCAGAATATATAAGCAGCTCATTCTGCTCAATATTAGAAAAACAAATAGACCAATCAAAAAATGGGCAGAAGACCTAAAAATACATTTCTCCAAAGAAGACATACAAATGGCCAATAAACATGTGAAAAAGTAAACTATTGGTACTATGTATAAAATAGGTAACCAAGCAATTTCTTCTGTGCCCAATTTAAGGCTTACCTCCAAATATACAATCAAGTAAGTGACAAGTATTGACTGAGCATCTATTCTGTGCCTATCATCAGGCTACAGAGAAGCCTACAGAGAGGCTTCTCTTCATGGAAGAGAAAGGAAGGAAGAATGATTAGATACATCAACACAAATCTTTGCAAAGTGGTAATGTTAAAGGTCAAGATGTAGCTTTAAGAAATAATCCCAGTTCAAGTTCACATAACAAAGAGCTTAACTATGCAGTGCAGAGAGAAAAGCAACCACAGTTTAGAAGACTTAATTAGCCTCTTTTTTCCTACAAAGATAAGTATAGATAACCTCTTCATGGATCACAGCCTTGTTATGGTGAAGGGGCTTGCAGGGACACTCAAGATGGATGGATCATGGAGAAAGCAAAGGAATTCCAGAAAAACATCTATTTCTGCCTCATTGACTATGATAAAGCCTTTGATTGTGTGGATCACACTAAACTGTGGGAAATTCTTAAAGAGATGGGAATGCCAGACCACCTTACCTGTTTCCTGAGAAACTTGTATGCAGGTCAAGAAGCAACAGTTAGAACCAGACATGGAACAACAGATTGGCTCCAAATTGGAAAAGGAGTATGATAAGGCTTTATATTGTCACCCTGCTTATTTAATTTATATGCAGAGTCACCAACTTGATGGAAATGAATTTAAGCAAGCTCCAGGAGTTGGTGATGGACAGGGAAGCCTGGCGTGCTGCAGTCCATGGAGTCACAGAGTCAGGCATGACTGAGCGACTGAACTGAACTGAACATCATGCGAAATGCCAGGCTGAATGAATCACAAGCTGGAATCAAGATTGCTGGGAGAAATATCAAAAACCTCAGATATGTAGATGATAGCACTCTAATGGCAGAAAATGAAGAGGAACTAATGTGTCTCTTGGTGAAGTTGAAAGAGGAGAGTGAAAAGGCTGGCTTAAAACTCAACATTCAGAAAACTAAGATCATGGCATCTGGTCCTATCACTTCATGGCAAACAGAAGTGGAAAAAGTGGAAACAGTGGTAGATTTTATTTTATTGGACTCCAAAATCACTGCAGACTGTGACTGCAGCCATGAAGTTAAAAGACACTTGCTCCTTGGAAGAAAAGCTCTGACAAACCTAGACAGTATTTTAAAACACAGACATATCACTTGGCCGACAAAGGTCTGTCAAATCAACACCTTGATCATGGACTTCTCAGCCTCCAGGACTGTGTTGCTCTGAGCCACCTGGTCTACAATATTTTATTATAGCGTCTCTAATGGACTAAGACAGGTGCAACATTACATTTTTTTTTTTAACTTGAAGAAACTTTGGAGTGAGGGCTATGAAATCCCAGCATGGAAATTCCAGAGTTTATTTCAACTCATCAACACCTGGACCAAAGTACCTTCTGGCACATGGAAAAAACCAAGCAACTGATGTATGCTTCTACCTTAGTGCCATTGTACACTGGGTAACCAAGAAAATAAATGTTTCCACACAAATAATTCCACCTACTGAGTTCTCATGACTCTGCAAGAATTGAAAGATTCATTGCTATATTTATGAAAGATTTATAAAATAAAATTTTTATAATGTATTTATAAAATTGTGTGTTTATATATTTATAAATTATATATTTATTTATGTACTTAAAAAGTAATATTTCATTTAAGATCTCTGATAATTAGATTTTATGTGTTATTAGCACATGGCTTACAGTCTGCATCTGGAAGTAATTTGCAACTCGTTTATGAGTGTGTCCTTTGATTATTTAGGTATTGTCAAATTTTTCCCTTGTTGCTGTTGTCATTCCCTAAATATTTTGTCTTTGATCAAAATAATAAGTTCTGGGTTTCATTTTTCGTATATGATTAATTTTTTAAATACTTTAATAAGCAAATACATTCAAAATATTCTCAGTAGTGTAAAATCTTTGTCTTCTAACAATTGACTTGTTATTTTCTGAAAGGACCAAAAGTTATCTGGACTATATCTAGAGACTGAAATGGATAATCTAATTAAGTTTGATGTATACTATATTAGTTTATTAGTAAACAAACTAAGGCAAAATATTTCTTCCAGATATTGAAACAGACTATGCCATATAATCCATAAATTGACTCAACAGACAAAACCAGAAAGGATGTATAAGTGTGTTATGCATTGAGAATGAAGAGATTAGGATTCTGTTAGAGAAGCCTGGAGGAACAGTGTAACACATGACTGAAATAATTTCCTTTTTTTTTTCTATATCCTACAAAAGATCAGGAAGTCACTCTTACCTCAAAAATCTGTAAAAGAGGAGGAGGAATAATGTTATTTTTTTAAAGTAATAACTAACTCTCCACTAAATCATTGAAATCTGTTTCACATATATTTGATGATTTTAGTTTTTTCTCCTCCATAAAACGTGCAACGTGGTGGTTTCTTTCTTTCTAAGACACTACATTGGGGCTTCCCAAGTGACTCAGCAATAAAGAATCTGCCTGCCAATGCAGGAGATGCAGAGTTGATCCCTGGGTCAGGAAGATCCCCTGGAGAAGAAAATGGCAACCCACTCCAGTATTCCTGCTTGGGAAATCCCATGGACAGAGGAGCCTGGTGGGCTACAGTTCATGGGATCACAAAAGAGTCGAATATGACTTAGTGACTAAACAACAAAAAAGGCCCTAGACTATGGAAGCATTTTTCATGACTGCCTCACTTGCTAACCTACACAGATATTTATATTTTTATCCTTATTTTTACAGTATTTCAGAGGTGTCTGATCATCTTTCAAATGATTAAGCGGTAAGACAATCGAGAAAGAAAAAGGGATGGTGACACCAGTCACAGCAGTCGCTTAAATGTGAGAGAATGAAGCAGCATCTTCTGTACCCAAATGATGGCAGCTGACCAACTCAGGGCTGTGGTCAGAACCCAATGGGGTTCACATCAACACCCAATTAGGTTGACACCAACATATCTGTGCCCTATTCCCATCAGAGAGACAACTCTTGAGAAAAGGAATTGTGATAATTTAGTCTCCCATATTTCTGTTTTCTGTTAACAGAATCAATTTTAAGTTAGGTATTAAATCCACCAAAGAAGTAGGTGCTTCATATTTGATAATTTTGTTGTATCTGCAGTCCTTAGAAACTCCCAGGAGCCTGACAGCTTCAGGGTCACATGTGGTGACTCTAGGCAGTAGGTGCCACAGTCCTGCAGGGGACACGTCCAGTTACAGGAATCATCATCTTAGGAAAGCCCAAAGCTTTGATGTCCACATCAGGTATGTATGTAGAGTTCCCCTAGCAAGATTCAGTTCATAAGGCCAGGGTCATTTTAGTCATAAGCAATCCTGCCTAAAAATCTGGTTGACATTTTACCCTGATCAGGTTACCAGTGGAACAAAGCTAGCAAGTTAACCACAGGTCAAATCCTGACACAGCAAAGGAAGTGAGTTAACAGCAGTAATGCAGTTTTGAACATATTTGCAACACCCGTGAGACAATCCAGTGGTGATGGTTGTTGGTAGCTGGCCAGTCCTGGAACTCAGATGAAAGCTCTTGACTGGAAATATAAATTGGGAAGCTATTTGTATATAGATAGCATTCAACAATCTCATCTAGAGTGAGAATACAGAGGGAGGAGAGAAGAGGGATCCAGGACAAAGCCTAAGTCTAATACCTAGGAAAGCTTGTGACATTGAATATGCTATTGTTGTTTAGTTGCTAAGTTGTATCCAACTCTTTGCAACCCCATGACTGTAGCCCATCAGGCTTCTCTGTCCTTGGGATTTCTCAGCAAGAATACTGGAGTGCGTAGCCATCTCCTCCTCCAGGGAACCTTTCCAACCCAGGGATTGAACCTGTGTCTCCTACATTGACAGGTGGATTCTTTACCACTAAGCCATCAGGGAAGCCCTTTGAATATGTTAGCAAAACCTTATATGACATGAATTTTCAGCTTGGATTTAATCTTTATTGATTAAAGTAAGCATATTTAAAAGTAATGTTTCCTGAATAAAATTTTAAGGGTTTTTCTAAAATTGATAGACTGTATATCCCTATCATTTTTCCTTTTGTAGAGTTTCCAGCTGCCATCCTAACATCTCAAGAATTTATATACCAAGCATATTCTTTAGGCAGTATACATTTCCTGAATTTGACATTACATTTATGTGTCATATCTATATGAGTCTTATATACATAATTTTACATATATATATGTATATATATATATATATATATATGTAGTTTAGCAATATATACATATACTTGCCAAATAAAATCAGATGGTAGAGGAGGGCTGAGGAAAAATGGCTCAATAAGTAGGAGGAAAATCGATGAAATTTCCATGTAGCAGAAGCCTGTAGAATAAAGGGTCTTCTTAAATAAACAAAATGTGCTCAACTTTGTGAAATGATGTTGAGATGCTGATTTTAAAAGCTATTGGTGAATTAGAATGGACATTTTTAATAGAATGGTGAGGGCATCAGCCAGACTGATTTGAGTAGGAAAAAGAATGGAGAGTCAAAGGTGGGAAACACCATGTGCGTAGAACTCTGAGCTAAGCTGTCTTTGAGGAAAGTTTATATATTGGGCATCTTAAAACAAACTGCTCAAAACAACTGTGGTTTCATTTAAACACCAAACCCATCACCCAAAAAATCTGTCATATTGTACTTGATTCTGCTGCTGGGAGATTCACATTTCTGGTCTTTGTTCTAGTTAGCTTTCTATCTCAAATATATATTTGCAGCATTTTATGCTTCTTTCCAGAGCTTGCTATCTGGATGCAGACTCCATATTTTCCCCAGAATTAAAGTACCATAACTCAAGGCTTATATTCCTAACCATGACAGGTGTCTCTACTGCTGCTGCGCTATTGGCGTTAAACTTCTCTGAACTGTGCATTGGCATTAACCACTATCAGGTTTGGTTTTCCCTGGGCTTCCTTCTTTCCCACCCATCGTAGCATTCACTTTCAGAGTTACCTTTCTCTTTGGATACTTGTCCTATCAAAGAGAATTAGGCTTCCTAAATCCTTGGGAACTCAACAAAATCAGTGACAACACTTTAATATAAATGTTTTATTAGCAATTATGCTATAGGCATTGTTCTAAACACATGCTAAAAATAGAGGTAAAATCATGAAATTTTTTCAAAAGCCTGGGTAAAATCATATTTACTTCCAGTCTCTACTTTCAAATTTTTTTCCTTTAGCCTTACTGGCCATTATTCTAGCTCAGTACCCAGAAGTTGCTTCCAGTCTTAGATTTATGTCTTATATTTTGGGGGAATTCTCAACCATAATCTTTTAAAGCACTATTTCTCTTTCATTCTCTATAGCTCCTCCTTTCTGAATTTGCAGCACATGTATGATGGACTTTCTAAATCTGTGTCTCCTAAGTTTTCTTTCACATTTTCTTTTCTATATCTTTGGGCTATGTTCTTCTAGTTCATTAGCCTCTTCTCACAACTGTTTCCAGTCTACTATTCAATGCATATAATTGCATGCCTTCTTATTTCAATAACTGTTTTACTAAGTTCTAAGAACTAGGACATGAGAGTTGGACTGTGAAAAAAGCTGAGCACTGAAAAATTGATGCTTTTGAACTGTGGTGTTGGAGAAGACTCTTGAGAGTCCCTTGGACTGCAAGGAGATCCAACCAGTCCATCCTAAAGTAGATCAGTCCTGGGTGTTCATTGGAAGGACTGATGCTGAAGCTGAAACTCCAATACTTTGTCCACCTCATGTAAAGAGTTGACTCACTGGAAAAGACCCTGATGCTGGGAGGGATTGGGGGCAGGAGGAGAAGGGGATGACAGAGGATGAGATGGCTGGATGGCATCTCCAACTCGATGGACATGAGTTTGAGTAAACTCTGGGAGTTGGTGATGGACAGGGAGGCCTGGTGTGCTGCGATTCATGAGGTCGCAAAGAGTTGGACACGACTGAGTGACTGAACTGAACTGAAGAACTTTAATGGCAATTTTCAATACACCTGCTTTTTGTTTCACTATTTCTTATTCTTGTTTTATTATCCCCTGTACTTTTCTGGTGTTCCCATTCAATTCTTTATCTTTCAAAAGATATTAAAAGTATTTGCTTTAATTTTTTTCAGATTAGTCAATGATTCCTGTGTTGGGAAGTGTAGATTCCTAAGTCTTATCAGGAACCCAAGAGATCATCATCTGTGTAAATCCGAAGTAGTTTCATGGAGGCCCCAGCGTCGGTGGTGTGGTACCCAGTATTCAGGCTCTGTTAGGGAAACTCAGGCTATTTAATGTTCCTAAAGTTCAGTTCCTACTTATTCCCATAGATTTCTCTCTTTAAAACAACATTTCTATCTATGGTCTCTAAGAGATTTCCCTTTCCCAGAGTTTGAAGTGTTTATGTGTTTTCTAAATTTTTATAAGTATTTATCCAGTATTTTTTAATGAGTTTGGACCAGATGGGAGAGGATTCAAGATGTACTCAGTTCTCTATTCACCTTCTTGAATCAGAAACCTTGTCCTTGATCTCTGCCTCAGCTTTGCTTTCAATCTAATAATCAACAAGGGGAATAAAAAAAAATTGTGGTTGAGTATGGAAGTGACTCACAGTCTCTTTAGAGATATTCAACCACTGCACATTCTAAAATGATGCTCTCAGCAGACTTGGGGACCAGAGGGCATGTGCCTGTGGTTGGAAAACTGGACTGGCCATTACGAACCTCTATTCTTAGCTCTGCTCTTGATTTTTGAAATAGCCTGGGGTAAAAGCTGCTGTCTCAGCTCACTTATGGATGCTTCTTACTAACCTCAAAAGACCTTTCCCCTCAATCCAATTTGAAAATATACCTCTGCTATGAAATTGGCTAACAATTTTTAAGCCCCAAATTTACCTATCCCTCAAAATCAAGACCTTGAATTAAAAAAAAAAATTACCAATTAAGATTTTCCTTCCTTTTCTCCCCTCATCCTTCTATAGACACAACAGGGAACTCATTTGTTTCATTTTTCTCCTTCAATTTCATTAGCCAACACTTAAAACAAATACTGCTCTCTTTCATGCTCACTTTTTCTAATCTTCTAATGTGTTGTAGTCTCCACATTGAATGAAAATTTTAATAATAATTTGATCTTAAAATACTATGTATATGTTTTAAGGGTCACAAAATTGTTTTTAAAATTTTCATAGAAAAGTATTTTCAAATATATAAGAAATTTGATCACTGGACAGAAAAAGCATAACTAAAAATGCTTGCAAATTTCATAATTGAATCTAGCAACATGGGAAGAAAAATCATAGGTACTATAAAATTTTTACTACAGTTTCATTTTTATAAAACTGTAATAATTTTTAAAAACTTACCATCGATGGAAAAGCAAGTGAGAAGAAATTAGGGTGTATTTCTATCCATGCCATACTAATATATAATTTTGGTAAGAAGATGTTCTTTTTGTCTTAGAACATATGTTGTTTTCATTACTTTTCTCAGTGATGTGATTCATAAATTCACCTACCATATTCTTTTACTCAACTGAAAGGTCTTAAACACCAGCAGAGTTTATCCACAGTTTCTATCTTAAACACCTTGCTTCTCTTGAGTGAGATGAAGAATGAGAATAACGGGGCCAAAAGTGATAATAGGCTGATAAGAGCTAGTTTGGAAAGAGTTCAACAATGGCCTCTTTCATGCGATCCAGACCAGTAGCTCTAATGACTCTGCTAGCCAAGACATCATTTAAAAATACATGATGTGAAATAATTTATATTTGTGCTGATCTCTATCCCCATCCCAACCTAAAGAATAAGAGATTTAAAAATTATAATAATGATGAGAATATGAAAGGAAACTGAGATATCAATACATACCTTAACTGTTATATACCTAAATTTCCTCATCTGTAAAATGGAGATAATAATAGTACCTACCTCACAAGCATTCAGTGAGTCCATGCATGTAAACAGTGCCAAATATCATTATCATCATGGAATATCATGGAAGATATGGGCTTATTATCCAGGATATAGGAAACTCTACACAGGGTCAGAAAATGTAAGTTCAGAGGACAGCTGCATATCACATCTAGAGAGTAACCCATACTAGGGCAGGAGGTTGGCAGGCTCAGGATTGAGGTGTCCGGGGGAAATGGACCTGATGCACTATTTAGAACTGTGAACATTTAGAGAAATTATTAAAAGAAGATGACAAAATCTTTGCATTTGGAATATAATATCTGTAAGCATAAAGAAAAAGAAACTTTTAAAACTGCAAATTAAAAACATTTAACTTTAGTAAAAAATAAAAACTGTGTAAAATAGAATCACATCATCACTTAACTCCATAGTAAAAAATAGCTACCTAGTCATATGAATGTAAATAGCAACTAATTGATTTAACTGAAGACAGTAATGCAATTATAATGAGAAAAAGGGGTGGAGATGGGAATCAGTAGGAGTCAGTGAGTAAGTAGTCCTCAATTCAATACCAAGAAGTCAACAGATAGTGACTGAAACTCGCAAATCAGTAAGCATCAATATAAGGCTATTATTTAGCGATATGGAGGTAAACATCAGAAGATATAGCTAAAAGGAAGAGTGGTTTTCTCTAAAAAAAGGGACAGAATGTGCACAGGAGACTCCTGCTTTTCGGTATATGCTTTTGTACCATGTAAGTTAAAGCTGTTACTTTATTTTGTTGTTTAGTTGCTCATGTCTGACTCTTTGTGACCCCATGGACTGTAGCCTGCCAGGTCCCTCTGTCCATGGGATTTCCCAGACAAGAATACTGGAGTGGGTTGTCATTTCCTCCTCCACTTTGCTTACAAATTATCATAAAACAATAAAATAAAAATTAAAAACAGTAACTGAAGAGAACCAAGGCATATAAAAATTCGTACCTTCATTCTAGACATTATTGAACCCCTACCACATGCCAGATGGTGCAGCTCCTCAGTGTGCTAAAATGCGCAAAACAATTCTAGGCTTAAGAGGCTCACGCACTAGCAACGGGATTCAACAGAAAATCCTTAACAGGAGACAGTTTAGTAAATGTGCTGATAAAAATATGAAGAAAGTATTCTAGAGAACAGGTGACAAGTCCATTTGCTCTTCCCAGACAGGTGAATTTTCTTAAAACAATGTTTTGAATAGATGATACATACATATTACAAAAGCCAAAAGATCTAAAATAACATATATGGTGAAATTTCAATCTCCCTGTCTTCTTTGGTCTTCAACAAATTTTCACCTCCCAAGGGCTAATAATTGTTACCAATAACTGTGTATTTTTCTAAAGATATTCTATGCATTCTGAGCATATAAATATATATTAATACATAAGTGTTAAAATAAACTTGAACACTAATGGCTGAATGTAATACAGATTTTTGCATAATAGTTTTCACTTAAAATATTATGAAAATCATTCTACATTGGACATATACAGCTGTCTAAGTATTTTTTAATGCTGGCAGAGTATTTCATTGTACCATAAACTATTTAAACAGACACCTCCTGCTACACATTTAGGTCATTTACTACTGCAAACAACACTGAAACAACCTACCACATACACCACTTTGCAAATGTGCAAACATATCCGACATGTTCCTAAAAGTAGACTTTCTAGGTAAAAGCAGGTCTTGAGTGTTCATGCTGAGAGTGACAGATAACCTAACGTCAGATTTTAATTGGATAACTTAAGTGAACATTTGCAACAAAACCTACATGGACTTTAATAAAATGAGTTTGATCTTGAATCTAGTTAAATCAATAAGGTAGGAACACTTCATTAAGTACATCTTTGAAGATGAATGAAACCACTCTCTACTTCACTAACCAAGGTTTTGGTATTGAAATTGACCTTCAAATGCCTATGGGATTTAATCTGTCAGTTATAACCCAGGTTAAATACCTATATGATCATTTGTCAAACCCAAAAATGACCTTTCCTATTACTACATATAGAAATCTTTGTCAGTAAAGCTAAAATATAATTTATTTTCTTATACCCAGGGGCACTTGCATTTCACATTACTTTACTTCCTGTTGCCCTCTCTATATAGCTGGGTTTGAATGATTATCACATCTCCTTCACTACTCCCTTGACAAGCAAGGCTCCAAGTCCCTAGACCAATCTCAGAACAATGTCACAAGGTTAAAATCTGGATCTACTTCCCACTTAAAATGTAAGTTGCTAAACATAATGAGTTCATAACTGAAATTTTCAAATTAAATGATATGCTTATGAAGGCCTCTGCATAAAGGATGCCCTATCTGGTTACAAAAGATTTATTGTTTAGTGTTTCTTAATTTTTCAAATTGCATTGCTTCTGTCAGTCTGTACATTTCAGGAACAAGTAGTTATTTCTATAAGCATTATTGGCTGTATCCAAGGTGCCCTGACTGGTTTCTGAACCATTTGGTAAGTAGAGTATGGTCTAAGAATTGGATAAATCATTTATTCTCTTCATTGTCTAATCAAATATTATTTTCCTGATGATTAGATTTCCTTGCCTACAATTCAGTAAGAGATTTGAGATGATGAAGAAGCACGTAAACTGTGCTAAATTGTACATTATAGAATTAGAAATGGCTATGTTAGTGAGTCTTCACTCAAATGAATTTTTTTAAAGTCCTTGAATAATTAAAGCAGGCTCTTAAAAAGAAAATAATTAGCAATCTAGACCATAATTGTTATTTAGTAAAACAACACAAAATCTCATCCAGGACAGGAGGACCAAATTGCTATCTTTCTGAGAGGTAAAAGTGCAATGGCTTAAAGCTCTGCCTTCTAAGAAGCAGTGAAGGTTTAGAAATTATTAGTTTTGTCAGAAATGCACTGGATTATTAGAGAGCTGATGATCTTTAGTTTGGTACCAATTTCTCAACATTTAGGAGATTCGTTAGCTGACCAAAGAAGGAAAAACTACTCATTGCAGATACTAATGTAATCTTAAGTTACATCTCTGTTATTAAAGGATAATTGGCTTATTAAGTGTAAAGAACAGAATTTTTGTTTCAATGCTGAAGAACAGAATTTTTTGCTTTCCATTAAGAATACATGTTTTTAGAAAAAACTCATGGTTGACTCAAAAATCAGCATCAAGACTGTGGATAATCAAAATAAATAAATAAAACTATAAGCCTCTTCTGTCTTGTTAATGATTTGTATGGTATTTTATGCCAAAGATTTATTTTTAAATATTTTACTTTCTAAAGCATTTTTTATTGTGTAAAAAAATTTGAACATGACGGAAAATATTCTGATGGCAGGAGAAAATCTGCCTGATATCAAAAATTAGCATCTAATGTAGCCATAAATTGAAAAATGTCTTGGCGGGTAATTAAGGATTAGCAATATCACAACAGAATAAAGGAGGAACTTTGATATCTAGGGCCTTTAATGAATCAATTCAGAATCAATGGACTTTCTATAGCACAAAACAGTGTGCTGGCTTACTCCCTCATACAAAGCACAATAAGTGTGTAATAGTACATTTGCATCATTTCTTGGTGCCAGTTATGAGCAATACAATGACTGAGCCAGTAGTAGAGCCATTCCATATTCAGCCTTTCTTGGTAGAGAGAAAGGTACATAGTCAGAAAGAGTCCACAGAACTAAACTTGTCAATTACTATTGTACAATGATTTGGATGTTCCCTTCAGTGGAAATTTAGAGCAAGAGGCCCCTTCTTCATTAATTTCAAACAAATCTTCACATGTATAGAAGCCCATTGGGCATGAGTGTCCCCTACCATCATGGGAATTCTGTACATCAGGATGACATTTTCTCTTGTGTGTGAACCTAAGTATCTGGGCAATAAGGTATAATGCTCAAGAGATTTCTAGGGAGGTCATATCTCAATTGCTACAGCTTGACAGGTGGAATTAATGACATTTCCCATGTGGTTATATGGGTGTGTAATAGTTCATAACATGCAAATATATCCACAAAAGATCATGCCATATCTGCAACTCTGTGAAACTTTCTCTTTATCCCTCTTTGCCTCCCTGTCAATCTGCTGAGAGTAAAATATGCTGTTCTGTGGGCTCATTCTCTGCCAAGCATAATTTAAGCATAATACATTATCTCACATAATCCTCCCCACTTTGGGAGAGTATGCAGAAAAGAGTTAACTAGGCATCTTCTTGGCTGTTATTCTCTGAAAGGTCTACCTATAAGTTTCACCCTTGACTGGCATCTAGGAACTTGGATTTTAGGAGGGTTCCCACTATTTCCAGAATTGGTAAGAGTATCTCACTGTGCCTAAACTGCTTACGCAATACTGTTTATGTTAACTATCTGCTTTCCTTCTGGGTATCTGGAGGCTGAGGACATCTACATGTTATTTTAACCTCGAATTAAAAACCTAGGTATTGAGTCTCTTGTTCACTTCCCCAGTGGGCAACTTCTCACATGTGTTGTCATAACTCACTGTTGAGAAAATTAAGCACATCCTGTGTGACTCCACTAGGAGAGAAAAATGGAAGCACGTGCCTGGTTTTCCTAGACTTTGTGCCATGTGCCTTTTCCCTTTAGGATTTTAGTTTGTGTGTTTTTACCAGAGTAAATTATAGTGTGAGTATGAGCATATCCTGAGTCCTGTCATTCCCTGGCGGCTCAGACAGTAAAGAATTTGCCTGCAGTGCAGGAGACCCAGGTTTGATCTCTGGGTCAAGAATATCCCCTGAAAAAGGGAATGGCTACCCACTCCAGTATTCTTGCCTGGAGAATTCCATGGAAGAGGAAGTCTTTGGGGTCACAAAGAGTCAGACACAGCTGAGCAACTAACACACTAGTCTCAGGGAACCTGACACAGAGAGTAAGTATTCTTGTTGTCCACATTACATTAGGAGAAAACTAAAGTACACAAAAGTTTAGGAACTCTCAGAGACTTTCCTGGTGGCCCAGCAATTAAGACTTAATCTTCCAAGGCAGGGGGGCTGCAGGTTAGATCCCTGGTTGGGGAGCTGAGATCCCACATGGCTTGCAGAGAAAAAAACCAGAACATAAACAATAGAAGCAATATTGGAACAAATTCAGTAAAGACTTTCTAAATGGTCCACATCAAACAATATTTATAAAAATAAAATATATTTTAAAAGGTTATGGAAATCTCAAAGTTTTCATCAAGGCTTTTAGTAAAAATCAGAAATTATTCTGGAGGACATAATAGTGCATTACACCCCTATCTTCTACTGATTCTGACACAGATACAAAATATAGTTTCCATAGATTTCCCTGTTTAACTAGTATTCAGTAACAGTGTTCTTTCCACTTTCTACTACAGAAATTTAATTAATTCACTCATTAAATATATACATATGTATACAAATGTACTGCTAGACACTCGACCAGGGGTCAGAAAACTGCAAATCACAAGACAAATTGAGCCTGCCACCTGTTTCTGTGCATCCTACATCCTAAAAATGGCTTTATATTTTTAGTTTTAAAAAGGGGAAATAATAATACTCTGTGATATTAAAATTCTGATGAATTCAAATTTAGGTGTCCACATATGATGCTCTGGGCTTTCCAAGTAGCTCAGTGGTAAATAATCTGTCTGCAATGCAAGAGTCACAGGAGGCACAGGTTCAGTCCCTGGGTCAGGAAGATCCCCTGGAAGAGGGCATGGCAATCCACTCCAGTATTCTCACCTGGAGGATCCCATGGACAGAGGAGTCTGATCGTTTACAGTCCATACAGTCACAAAGAGTTAGATATGACTAACTCTGAGCATATGAGGTTTCACTGCAACCATCTATGTCTATTGGATTGCACATTTTTGTGATTGCTTTCATACTGCATGGCAGAGTTGAGTAGTTGCATCAGAGATCATATGGTTCTTGAAACCCTTTATAGAAAAAGTTTGAGACTCCCCCTCTAGAACCTTCATGGTCAAGTCTTCCCTCTCCTGGCTGACCTTATGCCACTTGTATTGTTCTCATCTCCCACGTATCATTTTTCCAATCAGCTATCCTGAGAAAACTCCCTTTTCTAAAAGCTAGGGCCCATGTGTGATGCTTCTGTTCCTGTGAATGTGAAAGAAAATCACTTTTTTCCCCCTACACTTCAGTTTCCTCATCTGAAAAGTGGAAAAAATATTATAATCATAGTAAAGTTATGAAAATTAAATGAAATAATATAGATTATAAATCATAAGAACTCATGAAATCATACTTGCTACCAGTAGTAGTTTCTATAATATTCAATCATCCTTTAATCTCTTAGTATACTACAGATCTTATTAAAGCTGATCAATAAAAAAAAATACTTTATTAGCACTGCAATGTAGAAAGTAGCCAGCATGTTACTGATTGGTGTAGGGAGAATGTCTGCCAATTTCTTCTCTTTTCTGAGTTTCAGCATCCTTGTTGCTAAACACACCTATGACATTACCCATTTCTCCTTGAAGGGCACTTCAAAGAATCAGGTACACCCTTTCTCAGATCCTTGGTCTGAAATGGAACTCACAATCAAGATGTCTCTTCCATGATCCCTAATATCCAGCCTCCTTGTACCAAAACAGCTTCTAAACTCTGGTTACTCAGCATTGTCACTTGCTCAAAAAAAAAAAAAAAAAAAAAACCACTCATGTAGGTATTAGAAGTTATTTTGAAGAGTCTGGCCTATATCTCAGTGCTATTTCCTAATTATCCACTACAGACTAACTTTTGCTTTTATCAGATTGTAACTGACCTAATTTGTGAAGACTCCAGTGAAAGAGTCTCATTAAAAGCCTTCATCTCTTTAGTTGCTCTCTTTTCTCCCACAAATGAGCTGGGTCAGAATGGCCCAATACAACCATCTGGGAAAATTACAAAGTCACTTGAGAAACTTCTGAAGGGCCTTGCATGGAGTGGCATCTCTAAGAATTGGTGACAGACATGTACTGGCTAGGCGTGGGGTTGGGTGAGGTTGCAGGGGTAACAGTACTTTAGGAAATGTCTAACAAAATATGTTGTTTTCTTTTTTCATTTATTTTTATTAGTTGGAAGCTAATTACTTTACAATATTGTAGTGGTTTTTGCCATACATTGACATGAATCAGCCATGGATTTACATGTATTCCCCATCCCGATCCCAAGTGCAATGACCACAGATTCTTAAAGCTTTTCTGTAAGGGAAAGTGGAGTAGTACAGAAAAGCTTTAAGAATCCCTGGCCACTGCACTTTGGATAGATAATATTTGTAATCCAGAAGACATATTACTTTGACCCTTGTGTGTCATGTGAAACAGATACAATGATACAATTCTCAGTAACAATATCATTCAATCAGTATTTATCAAGTCTACTACATGCCAAACATTCCTACCATGGAGGCTGAAGCTGTTAGGTATTCCCATAATAATACTTCATAGTTAAATAGTTAAATAGCAGCTAGCCCAAGGAAACCATGTTTTGGTATCCTGATGAATCATACATACCATGATCTTTCCTCTGAAGGAATAAGAGCTTAGATTGAATGAAATCACCCATCATAAGCAATACTTGGCTATTAGGCTTTGTTGACAGGTTATGAAGCTGAGACAAGCCAGAAGGTAATAGGGGGAAGTTTAAATAGAAAACAAGAAAAGAAGGCTGAGATATGTGTAGTATTCTGGTGTCTAACTGGATAGCAGGATGGATCATGAGAACAATGATTCAAGGCATAACAAGTCCTTTGGAGGATTAGTGGGAAAGATAAAGCTGAGAGTCCTGTAGTAGGTTGAGCAGAGAGTGTTGAGAGGAGAAAACTTCCTCCCTCACTTCTGAGGCTCTGGGCCTCTTTCCATGTACTTCTGCAGTCCTTCCCATGATGGGTACAGGAATGACAATCACATTTAAAATTCCCAGTGGACACCCCAGCCTACCAGAGAATGTGTTAATGCATCCCTTTCTACCAGGGGATGGCATTTAGAGTTCCTGAGGGTGAGCCAGTTTATCTCTGGGATTCTATATTAAGAAGACTTTTTTTACCTCATATAAAAAGTTGGAGTGAGGTCACCAAATGGACTGAGAAACTAATCCAAAGCCACTCTTACAATGAAAAAATCAGTTCACAAGAAAATGAAGCTAAATTAATGATAAGTAACTAAGCAATAGCTTATTGCTCAGAGTCAGCATTGGATGAAGTACCTGGAGCTGAGCACACTATAAAGGGAAACCTGAGAGGTCCCAGTTCCAAAGATCAAAGAATGCAAGGGACTTCCCTAGTAGTCCTGTGTTTAAGACTTGGAGCTCCCAGTGCAGAGGGCCTAGGTTCAATCCCTGGTCAGGGAACTAGATCCTGCATGCCACAACAAAGATCAAATGATGCAGTGATATGGGACCCCCGAGACTTACAGCTATTTGTTTGTTGTTGGAGTATAATTGCTTTACAATGCTATGTTAGTTTCTGCTGTTCAGTGAAGTGAATCAGTTATATGTATACATATATCCCCGCTCTCTTGGACCTCCCTCCCATGTCCCCCCATCCCACTCCTCTGGGTCATCACAGAGCACTGAGTTCAGCTTCCTGTGCTTATAACAGGTTCCCATTAGCTCTATTTTACAGATGGTAATGTACTATTCTAATATGAAGTCTTATATGGCAGTTCTCTGCACCCTGTGATATTTTCACATTACCTTTTGTTAGCTAGGCATAGGTGCAAAGTGCTTCTTTCTCAGGTCCAGCTGAAGCTCTCATTCTCCTCGAGCTTTTGTTAACTGCTCTATTTCATCTCCAAATTACCTTGTGTCAAACAACTAATGATTCCTTGACTGTGCCATATTACCTGACAACTTGATGCTTTTTGCACGTATTGACCCTTCCTGCCTGGTACTGCCCCTCAAATTCTTTGAGACTCAATTTCAGCATTGCTTCTTATGGTTCAATCTTCTCTGTCTACTCCCCTCACTACTTACATTAATACATTTCAGAGAAGTTAGGTGTATCTCTATTTTGGTTTTGTTCATATTGTATTACCATTGTTTTAAATATGTGTGCTTTCTCCAGGAAACTATGAACTACCTCTATGGTGATCTTATTTTTTGTGGGCGCAGAACCTAGCAGTTTCTAATAAGCTCTTTAAGGTAAATAAGTGGTCATTGAATGAGTGAAGGGAGAAGGGACATACTGATTTTCTGTGATTACTCCTCAAAAAAGTAGCTTCTCCTTTTAAGGAGAAGGAAGGCTTTTTTTATTTTGGTTTTGCTCTCTATGAAGTTTCTAAGGAAGATAACGATAATTCTTCCTGTATTATTTTGCAGAGGTCTGTTTTTCTCTGTCATCAAGTATGAGAGGGAAGTGGGAATGAGAGATAAAGCCAAATGGGTTAGAATCCAAGTAGACTTTGGATAGAAACATGGACCCAGAACATGAGTGGGAGTGTGGGAGTGAAGGAAAATAACCAGGAGCCAAGAGAAATGTCCTGATCTGAGCTGGAGTATGAAGGAGCTGGCTGCGTGGTCTCTCTTCCCTAGAAAAGGCAAGGACTCAGGGAAGACCATTTGCTGAAATGCTGCAGTGGTTAGTAATGGTAATTTCTCAAAAGTCTGAGGATGAAGACCACACCATTGAGAAATTCTCTAATTTCTTATATGTCATGGTTTGCATATATCATGGCTAAAAATGATGTTTGATAATCATGACAAACTGATGATTATATTCTGCTTCATGTGGCCATGGTATTTATCAGTATTTCTTTATTTTGAGTGAAATCACTGGCTATTATTAAAGCCATTTGTACTACCAGTAAATTATGCTTTGTTTGGTTTTTGACAGATGCACAAAGGCTTATATTTCCACTCAATATCTAGACTCACCCACTATTCCTTCATGTGGTTAGGGACTCACACAGATAGACAATAAGCATCTATAACTAGTAATAATTCATGAATTTCCAAGGAAGTTCTGCTATGAATAGCATCCGATGTTTGGATGTTTGGTCCCTTACTGAAACATATAACCACACACAGTATCTAAATTCCTTGTTATTTAGTTGCTAAGTCATGTCTTAGCTAAGTCATGACTCTTCTGTGACCCCATGGACTGTATCCCACCAGGCTTCTCTCTCCATGGGATTTTTCCAGGCAAGAATGCTGGAGTGGGTTGCTATTTCCTTCTCCAGGGGATCTTCTTGACCCAGGAATCCAACCTGGGTCTCCTGCATTGGCAGGTGGATTCTTTACCACTGAGCCACCAGAAAAGCCAAATATCTAGATTAAGACATCTTAATTCAAGTAACTATAGCATCTTACTTATCTAGAAGTCACCACTTCTACTATCTTAATTACCTAAAATGGCATCGGTAACACTCTCAATTATATACTTTGAATGTTCATAAAAGAACCTTTCAGTGATAAAATATATATGATAAAATTTATATACTAAAGCTGATGAACTTTAATTAAATGTCCCTCAGAGTCTGTTTACTTCTGTTCTAGCACAATTGTAATCAAGTTAGCTAAAACCCCCTTCAGCTAAGAGAAAATAAACAGCAAAGTAGAAAGAAGTGTAACTATTTAGGTAAAGTTTCTTGAAAATAGGAACAATGAAAAGGCAGTGAGAGATCGAAACTATAAGAATAAGATACCTCAAAAAAATTAAACATAGAACTAGCCATAGAAACTAGCAATTCACTTCTGTGAATATATTCAAAAGAAGCAAAAGCAGGGACATGAACAGATATTTGTGCAACAATATTCATAGCAACATTATTCACAATAGCTGAAAGGTGGAAGTAACACAGGTATCCATCAACAAATGAATGAATAAACAAAATGTGGTATATAAACCTAATGCATCACAATTCGGCCTTTGAAAGGAAAGAAATTCTGACACATATTGTAACATAGACGAACCTTCAAAACATTGTGTTAGGTGAAATAAGCCATTCAAAAGAGGACAATATTATACAAGTCCACCTATATGAAGGACCTAGAGTAGTCAAACTCATAGAGACAGTAGGAGGAATGGCTATTGCAAGGGAATGGGAAGAGGGAGGAAGGGGGAGGTTAGTGGTTAATGGGCTTCAGTTGAGGAAGAAAAGAAAGCTCTATAGATGAACGGTAGTGACAGTCTGCAGAGTAATGTGAATGTACTTACTGCTACAGACTATACACTTAAAAGTGGTTAAAATGGTAACTTTTATGTCATGTTAAAAGATTAAAAATCAAAAAACCCTAAAAATCAAACACAAAAACTTAAAAATATAGATGTCTAGTCCAGCACGGATATGCACAAACAGCTGTAAACATACCAATGGCTTCTTGGCTAAATATCTCTGTATGGTATGTAGTTTAATAAATGATGCTAACAATAATCATAATCCTGTATCATAAAATGGCTAAATTATACAGGTCCTTAGTACTCTGCTAAAAAAGAGAGAGAGGCAAAATATGGTCCTTAAAAAACTGTTCAAATTATTTGAAATTAATCATGGTATCATCTTTAAAGGGGAAAATTCTATAACTTAAAAAAGTGACCCCATGAGTGCATTAATATAAATGTTAGCCAACATTTACCAAAATATCTAACACACTCCCTAGAATTATAGAAACCAATTGTTAAATGTTGTTCCCGCAAGTTATCCTTTTTAATGAAGGAAAAAAGCTAGTAAAATGGATTCCTTTCATTTAATTTCCTATTAAAATGTCATAAAGTTTGGGAAAGTATATTTGTTATGACTGTCAGCAATGTCACAAACAGACAGGAGCCAAAACTTTGTCACATTCTATTCTGAATTCTGGTAGAAAAGAGGCCTTTCGGCAGGAACAAAAATAATTTTTACCCAAATATTAGCCAAGAAAAATCCCTTGAAAACAATATTCTGAGAATGGCTTTAAACTCTCAATAGAAAAGCAATCAAAATCAAAATGCCATCTCCCAGGGTCAAGGCCCAATGTGCCACCCATTGGGAGGCCTTCAGTGGTGTCCTTTTGAATATAACATTGGGGTTTGAAGCTCCACTTACTTAGGCCTGAGAGTCTGTTGTGGCTACACTGAACATTTTTTTTTTTTCACTTATAGGATTTGCTTCTTTCTCATTATAGGAAATGTATGATGACATTTTGCAGGGGTAGGGTGTGAAGGGAAAACATAATGGGGTTTAAGCATAAAGCAAATATTTAATCTCACTCTTGCTGAATTTAATTCCATTATTCTTGGTGTTTTACTTGTTTAAGTGTTTAAGAAAATATCTGAGTACATTTTTAAAGTTTATTGCCTAATGGAAAGGTAAATTAAAACATTTAAATCCACAGATACCAATTGTTTTTGAAAGGGCTCAAATAAATTTGTGCTTAAATAAAAAGAACAGAGAAAAAGATCATTTATAATTGTCAGTGAAGAGAATCTTGGAAAAATGAAGACTGCTACTCAAGACCTCGGAGTTTTATTCTGGATATAAGACCTAATTAAAAAAAAAAAAAATTCTTAGGCTTTAGAACCTGACAGCTCTCTGTATTCATCACCTAATTCATCTTTGAGCACAAGTACTTAATCTCTCTGTTCACATGTCTGTAAAATGGGAACAGTATTGACTGCACAGGGTTATTATAAGAGTTAGAGTTAATATGTGTAAGTTATTGTCAGAAGACAGGCCCTTGATAAATGGTAGTTATTCCTATGATCTTTTCCTATGATATTACTGAATAGTACTTTCAGCTGCATCTCCTGAAACTGTAGTTCTGCCTGTGAGAGAGCTTTTCAGCCTACTGAAAATGAATTGGATTATACTTTTGGAATCACAGGTAAAATGCAAAACCAACAACTGTCTTTTACCTCTGAAACAACTTCCTCAGACTCCCATAATGCAGTGACCTTAAAATTCAGCAAGTGCTCCCCAACTAGATCAACAGCTTCCCAAAGGGACAGGAAAAAGGATAAATACTTTTTTATTACCTTGGTCAGTGCCTGAAACTGAGCCTGAAACTAAGTCAAGAGTGTAATATGATTGCAAGCAAATTCAGGAGGCCTGGAAGGAGGCTGTATGAGAAACGAGGCAAGTGGAACAAGGTTAAAGAAAGAGAGAAATACTTCTATGATGAGCTCCTCAGCCACAGCCCACCTTCCTTCTCCTATGTTTTGACATGGAGAAAAGGGAATAAGTCTACAAAAACATCCCTGTGGAAGATGGTAAAGTCAGGCCTTCATCTGCTACAGGAACTACCTAGAATAAACCCTGAACTCTGCTCTATTTAACTGGCTCTTCAGGGCCACTCCATGTGAACAATAGCCTAAGAGTACTTTGGGAGTACAGGATCGGTCCCAACCATAGGATCGGTCCACATTTTAATGTGAAAACAAAAAATGAAGTCCTCCAAGGGAACTTATTAGAACCTAGATCTCAGGTATTTCAACAAAAATCAACATGATTCCCCCAGTTTAGGTAAATCCTACAAAAGGGTCATTTTCTCTGGGGTTGCTCCCAGTCTCCTGTCTACTACTTGAATGGAATTATGCAATCAAGCTTGTCTACCTATTTCCAACCCCTAGAACAGCTTGGACAGGCTTCTCTGGTGACTCAGTAGTAAAGAATTTGCCTGCCAGTGTAGGAGATGTAGGTTTGATCCCTAGCTCAGGGAAGATTCCCTGGAGAAGAAAATGACAGCCCACTCCAGTATTCTTGCCAAAGAAATCCCATGGACAGAGGCGCCTGCAGGACTAGAGCCATGGGGTAGCAAGGAATTGGACATGACCAAGTCATTAAACAATAATCACAAACCACTGGTGTCTTCCTTCGTGGCTCAGATGGTAAAAGAATCTACCTGCAATGCAGGAGACCTAGGCTCGATCCCTGGGTTGAGAAGGTCCCCTGGAGGGGTGAATGACTACCCACTCCAGTATTCTCGCCTAGAGAATTCTATGAACAAAGTGGAAAAACAGAGGGTGAGATGGTTGGATGGTATCACCAACTCAATGGACATAACTTTGTGCAAACTCTGGGAAATAGGGAAGCCTGGCGTGCAGCAGTCCATGGGGTCACAAAGAATCAGACACGACTTAGCAACTGGACCATGAAAAACAACAGAACAGCCTGGAACATATTCCATATTTAGTATGAATTTCTGAATGAATGAATCTTAATCTTGTTCAGGTTATAGTATAGTGCCACTGATGCCATCCAAGAAGAGAAATTGACCTTGGCAGATAACTCTGGGCCATGTGAATCCTAAATTTTCCCAAACGCAAGGAGATGTTTCCAATATAAGGAATTTGAAAGCATCCGTATATTATTTCATTAACCCTCATCAGCAGGGTACCTGAGAGGACAAAGTGCATTAGTCGGATATCACACTAAAGAAATAGACCTAGGAAGTTAATATGATTTGGCCATCTTCAATCAGTGAAATCATGAATGAAATACAAAGAGGGAAAAACAAGATTATTAGCCTCATAGCCAGGAGCAATGCTTTTTCTTGATGTTAGAGCCTTAAAGAATTACAAATACTGCAGAAAATTTTATAGCAAGCCTCTAGGCACTTATGTCAAAAACTATAAAACTTGATCTGACTGCGCAAATTTTTTTCTCAATTGTAGTAAAAAAAAAAAAAACAAGCAAACATAAATGTACAGTCTTAACCACTTTTAACTGTACATTTCAATACTGTCAAGAATATTCACACTGTTGTACAAAAGGTCTCCAGAACTTTTTCATCTTAAAAAACTAAAACTCTATTCACACCAAACAACTCTCCAGTGTTCCCTCCTCTGAACTAGCTCCTGGCAACCATTATTCTACTCTTTGATATTTATTGTTGCCACATTCTATAGTGCACCCCACTGAATTGTTGAAACAATCCTTACTTAGATGAACAGTCCATTAACATAACGAAATGCCTGGAGAGTGAGCTGGCTTTAAGGAAAAAAATATTCTTCAAAACATTTTGTATCTCAAGCTTGTTGTTTTTGCCTTCAAGAACTTTGATGGAAGTCAGGTCCTTGGGGTCATTCTGGCATCCTGACTTTAGGAAAGGCCCAGGGGATCCCAATGTGTGTAAGGGTAATGGAATGGTTGCAGCTGGGAGTCTGCACCTCTTCTGTCACAGGAGGTCAGTTTCAGTAATTACACTGACACAAGAGAAAAATCAGTCCTACCTACTGATATGCCAAACTATTATTCTTAATCTAATAGCCCTGGAAATAATAGTCAGGTGTTAAAATAGGCTTTGTTCCTGCTGTATTCAATTTTGTTTATATGCTGTCTGTTAGGAGAGATTGCTAAATTCTACCAGGCAATTAAAACAATAAGTAAAATTTTATAAAAAATGAAGGGAAAAGACCAGAAACATGCTACACATAGAATGGGTTAAGGGAGAAATAATGATCAGTGATTTGATTCGTACAATCATAAAAGTGAATACAATACTTACTCGTGTTTTCATATAAGAAACTGATGTTATAAGACACTAAGTAACCTATCCATGGGGCATTCCTGGTGGCTCAGTGACAAAGAATCTGCCTGTGATGCAGGCGATGTGGGTTTAATCCTGAGTTAGGAAGATCCCCTGGAGGAGGGCATGGCAACCCACTCCAGTATTCTTGCCTGGGAAATCCCATGGACAGAGGAGCCTGGTGGGCTATAGTCCATGGGGTCTTAAAAGAGTCAGACATGACTTAGCAACTAAACAACAACAACCTATCCATTATCACAGTGTCATAGAAGCAGAAAAGGCCTTAGAGGTCATCTGGATCAAATACTTTGTATTAATAAATGCAGATGTTCAGAAGATGACCATTCAGCCTCTTTTTACACACTTCTCCTAGAGAGGGTAAGTTCATTGCTTAAAAATCACATTGATAAAAGGCTTTTCCTTGTCTTTTAGCTTTCCAAAAGTGCCATCCCTTTAAGTTCTATTTTTTGGTTGCTTTAATTTAGCACTTCATAGACCTCTCCATGTGTCTGAAGAGAGTTGGCTATATTCCCATGTAAGGTGGTTTCCAGAAACCCCCCACAATCCCAACCCCTTGCTCCCGCAAAACTCTGCAACTTTCCACAGTATCCTTGAAAGTGTGAGGCCCAGAACAGAGCTCCATGCTGCAGATGGCTCTGCCCAGTATAGGGTCAGCCAGGCTATTACACCCCTTGCTCTGTGAACTACAGCTGGTTTAGCAGCCCAACTGTGCACACACGTGATTGTGTGTACTGCCACTGACAGCCAGCTCCCTGTTGACTACATGCCCTAGGTCTTTTTCTCACAGATCACAGTTAAGTTTCTATGGACCACAAGTCTGTTCTATACATCTGAGTCTCTTTTTCTGTTTTGCATATAGGGTTATCGTTACCATCTTTCTATATTCCATATATATGTGTTAGTATACTGTAATGGTCTTTGGGAGAAGGCGAGGGTGGGATGTTTCAAGAGAACAGTATTGAAACATGTATATTATCTAGGGTGAAACAGATCACCAGCCCAGGTTGGGTGCATGAGACAAGTGCTCGGGCCTGGTGCACTGGGAAGACCCAGAGGGATCGGATGGAGAGGGAGGTGGGAGGGGGGACCGGGATGGGGAATACATGTAAATCCATGGCTAATTCATTTCAATGTATGACAAAAACTACTGTAATGATGTAAAGTAATTAGCCTCCAACTAATAAAAATAAATGGGAAAAAAAAAGTTTCTATGGACCTGCTCTTACATATTTTATATTTCAAATTTTTTTCAGTTTCACTCTTGTTAAAGCTTGTCAAAATAACTCCAATTAATCTTCAAGTTTAAAAATCAATTTAAAATTTAGGCTCTGTTGCCTCATGTATCAACTTGTAACAACCAGGAGTTTTCTCATCAATCACAGTGAAAGAGAGCTCAGTCAGGCACAAGGTATTCAGGGACCAGGCGGGACTGGGAAGAATCATACAGAATTTTTCTCCTAGGATCTGGGTACAGCCTGGGACTAAGAACTTAATCTTACAGCGAAAAAGTCTAATCATCTAAGATGGTGCCCAAAGCTCTGACTTGGACAAGTAAACTTCATATGAGGAAGTTCAGTATATCTGAGGTTTCCCTGTGTTTCTGAGAAATCTGCTTGTAGGTTTCTTAACGGTCTCTGTCCATATGTTAGACCCTCTTCCCTCTGCTGGATCAAAAGTATTGCTGGCCACTGTCCTCTCTGGATATGGATATTCTCCCAGTCGCCGCTGGTTCTACCTGGCCAACATCTCCACCTGTGGGAAGTTCCATTCCTCGCTCTGCGCTACTCATGTGTGCCGCTCCCATAACAGTTGATTTTTCAGTATCCAGCTGCATAAGAAGCTGAGGTCTAGATGCAAGAAGAAAACTGATGAAATGAAACAGTCCTCTTCACATTCCCTTATCCAAGGGCTGGACTGGTTCTGGAGCCTAAGGCAGGGCTGAGCCTGCAAAGGAAAAAGTCAACAAGCTGTGACTAAAGGGAGGTGAGGGAAAAGGATCTTACAAAGACAAAGAACCACCTTGTTAGCAAATAAATGAAGTGAATTATACACGATGGAATGATAAAAAGAGTTACATTTATTGACCTTTATTCTGTGACAAGTATAATACATATTTGATTGATTCGTCACAACGGAGGATGTGAGGTTGGTACTATCATCTCCATTTTGGAACTGAGGAAATTGTAACTCAGAGGGTTTTCAGTGGCTCCTCTGAGTCAGCTGGTAAACAGCAGAGCCACGGTTTGAGGCAAGTCTGTCCACAACACTAACTGCTGAGCAGTTTCACAGATGTAACACCACAGAACCAGTGGAGTTAACTGACTTGTCCAACACTTGGTTGCAGATCCAGGACTGCAGTCAGGGTTCCATGCCTCCAAACTGATTCACTTTTCACAGGAAGGGTGAGCCCTTATCATCACTTCCTTTTTTATTCACTTACACATCATTTGGATATTACCATATGAAGTTGTTGGGGTCTGTTTTTCCTCTTTTGGACACTGTGACATTTGCGTTATCTTTATAACAATCTCTAGAAATGATGCTCCATTTTCACAATCTCTAGAAATGATGCTCACTTCTGTAATATTTTATCATCTCCCCTCTTTAGTACCTAGAGATATACATTGCCTTAGCACAAAAGCTTGAACACACATTTGAAAACATTTATTATTACAATCTTCTCTGTGTTCTTCTGCTTCCCTTGTGTCTCAGCTGGTAAAGGATCTGCCTGCAATGTGGGAGAACTGGGTTCAATTCCTGGGTTGGGAAGATCCCCTGGAGAAGGGAAAGGTTACCCACTCCAGTATTCTGGCCTGGAGAATTCCATGGACTAAGTTCATGGGGTCACAAAGAGTTGGACACGACTGAGCAACTTTCATGTTCACTTTCTATTTTGTTCTAAAGATAATTCATCGGGATTGAAAATTACAAGTGAAACATAAGTAGGTAACATCATGTTTGCCAGGCCTTCTTAGACACTTTATACATATCCTCATTTAATCCTTACAATAACTTAAGAAGTACTATACCCATGAAGTACTCATAATAGCTTACGAAGTACTGTTATTATCCTCATGTTTTAGATGAGAATACTGAAGCACAGAGCTAGTAAATGTCAAAGCTAGGCTACAAACCCCAGGTATTTGAAACCAGAGCCTGCATTTTTAAAGGATCTCCTCTGCCTAAATTAACAGTTCTTATTTCATTTTATCATTTGTTCATTTCACACTGTACACTAACACACAACAGTGAAAACTTGTTATAATAAATGCATTCAGTAAAGTTGCAGGATCAAAAGCAACATATGAAGATCACCTTTATTTCTATACACTAAAATCAACACTCCAAAAGGAAATTAAGAAAACAATCTTAGATATAATAGCATCAAAAAGAATAAAATATTTAAAAATAAAATTAACTAAGGATGTGAAAGAATTGTTCTCAGGAAACATGTATGAAAGAATTTAAACAAGACTCAAATAAAAGGAAATCCCTTGTTGATGGATGGAAGACTTAGTATTGTTAAAGTGCCCAAATTATTTAAGGTAAGCTAATAGATTTAAAGCAACTCCTATCAAAATCCCAATGGCATTTTATTTTTACAGAAATAGAAAAAAAATGCTAAAATTAATGTGGAACCACAAAGGACTCTGGATAAACAAAACAGTCTTGAGACAGAAGAACAAAGCTGGAGGCATCACATTTCACATTTCAAAACATATTACAGAGATGAAGTAATCAAAGAAGTATGATGCTAGCACAAAGCCAAACAAATAGACCAATGGAGCAAAATGTACACAGAAGTAGACTCACACATATACAGTCAACTGATCTTTGACAAAAGTGTCAAGAATACACAACGATGAATGGTTCGTCTCTTCAACAAATGTGTTGGGAAAAATGGGTATCTGCATGCAGAAAAATGAAACTGGACCATACACTAATAAGTTCAAAATGAACTAAAGATCTAAATGTAAGACCTAAAACTGTAAAATTTCTAGAAGAAAACATGAGGGAAAAGCTTCTAGACATTGATCTTGGCAATGTGTTCTTGAATATGATATAAAAAGCATAGAAAACAAAATAGAAGATAGACAAGTGGGACTATATAAAACTAAAGAACTTCTGCAGAACAAAGGGAACAATCAGTAGAGTAAAAAGGCAACCTATGAAATGGGAGAGAATATTTACAAATCATATATCTGTAAGGGATTAATTTTCAAAACACATCATTAAGTCTTACCACCAAGTAGCAAGATAACAAATAATCCAATTAAAAATGCCAAAAGACTTGAAAGGCATTTCTTCTAAAAAGACATACAAATGACCAATAGGTATATCAACAGATGTACTATTCAAGGTCACAAATCATCAAGGAAATAAAAATCAAAACCACACTGAGATATAAACCCACACTTATTAGGATGGTAATTATTTAAAAAAAAAAAAACAAAAATAAATATTGGTGAAGATATGGAAAAATTGGAAACTTTTTCACTATTGGTAGGAATGTAAAATGATGTAGCTGCTACAGAAAACAATAATGTAGTTTCCTCAAAAAGTTAAAAATAGAACTACTATGTGACCTAGCAATCCTACTTCTGGGTTTTGAACCAAAAGAATTTTAAAAGGCTATTAAAGAGATATTAGCACCCCTATGTTCATTGCACCATTATTCACAATAGTCAAGATACAGAAACGACCTAAATGTCCACTGAAAGACGAATAAACATGCAATGGGACATTACCCAGCTGTAAAGAAAGAAAGAAATTTCTGCTATATATTGCAACATGAATGAACACCATGCTAAGCGAAATATCCAGTCACAAAAGGATAAATACTATACTATTCTGCTTATATGAGGTAGGTATCTATTTCATCAAAGTAAAAAGTAGAATGGTAGTTGCAGGGGCTGCTGGGAAGAGAAGTGATGAGTTGATGTTTAATGGGTATAACATTCCAGTCATGCAAGATGAAAAAGTTATAGAGATTTTCTATATACCTTTATGCTTAGAACTAAGAATACTACACATTTAAAAAATCATTAAGAGGGTAAATCTTATGTCATGTGTTTTTTGACCACACATACACACACTCATACACCCAAGTGTCTTAAGAAGCCGAAAGAGGAAAATGTTTCAAGAAGAGTGTGGTCAGTTACATCAAATGATGTTGAAAAGTCAAATAAAATGACAAAGAATTAATTACTCATTAGCTTTATCCAAAAAAAAATCACTGGCAACCTTGACAAAAATAATTTTAGTGCAGTGGTAGTGAAATAACATTAATATGGGATAGGCAAGGAAAGGAAATAACAACCTGAAGACAGAGGCAATGGGCTTTCACAAATATCAGAGAAATAACACAGTGGATAGAGGCACAGATTTGGAGTCAAGGGAGATTTTTATTTCATTAAGAAGGGTAATAAAGTATGATTGTGTGGTGACTGGAATGATCCGGCAGTGGTAGAGAAAAATAATTATGCAGGAGAGGGAGTAAACTGGGGATCAAACTTAGGAGATCTGAGTGAAGGGGATCCAGACCACAAGTAGAGAGGCTGGATTCAGGCAGAAAAAGGTCCATGACTTCTTACCTAAAGAAAATGAAGAATGTACAGAAATAGATGCAAGTGGGTTGATGGGTTAATGGTGGGAAACTGAGAAAGTTCATGCCTGTTTGCATCAATTTTTTTCCTGTAAAATAAGAGATGAAGTCATAAGTTTAGAGTGGGGTGGGAAGGAGATACTGATTTGAGAAGTAAGAAGAGGTATGAAGTTATTATCTCAGAGAGTACAAAATTGAATTTACTATTGATGTGTAAGATTCATGGTGAGAGATTTCTAGTTAGTGGAACCATCCAGTCTGTGTACTTCAGTAATATTTAACCATTGAAGTTTTCTGGGATTGGAATAGATTTTTTTTTTAAATGTTTTACTAAGTTGGACTTTTTTTCCAAGGAAGCAGAACAGAAAAGAGTAAGACAAGAGAATTAAGGACATTTTAAAGAGTTAAACTCTAATGCTGGATCAAATAGAACTGACGCAAATAGAAATGAGAACACGAGGGCTGACAGTTCTGTAGCCTTCCCTTCTAGCAACTCTCAAAGCAGAATCTTTACAACCCCTTGACCAATTTTCTTCTCTCAGAAAAGCCCAGGGCAGGTCATGGCAGGAGTGTGCTTAGGATTAATTCTGTATTAAGGCAGCCTAGGGCTTCCCTGGTGGCTCAGAGGGTAAAGCATCTGCCTGCAATGCAGGAGACCCAGGTTTGAACCCTAGGTCAGGAAGATCCCCTGGAGAAGGAAATAGCCATCCACTCCAGTACTCTTGGCTGGAAAATCCCATGGACGGACAAGCCTGATAGGCTACAGTCCATGGAGTCCCAAAGAGTTGGACATGACTGAGCGACTTCACTTTCACTTTTTCACTTTCAAGGCAGCCTAGGTCCTCCTTCTCCCCATCTTCCTCCTCCTCCTCCACATGGCAACAGAGGAATATATGTCAGAGATGTGCATTGAGATAGGTTCCCATTTGCCCATGAGGACTGCCTTCAAGTACATCTTCCTCTGCACCAGCCAACAAGCCAAAGGAGACCTACAGAGAAGCCTCCCAGGCAACTAAGACTGTCATTCATTCACTGGAGTCCACTTTCCTTCATGGAATAAAAATTCTCCAAGTGAATCAAGGAACACAACCATTATTTACAATGTTGACCAAGGATAAACATGACTGCTTCATAAAAATTAGTTCAAAAGAAGAATTCTTTCATGTGAAATATAAAATTAGTTGACATTAAAGATGGAGTGGTCTAAGAGTCATCCACTCCCAGGATCCATAAAGAAAAACACACACAAAACAAGAGCACATCTAACAAAGCAGTGGGCCATCTGTTTCAGTACCTGATCTCCGGAGGTGACTAATCCTGGCAGTTTCTCAAGAATGTTTAACCATCTCCTCCTGCCTCTCTTCCTGACCCATCTTCCTCTCTTAACAGAGCATAATAAAAGCATATGGTGCTGTAGAAACTGTCTGGTTGCCGAATTTCATCTGAACCATGGTAAATTTCTCTCTTAATTTTGCCTTTTAGAGTATATGATTTACATATTTTCCTGGTCCCCAGTCTTCTGAGACTGATCCTAACCCTTGAGAGACAGGTAATAGAATCTATAAGCTTCTTGAGGATAATAAGTTACATGATTGTACCTAGAAGTTCCTCGAGTGTCCATGGGCAATAGTTATAGATAAGTCTCATTGGTGGTAACATTAACAGGTAAAATATCCATATTAACAGAGCTGATCCCTTTAACCAATGATAATTAAAATGCATGCCTATGTGTATATGACACTTAACCTTCTCTTGAAGGCTCAGAGTGCATCAATTACTTTATGTGCTTTAAAGCATGGAGGTGTTAGTAATTACTTTAGGTCTATCAGATGATTTGGCTCTATTTAAACTGTCCCAGGTTGCTCACTGGGGACAGTATGGATCCAGCTGTGTTGTTACCCTGCATCTGTCTGGAGGAATGATTAATCAGGTAGCCCCAGAGGCCTACTTACAGGGTCTATTAAGGAGATTCTCAGAAAAGAAGTTATCTTAACAGAAAATTGATACACCTATGGGCGTGCACACACATACATACACACACATGTACATGTGCATGAAGAGAGTGAATTAACACTGAGAGTGATGCAGGGTACAGAATAAAATCTATCCTACATATTGTCCTCTGCCTGACCCTCATAAACTCATTCCTAAGTCCTGGGGCAAGGTGGCAGCACCAAAAGAATCAACATAAATCAAAGAACTCTTTTGCTGGCATCCATACAAAGCAAAAGGATTGACAGGGGCTGGCAGTGTTGGCACTCATGGTTTCAGTGGTGATGGCAGACAGAGTCAGCAGTAGGATTGGCATCCACACTTTCCACAGCAGGGGACCCAGCTCTGGGAGCCTTTGACCACAGTGGAATCCTATCCAATGCCCTTTTTACACACTAATGTCCTCAATGCTGGGCCTTTGCAGACACAGCACAGGCTCTGGTGGGACTGCCAACAGCAGTGGTGCTCTGAGCATAAAACTACAGAAGTACAGTGCCTCTACATGTCAAAGCAGCAAAAATGACAACTCCCCATAACCTCCCCAAAACAGGAAAGAAGGAAAATTGCAGTGTGTGATAGCCCATAAAATTGGTTGGTAAAAACATATTTAAGAATTTGTCCAGAGATTTCTAGAACTATTTGGAAGTCCATGCAGGAGGTACTTGAGAGGGATCAAAACTGACAATTAACATAAACTCTGATTTTACTTTGGGACTTAGAGAGTTTAGGAAACATTACCTTTTATGTCCTATATCCTTATTTATTAGTCTTCCCTCAAAAATATTGCCTATTTTTATAGCCAATATATGTCACTCAAGAGTTTTACTCTTCCTCTTTGTAACTTATTCTTTCTATTTTGATTAGGCAGGGTTAGAATTACACAGGAGAAAATAAACACTACATAAGGATATGAAAACTTTTCATATGAGTAAAGTGTGTGAGTAACATATAAATGTATCTATGTTAGCAACTTGAAGTTTCTCTTTTAAAATTTAACTCTTTCAGAGCCTGGATTATGCTAAATAATTAAAATAAAGTGAGTTACAACCACAGTTATGTATGTTTCAAATTCACGTGAACCATGATTTAAATAAATGAGGTATGGTTTACAAATACAAAGACTGGTCATGTTCTTCCTATTAAAAAACAATTCACCATTTACCTTTGTGCTTGATGGCTTTCTGGCGCTGACTGTTACTACAGTTTGTGTTTATGATGCCACTATTACTTCAAAGGGGCTTGAAAAGTTGTGCTGTGTTGTGCTCAGTCACTCAGTCATGTCCCACTCTTTGCGACCCCATGGACTGTAGCTCACCAGGCTCCTCTGTCCAAGGGATTCTCCAGCAAGAGTACTGGAGTAGGTTGCTATGCCCTCCTCCAGGAGATCTTCCCAACCCAGGGATCAAATCCAGGTCTCCCACTTGGCAGGCAGATTCTTTACTGTCTCAGCCACCAAGGAAACTTATAGATAAGGTGAACAAACCTGTGGCCTATAAATACAACAAAAGTAGCTGGTCCTATGACACAACAAAAATGATATCAAATGGACAAAGAACCAATTTAGGAGTGTCTCCTAAATTGTCATTAGTGACCACTAGCATCACCAGATGGGCTGAATTTAAGTGCTGTTGATGGCTGGTATCAAAGAGCATCAGAACTTTAAGGAAATGAGGAGGAAGATTTCACATTTATCACAACGACCCAATTTGAACACTTAAAAAGCAATTAAATCATTTTTATTGTTCAAGGTGCATGATGAACTGTAATGTCAGTTATCAGAAATGTTCCCAACCTGGGCCATTAGCCTTGAGTCAGATATGGGGCTCTGGCTCTAAGCCTAAATGTAAATTTGAACGTTCACAGATAGACTTCATGGTCCATTAGAAAGAGCTCAATCAAAGAAGTATATTTAAATTTGACTCTGTCACTTACATAAAGGTTTCCTGTAGAGATACCCTAAGCAGTGTTTCTCAAACTTTAAATGTGTATGCAGTCACCTGGGGATCTTGTTAATATACAGCTTGGGATTAAATCAGTCTGAGGGCTGGGGTCTGAGATGCTGTATTTCTACCAAGCACCCATGTTCGCTGATGCTCCTGGTCCCTGGATCAACTTCGAGCAGCAAGGCCTGAGGAGATTATTGACAGAACATGTGAAAGCATGTGTGTTCATGAGAAAACACTTTGTAAACTGTAAAATGACACAAGTATCACTTTATATTAATTAGTAATAGTTGGTGATTCAGTTCAATTCAACAAGGAAGAGCCCCAATAGGATAAATTAAGTTAGTTCTAATAAGGTGGATGAACCTAGAGCCTATTATACAGAGTGAAGCAAGTCAGAAAAACAAACATATTAACACATATATATGGAATCTAGAAAGATGGTACAGATGAACCTTTCTGCAGGGCATCAGTGGAGACACAAACATAGAGAATAGACTATAGACAGAATGGAAGAAGGAGAGGGAAGGATGAATTGAAAGAGCAACATTGAAACATATACACTACCATGTGTAAAATTTATAGCCAATGGGAATTAGCTGTATGATACCGGGAGCTCAAACCTGATACTCTGACAACCTAGGAGAGGTGGGATGGGATGGGAGGTGGGAGGGAGATTCAAGAAGAAGAGGACATATGTAAACCTATGCCTGATTCATGTTGATGTATGGCAGAAACGAACACAATATTGTAAAGCAATTATGCTCCAATTAAAATTTTTCAAAAGTGTAAAAAATTATGTTCCAGATATTTAAGCTTTTTCTTTTTAGCAAAATCAAAACAAAACTGGGAACTGAACAGGCAGCACAAGAAAGCTAGTCATTTTAAACAATTTTGTTGCTTTTTGATTGCTTTGAATAAGATTAACTTCCATATCACTATAAGGACTAAAATGATGGGGGGAAATGCCCTGATTTCTAAAAGAAACTTGTACAACCAGACCCAGTTCCAGATTTGCCCTGACAATCTTATCTCATCCTAATCAAAACAGAAATAGTAAATGACAAGGAAAAGGAAAACAGTTGGCTCTAGGAACAACAAGAAGAGATCACTGTGAGGAAAGAAATTAAAAACTAATAAAAGCCAACACAGGATCACAGAAGTCAGAGCTATTTTAAACACATCTCGTTTCCCTAAGTAACACTTTCTTTTATCATTGGTGTTAGCATTTCCTGGAAGAGTGTACAAAATCTGCAAGAACATTGATTTCTAAAGCATTTCTGTGTTCCTTATCTAAAGTACAGTCAACAATTGCTGTTCAAGTTTTGGTTTGAAAACTGGCAAGGAGAGATCAAAGACAGGCAGATGACTTCCAGTTGGTAGGTAAGTTTAATAATCAGGGAATGTACATAGGAAGTTTGTTTGGAAGCAGCTGCAAGATAAACGGATCTCTGTGCCTATTTAAAAGTTTATACAGAGGCCTTAACGAGGTTCAGCCATGTACACTGTCCAGATGGTCTCAATAACACATTGCTCTCTCAAGGCTGCTTCCTTGAAAATGGCTCCCACTGTGGAAATGATGGGCCAAAAGTGCATTTCAAGGACAGGGGAGAGGGTAAGCAAACTGACTGCCCAGGTCCCGCTCACAGGCCAACTGGTGGTCAACTCAGTAAAGTACTCTGACACCAAGGAAACATACACTCCTTCTGAGGCTCTAGTCCCACAACACTAGCCAGTCTTTCAGTATTACATGGTCAACTTACTGTATTATGTGAAGACTTTCATCATATATCAGCAAATGTATAACAGACCCTTCCCATTAAAACAAAAACCCTTCCTGATCTTTTAGATTTCAGACAAAATGACTCCTTGTCATAGATCCAGATCATCAACAATTTACCCAGATTAAGCAACAGCTTGCTTGCTCCCATGATGGATCTTTTTACAATGGTTCTGGCAGCACCATGATTATAAAAGTTAAAACTCGGCTTTGAAGATGCCAGATATTCATCAGACTCACCTTCACCTGAACTTGACACTTTGTCTCCCAGCTTCCATCCCTGTTTACCCTCTCTCACCTGTTTATGGTAACAGGATGGATCATTCATAGTCCAAAATGCCAGAATACTGTTAAGCAAGCATGTATGAATGAAAACTCAGTTTGGTGTCATCAGAGATAGGAAGAAAAGACAAATGAGACTGAAATCTGAGTAACTGTCAGGGTGTTCCAACAGTACCATTCCTCTGAAAAATAAAGTGAAAGTAAAACTACTAATACCAATTACTGACTTAATTCTTTAGGCCAGTCAATACCAAATCATGATGCCATTTAAATGCAAAACAGACACAGAAATTTGGATATGAAAGCATTCAATACGCAGACATCTTGAGAAACAGTTTAAAGATGCCAGAACTGCACACCTGGGGGGAATATCACACACCTGCAGATGGTTCTTTGCACTAGCTCTGGGTAATGCAGGTCAGCTGACCCAAGAGGATGGCTTCATAATTAGACAGCTCTTCACTCTCCAGTTGCTCCACCTAAGAAAACCTGAAGCTTAGAGGATGACTGAGCAGCCATTCCCTTCTACAGAAACACTTGTGTGGTACCATCAGGAGTGGTTTTAAATGGTGGAGATAATTACTTAATTCAAGCTGTAGCAACTGGCCAAGTAAACATGTAGCAGCCAGGAAGCTATTAGCATGATTTTAAGGCAATTATTCCATTAGCGTTTAATAGTCTCCAATTAGTCTTCCCTGACTATCAAAGTTTGAACATCTTTTTTTCCTCCAAAAATTCTCACAGTTTGAGTAATGCAGAAAGGTACCAAACCCATTTTTAAACCTGGATTTATATGTGTAGATCTGCCAACCCTACATTACAAAATCATGGGGGAATTGAGGAATGCAGATGGGTGAAATAGGGTTTTTATCTCAGAATTATTGAGAATGAGAATGGAAAGCTTTGCAAGGGATCCACTTTGAGTATAAAACTAAGAGAAGTTAGGCAAGGAGTGGAAATTCCCACTGTGTCCAGTGCTGTAGAACTATCAGAATATCGAAGCCTTTGAACACAGGTTTCCACCTTGTCCTGTGGGAACAAAAGAAAATTCCTTCCGCTCCTGCCAATGCCTTATTTCCTTGTCCTTTTAGCCTGGTTAGTACTTGTTGCTGCTGAATCATCCAGATCCAAACCACAAAGCATTTCCCTCCAAACTTCCTAGATATTTTTTCTAAGGACCATATTTAAAGATCATATCACTGAACTGATAGCAGGTCATTTCCCTTCACTGAGATGCAACTTTCATATCTGTGAAATGGAGTTAATACTTATCAGTATCAGTAACCAGCTTCACAAGGTTTGGGGAAGAATTATGTTATCTGGGTTATATGTTAGGGCTTTGAAAAGTGAAGTATTATAAAAATGTATGTTAAATTCAGACATGATATCATGCCATCCTTCAGAAGTTTCAATGTGAGCTTGAGCTTTTAACATCCCTGTGTCTCTGGAGAGTCACCTGTCAGGAGGCTAGCACCAGACTCCTTGCCCTTCTTACCTTTTAGGCCTCCATAAATGCTCAGGTGAGACCATGTTAAAGTACCTGTCTAAAGACCAAATAAGAAGGAAGAAAAGGGGATAGGGATGCCTGCGGAAGTGAGAGTGGAATTTTGCCAACAAAGTTCTGTAGTTTCTACTGTCTCCTCCAAAAGAGCAATCCCTAGGCTCACCCAGGAGCAGGGTAAATGCAGAGCGGAGAAGCTGGCTTGTTCTCTTCCTTAGAGACACCTGGGCTCTTGGGAAATTCCCTCCTGAAGAAGGGCAAGAGGGGACAAACCCTTCCCTTCCAGGGCTGCTGCTCAGAAGGTAGTCTGTGTCTGTCATAACCCCCAAACATCCATTTGACTAAAGACCATTGATTTCAGTTACTGATCAATTCCAGGGCTACTGGTCAGAGACTTTCAAGAAAAAAAATTTTTTTTCTTAAGCATGATTTCCCCCAGTGGCTGAGAGAGGGCGCCGGATGGGTAAGAGCTAGAGAAGGTAGACCAGAAGGTTGAACTTGATAACCCGGCATAGCTGGAGACAAGAGATGAACTACCTGTCGGTATTTTGCCCTCTAGTCCAGTCCTGAAAGGGTCAGGCGGATCAGGGAGATAATCTGCACTCTCGGCCCAAGCGAAAAGTCAACGAAGTATGGCTGTGAACCCAGCTGTCACCGTGGGATCCCGTCCTGAAACCACCGTGCCCCTGCACATCCAAACTAGGGTCTGCTGCGCTCCCGCCCCCAGAAACCTGCCCAGTTCCCTGGTCCAAGTCGCGCGCTTCATGTTGAAGCGTCTGACCCCTCCAGGCTCTTCCTCGCTTTGCTCAGGCTTCCTTCTTTCTAGCCTCCCTGGACACCAGCGCAATCATCTTTACCCTAGGATTTGCGGGTGAAGCCCACCCCTCCGTCGCATTTCACGCAGGTTCCCCTGCCCGGCTTCTGTCCCGAGCAACAAATGCACGGTCCACGAGGGTTCGCTTTCCTGACCCGCGCGCTGGACGCTGCTCACCGCCCTTGGACCAGAGTCCAGATGGTGACCACTCGGCCAGGCCGTCTGGGTCCACGCAGATCAGGAAACGGCTCCCCACATTCCTCTCCCCGCTTCGGCTCCAGGTCAAGGGCATCGATCAAGCCGCCGGCGGTCCCTGAACTTTCATCACTCTTCGGGAAGCGCTTTGTCTCTTTAAAGGAGACTAGGGACGAATATTAATGACTCGGGGAGCTTCTCACCGAGAAATCCACCAAATTCTCTTGATTCCGTGACAGAGATGGAGTCGGAGGTCCACGGGCCAGAGCCCAACCCTTAGGACAGCGGCTCGCGCTCGCCGACCACCAATCATCCCACAGCCCCAGAAACCGTCCCCAGACCCAAGTCTCCGGGGGGGAAACTGGGGGGCGGGGGGGGGGGGGTGCTCGAGGGGCCATCCTAGAGTCAAGCCTTTCCCCTGCCCCAGCCCTCTCGACACAACCTGCTTCAAAAACCCATGGAAAGGCAGTCACCTTGACTCCCCGAGCCACGGTCCCCAGAGGTTTGGGAAAGCGCTGGGAGGCCGGAGGCGCCCAGGCACGCACTCGCCTGGCCCGAGACCCACCCGTGGAGACGAGTTTGCCTCCCGCGGGCATCTTGGCAAGTTACCACTTAGTGGAGATAAAGCAGGGCGCGGCAGGTGGAGCGGACGCCGAGCGCCCCGGCGGCAGCCTCGGAGCGCCTACCTGGGATGGCTAAATTGGTGAGGGGTATGCTGTGGATGCTCTCCGGCAGAGTTGCCATCCAGTCGGCGAATTTCAGCTCGTTCTTCCCTTGAGACGAGGCCATCGTGCGGTCGGTGTGCCGCGCGCTGGTCCTCACACTCCTCGGGCAGGCTGGCAGGCTGCTGCCGCTAATCCAATGTTTGCTCCCAGCCCCGCTAGAGTTTACACTCCGCTCTGCGCCACACCCACAGGATGGCGCAGACACATGCTAATTTTAATAATTATTCAAAACACCCCATGCTCCCCGAGTGCCTCTGCCAGACTCCGCTGGAGCTTTTGTTCCTGACGTCCGCACTCAGCTTTCTGCTCTCTCCGCTCCCTCCCCGACTCCCTCCTCCCGTCTTATCCCTCCTATGCGTCTCTGTCTTTTCTCGCCATTTCTACAGCATTCCTTGGCTTCTTATTATTTATTATGTGCTTTTTTTTTTTTTTTTTAAACTTGGTTCACACAGCTGTTTCGCCCACGATCTTATTCGGCCCTTTAATGTGACTTATGTTTGAAAGACAATCTTCAGGTTGAAGCTAAAATCCTAGAAGACTTTGGGATGCTATCACCTCCCCCGAGCAGACTCTCATACTGGCTTTCAGGACTTTCCATTCTTGCTGAAGAGCTTTTCCTTTCGTAAGCTACAACAGGTTATTTCTTTCCTCAGCTGGGGCCGAGAGCCCTGCTGACAACAAAATGGTGGTCTTTCTTCACCACTTTGCCTAATTTTTGGAGTAGTTGACAAGTGTGCTGTCAGAAAAGATCAGTTAAGTTCTAGGTGGTACCTATTCAATCCCTGGCATCCTGTTCCAGTCATTTCAAGGTAAAGAAGCACTTCACCCCCATTTCCCTGAATATGAGAGATGCGTGCTCTATCTATGGAGGAAACAGTTTATGTCCTCCCTCTGTCATTTTTGTGACACTCAGGATGAGACTAAAGCCTAATGCAAGAAGGAAATCACCACATTTCCCAGTGACATGTTGTAATTATTGCCTACTGGCAATACTACTGCGTTTGGTGGAATTTATTTGGCACCATTCAAAATGATCTATGTGACCGTCTGAATTTTGATTCCTTGGCAGACTAGAGAGATGTACCTCTCTCAAGAGAAATCACTTGTCGAGCCTCCAAAGAACTGTCTTGGTCCACCTGCTCTCAGATGAGAAACAGGAGAGAAATCAACTCTTACAAATGTGATGAGTCTAGGGGTGGCCTGGGTAGGTATGATAAGCAATAGACTGAAAATGTGCAGGGTCTTAGCAGCTCAGTGAATGTAGATGTAATACAGATGCCTCTGTTCTTTGATTCAGTGATGCAAAGTCCTTTTCTTAAAGTACATGCTGTTAAGTTGGGAAAATGAAAACCCAGGTAGGAAAGAGAGCTATAAAACATGGGAATAACCAGTTTCAGCACACTATATAGCATTAAAAAGAAAAAAAAAAAATCAAATTTTCTATTCTGCCTTAGAATCAATTCACAGTTGAAAAAGGATAGATGGGGCTATCTTTAAGAATGAGAAAGAGATGTATTGGGATTTTTTTCTTCCAAAGTAAACCTTAATATTCCTGTTAGCACAGTAGAACTCACATATCCTTTTGACTAGGGTAAGAATTCAGCTCACTGTGAAATTCCTGGTCAAGAGACCTACAAACATCACCCTTCTGGTTAATGCTGGTGTTCTGTAGTCATCATTGCAGGACAAGGAGGTGAGCTCAGATCTGGAAATCTGCTGCTCTGAGTCATTTAGGCAAGTCCCCTAGTTTCTGTCAGTCTTGCTTGTCTCCATCATAAACTGGTGACAGTAACTCAGAGATTTGCAGTGAAGCTTCTAGAAAAGAGTACATATGAAAGAGTTTTGTTATCAGCAAAGCGTCATGTAAAATGTGTGATCTCTGTTTATTAAAGTTTCCTTGGTGGCTCAGATGGTAAAGAATCTGTCTGCAATGCAGGAGACCCAGGTTTGATTTCTGGGTTGTGAAGATTCCCTGGAGAAGGGACTGGCAACCCACTCCAGTATTCTTGAGAAATCCATGGACAGAGGAACCTGGCTTTTTTTTTTTTTTTTTTTTAATGAAACCACCTTAAATGTTGAGAAAAGTTGCCTCTCTTGAGAATGGTAAAATAGATAGCTGGTGAGAAATTGCTATATAACACAGGAAGTCCAGCCTGGGGCTCTGTGATGACCCAGAGGGGTAGGATAGGGGAGGGGAGGGAGGTGATATATGTAAAATTATGGCTGATTTGCATTGTCGTATGGCAGAAACTAACACAACACTGTAAATCAATTTTCCTCCAATTAAAAAATAAATTTTAAAAAAGGTACCTCTTATCTTTTGTAAAGCAAATAAGCAATCCCTCCTCTATCTGCTTCAAACTTCAGATTTTTTCTAATGTATTGGTTTTCCATGAATCTTCACATTTCACTGCATGCAATCCACTAGGAAGAACAGTGATGAAAGTGGATAGCATATGAATTTCTTTCCCAGACTTACAATCAGTATTTTAGGCAATTTTATGACCCAGTTTTCCCATCTTTCTGCTATACCTCTGTCATCATTTACTAAATGATATTAGGAATATCATATAATTTCTCTGTGCTTTAGTTTGCCCACTCTATTAGTCAGGGTTTCCAAGAGACACAGAAATATGGATATAAATGTAGATACAGATGTATAGCTCAGATGGTCAAGAATCTGCCTGCAATGCAGGAGACCCAGGTTCAACCCCTGGGTCAGGAAGATCCTCTGGAGAAGGGAGTGGCAGCCCATTCCAGTATTCTTGCCTGGAGAATTCCATGGACAGGGGAGCCTGGAGGTCTATAGTCCATGGGGTCACAAAGAGTTGGACTTGACTGACCTACTAAAATATAGATGTATAGAGAGATTTGTTTTAAGCAGTTGACTCATATAACTGTGAGATCTGGCAAATCTGAAAGGCAGGTCAGCAGGCTGGGAGCCCAGGTAGAATTTATATGTTGCAGCCTTGAAACAAAATTCTTTGGGAAACCTGTCTGCTCTTATTACCTTCAGCTGATTAGATGAGGTCCACCCACATTATAAAAAGTAATTTGTTTTTTTCAAAGTCAAATAATTGCACATGCAAATAATTGCATCCACAAATACCTTCACAGAAACATCTAGACTAGTGTTTGACAAAACTAGTGAGTGTCATAGCCTAGCCAAGTTGACACATGAAATTAACTATCACACCCAGTGACAAACTAAACTAGAAATTGTTACTAATCTTCTCTTTTGGCTCTATTATCCCACTATTCTACTTCTTTTATGATTATTTCTCATGCATATAGTTAGTAATAATAGCAAAAGGAGCAACGAAAATATTTAGTTTTTTTTTCACTCTATCCAGAGTATTCAAGGTTGTGGATCAGCATTTTTACCATTACAACAGAGATGAAGAAATGCTAATCATTTTTTAATTGTGTTGTTGAGAGTAGTCAACATTAAGAATTTTTAAGCATAAATGGAAAGGGGAGAATGACATTGCTGTGGTTTCTTGCCCCTATTATAACTTATTTATATAATCCTCAGCTGTCCATCAAAACCACACTAAGGAGTTTATAAACATGCTACTCATTTGGAACATTTTTTTAATTTCATATCCTCCTCTACCCTTAAAAATACATGGCTCTTACTATATATTTTATTTAATTAGTTCATATTTCTCAGTTGTTGGAGATATATAGTTTTATGTTGAACTATGTTCTTCAAAACAAGAATTCTTATAGATCAGAAAACTTTGGAACACTTTTCAGATGAATAATGTCTAAAAAGAGGGGCTCTGTTTAAAACAACTTGGTCAAATCATTAAAAAACATGGTGTTCAGAAATATGTATTTATAAAGTTACAGTTAAAGAAAACACATATAAAAGGGGAATAAAGAATCTTTGTCAAAACTACTAATGATCAATGCTTCTTGATCATTCTCTACAACCTCTACCCAGATATTTCAGTAGAACTTAGCTGTATTTAAAGTATATAAAAACACTTCTTACACTTAAATTAGAAATTTTTTAAAAAGTGATAACTTTCACTTCTTGCTATCATTTTAACCCTTTAGACTTTTCAGTTGTACCCCTTTCTCTTCCCCTATATCTACATCTTGTATGCCAGTCCAAAATAAGCTGATTAATGCTCACTAAATACTATCTAGTATTTGGGCTCTGAAAGCCTGGATTCAAATTCAGATTTCCCTGTTTACTTAGTGTGTGTTTCTCAGTTTCCTTAATTGAACATGGATAATGATTATTCCCTCCTGGATGTGGAAAATGGAAGGGGCTATGAAACTTAAATTAAGTGAAGACTCTAAAGTGTATTGAACAGAATGGAAGCTCAATAAAATATAGTTTATGTTTCTTGAAACCACCATGCCTTAGTGCATGCTATTAACTCCACAAGGAATACACGTCCATGTTTTCACCTGAAAAAATCCTTTCCATTCTAATTCATCTTTGGAAATTCTGTCGTTATTTGTAAGTAGAAGTAACTTTTCCTTTTCCTGCACACCCATTACAGTTTGTTTATAGCTATCTTGCAGTGTGTTTCTAATTCCCTAGCTCACCTTCAAGCTTTATGTGGACAGAATAGTGATATTTGATACCCTATGATGCCTCTCACAGTGCCTAAGACATAATAAGGACTCATTATAATCATTCACTATTTCATAAATATTTATTGAGTGTCTATTAAGTGCTCTGCCCTAGAGAGAGAAGGCAGAACTCACTGAGTTTATGTTCCAGGCAGAAAGGGGCAAATGATAGCTTAATGACTGAATAAATAAATGACTTGGCTGTATCTCTGGCCTCAGTGTCAAAAGCCCTCCTCTAGCACCCTTGTTTTTCTATACTTCACAATGTAGCAAACAACTTATAACTTAGTTGTTTTTTGTTGTGTGAACAAGTGAAATTTATTAAAGTTACCTAGAGGAAAAACACAAGAGAACAGGAAAAGGGAATGGCAGAATGTCTCAATAATAAGATGCTAGAAAGTACTTAATAAAAGATTCAGGATCTAATTGAGAGATTTAGGGGTAAGGTCTAAGGAAGCGGGAATTTCTTATAAATTGGATGCTGTCAAAAGCTGGGACAATTTTGTGATGGAGGATCTCATTAAATCTTTTCCTTTTAATTTTTATTTTTAATTAGAGGATAATTGCAATATTGTGTGGGTTTCTGCCATACATCGACAGGAATCGGCCATAGATATACACAAGCCCCCTCCCTCTTGAACCCCTCTCCAGCCTCCCTCCCCATCCTGCTCCTCTAGGTTGTCACAGAGCACCAGCTGCATCATACAGAAAACTTCCAAAGGCTATCTATTTTACATACGGTAATGTATATGTTTCAGTGCTATTCTCCCAAACATCCCACCCTCTCCTTCCCCCACTGTGTCCAAAAGTCTGTTCTTTGTGTTTGCATGCCCTTTGTTGCCCTGCAAATAGGATCATCAATACTATCTTTCTAGATTTCACATATATATGTGTGTGTTAACATGCAATATTTTTTTTCTCTTTCTGATTTACTTCACTCTGTATAATAGGCCCTACATTCATCCACCCCATTAGAACTGACTCAAATGCATTCCTTTTTATATCTGAATAACATTCCATTATATATATGTACCACAGCTTACTTATCCATTCATCTGTCAATGGACATCTAGGTTGCTTCCATGTTCTAACTATTGTAAATGATGCTGCAATGAACATTGGGGTACATGTGTCTTTTTAAATTATGGTATCCTCAGGGTATATGCCCAGTAGTGGGATTGCTGAGTTATATGATAGTTTTATTCCTAGTTTTTTTTAAAGGAATCTCCATACTGTTCTCCATAGTGGTTGTATCAATTTTCATTCCCATAAATAGTGAAAGAAGGTTTCTTTTCCTCCACACCCTCTCCAGCATTTACTGCATGTAGACATTTTGATGATGGCCATTCTGACAGGTGTGAGATGATAGCTCATTCTAGTTTTGATTTGCATTTCTCTAATAATGAGCAATGCTGAGCATCTTTTCATGTGCTTATTAGCCATCTATATGTATTCTTTGGAGAAATGTCTGTTTAGGTCTTCTGCCCACTTTGTGATTGGGTTGATTGTTTTTCTTGTATTGAGCTGCATGAACTGCTGGTATGTTTTGAAGATTAATCCTTTGTCAGTTGTTTCATTTGCTATTATTTTCTCCTATTCTGAGGGTTGTCTTTTTGCCTTGTTTATAGTTTCCTTTACTGTGCAAAAGCTTTGAAGTTTAAGTAGGCCCCATTTGTTTATTTTTGTTTTTATTTCCACTACTCTAGGAGGTGGGTCATAGAGGATCTTGCTGTGGTTTTTGTTAGAGAGTATTCTGCCTATGTTTTCCTCTAAAAATCTTGTAGTTTCTGACCTTATGTTTAGGCGTTTAATATATTATCTGTTTATTATTGTGTATGGTGTTAGGAAATGTTCTAATATCCTTCTTTAACATGTAACTGACCAGTTTTCCCAGCACTACTTAATGAAGAGACTGCCTTTTCTCCATTGTATATTTCTGCCTCCTTTTTCAAAAATAAGGTGCCAGTAGGTGCATGGATGGACTTATCTCCAGGTTTTCTATGTTGTTCCATTGATCTATATTTCTGTTTTTGTGCCAGTACCATGCCATCTTGATGACTGTAACTTTGTAGTACAGTTTGAAGTTAGGAAGGTTGATTTCTCCAGCTCCATTCTTCCTCCTCAAGACTGCTTTGGTTATTTGGGGCCTTCTGTGTTTTCATACATATTGTGAAATTATTTGTTCTAGTCCTGTGAAAAATACCATTGGTAGTTTGATAGGGATTGCATTGAATCTATAGGTTGATTGCTTTGTGTAGTATAGTCATTTTCACTATATTGATTCTTCCAATCCAAGAACATGGTATATCTCTCCATCTGTTTGTGTCATTTTGATATCTTTCATCAGCATTTCATAGTTTTCTGCATATAGGTCTTTTGTCTCTTTAGTTAAATTTATTCCTGAGTATTTTATTCTTTTTGTTGCAATGGTGAATGGGATTGTTTCCTTAATTTCTCTTTCTGATTTTTCATTGTTAGTGCATAGGAATGCAAAGGATTTTTGTTTATTAATTTTATATCCTGCAACTTTACTATATTCATTGATTAGCTTTAGAAATATTATGGTGACATCTTTAGGGTTTTCTATATAGAGAATCATATCATCTGCAAACAGTGAGAGTTTTACTTCTTCTTTTCCAATCTGGATTCCTTTTATTTCCTTTGCTTCTCTGACTTCTGTGGCTAGGACTTCCAAAACTATGTTGAATAATAGTGGTGAGAGGGTGCACCCTTGTCTTGTTCCTGATTTTAGAGGAAATGCTTCCAGTTTTTCACCATTGAGAATAATGTTTACTGTGGGTTTGTCATATATGGCCTTTATTATGCTGAGATATGTTCCTTCTATGCCTACTTTCTGGAGAGTTTTTATCATAAAAGGGCATTAAATTTTGTCAAAGGCTTTCTCTGCATCTATTGAGATGATCATATGTTTTTTTATCTTTCCATTTGTTAATATTGTGTACCACACTGATTGATCTGCATACATTGAAGAATCCTTGCATCCCTGGGATAAAGCATACTTGATCATTATGTATGATCTTTTTAATGTGCTGTTAGATTCTGTTTGCTAGAATTTTGTTGAGGATTTTTGCATCTATGTTCATCACTGATTGGCCTGTAACTTTCTTTTTTGTGGCATCTGTGTCTGGTTTTGGTATCAGGGTGATGGTGGCCTCACAGAATGAGTTTGGGAGTTATCTTCCTCTGAAATTGTTTGGGAGAATTGAGCAGCATAGATGTCAGTTCTCTAAACTTTTGGCACAATTCACCTGTGAAGCCATCTGGCCCTGGGCTTTTGTTTGTTAGAAGATTTTTGATTACAGTTTTGATTTCCATGCTTGTGATTGGTCTGTTCATAATTTCTATTTCCTCCTAGTTCAGTATTGAAAGGTTACATTTTTCTAAGAATTTGTTCATTTCTTCCCTGCTGTCCATTTTTATTGACATATAGTTGCTCATAGTAGTCTCTCATAATCCTCTGTATTTCTGTGTTATCTGTTGTAACTTCTCTTTTTTCATTTCTAATTTTATTCATTTGAGCTTTTTCTTTTTAACGAGTCTGGTTCACAGTTTGTCAATTTTGTTTATCTTCTCAAAGAACCAGCTTTTAGTTTTATTGATCTTTGCTATTGTCTCCTTCATTTCTTTCCATTTGTTTCTGCTCTGATCTTTATGATTTCTTCCTTTCTACTTTGGGGGGATTTTTGTTCTTTTTCTAGTTGCTTTAGGTGTAAGATTAGATTGTTTATTTGATGGCTCTCTTGTTGCTTGAAGTAGGTTTATATTGCTATAAACCTCCCTCTTAACTGTTTTCACTGCATCCCATAGGCTTTGAACTGTAAACTTTTCATTGTCATTTGTTTCTAGGCACATTTTTATTTCCTTTTTTATTTCTTCAGCGATCTGTTGGTTATTCAGAAGTGTATTGTTTAGCCTCCAAGTGTTTGTGTTTTTTATAGTTTTTTCCCCTATAGTTGATATCTAACCTTACAGCATTGTGATCAGAAAAGATGCTTGAATTATTCACTTTTTAAAAATTTACCAAGGCTTGATTTGTGACCCGGGATGTAATCTATCCTGGAGAATATTCCATGTGCACTAAAAAAAAAAAAAAAGTGAAATCTATTGTTTTTGGATGAAATGCCTGTAGATATCAGGTCCAACTTGTCCAATGTATCATTTAAAGCTTGTGTTTCCTTATTAATTTTCTGTTTGGATGATCTGTCCATTGATGTGAGTAAGGTAGTAAAGTCCCTCACTGTTATTGTGTTACTGTTGATTTCCCCTTTAATAGTTGTTAGCATTTGGCTTATGTACTGAGGTGCTCCTAAGTTGGTTGCATATATATTTATAATTGTTATATCTTCTTTATGGATTCATTCCTTGTTTATTATAGAGTGTCCATCTTTGTCTCTTTTAACCATCTTTAGCTTGAAATCTAATTTATCTGATATGAGTGCTGCAACTCCTGCTTTCTTTTGATTCCCATTAACATGGAATATCTTTTTCCAGCCCCTCACTTTCAGTATGTATATGTCCCTAGATTTGATGTGGATCTCTTATAGACAGCATATATAGGGTGCTTATTTTTGTATCCATTCAGCCAATCTCTGTCTTTTGGTTGGAACAACTAACTCATTTACATTTAAGGTAGTTATCAATATGCATGATCCTGTTGTGATTTATTTTATTCTTTGGGATTTGTTATGTATGCCTTTCCTTTTTGTGTTCCTTGTCTAGAGAAGCTCCTTTAGCATTTGTTGTAGAGCTGGTTTGGTGGTGCTGAACTCTCTTAAGTTTTCTTGTCTGTAAATTTTTGATTTCTTGTTCAAATCTGAAAGAGATCCTTGCTGGGTAGAGTAGTCTTGGTTGTCAATCTTCCTCTTTCATCACTTTAAATGTATCCTTTCATTCCCTTCTGGCCTGCAGAATTTCTGTTGAAGACCAACTATTAGCCTTATGGGGATCCCCTATTATGTTATTTGTTGCTTTTCCCTTGCTGCTTTTTAATATTTGTTCTTTGTGTTTAATTTTGGTTAGTTTGATTAATATCAAACTTGTCTTGGTGTGCTTCTCCTTGGGTTTATCTTGTATGAAACTCTCTGGTCTTCCTGGACCTGGGTTGCAATTTCCTTTCCCAATTTAGGTACTTTTTTTTTTTTTTTACTATAATCTCCTCAAATATTTTCTCATGCCCTTTCCTTTTGTCTTCTTCTGGGACCCCTATGAGTCAATGTGATTACACTTAATGTTGTCCCAGAGGTCTCTGAGACTATTCTCATTACTTTTTATTCTTTTTTCTTTATTATGTTCTGCTTCAGTTATTTCTATCATTTTATCTTCCAACTCATTTTCAGTTCTTCTGTCTCATTTACTCTACTGTTGGTTCTCTCCAGTATATTTCTAATCTCAGATACTGTGTTGTTCATTATTGATTGTTTATCCTTTAATCCGTCTAGATCCTTGTTAAACATTTCTTGCATCTTCTTGACCCGTGCCTCCAGTCTATTTATCCATGTCTCCATTTTATGTTCAAGATTTTGGATCATCTTTAATAGCATTACTCTGAATGCTTTTTTAGGAGAATGCCTATTTCCTCTTCGTTTGTTTGGTCTTGTGGGTTTTTACCATGTCCCTTCATCTACTGCATGTTTCTGCCTTTTCATTTTGTTTAGTTTACTGTATTTGAGGTCTCCTTTCTGTGGACTGGAAGGTCATAGTTCCTCTTAATTGTGGAACCTGCCCTCCATGCGTGGGGTTGGACCAGTGCTTTGTGAAGGTTCTCCCAGTTGGGGATACTTTTGCCTGTGTGCTAGTGATGAGATGGATCTTGTCTCTCTGAAGGACAGTGCCATGTCCAGTAGTGTGTTTTGCGGTGTCTATGGGTTTGCTTTGGCTTTGGGCAGCCTGTCTGCTAATGTGCAGGGTTGTGTCCCTGTTTTGCTGAAGAATTAGCATGGGGCATCTGCCACTGGAACTTGCTGGCCTTTGGGTGGGGCTAGGTTTTACTGTTGAGATGAAGGCCTGTCAGAGAGGTCTCACCTATTAATGTTCCCTGGAGTCAGGGGTTCTCTGGTGGATCAAAGTATTGAGCTTCAGTCTCCCACCTCATGAGTTAATGCCTGACCTCCACTGTAGCACTAAGACCTCACAAACACACAGCACAGAAGACAAACCCCCGAGGCTGTTGGAGAAGGCAACACTCAGCAGTCCAGAACACCAGCACCATTCATACCAACATCCTCCAAGATTTCTAGAAAAGTCTCCGGACCTGTTGTAGGCAGGCTGGGGTCAACTCAGTCTCAGATCTGGCCTTATTCCAGCTTGTACTTGCTCTTCAAGTTCACAGTTGCCCCTAAAGTCCAAAGTCTGTTCCCCACCCAGACACAAGGGGGCTAAGGCCAAGGCTTACTAAGGCTCACTTCTTCACTTGAGCTGGGGAAAAGGGAGAATATGGCAGCCACAATTGGGATGTACCTATGGCACAATTGGGATTGCCTGCAGCAGTAGAGACCTGCTGGATGCTGTTACAATCTGAGGCAGGTCCAGTGCTCTCCCAGAGGAGTTGGTCTCAGGCTGTGGGACCCTAGGAAGAATCTAGCTGTTTAAGCTCCCGGGAAGGTGTGGGTAGTAACCTGTGCCTGCTCACAGCTTGGTGGCATCTGCCACCACTGGAGTCGGGATTGCATCAGCGGCTTTTTGTCTTCTGCCTCAGGCGCTTTCCTGGCTTTAGAAGTGGCAGTTACATCTAATTTCTCAACTGCTGCCCTGACCAGTTTTGATTTGGGGTTTTGGAGGCTGCCAGTGGGGACTCAGCCACTGTCTGCAAGTGTGGCATTAGTATCCCAGTGACAATGACTTCTTGCCACTCTGACACTTAGTCTTTTCTTTGGACTCCCTCCACTGCGTCGAAGCAGCCCCCTCAGAGTATCCCCATGGCAGCTAACCGCAAACCTCTCCCTGGGATCTGACACCTGTGCCTGAGCCTCAGCTCCCCACCCCTAGCCTCTGCAGTAGGTTGAGACTAGCAAGCCACTTCTCTGCTGAGAAGTGCTGTTTGGCAGCGATTTCTGTGATGCATTTTCTGTTTTGGCCTCTGAGCCCCCCTGTTGCACTTCACTCCAAGATTCCAAAGTTCTCCCCATCCCCATCCGTAAGAGGGTTTCTGAATATGCAGAAAATTTTCCTCTTTCAAAACTCTCTCTCGGGGTACAAATCCCCATCCTGAAATTCTTTGTCTCTTTCTATGTCTTTATCTTTTGCCCTGCCTCATTCTAAGGAGATTGTCTTGCCTTTTTGGAAGTTTGGGGTCTTCTGCTGTTGTTCAGAAGTTGTTCTGTAGGAGTTGTTCCATATTCAAATGAATTTTTGATGTATTTGTTGGGAGGAAGGCAATCTCCCCATCTTACTCCTCTGCCATCTTCCATCATAACTTAGTTTTGAAATATATTTTGAAACAAAAATTGTTTTGCCTCTCTAAACTCTTTTCCTCTCATTCTTTCCATCCTTATTTCTATCTTGGTGAAGTCTGTGGTCACACTTGAAAATAACATGATGTACACGTCTAGATTTCCAGGGGTCATCACTCAAAATGTTTGATTTCCCAGAGCATGCAAATTGCTGAGTGTGGAGGTTAGCCTGGGAAGGAAGAAGGAGAATGCTTTAGGTTTACATGTAGAGTCAGAAAAAATCCTGAAACTATTCTACTTCTCATTACTAAAATATATATATATATATATATATGACCATAACTATACAGTGTTCATAGGAGCATTATACACAATTATAAAAAGTTGAAACAACTCAAATATCCACTGACAGATGAATGGATAAATATAATGTAGTATAATCATATAATAAAATATTATTCAACCTTTATTTTTAATTTATATATTTTTGGCTGGCTTGCCTCTTCACTGCTGTGTGAAGGCTTTCTCCAGTTGCAGAAAGCAAGGACTTCTCTTCATTGTAGTGCCCAGGCTCCTCATTTCAGTGGCTTCTCTTGTTTCAGCTCATAGGCTCTAAGCTTCAGTAGTTGTAGCGTATGGACTTAGTGGCTCCATGGCATGTGGGATCTTATGGACCAGCTATCAAACCCATGTCCCCTGTATTTGGCAGTCAGATTCTGAGCCACTGGACTATCAGGGAAGTCCCCAACCTGTAAAAGGAAGGAACTACTGATACTTGCTACAACACAGATGAACTCTGAAGACAATATACTAAATGAAACAAGCCAGACATAAAAGGGCAAATATTCTATGATTTAACTTAAGTTACCTGAAATAATCAAATTCATAGAGACAGAAAGTAGAACAGTGCTATGAAGGGCTGGAAGAGTGGAGAATGAGGACTGTTTAACTGATACAGAGTTTCAGTTTAGGATCACTAAAAAGTTGATGGATGGATAATGGTAGTAGTTGCACAATGATGTGAAAGAACTTAAGGCCACTGAGATTTACACTTAAAAATAAATAAGATGGTAAATTTTATGTTATGTATATTTTGTCACAATTTTAAAAGCTAATGACAAATGATGGTTGGAGAGAAGAAACATGCTTGCTTCACCAATTATAAGGGTCCCATTGTAACCCTTTAATAATAGTTTATTCTCTAGCCAATGATTGCCAAGAACATACCTGAAATTATACAAGTTGGATTTATAGCTTATTGTAGCAAGGAAGAATCTACATCATGGAAACCCTGGGCCATATAAGTAAGAGGGTGTTGGAAAGTACATATTATAGGACTTTCTCTTATATTTGGAGATTTGGGGAGGACTTAAGGAAGTTGGACTTTGCTTTGATTTGGATTCTGTCAGGAAGTGGTGTAGGGAGTAATTCAATGAGTATCTCCTTAAATCTTATCTAGAAGGAGGAGATACTAGACTAAGGCTAGACCTATAAGAAATAAAGAAGCAAGAGTTACTCATTAGAGTAGGGTACATCAGATCATTTTTGTGACATATATACTACTAATGTTTTATCTGTTTTCAGGCATGATTACAGAGAGTTCATGTTCTTATTTGTTGCAGTTGCTCAAGGTCTTGGAGTGGCCTTGTCCAGTGTCAATGTTCCATGAATATGTTTAACGGGTGAACACCAAGGCCTGGCTGATAATACCAGAAATCCTAGATGTCAGGGACTATTTTTCTCTCCCACCAATAAGTAGAAGGACACAGCCCAACTTGATTTATTTGGCTCTCCAAGAGTGCTAGTCTACTAGACCTTTGCAAATGATTGATGACATTGAAAACTTTGATATGTACTCTTCATCAATAAAATTTTCACTTACATTTTATGGCATGAACAGATTGATGCAATAAAGCAATTGTTATGCCTACATGCACAAACTCATGTGTGTTCATGCACATGTATACCCTGCAAAACCTTTTCTATCCTGCCATTCTCAAATAGTTTCCAAGGTACACAGGAGCAATGATAATCCCTGCTGCAGAATAACTCCCTCAATTTGCATTTCTTTTCAGTCTCTTCTTGCAAACCCCAAAGGCAATCATCTATATCTAGGGCTGTCTGACAGGGAAAGGTAATGCGGTGGGACACAAGTAACACCTTAGAGAAAGAGATTCTGAGAAGAAAAGTCAGATAATGAGCTCTCAGTCTAGCCTTAGCCCTAGAACTACAGATCAGCAATGGGAGATAGTGTCAGAAATTTGGACACAGTGTGAGACACAGGAAGGACAGGTATCTGGCTGTTCTAGGAGCTGTGAAAAATGCTCAGCACAGAAAACAAAGAATTAGACTCAAAGACTATTTGTGCATTTATTCATTTCTCTGACTACCATTCTAGCATCATTTAAGACTACTGCTTTGGCTAAATCCTGTATTTGTCTTAGTAAATGCATAAACTTACAGGATCCTGTATCTAAGCTATAAACTACACTCAGAGTAGCTGTCCACAACTCTAGTGCTGAACGTGAACAGATTCATAATTTGCTCTGAGTGTATGTTTATGATGGCCAGCTTTTGTAAACCTATACTTCCCTGGTGGTAAATAACAAACATTTTGGTAATTTGCAGTCACAGCTATCTTATTACTTGGTGTCTTTTAATATATTTCATCATGAAAAATTTCACACACTTGCAAAAGTGCAGAGAACAGTAAATAAACCTTCACATACTCATCATTCAGACTCAATAACTATTAGCTCATGGGAAACTTTTATTTTTTACACACTGCAATTTCAAATTGAATGATTTTAGAGCAAATTCCATGTATGATAATATTTAAGCCAAAATATTTTGATATATTAGGTTAATGATCTAATATAGTCAATCAATCAATTCAGATTTTAAAAATCACCAATTAATGAATGAACTGAGGTTTTCTCAACTCACTGATTAGTATCCTAGATACAATATAAGTGGAATACTTTAAATTCTGTTTCTTAACTCAAGTTGTATGTAGGGAAATATATGTGCACTTATTTATACAACTTGTTGGGAAATTGTAAAAAAATGAAATTAAAACTTTACAAACATAGACCATCTTAAGTTAAAGGTAACCACACCCTCTGGTTCTGCAATTACTATACGAATACAATGTTGAAGAGAAAATTGATTTCCTTGAATCTATATATATTGTAATCACTGCATTTATTCTTTATAGCCTAAAGATCTTTTAAAAGGATTGAAGTTTGTGTACTTTTTTTAAATCAAAACATTAGTCTTTTTTGGAAAAAGCAAATGAAAATGCATACATCTTTGATTTAAAAAGTCAAGCCTAAAACCTAGGCCTCATTTTGTCTACTATACACTAAGTAAAACCAAATGATGACTAAATTATTTTATTATGTATCACACTTATACAAGACATATTTTTTACCTTCCCATATAGGCAATAATATAATTTCATTTCATTATTACATATGGTTTGGAAATGTCATTTGACCAAAATACTAAGAACATTTTCAGATATCTCTGAAAATACATATAAGGACTTTTTTACAGTTACTATAGAAAAATAGCATAGTTCTAAGACATAAGAATGCATGCTATTTTAAAATTATATAATATTTGGACTGAACACTAAATGGCTATATATGGAGTCAGAGTATCTTTGATAGCTTGTATGAAAAACATGCATATAAACTTGCCTTTACATGCCCTACAGAAAGTGTTACAAAATGTTTACTATATCAAATACAGACAAACTGTCATTAACACAAAATGGTTAAGGAGCCAAACACAAAATGTCTTTCCTGGCCCAACAAAGACGATTGTGGACCAAGAAGAGATGAATGCCAAAATCTATAATAAATCACATAGCAACTGATGAAAAATTCTGAAAGGACACTAAAAATGCCTAGATGCCTTATTTCCCAGGTTGAGTGATTAATTTGTAAAGTGCAAGGAAGAGAATAGGAGCTAAGAAATATAATCCAAGAGGACACCCCACATAAATATCGCTGGGGGATGAGGAAATTATGGAGCTACCTTCCTAAAACAGAAAAATTAGTAAGCACGCAACCTCCAAATTAATGGGTTTGGCAGAAAACCCATAGAGTCAGAACACTGAAAAATGGCACAGTTCTCTAAATAATGCTAGTTTGCAGAACCAAAGAGTCATAAGACTAATCTTGAATTTGCATGGAAATTAAAAAATGCAGTGTTTAAAGTTGTGGCCTCATTGTACATTCTTGTCTCCTTTGTCAAAGATTAATTGACTGGAGGCATGTGGGTTTATTTCTGGGCTATCTATTCTGTTCCATTGATAAATATAAAACCTTTCTCCTTCGAGCCGGAATCGAACCAGCGACCTAAGGATGGCCACAGACAGGCATCTACAGTCCTCCGCTCTACCAGCTGAGCTACCGAAGGGAACATACATATGACTGAAAATATAATGAATATACAATGGAGAAAAGACAGTCTCAGCAAGTTGTGTTGGGAAAACTTGACAGCCATATTTAAATCAATGAAATTACAACATTCCCTCACACCATACCCAAAAATACATTCAAAATGACTTAAAGACTTATAAGACATGACACCATAAAACTCCTAAAAGAGAACATAGGCAAAACATTCTCTGAATAGTAACAATGTTTTCTTAGGTCAGTCTCCCAAGGCAATAAAAATAAAAGTGAAAATAAACAATGGGATATAATCAGACTATTAAGCTTTTGCACAGCAAAGGAAAACATAAATGAAACAAAAGACAACATACAGACTGGGAGAAAATATTTGCAAACAATGTGACTGACAAGGGATTAATTTCTAAAATATACAAACAGTCTATATAACTCAATAACAAAATAAATAAATAACCCAATTTTAAAAATGGGCAAAAGACCTAAATAGACATTTCTCCAAAAAAGACATACATATTATCAAAAGACACATGAAAAGATACTCAACATAGCTAATTATTAGAGAAATGCAAATCAAAACTAAAGGGAGGTATCACATCACACTGGTCAGAATGACCATCATCAAAAATGCTGAAGAAGGAGTGGAGAAAAGGGAACCCTCCTATACTGTTGGTGGGGATATAAATTGGTGCAGCCATCATGAAAAACAGTTTGGAAATTTCTTTAAAAGCTAAAAATAGAGTTACCATATGCCCTAGCAACCCCAGCCTTGGGCATATATCTGGAAAAATCTCTAATTCAAAAAGATTCATGCACTTCTATGTTCATAGCAGCACTATTTACAATAGCCAAAGTATGGAAGCAACCTAAATGTCCATCAACAGATGAATGTATAAAGATGTGACTCTTATATGCAAAGGAATATAACTTCTTCATTAAAAAAGAGAGAAATAATACCACTTGTAGCAACACAAATTGACCTAGAGATGATCATATTAAGTAAAGCAAATCATACAGAGAAAGACAAATTATCATGTGATATCACTTATATGTGGAATCTAAGGAAACAGATACAAATGAACTTTACAAAATGGAAACAGACTCATAGACATAGAAAGCAATATTATGGTTACCAAAGAGGGAAGATAGGGTAAGGATAAATTAGTAGTTTGTGATTAGCAGATATAAACTGTTATTGTTCAGTCACTAAGTCGTGTCTGACTCTTTGCAACCCCATGGACTGCCACACGCCAGGCTTCCCTGTCGGTCACTGTCTCCCGGAGTTTGATCAAATTCACTGAGTTGGTGTCACTATCTAACCATCTCATCTACTACTGCTTCCCTTGTGGCCCAGCTGGTAAAGAATCTGCCTGCGATGCAGTAGACCTGGGGTTGATTCCTGGGTTGGGAAGATCCCCTGGAGAAGGGAACAGCTACCCACTCCAGCAGTCTTGCCCAGAGAATCCCATGAACAGAGGAGACTGGTGGGCTACAGTTCCTAGGGTCGCAAAAGAGTCAAACACGACTGAAGCGACGGAGCAGCAGCATGTATAACTGAATCACTTTGCTATATACCACAAGCTAACACAATGTTATAAATCAAGTATACTTCAGTAAAATAAATAAAGTTAAGACTATGTAATGTGGACACCTGCAGGCTGTTAAGGAAGAATGTCCCAGTGTGCATGGGCTAGTAACAGGGAAGTAAGTTACTTTCTACTTCAAAGAATTTATAGCAAGGAAATTATAACCCAGCATTATCATATACTCTCTGTAGTTACAAAACCTAAACTCTTCACACATGGCAATTGTTGGTGTAATTTCCCACAAGGTATTACTCTTTATTCCTCACTATTAAATTTTATTACTAAGATTTAAAAGAATACATCTATTATGATTATTCATGTCATTCTTATTTTATGTGACCAATATTTAAAAACAAAAACAAAAAAACCTGAGATGTGGCTCCTAGTTTATACCTAAGAGACACAGAGTTTGGAAAATTCAGCATTTTAAAAGACTGCATTTGAATGGACTGTAGTTTATTACAATTACTCTAAAAGAGATTGGGAATCCTTCACCTAGTTAAAAATGATTTTAAAATAAACTATACAAAATACCTGTTGGAAATGATAGTAAGGCAATATGAAATAAGCACATTTCCACTTCTAGTTTTTTAGTGGTCTGATTTGATGGTAGGACGTTTGCTGGAGTTAATAGTTATAGGGGTAATTGAGATATAAATGATTTAGAAATTATGCAGATAGCTTTAATGTGAAGTAAATATTGTCATATCAGCTAATTAGTAATACGGCACAATGTTTCAGACTAACACAGGATAATTTTAAGTATCTGTCACTGACAAATATTAACCATTTGAAGTTTAGGCGATAGACAAGTCTGTATAATCTATACTTCAAGCAATGAGCAGAGAAGAAGAAAAGCAGAAACTATTATGTGCTGAAAGTAGGGAAAGCAAAGAAAAGAGACAAACAAAAGTTAGATGAAATTTGAAAATTATCCAGTTAATACAATGACTGTAAAAACCTTGACTGATTATTTGGATGAAGATACCAAATTTGGCACCACTAGATTCCTGTTTATTTGACAACACTAATTAGCTTGTTCCTCTTCACTTCACTTTCTATTGTGTAGCTGTGCCTAAAACTACTGTTTGATACAACACCCAGATGAAAATGGGGTGATTCCTTCAATTATCCAGATGTTTTGCCTCTATTAGTAAGGTTTGACTTTTTTCTTTTTTCATTAAGGTATTCTGGCAATATACATCATTTCAACAGAAATCACACACAAGAGGTAAATTTTTGTTTCATCTTCAAAGGCACATACCAGGACAAAAGAGAATGAAAGATAATATTTTAAAATAATTAAAAATTTTAAAAAATAGTGTTGGAAAATATAACTTCATCTGACAATAATTAAAAGAGAACTTCATCAACCACATTTCACTGAGTGTTTCAGGCTCCCTATCATTTATTCTCTGAAAATCACTCCCGGAGAAGACTACAGACACACTAATAATGTTAGGTACAGTTAATCTCATGGACAGGGGAGCCTGGTGGGCTACAGTCCATTTGGTTGCAAAAAGTCAGACATGACTGAAGCAACTTGGCACGCACCCATGCTGGGTCCTTAGTATATATACTGGAGGCACTAGGGTAAGTGACACATTATGTATGTGATTCTGTTAGATCCTCATATGAGGATTAAAAAGCATTAACCCATCAGTGCCCAAGGACCCTCTGTAGGCTTGAACTTTCAATTGAGTCATCAGAGAAATGAAAAAATTTCAATGAATAAATTCATAACCATTCAAAATGACTTGTCATTTGGCTATAATTATGCTCAAATCTTCTTTCCACAACCATAGCCTTTTTCTATCCCTTAACAAATATTATTCCAATAATTTCATTTTTCCCATGCTCACTGTCTTATAACATTAAGGTGAAGGAGTTATTGCAGTCTGGGCCCAGCACCAAGCTTGGCAGTTAGACCTTTGCCTATAGGTTTGAATCATGAATCTGGTTTATAAATTTAAAATTAATTTGTAATGGGTTTTGCTCTTCTGTCTTTTGATTCCTTCTTTGAATCCAGATATTTTCAAGTTTGAAACCATCCCTCCAGAATTTAAACTCCAAGGACAGTCTTTGTTCTTACTTCTATATTTTCAAACTAAAATTAATATTTATCCATAGAACTTTTCCTTTCTTTTCTAACTAGTATACATTGTGAATCTCTTATATTGCATAGTGTCAGACTGTTGAGTCATTTCTATGGTGGATCAACATTTTAGGCAATGGAATAACTTCTCTTATCATGTTGTGTGTAGCCTCTCAGTCCTGTCCAACTCTTTGTGAATCCGTGGACTGTAGCCCACCAGGTTCCTCTGTCCACGTGGACTCTCCAGGCAATAATACTGGAGTGGGTTGCCATGCCCTCCTCCAGGGGATCTTCCTAACCCAGGGAACAAACCCAGGTCTCCCACATTGCAGGTGGATTCTTTGTCTTCTGAGCCACCAGGGAAGCCCAATTATATTCTCAGTAAACAAGCCTCTCTTATTGGTCAGGAAAGCTCTGTTAACCGTGAGGCTCTGTGCTTTAAGGAGGAGGTTGCAGTTCAAGGTTGGGCAGTGTCTCAAGCAGCAGCCAATGGGAAATAATCTATACAGTTGAACCTCTATTACAGTCCCTGGGTCTCTTATTACTAGCGCTAGACCGCAGATTGTAATGCAAGAATGTTGGTGGTGGTTTGGTTTAATCACTAAGTCATGTCCAACTCTTGCGACCCTATGGACTATAGCCTGCTAGACTTCTCTGTCCATGGGATTCTCCAGGCAAGAATACCAGAGTGGGTTGTCATTTCCTTCTTCAGGGAATCTTCCCAACCCAGGAATCAAACCCAGGGCTCCTGCATTGCAGGCAGCTTCTTTACCGACTGAGCTCTAGAGAGGGTAGCCCAGCAGGCTCCTGTCTCCATGGGATTCTCCAGGCAAGAATACTGGAGTGGGTTGCCATTTCCTTCTCCACTTCTAACCTATACACACACATAAACATGCATACATACACACACCACTTCAGTTTTTCCTTCTGGGAAATGCTGCTGCTAAGTCACTTCAGTCGTGTCCAACTCTGTGCGACCCCATAGACGGCAGCCCACCAGGCTCCTCTGTCCCTGGGATTCTCCAGGCAAGAACACTGGAGTGGGTTGCCATTTCCTTCTCCAATGCATGAAAGTGAAAAGTGAAAGGGAAGTCACTCAGATGTGTATGACTCTTAACGATCCCATGGACTGCAGCCTACCAGGCTCTTCCATCCATGGGATTTTCCAGGCAAGAGGACTGGAGTGGGATGCCATTGCCTTCTCCGAAATACTTTCCCCTTTAAACTCCATTGTTCATGTAACCCACCTTTATATATGGTAACCCTCAATGGGACTGGCTCTAGGTTCCAAACTCCTTCCACCCAGCCCCCAAAGTGTTGCTTTTTATTGCATATGCACTGGATTGTTTTGACTTCTGTTAGATTGATATCACCTCATCTCCTCCCAGTGTCTCAATGACTTCAAAGAGCTATGCAGGCCACAGAGGTGAGCAGAGGTTGGGAGAGAGAGAGGGAATGGCCAGGATCTGGATATTTTAAAAATAATATTAGGTCCATTAAGAGAAGTGCACTCTTAGACAAACATCATTCCTATCTGATAAATAACCTCTTCAAAGACTGGGTGTGGAGGCTTAGAAGGGGCTCTGGATTGCTAATTAATGTCAGAGTATAAAAAGCAGATTTAAACAGGATTAAGATCACATTTCCATGATTGAAACATTACTATTTTATGTCAGGTGCATTTATCTCTGGCAAGAGTGTAATCTAAAGGATGTTCAAACATACGATATTGTAAATGAGGTCATAAATTGTGAGTGTGGTTTTACTATAATACAATCTAGAAATTCAAATGGATTGTTTCTTTTGGCAGCTTGTTTCAAGACTGTAAGACAATATAATTTATAAATCTCTCTCTTTTTCATGCACGTGTGAAATATATTCACAAATATATGTGTGCCTGGGAAATTTTATTAGTAACTTCACTGAGATGAACCATTAAACTACTGGCATTAAAAATTACATAAGTATTGAATTAAATCTTGTGAAACTAAACCATTTTTTGTATATTTTAAGCTTTAAGATGTATCAAGACTTTCTAATAATCCTGTATTGTATTTCCTTAAATGATTTTTTCACTTTAAAATAAATCTAAACCAGTGTGAATGTCTTTTGGATTTTGCTTGCTTCATATTAAAAAGAAAATGTTAACCTTATAATGCTGTGAAATGAATTTGTTGGGAAGATAGACTTTTCTTTCATTACTATAATGTATCCTACAAAACAATCAGCATCAGTCAAACTTGAGATCATTTGTCTTCTCTCACAGCTATTCTTATTCATTTCTTTTAAGGCTACTATCACTCTTTAATTTTGTACCCATTTGTTAGGATGTTTGAAAATCTGATTATACTGCAAATGTATCAGGGAACCAAAAGTATATTGGGTATTCCAACCCAGAGATTTTAATGTAGGGAAATGATTAAACAGATGTTGGAGAACTGAAAAGTCTAAAAATGAATACTATGGTAATTATTGCAAGAAACTGCTGTCATCTCTAGGGTTGGAGAAACAAATAAAGTAATTTGAGGTTATCAGAGAACGCAGATGTTTGGAGCAGTGGCTCTAATGAGTGGAGATTTCAGTCTCTCAAGAGGTCATTGCCCAGCTTCTGTGGGTAGTCTGAGGGTAATGAGACTGACTGTGAAAGTGTGGCCATTCTGGGAATCTGGAAAAAGTCTGGGCTCTGCATCATCTGCTATTGCCAGTGAGGACCTTTGCTGGCGCAATGCCAGTGACAGCATCAAGATACACAGAAAGAATTCAATCCCTTCTTCTTGTCTTCCAATATCCTTTAATGCCCCCTATTGGCATAGCCTAACATAGAACCAGTTACTAAAGCAAAAACACAGTTTGCAAAGTTCCATCATCTCTAATCAAAGAAATGGAAAAGTGGGTTTGTCACCAAAGAAAAACAGCTTAGCAGCTAGCATACGGGGTTGGCACAATAATGGCGCCTCCAAAATTATCCACATCCTAATCCCTGAAACCTGTATATATATTATTTTACATGGCAAAAGGGACCTTGCAGATGTATGTATTTTTAAGGGGATGAGATGAGGGGATTATCTTGAGTTATCTGGCTGGGTTCAAGAGGAGTACAGGAGCATCAGAGTCAGAGGAGGAGATAGGAAGACAGAAGTAGAAGACTGAGAGCTATTTAAAGATGCTGAACAGTAGTAAATAAGGTGTTGGATTTTAAGTATACACTGCTGAGTAGTGAATGAATGAAGTTTTCATTCTTTTTCAAAACAAATTTACCAAACATTTCTCTTATATTTTTAATAAGAGTTTTAACTCATGACAATTAAGAAAATGATACTTTATTTTTCCCTCTTCAAAGACAGGCAGGATAGAGCTTAGAGTAAATTGTACAGACACTGTCAATTAGGTGCTCAATAAATATTGTCAGCTAACAAATACCTCTTTTTTCATGGTGATTACTTCCTCTAAGAAGTTTGAGTTTAATGGATTTTTTTTTTTTTTTCAGGAGAAAACTGCTCACTGAACTCAACAAAGTTGTTCCCTGCTGTTGGGAGATCAGAAACATGTCCATAATCCTTCAGTTCTGTCACTTGTGTGGGCTGATTCTTGAGCAAACTCAGCTCTTAAAGAGAGAAAAAACAGTCATGTGATGGCCTTTAACTTTGAAAAAAAAAAAAATGTGTCTGTGCTGGGGGTGGGAGAAATGCATGAGAACTAAAAAAAAAAAAAAAAAAAACTTTGTTTTTGTTCAGTCCCTAAGTTTTGTCTGACTCCTTGTGACCCCATAAGCTGCAACACGCCAGCCTCCTCTATCCTCCACTATCTCCTGGAGTTTGCTCAGATTCATGTCCATTTAATCAGTGATAGTATCTAATCATTTCATCCTCTGCCATTTCCTTCTCCTTTTGCCTTCAAATCTTTCCCAGCAACAGGGTGTTTTCCAATGAGTCAAATCTTCTCATCAGGTGGCCAAGATATTGGAGATTCTACTTCAGCATCAGTGCTTCCAATTGAATACTCAGGGTTGATTTCCTTTAGGATTAATTGGTTTGATCTCCTGTAGTTCAAGAAACTCTCAGGAATCTTTTCCAGCACCATAGTTCAAAAACATTAATTCTTCGGTGCTCAGCCTTCTATATGGTCCAACTCTCACATTCGTACATGACTACTGGAAAAACCATGGCTTTTTCTATGCAAAACAAAGATTATACGGGCCTTTGTCAGCAAAGTGATGTCTCTGGTTTTTAATACTGTCTAGGTTTGTCACAATTTTTTTCCAAGAAGCAACCATCTTTTAATTTCAGGCTGTGGTCACCATCCACAGTGATTTGGGAGACCAAAAAAATAAAACCTGTCACTACTTCCACTTTTTCCCCTTCTATTTGCCCTAAACTGACGGGACCGGATGCCATGATCTAAATTTTTTTTGTGTTGAGTTTCAAGGCAGCTTTTTTCTGCTTCCTCTTTCACCCTCATCAATTAATACGAATTGAGGAATTCACTGGTTGGTCAGCAGTCTATGTCTTTTAAACGAGATGCTATTTTGAGTTGTTGGCTATATGTTGCTTTCAGCCAAGATGATAAAAATGAAATAGGATACTCTAAATTTCTTCACCCAAAGAAAGCAAAAAAAATAAATTTTGCTACTTTCTTTTTGTCCTGTTCCCCTACCACCTGAAGTCCCAAGTAAGGTTGTCGATGAATACTAGGGTCAGTTTTCACAATCTGATATGGATCATTTTGAGTCTGAGAGAGAATTGGCTTTACTGTATTCACGTAGGTCTCCTTTAATATTTTAAATTAGCCTTATAATTATCAATGTAAATATTATATCCACAAAACAACAACAGGTGACTCTACCTTGTGGAATTGATTAAATACCTATAAATTAGCTCAACTCATCTGCTAAGGCTGCATAACCTCATAAATTAGCTCAACTCGTCTACTAAGACTGCATAACCTCATGCTTAAATATTTGTTTTAATTGTAAATGGAATGAATTTGAATTCCTTTGAGTTTTATTTTTATTGTAAATCTCTTATCTTCTTTCTCTTCTGATATCCAATAGATAACTATAATTTTCACTTCATCATTTTTATCATGTCAGTCTACCTTGAATCTAATGGAAATATTCAAGGAGAAAAAAACATGATATTAAATCTAACTCTCAGAAAAATTTACTATATTTTTAGCAGACAAGGGACGGTGCCTCTTGAGTACTTTATTAGCACTTTATTAAATATTGTGTGGTATGCTTTACTTTGAATTCTCATTGTGTCTCTGCAGCTCCAGGAAACAAGAGCAGACCCCACAGCAGCAATCCTTTTAAAGAGAATTTTTATTGATTAACATTCAATCAAGTCAAGTGTTCCCAGCATGTTAAAATATAATGATGCTTGCTATACACACAGTTGGAGGATGCCATGAGCAGGAAATTTTTACTTGCCCAATTAATCATCCCTTCTTCCTCTGTGAGGTTTCAGTCCAGGATAGCTGGGCTCATTGATAAAACTCACATCCCTTTATGACCAAGTTGCAGCTAGAATCACAGAATTGTGGAATTAAGCATTTCTACAAGTAAAGCACAGTTCTGTAAATTACCTTCTTTAACAGATTTCTCCTGTAAAATCAGACCAGTGTTTATACAAGGGAGAAAAATCTCACACTGGGCTAAGTCAAAAATTATTGACGATGAAGGAGAGTTTGTGTTGAATAAAGAGAACAATCTATTTTTTTACAACCAGAGAGCTGAGGTCTACCTCTAACAGGTCCCACTTTCCTGACAAAGGATCTTTCTTAGATTTCTTTATGTAAGTTAGGGTATTCCTTAGCTTTATAACTCCAGATCTCAAGTGCTGTGTGCCCAAGAATAGTGATAAGAGTTGCAGAGTCTGACAGACATATAGCTCCACCAGTTGGGAAAATTATCTACATATTTTGTGCATACATATATAGCTTAACTTCTATGCTTCTGGATCATGATTTGTCAACACATTTTAGGTAATTGTAGAAAATCAGAAAATATATGATATAGGATTTGAGGGGAATGATAGAATCATTCTTTGTCTTGATTCAGTTCAGTTCAGTCTCTCAACCATGTCTGACTCCTTGCAACCCCATGAACCGCAGCATGCCAGGCCTCCCTGTCCACCACCAACTCCCAGAGTCCACCCAAACCCAGGTCCATTGTGTCGGTGATAATATCCAACCATCTCATCCTCTGTCATCCCCTTCTCCTCCTGTCCTCAATCCCTCCCAGCATCAGGGTCTTTTCCAATGAGTCAACTCTTCTCATCAGGTGGCCAAAGGATTGGAGTTTCAGCTTCAACATCAGTCCCTCCAATGAATACCCAGGACTGATCTCCCTTAGGATGCACTGGTTGGATCTCCTTGCAGTCCAAGGGACTCTCAAGAGTCTTCTCCAACACCGCAGTTCAAAAGCATCAATTCTTCAGCACTCAGCTTTCTTTATAGTCCAACTCTCACATCCATACATGACCACTGGAAAAACCATAGCCTTGACTAGACAGAACTTTGTTGGTAAAGTAATGTCTCTCTTTTTTAATATGCTATCTAGGTTGGTCATAACTTTCTTTCCAAGGAGCAAGCATCTTAATTTCATGGCTGCAATCACCATCCTCAGTGATTTTGGAGCCCGGAAAAATAAAGTTAGCCACTTTTCCCCTGTTTCCCCAAGTATTTGCCATGAAGTGATGGGACCGGATGCCATGATCTTAGTTTTCTGAATGTTGAGCTTTAAGCCAACTTTTTCACTCTCTTCTTTCACGTTCATCAAGAGGCTCTTTTGTTCTTCTTCACTTTCTGGCAGGAGACTTAAGCCCAAAACCTGAGAACACCAGAAAACTCCTGACTACAGGGACCATTAAGTAATAAGAGACCATCCAAAAGCCCATACCTACACTGAAACCAACCACCACCCAACAGCCAATAAGTTCCAGAGCAAAACATACCATGCAAATTCTCCAGCAACGCAGGAACATAGCCCTGAGCATCAACATACAAGCTGACCAAAGTCACACATAACACATAGACCCATCTCAAAACTCACTACTGGACACTCCATTGCACTCCAGAGAGAAGAAATCCAGTTCCATGCACCAGAACACCAACACAAGCTTCCCTAACCAGGAAACCTTGACAAGCCAATTGTCCAACCCCACCCACTGGGTGAAACCTCCACAATAAAAAGGAACCACAGACCACCAGAAAACAGAAAGCCCACTCCAGACACAGCAATCTAAACAAGATGAAAAGGCAGAGAAATACCCAACAGGTAAAGGAACATGAAAAATGCCCACCAAGTCAAACAAAAGAGGAGGAGATAGGGAATCTACCTGAAAAAGAATTTAGAATAATGATAATAAAAATGATCCAAAATCTTGAAAGCAAAATGGAATTACAGATAAATAGCCTGGAGACAAAGATTGAGAAGATACAAGAAATGTTTAATAAGGACCTAGAAGGAATAAAAAAGAGTCAATTAAAAATGAATAATGCAATAAATGAGATAAAAAACACTCTGGAGGGAACCAAGAGTAGAATAATGGAGTCAGAAGATAGGATAAGTGAGGTAGAAGGTAAAATGGTGGAAATAAATGAAGCAGAGAGGAAAAAAGAAAAAATAATCAAAAGAAATGAGGACAACTTCAGGGACCTCTGGGACAATGTGAAATGCCCCAACATTTGAATTATACGAGTCCCAGAAGAAGACAAAAAGAAAGGCCGTGAGAAAATACTCGAGGAGATAATAGCTGAAAACTTCCCTAAAATGGGGAAGGAAATAGTTACACAGGTCCAAGAAACCCAGAGAGTCCCAAACAGGATAAACCCAAGGCGAAACACCCCAAGACACATATTAATCAAATTAACAAAGATCAAACACAAAGAACAAATATTAAAAGCAGCAAGGGAAGAACAACAAATAACACACAGAGGGATTCCCATAAGGATAACAGCTGATCTATCACTTTCTGCCATAAGGGTGGTGTCATCTGCATATCTGAGGCTATTGATATTTCTCCCGGCAATCTTGATTCCAGCTTGTGCTTCCTCCAGTCCAGCGTTATCTTGTTTGGGTGGTGGTTATACACAACTGCATGTGTTAGCCAGAAATTGAAGAACCGAGCACTTAAAAAAAGAGAGGAATTTTGTTAAATAAAAAATTATACCTTACTAAAACAATGGAGAAAAATAAAGCGAATAGTGTAGGAAATAGTGATAGTTCGTAAGATGTATTTTTAGTCATTTCGGATGCTGAGTGAACTTACAGAGAACTGAATTTTTCTAATAAGCCTCCTTCTTAGAGTTAAGCCCTAAATATTACACTTTTTAAGGGACACTTCCCAGGTGTTTGAGATGGCCGTTATGCACTTGTCTCCCTTCTCTGATGATTTAATAAGTTTTTCTGACATTCTCTAAACCTAAAGCAAATTGTGTTTACCTTTTTTTCATAAGCTCCCTACTTTCATCACAGGGGTCTATTATTTTGGGAAAATATAACAATATCTCCATGTGATCCTTGCCCATTGTATGACCAGCTACCTCATAGAATGGTGTGTTGAATATCTCCTGTATAAATGTCAAGAATTGCAAAGTTTTGGGCAAATATGAGGGGGAGAAAAAAGGGAAGGGAAAGGACACCTCTAGTTCAAACTCTCAAATTTGAGAGTTCAAAAGCAAAAGATTGTGAAAGTCCAACCTTACCAACCATAGAAATTGCAGTAGAGAGACTAAAGCATGTGTCCTAATCCCAATTCCCCCACTTACTTGGTGACCTTGAGTGGATCCCCAGTGGATATGGCGCCTGCTTTATAGAAATATACAGACTTCCCTGGTGGCATAATGGGTAGAAATCCACCTGCCAATGCAGGGGATGTGGGTTTGATCCCTGGTCTGGGAAGATCCCACATGCCAAAGAGCAACTAAGCCCATGTGCCACAACTACTGAGTCTGCATGCTCCAACTACTGAAGCCCATGCACTACAGCCTGTGCTCCGCAACAAGAGAGGCCACCACAGTGAGAAGCCCGCACACCTCAGTGAAGAGTAGCCCTGACTCTCCTCAGCTAGAGGAAGTTTGCATGCAGCCGCGAAGACCCTCTGCAACCACAAAATAAAAAAATAAGTGGAAATTCATGAGGACCAAATGAGACAATGTGTATAGAAGCATGCTGAATTTTAACATCTCATATAAATATGAAATAATATTAAGTATGAATGTACACTGGACAAAGAGTTACTATATTACTCTTTGCAATAACTCATCCCTAAAAATCACTTTTTTGCTTGCTTTTGAAAGCAATCTGTGAGATTTCAATTGGTCAACATATGATCACAAATACTAACGTGCCTCCCTTTACAATTTGAGATGAATAAGAGGCTGAGACAGGCATGATCAAACAGAGCTCTTATTTTAATCATTATAGATTATGACACCAAAGACCAGAAGTTTATGATGATTTCTTAGTTCAGCTCAGCATCTGAGCCAGCATCTACATGGAGCAAGCTTAAGGCAACAGAAAGCAAAGACAGAGCTCTTTGGCCGTTAATCTCATCCATTTTACATAACAAAGTTTGAGAATGTGATAAAAATTTTAAACACCAGGGTTGAAATAGTCTTTCAGTTATTGAACACATTTTTCTATCTGAATGGATTACAAGTAATTTTCTAATGTCCTAAAATAGATTACTTGGACTTCCCAGGTGGCTCAGGGGTAAAGAATTTGTCTGCCAAAGCAGGAGCCACAGGAGACACAAGCTCTATCCCTGGATTGGGAAGAGCCTCTGCAGAAGGAAATGGCATGAGAATCCCACAGACAGAGGAACCTGGTGGGCTACAGTCCATGGACCGTAGTCCAGTCCATAGGCTACAGTCACAAAGAACCGGGCAGGACTGAGCAACTGAACACACACACACACACACACACATACACACAGTGGTAGTCTACTAACAATGCCTAAAAACCTATCATAAGAAAGAGGGATGGAACTGCTTTTTTGTGAATAATGGACAAAAGGCAAAGGATGGTGGTTTTGTCAGTCCGTGCCAGAGGCATCTTTCAGGGATCTGCTGGTGAGAAAAGGAAAGGCTAACTGCCAAAAGTTTTATTCTGGTTGTTATAGGCGACTGGACTACAGAGAGTTCAGCTGGGTGCCTGAGGCTGCTTAGAGTTCTGCTGTCTTTAAGGTGTTAATGTCTGTTTGGTACCAGTTGAGACAACCACAGGAGCTGAAGGGCTGCTAGCTCTGAAGCCTGATGCTCAGAGTGTTAGCTGACCTCTAGTGAACCTAGCCCAGCACAGACCTCAGTATACACTGCCTGCTGTTTCACTGCAGGGAGCTATAACCTGGTGGTCTGCTCCAGAGATGGGAGAATTTGGGACTCGTGTTCTAGCTTTTGCCTTATATTATTTTACCTTATTTGATTATGTTCTTTTCACTAATGATTTTACTTTCACTAAAATCTAATTTTTAATTTTTCTTACTTTTGTATTGCAATACTGTAACACATGTAGAGTGTACTCATCTTGATGATATGGATAGAAGTGTTTTCACATATGCATCTATGTGGATAACCACCACTGAATTAAACATAGAATAGTACCAGCATTGGAGGAATTTCTGTCAAGTTCTCCCAGTGATTACACTCCCCCAAATAAATGCTATTCTGACGTCTGTTGCAAATATGTTGGTTTTACCAGTTTTGAACCAAATGTAAATAAAATCAGAACTATGGCATTTTTTTGATCTGGTTTCTTAAAGCATAACTATTTTGCTTTTCATCCATGTTGTTCACCAGTAGTTTATGGGTTTTTTTATTGCCTATATCTATTCCATTGTATGAACGTGCCATGGTTTTTCATTCATTATCCTGATAGATGTTTTGTTGCTTCTCATTTTTAGCAACTATGAATAGTAATTCTATTAATATTCATGTACAGATTTTGGCAAACATATGTTTCTATTTATTGTATAACTAAGAGCAAAATTCCTGAATTATAGGAATGCAGATTTAGTAGAAACTATAAATTTTCCAAATTTGCTTATACTCACACCAACAGTAGTTGACAATAAGACTTCATACTATATGTCCTTTGACTTTTTACCATTTTAGTGGCTATGAAATCTTATTCTGTTGTGGTTTTAAGAATTATATTTTTTGGTGAGTAATAATGAGTGCTGAAAAATTGATGCTTTTGAACTGTGGTGTTGGAAAAGACTCTTAAGAGTCCCTTGGATTGCAAGGAAATCCAACCAGTCCATCCTAAAGGAGATCAATCCTGGGTGTTCATTGGAAGGACTGGTGCTGAAGCTGAAACTCCAATACTTTGGCCACCTGATGTGAAGAGTTGACTCATTGGAAAAGACCCTGATGCTGGGAGGGATTGGGGGCAGGAGGAGAAGGGGACGACAGAAGATGAGATGGCTGGATGGCATCACCGACTCGATGGACATGAGTTTGAGTAAACTCTGGGAGTGGTGATGGACAGAGAGGCCTGGCGTGCTGCGATTCATGGAGTTGCAGGGTCAGACACGACTGAGTGACTGAACTGAACTGAATGAGGAAGGCATGGCAACCCACTCCAGTATTCTTGCCTGGAGAACCCCCATGGACAGAAGAGCCTGGCGGGCTACAGTCCATGGGGTCACAAAGAGTCGGACATGACTGAGCGACTAAGCACAGCACAATAGTATTAATTAGATTTTGATATATTTGCTGGTTATTTGGATATACTATTTCACGATATGCTTGAAATTTTAAAAAATACATGATTTTTTTTATGTTATATTAATTTGCAAGAACTCTCAATATATTCAGGATACCGGTCCTTTATCAGATATCTTCTTCAGTATATGGCTTGTCTTTTTATTCTCATACCAATTTATATCTTTCAATGAATCTAAAATTGTGATTTAATTGAAGTTCAGAGTATCAGGATTTGAGGGATTTTTATTGAAGTATATTTGCTGTACATTATTAGATAAGTTATAGGCATGCAATAGAGAGATTTACAGCTTTTAAAGGATATATATTCCATTTATAGTTGTTATAAATATCAGCTGTCTTTTCCACATTGTACAATATATGCTTGTAGCTTATTTTATACCTAATAGTTTGTACCTTTTACTCCCATACCCTTAAAAATTGTCCCTCCCACCTCCCCTCTCCCCACTGGTAACCACTTTTTCTCTATATCTGTGAGTCAGCTTCTTTTTTGTTCTATTCATTAGTTTGCTGAATTTTTTAGGTTTCACATATAAGTCATGTTATACAATATTTGTTTTTCTCTGTCTGGCTTATTTCACTTAGCATAATGCTTTCCAAGTCCATTCATATCCCTGCAAATGGCAAAATTTCATCCTTTCTTATGGCTGAGTAGTATATCATTGTGTGCATTATGTGTGTATGGTATGTATACATATATACACACATATAAATACCATACCACATATATATATATATACACACACACACATATATACCATACACACATACATACATTCATATACCTATATATCCCGTATCTTATTTTTTAAATTTTAATAACACATTTTATTTAACCTACATATAAAACATGGTATTTCAACATGTATCAGCATAACTATTAATAATGTACTTTATATTCTTCTTTTCATTTGAAGTCTTCAAAATCTGGTGTGTATTTTACACTTTCAGCATCTCAGTTAATCCTGGCCACATTTCAAGTGATCAATAGCCACGTGTGGCTAGGAGCTCGTCTTCTTTAACCATTTATCTGTTGATGGACTCAAGTTGTTTCTACATCTTGGCAATTATAAACAGTGATGCTGTCTATGAACATTGAGGTGCATGTATCTTTTCAAATTAGTATTTTGGGGGTTTTTTTGGCTATATACTCAGGAGTAGAATTGTTGGGTCATGTGGTAGTTCTATTTTTTGGTTTTTTGAAAAACCTATGTATGTGTTTTCCACAGTGGCTATATCAATTTACATTCCCACCAACAGCATACAAGGGTTCCCTTCTCTCCATATTCTCACCAACACTTGTTATTTGTGTTCTTTTTGAAATAGCCACTCTGACTATATCACCTCAGGTCTGAGGTGATATCTCATTGTGGTTTTGATTTGCATTTCCCCAATGATTAATGAGGTGAGCCATCTTTTCATGTATCTGTTGGCCATCTACATTTTCTCTTAGGAGAAATGTCTATTCAATTCCTCTGACCATTTTTAAACTGGATTGTTTGTTTGGGGGTGTTTTTCCTTTTTTGGGATTTTCAATGAGTGCTTTATTTACCTTGTAAGAAATCTATGTCTACTGTAAGGTTAAAAACACATCTTCTATTGTCTTCAGGAAGCTTCATCTTTCCTTCACATATAGACCTATACTCCATCTCAAATTAATTTTTTGTACACTGCAATATAGGGGGCAAACTTCATTTTCCATGTGAATATTTAAAAATAGCATTATTTAATGCAAAGACTATTCTTCTCCCACTGAACTTCAGTGACACTTTTATAATAAATCAAGAGGCTGTATACATGTAAGTCTATTTCTTGACTTCTAATTCTATCTAATTGGTCTATTTGTCTCTCATTGCATAATACCCTACAGTCTTAATTACTAGAGATTTATAGTAAGTATTGAAATCTGATAGTGTGGAGCCCTCCAGCTCTGAACTTCTTCAATATTGACTAAGTTTTTTAAGATCCTTTCATTTCCATATTAATTTTAGAATCAGTTTGTCAATTTCTACACAAAAATTTTCTAGAACTCTGAATGGGGTTACATGGAATTAATAGATTGATTTACAGAAAATGATACCTTAAAAATATTAAATCTTCTAATCCACAAACTTGATATATCTCTCTATTTCCTTGGGTCTTCCTTAATTTCTTTTAGCAACACTTTATAATTTTAATTATAGATTTAATTATAACTTTTCCTGACTCTGTGTTTGATAAATTCACTTTCTTCATGTTCATTACACCGTGTTAAACTTCTTCCATCCTTCACACTCCCTGGAGGAAAGTCACACACACACACACACACACACACAAAACAATTTATAACCAGCCCTTCAACTAGAGTCTGGGCATCTCAACCAGTATCTAGAAGAACAGATAATATTTTAAAGTCCCAGTCCCTTAACTCCAAATCTTATACCTAACTTCTGCCAGAGGGAGTCATCTGCTATCCCAGTCAGGAAGGCTGAGGGAAAGGAAGATAGTAGTACAGAAGAAAAGCAAAGGAGGAAGGAGGTTTAGGAATGAGAAAGGACGCAAAAAGTGATGGAGATCAGGGCAGCAATTCAGTTGTTAATGTATAAAGCGCTTGTAATCAGCCACTTGAGAGAAAGCATAGACACTGCCTCTCACTCTTAGCCCCTGCCAGCCCCAGCACATCCCTCCCTCACTCTTGGATGTTCACCTAGCTCAACTTTTTTCTCTCCTGCCTAGGGTCAGGAAAGACGATGCAGAGATAGGAATGAGGTCATTCTGATAGAGGGCTTAAACTATTGACCAAAATTCTATGGTTTCTTAGAATTATTTGTAGGTTGCAATTATTTCTGCTTCCCATGACCACAGTAACATGAGCTAAACTCTTATCAGTTCAGTTCAGTCGCTCAGTCGTGTCCAACTTTTTGCAAACCCATGAATCAAATAGAGTTTATTTTTCATAAAAATTCTTTGAAACTAGGACCAGTAGCTCCCAGACCAGCTGGCTGTGTCCATCTCATTATTTTACACCACATATCTTTAACTCCATTTTTCCACCATTTTTTTTCAAGTCATTCAACTTTCATTCAGCCATTATTGACTGGAGGTGAAGCAGTGATAAATCATCTCAAGGTTCTGCTCTCATAGAATTCATGTTTCACTTGAGGAAGCAGACTGTAAGTAATGCTACAAAAATATAAAATGCAACAAGAAGGTTGGAATATATGCTACACAAAAGATAAAGGAGCGGGTATTTGAAGACAGGCCTAGGCAAAGTGAGGATAAGGCCACACACTGTGGTGTGAATTCTCTGCAGAGGGCACAGCAATGATCCCCCACTTATTTTCAGAAATATTTCTGAAGAGGGACAATTTTTCTGTAATTTCAAAGAATCTAGCTATTTTCTTAACCACCGTACAAGCCAAGGAAGATAGCACATTTTCTTTCTCATCATCTTCCAGAATCCTAAAGGTCAGATTCTGATGAAAGTCTAATAGCAGGAGAGCTTCCTTAACCATCTAACATATGATCTCTGGAATCATAGTGCCTTTACTCTCTGTGATGATGCAACAAAAGTTTTTAATTAAAATGCCTCATTTGGTGACTGCCAAGTACCCTGCTCAGATTGCCAGCCAAAGCTCAGCTCCAATCAAGTTCCTGGTTCACTTTTAAATTGATGCTTTCCTTTAGCCTGGTAGTTTTAAATTCAGTTATCTAACAGCCAGTGCCACATAGTTAACAGGAAAATGGAATACTCAGCTAGGTAACTATTTCCACGAAATAAGAAAGGTGAAAAGAAGAAAAGGAAAGATATAGCCATCTGAATGCAGAGTTCCATAAATTACCACTGAGAGATAAGAAAGCCTTCCTCAGTGATCAGTGCAAAGAAATAGTGGAGGGAAAAAAAAAAGAACAGGAAAGACTAGAGATCTCTTCAAGAAAATTAGAGATACCAAGGGAATATTTCATGCAAAAATGGGAACAATAAAGGACAGAAGAGTATGGACTTAATAGAAGCAGAAGATATTAAGGAGAGGTGTCAAGAAAACACAGAAGAACTATACAAAAAAGATCTTAATGACCCAGATAACCATGATCGTGTGATCACTCACCTAGAGCCAGGCATCCTGGAATGCAAAGTCAAGCGGGCCTTACCAAGCTTCACTATGAACAAAGATAGTGGATATGATGGAATTCCAGTTGGGCTATTTCAATTCCTAAAAGATGATATTGTTAAAGTGTTGCACTCAATATGCCAGCAAATTTGTAAAATTCAGCAGTGGCCACAGAACTGGAAAAGGTCAGTTTTCATTTCAATCCCAAAGAAAGGAAATGCCAAAGAATGTTCAAACTACCGCACAATTGAACTCATCTCACTTGCAAGCAAAGAAATGCTCAAAATTCTCCAAGCTAGGCTTCAACAATACATTCACTGAGAACTTCTAGATGTTCAAGCTGGATTTACAAAAGGCAGAGGAATCAGAGATCAAATTGCCAACATCTGTTGGATCATCGAAAAAGCAAGAGAGTTCCAGAAAAACATCTACTTCTGCTTTATTAACTATGTCAAAGCCTTTGACTGTGTGGATCACAACAAACTGGAAAATTCTTCAAGAGACGGGAATGCCAGACCCCCTTACTTGCCTCCTGGCAAAACTATATGCAGGTCAAGAAGCAATAGTTAAAACTGGACATGGAACAACAGGCTGGTTCCAAATTGGGAAAGGAGTACATAAAGGCAGTATATTGTCACCTTGCTTATTTAACTTATATGCAGAGTACATCATGAGAAATTCTGGGCTAGGAGAAGCACAAGCTGGAATCAAGATTTCCAGGAGAAATATCAATAACCTCAGATGCACAGATGGCACCACCCTTATGGCAGAAAGTGAAGAACTAAAGAGCCTCTTGATTAAAGTGAAAGAGGAGAGTGAAAAAGCTGGCTTAAAACTCAACATTCAAAAAACTAAAATCACAGCAACCAGCCCCATCACTTCATGGCAAATACATGAGGAAACAAGGGAAACAGTGACAGACTTTATTTTCTTGGGCTCCAAAATCACTGCAGATGGTGACTGCAGCCATGAAATTAAAAGATGCTTGCTCTTTGGAAGAAAAGCTATGACCAACCTAGACAGCATATTAAAAAGCAGAAATATTATTTTGCTGACAATGTCTGTCTAGTCAAAGCTATAGTTTTTCCAGTAGTCATGTATGGATGTAAGAGTTGAAACATAAAGAAAGCTGAGTACTGAAGAATTGATGCTTTTGAACTGTGGTGTTGGAGAAGACTTTTGAGAGTCCCTAGGCTGCAAAGACATCAAACCAGTCAATCCTAAAGGAAATCAGTCCTGAATATTCACTGGAAGGACTGATGCTAAAGCTGAAACTCCAATACTTTGGCCACCTGATGCGAAGAACTGTCTCACTGGAAAAGACCCTGATGCTGAGAAAGACTGAAGGCAGGAGAAGGGGATGACAGAGGATGAGATGGTTGGATGGCATCACTGACTTGATGGACATGAGTTTGAGCAAGCTCTGGGAGCTGGTGATGGACAGGGAAGCCTGGCATGCTGTAGTCCGTGGGTTTACAAAGAGTCGGACACAACTGAATGACTGAACTGAACTGAAAAAAGGTGAAGGTAATGCTATGGAATCAGAATTCACAATACCAGGCCTTAAAGAGAAAGATAATTAAAATAGAAAGACAAAATTTCCAAGAGAGTTGACTTGTCATGTCATAGACTGTGGTCAATTTATGTGTTTGATTAAAGCTTTTAATAAGAACTTGCAAAGAAACACTAGTAAGGCAATAGTAATAAAGTTAACTCAGGGAAGGACCTTTCTCCTCCTCCATATGATGCTTTAAAATTTGTGAGTCTGTCTCTCTGTCTTCTCTGGAAGAGTCAGGGGGAATTTTCTATTTCCCAAACTTCTTCAAGTGTCTCAGTGATAGGTTGTACAAAAATGGGTGGATTTGCCTAATTAACGAGTGGCTAAAAAGCACTTTGAAAATCCTGTCATCAAAGGACTGATTTAAGTGAAAGGATCATTAGATTATATATTTATAGTCAAGTAAGATGAAAAGGATAATGATGGGAAGAGATATAGTAGTTAATCAGGAAGCCCGTGAATGATTCCTTGTCCAAAGTAATAGTTACTGTCAACAAGCACATTCAGATCATTTTCTCAAAGGAGGTTCTGAGCGGTTCTACAGCAAGGTGAGTCTCTATCTCAATAGATGTTCTTTCATAATATGTTAAAATAAATCTCACTTACAGGTATTAATTGCATCGGGAAACATAATAATAATTGGTACCATTTGCTGAGAACTGAACTAAGTAGTTTCTGCATGCATTTCATTTACAGCCCACCACAACACTCTCAGGCAGGTTTTACTCTGGGAAATTGTAGTGTCCATCCACAGCTATTGAGTCTTAGGAAAAGGATTTAAATCCATCTCAAACTCTATAGTCTATTCCTCCAAACATTGCACTATATTGCCATAAGAGCCCTCATTTTCTTTTTCAGTTCCTTACTTTCTGTCCCCATAACATTTTCTATTTATGTTTATAGACCAGGGACAAGATATAGGCCATCTCCAGGGTGATGCACACCACTTCTCTTCTGTGTTATTCTAAATGCTCTAAAACATTCTAGAGAATACTTTGTACATTGGGGATTGCTTTTCTAACATATTAGTTTCAGAATTCAATAATGCATATAATATTGTGTTACAAAGATAACACATTTTCCTTTGGGGCATAGTGTTATTGAGACACTTTGCCGTGAAAAAAATTAAAAGCTATTACAGCTAACAACATGAGGAGAAAATAAAGGCAAGTAAATTTTTGGCAAGATATTTTTATAACTATCAGAAATTCTCTGTGATATGTGTCCTTCTACGTTCAACCAGTTCATCAGGATTTTCTTCACCAAGTATACAGGCACTTAGGTAACTCCTTTTACCACTCAGTCTGGGAACATGGTCAGTATTAGATGTGAGTCCCAATGGATGAGTCCCTATATAGTAGCATCACAGTTACTACAGTCTCAATGTTCGTATAGTCTCCAAATTACCCTTTTACTATCTTTATTTTCAATAACCTCAGATATTCAGATGTCACCACCTTTATGGCAGAAAGCAAAGAAGAACTAAAGATTCTCTTGATGAAAGTGAAAAAGGAGAGTGAAAAAGCTGGCTTGAAACTCAACATTCAAAAAACTAAGATCATGGCATCTGGTCCCATTACTTCCTGGCAAGTAGATGCAGAAACAAAGGAAATAGTGACAGACTTTATTTTCTTGGGTTCCAAAATCACTGCAGATGGTGACTGCAGCCATGAAATTAAAAGACACTTGCTCCTTGAAAGAAAAGCTATGACCAACCTAGACAGCATAGTAAAAAGCAGAGAAATTACTTTGCCAACAAAGGTTCGTCTAAGTCAAAGCTATGGTTTTTCCAGTAGTCATGTATGGATATGAGAGTAGGACTATAAAGAAAGCTGAGTGCTGAAGAATTGATGCTTTTGAACTGTGGTATTGGAGAAGACTCTTGAGAGTCCCTTTGACTGCAAAGAGATCAAACCAGTCAATCCTAAAGGAAATCAGTCCTGAATATTCATCGGAAGGACTGATGCTGATGCCACAGCTCCAAGGCTTTGGCCACCTAATGTGAAGAACTGACTCATTGGAGAAGACCTGGATACTGGGAAAGATTGAAGACAGGAGGAGAAGGGGACGACACAGGATGAGATGGTTGGATGATATCACCGTCTCGATGGACATGAGTTTGAGCAAGCTCTGGGAGTTGGTGATGGACAGGGAAGCCTGGCATGCTGCAGTCCATGGGGTTGCAAAGAGTTGGACACGACTGAGTGACTGAACTGAACTGATTTATTTTATATTTGAGTGTATTTGCATTACAATGTTGTGTTAGTTTCTGCTTGTACAACAGTGTGAATCAACCATATGTATACATAGATCAGTCCTGGGTGTTCACTGGAAGGACTGATGCTGAAGCTGAAACTCCAGTACTTTGGCCACCTCATGCGAAGAGCTGACTCATTGGAAAAGACCCTGATGCTGGGACAGACTGGGGGCAGGAGAAGGGGACGACAGAGGATGAGATGGCTGGATGGCATCACCGACTCGATGGACATGGGTTTGAGTAAACTCCGGGAGTTTGTGATGCACAGGGAGGCCTGGCGTGCTGCAATTGATGGTGTCACAAAGAGCTGGACACGACTGAGTGACTGAACTAAACTGAACTGAACTGATGAACCTCCCTCTGGCCACCCTCCTTCACCCTACTATCTTTATGTGGGAGCTACAGTTTCCACTTCTTGTTTTGAGTTCAGTTCTTATTTTCATGAGACTACTTTGCAGGTTCCCCTAGGAAGCATTAGGATCAATCAATCTTTAGACAGTCAAATTATGTAGAACCCAGCAGAGATCACAACAGTGTGGAACAGGGAGTCAGAATTGGTATGTCCTCCCTGGAGTTTACATTACTGCATCAGGGAAGTGAAAGTGAAAGCAACTTAGTCATGTCCCACTCTTTGGGACCCCATGGACTATACAGTCCATGGAATTCTCCAGGCCAGAATACTGGAGTGGGAAGCCTTTCCCTTTTCCAGAGGATCTTCCCAACCCAGGGATCAAACCCAGGTCTCCTGCATTACAGGCAGATTCTTTACCAGCTGAGCCACAAGGGAAGCCCAGGAATACTGAAGTGGGTAGCCTATCCCTTCTCCAGCAGATATTCCCGACCCAGGAATTTAACCGGGGTCTCCTGCATTGAAGGCAGATTCTTTACCAGCTGAGCTATCAGGTAAGCCCCAGCATCAGGGAGACAAACAATAAACACAAAAACTACGTAGAATATATAATATATCAGGTGGTGTGATATTTTCTGTATTCATTTGCCAGGGCTGCCATAATAATGTGCCACAAACTAGGTATCTTCAAGCAATAAAAATGTATCTTCTCCCAGTCTGGAGTTAGAAGTTGAAAATCAAGGCATTGCTTAGTTTACAGGTACATCAGTCCAGTCTCTGCTTCTGTCATCACAAAACGTTCTTCCTGAATGTCTCCGTCTTCCTATGGTGTCTTATTATAAAAAACACACATCTTATTGGATCATAGCCCATTCTAATGACATCATCTTCGTTTAAGTAAATCTACAGACATTATTTTCAAATAAAATCACATCCCTAGGTACTGTAGGAGAGGACTTTTAATACAACCTTCTAGGGACACAATTCAACCCATAACAGATGCTATGAGGAAAATAAATCAGAGAAAATCAACACAACATGTGTATACATAGGAAATACAAATCGGATGCACTATTAAATAGAGTAACCAAAAGAAATCTCACTGAAAAGGAGATATTTGAATAAAGATCTGAAGACAGGGGAGCCAGCTAGTGGATGATTGGACAAGAACACATACCAAGGCTTCATGGAATGTACCATACATCTTCAAAGAACAGCAAGGAGGATAGCATGGCTGAAGCAGAGTGAACATGGGGTAAAGTAATAGGAGATGAGTTCTGAACAGTAACAGAGGAGACAGAGTGTAAAGACTTTGGCTTTTATTCCAAGTGAGATGGAAAGTTCTTGAAAGATTTTGATCAAAAGATAACATAATTTGACTTGTACTTTAACAGGACCTTTCTGACCACAGTTCAAAGTAGACTCTAGGGGAGCAGGTGGAAGCAGGAATCCAGTTTCAAAGGCAATTGAAATAATCCTGGTGAGAGATGCTGGTGATTTGACAGCGGAGATGTAAGAAGTGGTCAGTTTCTGAATATTTTTTGAAGGTAGAGCTAACAAAATTTGCTGACAGGTTGGTTGTGGGATATGAAAAAAAGAAAAGAGACAAGAATAACACAAAATTTTTGGCTTGAGTGACTGAAAGAAGACAGTTCTAAGTAACTTAGATATCCAGAATAAGAAAATAGCTGGTACTGGAAGAAAAAGCAAGAGATGGTTGAACATACAAAGGTTCAAAATTTTTTTAGATACCCGAATGGAAATGCCCAGTGGAGAGTTGACCATGAGTCTGAATATGTGAGGGAAAAACCTCCCTGTCCACATCTCACCTTGGCAGTGCTGCTGCAAAACCAGCTGATGCTATAGTGTGAACAGGAGCCTGAACAGAAAGCTCTGTGGTTTATTTGGGGAAATATCAAAGAGGAAAAGTGAAGGAATTACAGTGTTTTCTCAAGATACTACTTCAGAGTTCATTTATTTATTGAATAAACAGCTATTCATTATATAGTTTGGCAGTTTTTTGTACTACTATATATATTATGGGATTCCCAAGTGGCTCAGTGGTAAAGAATCCACCTGCCAATGCAGAAGACAAAAGAGATGTGGGTTCAACCCCTGGGCCTGGAAGATCACCTGGAGGAGGAAATGGCAACCCACTCTAGTATTCTTGCCTGGAAAATTCCAAGGACAGAGGAGCATGGGGGGCTACAGTCCATGATATATCATGAACTCTAAAGGCTGAGAGACAAAACTGGTAGATCTAACATAAAATGTCTTGCTATCTTATTAGAAAAAGACTTCTAGATAAGAGAGACGATCTGGCCGGAAGATAAAGGAAGACCAGCCCAAACATTTGTGGAGGAGGGAAGATGTATGATTCTTTATTAGGTGGTGGCAGGAGGCTCACCTTTATTCCTTCCAAAGAAGATGGCTACCAAGGGTTCTGGGAGAGAAGGCTCCACAAAGCTCCAAACCCAGGCTTATGTGGAGCCCAATCCCAGAGTGAAAGTGGTCTTTCCAGCTTTGCCAGGGGAGCAACTCTCTTAACAAAAGGACACACACCTATCAAAGCATGCTCTCCAGGAAGTGCATCCCAGAAACTCCAGAAAGTTCTCCAGGCAGCATGATGATCACATGCCTCATTCTCCTGGGAAATGAGGCTAGAAGCAGGTGTTTATAGTTTTTAAAGTGGAGCTGAAATTCAAATACTTATCCCAGAATAAAAGCTCAAATTGGAGATTTCCTCCCATACTTTCATCTTTTTCTCTTCCAGGCCAAGATGCCGTTATAGAAATGCACCATGAATTTGAAGTCCAAAGTTGGGGTCAGAGGTATTTTCAACCATGGGTTCTGTTCCTTTTCTCTCTATTCAACCTCTGGTCCAAAACCAGAGGCATAGAGAAATCATTCAGTACAGACACACAGCTCCTCTAGAACAGATTCTGGGTCATTAAGAAGCTCTAAGTGCCATAGGAAAATGTAAAATATTATTCAAATCTTAGTTTATGCCACAGATTAATGGAAAGTTTTACTTCTCCTTTATAGCAGTCATGGAATCTATCTATAAAAAATTTACAAATCACCTTACAGAGGAGGAATAGGAGGGCAAACTGGCTAGCCAGTCAGTTCAGTCGCTCAGTCGTGTCTGACTCTTTGCAACACCGAACCGCAGCATGCCAGGCCTCCCTGTCCATCATCAACTCCCAGAGTTTACCCCAACTCATGTCCATCAAGTCAGTGATGCCATCCAACCGTCTCATCCTCTGTCGTCCCCTTCTCCTCCCGCCCTCAATCTTTCCCAGCATCAGGGTCTTTTCCAATGAGTCAGCTCTTTGCATCAGGTGGCCAAAGTATTGGAGTTTCAGCTTCAGCATCAGTCCTTCCAATGAACACCCAGGACTGATCTCCCTTAGAATGGACTGGTTGGATCTCCTTGCAGTCCAAGGGACTCTCAAGAGTCTTCTCCAACACCACAGTTCAAAAGCATCAATTCTTCAGCACTCAGCTTTCTTTATAGTCCAACTCTCACATCCATACATGACCACTGGAAAAACCATAGCCTTGACCAGATGGACCTTTGTTGGCAAAGTAATGTCTCTGCTTTTTAATATGCTGTCTAGATTGGTCATAACTTTCCTTCCAAGGAGTATTTTTTAATTTCATGGCTGCAATCCCCATCTGCAGTGATTTTGGAGCCCAGAAAAATAAAGTTAGCCACTCTTTCCACTAGTTCCCCCATCTATGTGCCATGAAGTGATGGGACCGAATGCCATAATCTTAGTTTTCTGAATGTTGAGCTTTAAGCCATCTTTTTCTTTCTCCTCTTTCACTTTCATCTAGAGGCTCTTTTTTAAAAAAAAAAAGAAAAAGATTGACTATAAATAAGTTGACAACAGTGATGGCCACATGGCAGGACAGCAAACCTGGGAGGTCAGAGGAAGGTTTACTGTTTTTTTTTTTTTTAATAGAGGCTCTTTAGCTCCTCTTCACTTTCTGCCATAAGGGGGGTGTCATTTGCATATCTGAGGTTATTGATATTTCTCCCAGCAATCTTGATTCCAACTTGTGCTTTCTCCAGTCCAGCGTTTCTCATGGTGTACTCTGCATATAAGTTAAATAAGCAGGGTGACAATATACAGCCTTGACATACTCCTTTTCCTACGTGGAACCAGTCTGTTGTTCCATGTCCACTTCTAACTGTTGCTTCCTGACCTGCATACAGGTTTCTCAAGAGGCAGGTCAGGTGGTCTGGTATTCCTATCTCTTTCAGAATTTTCCACAGTTTATTGTGATCAACACACTCAAAGGCTTTGGCATAGTCAATAAAGCAGAAATAGATGTTTCTCTGGAAATCTCTTGCTTTTTCAATGATGCAGTGGATGTTGGCAATTTGATCTCTGGTTCCTCTGCCTTTTCTAAAACCAGCATGAACATCTGGAAGTTCACGGTTCACGTATTGCTGAAGCTTGACTTGGAGAATTTTGAGCATTACTTTACTAGCATGTGAGATGAGTATAATTGTGTGGTAGTTTGAGCATTTGGGGGCATTGTCTTTCTTAGGGATTGGAATGAAAACTGACCTTTCTCAGTCCTATGGCCACTGCTGAGTTTTCTAAACTTGCTGGCATATTGAGTGCAGCACTTTCACAGCATCATCTTTTAGGATTTGAAATAGCTCAACTGAAATTCCATCACCTCCACTTGCTTTCTTCATAGTGATGCTTCCTAAGGACCACTTGACTTCATATTCCAGGATGTCTGGCTCTAAGTGAGTCATCACACCATCATGATTATCTGGGTCATGAAGATCTTTTTTGTACAGTTTTTCTATGTATTCTTGCCACCTCTTCTTAATATCTTCTGCTTCTGTTAGGTCCATACCATTTCTGTCCTTTATTGAGCCGATCTTTGCATGAAATGTTCCCTTGGTATCTCTAATTTTCTTGAGGAGATCTCTAGTCTTTCCCATTCTATTGTTTTCCTCTATTTCTTTACATTGATCACTGAAGAAGGCTTTCTTATCTCTCCTTGCTATTCTTTGGAACTCTGCATTCAATGGGTATATCTTTCCTTTTCTCTTTTGCTTTTCACTTCTCTTCTTTTCATAGCTATTTATAAGGCCTCCTCAGACAGCCTTTTTGATTTTTTGCATTTCTTTTTCTTGGGTATGGTCTTGATTCCTGTCTTCTGTACAATGTTACAAACCTCTGTCCATAGTTCATCAGGCACTCTGTCTATCAGATCTAGTCCCTTAAACCTATTTGTCACTTCCACTCTATAATCATAAGGGATTTGATTTAGGTCATACCTGAATGGTCTAGTGGTTTTCCCCACTTTCTTCAATTTATGTCTGAATTTGGCAATAAGTAGTTCATGATCTAAGCCACAGTCAGCTCCTGGTCTTGTTTTTTGCTGACTGTATAGCGCTTCTCCATCTTTGGCTGCAAAGAATATAATCAATCTGATTTCAGTGTTGGCCATTTGGTGATGTCCATGTGTCCTTTTCATTATAGGGCACTGGAATGCAAAAGTAAGAAGTCAAGAAACACTTGGAGTAACAGGCAAATTTGGTCTTGGAGTACAGAATGAAGCAGCGCAAAGGCTAATAGCGTTTTGCCAAGAGAGTGCACTGGTCATAACAAACAGGCTAGAGACTTGCTCGAAGTCTTACACTTCATTACCCATGAAAATAAGGGTAGAACCCAAGTCTCTCTTGACTCTTGACCATCTTTTCGTACACTACTCAGTATTTCACAGTAAATAGTATGGCTGCTGGTATCTCTAACATCTGGTAGACATACAGCATCACCTTACATCTGGAAAGGATCTTCAATGGTCCTCTCACTCCAGGCAAATTACAATCAAGTCTTCTTGAGATCTTAAAAGTCTTTCCAGACATTCTGAGAGAAAAGGTTGTTTGGTATAGTAGAAAATCACACATTTCAGGCAACTGCTTACTAACCCAGGCTGTCGCTCACTAACTCTGTGACATAGAGCTTATAGCAGCTTCAGTTTCATTATACAAGGAAGACAATAATATTTGTGCCAAAGACTTATTTTAATGATTAATTGTGATGCTGTATTTAAAGGTTGAAAGAGGCACAGAATAGTAATATCTGTTGAATAATAATAATTATTGTTATTAAAGAAGCTGCAAAGTAAAGTGCATTCAAGTTGACAAATAGGTAGGATGCAGTTAAGAAGTGCTAGGTAAAACAAAACAAAACAAAAAAACAAAAGCATAGACAAATAGGTAAGTAAATATGATAGTGAATGGATAACTAAAGGCTTCTGTGAGTAAAACATTTGACAGAACCAGTGATATGACACTGCCTGGAACCTTTCTATATCTTATTTTCAAGGGTATCTTTAGCATATAGTACCAAGAATTTTGAAAATCCATCATTAACAAGAATAAGCTAGAAGAAGAAACTGAGGAGGAGGAAGAGAAAAGAAGAAGAGGGTGGGAGGTGATGTGATGGAAGACAGGCAAAATATAAGGATATACATGCTCTTCAGAACTACTTGTAGATAAGGAAGTCTTTTGTGATTGAAAAGGAAATACAGACACGCTGTCTTGACAGTGTCCATGAATTCACCCAGTGATCTCATCCTTGCAGGAAAAAAAAAGTCTGAACATCAGTGCTCTTGAAGAGAGGAGGATTTTAAGGGAACGGTAGGAGAAGCCTCGAGAATACTCAGGCCGGACACACCACCTCCGCATGTTCGAGGCTCCCAATCTCATCCCACCTATGAAGAAACTGAAGTATGACGTCCCACCACCATTATGGTGAGAGCTGCGGCTGCTAAATCGCTTCAGTCGTGTCCGACTCTGTGCGACCCCATCGACGGCAGCCCACCAGGCTCCCCGTCCCTGGGCTTCTCCAGGCAAGAACACTGGAGTGGGTTGCCATTTCCTTCTCCAATTCATGAAAGTGAAAAGTGAAAGTGAAGTCGCTCAGTCGTGTCCGACTCTGTGCGACCGCATCGACGGCAGCCCACCAGGCTCTGCCGTCCCTGGACTTCTCCAGGCAAGAACACAGGAGTGGGTATGGTGAGAGCTAGGAGTAGCCAAAGGCGAAACTTTGATTCTTTACAGTCAGGGCTCTACACACAACACTGGGTGAAAATAAAGTTTCCGAAGCTCATTTCAAAACACACGCAGACATTTACAGTAAAGGCGCCACTCGGCCAGTGGTTTTTCTTGCAGACGCGTGTGGAAGTTTTCTTTCCTTCCAATCAAGGCTCCTTCCAGCCACAGAAAATCTAGGGTTTGCTCTGAAAAGCTGCAGTCTCCCTCCAGTGTGCGGTACTGTTTTCCTCCGCAGCGGTACAGTTGGCCTTGTTAATGAGGCCCTTGGGGGAGAAGTTCACGGTTGCCGGTGTCTCCCTCACCCTGGCTGCTTGCTGATTACAACCCGGCATCAAAGCTTCCGAGAGTTTATTACCATATGTTCCATTTCCCTTTTTAGCACTGTTTGGCCTCTGTGTTCAAAGACAAGGTACTTCCTATAGCCGTGCTGCAGCAGCTTTTAGGAGATGATTTGAGCTATAAGAAGAACGCTGTGCTTTGTTGAAGACTTCTCTGGAAGGGAACATTCTCACTTAGGCGCGAGTAGCTGTGTTTCAGCCCACAATTGCATATACACATTAAAAGGCTGTATCCGCTACTCTGGGTAGGCAGGATTTTCCCTGCTATCCTAAACGTACCTTTCACATTGTCAGACTCAATGGTATTAAGGATGCCTGTCAGGGTCTGAATGGAAGGAAATCTCAGACCAGCATAACATTTACTTGTAACCTGAAGATAAAAGTAAATTCTACAAATTAACTTCTTGTTTGTTTTCCTTAGAGATGATTTTTCCAAGAGGATTGATATAAGCAAAGAATTTCTCCTACAAACCCCATGCTCTGGTTGTGAAAGAGAGTTTGTAGAACTAAAATCCTGTAAGTGTTGTCCTCTGAAGCACCAAATGATTTCATTTTTGGCCTATTTTATGTAATGTTTTCCAAGTGTGGTTTGTGTTTATATTTAAATACTCTGACCATCCCCATATTACATATAATGTGATCAAACTTAACTGAAAAAGACTTCTGTAGCAATATTAAAATCACAGGAAGAAAAAAAGCTATAGAAACTTATAAATATGGTTTGTCAGTGTAGAAATACAATTAAACCACGTCTAACATAGTTTCCTTCTTCTAAAACTCTTAATAGACTTCTTTCCAGTTTGTGGTCGTAATTCCCAAAGGAAAATTCCAAAGTTGCCCTGGTTTCCCTGGTAACAGTGTCAGGTATAAATTGTGCTCCTATATATCCAAACACCTGTATCCAAGCAACATATTAAAGTGTGCTGCCAACTGATGTATGTATAGTCAGTAGGTATACCTGACTTTCCAGAAAAATGGTTGAGAGAGAAAAAAGGCATCAAAAGCAAAATTAAAATCAATAGGAAAATAATACAGTTTTTTCACTTTTAAAAAAAATTTCTCTGGTAAATCTGCAAAGAATGCTATTGTTGTGTTTTAAATTGGCCATTGTTTAATAAGTTTATAATTTCTGGAAGGAATTCACAGTTTCTGACTAAATGATATACTTTACTGGATTCTTCTATAGCTAGCTATTCTAGCCTGAAAAATAATTTAAGAAAATTTCTTGGTGCTCATCAAAATACCTTCTTACTTGTCAAGTAGAAGAGACTCATAAAGGCCCAAAGCACTGATCATGAACAAGAGAATGTGAAGTAGGAAACTCACCAGCCAGGACTCTAAGAGTAATATAACATGTTAGCATTTTACTGGTCTCTGGTATTCCAGAACACAGACTATATTCCTAGCACAATCCTTCTTACCTCAGTGGACCCAGAAACATATGGCATAAACTGGCAATTTTGCCTAGAAATCCATTTTCACTTCAGATTAAGCTCTTCTAGACACATGCCAGCTCTATGCCCTTGGGAAATATTTTTCACCATCTTCAAGCCTTAGATGCCTCATCCTCAAAGCAGAAATAACAGGGAAAGGGAGAATAGGGAGTTACTGTATAAAGGGTACAGAGTTTCAGTTTTGGAAAATTGAAAAGATCTAGAGATGGTTCGGGGGTAATGGTTATACAAATTTGCTAATGTACTTAATGACACTTAAAATGCTTAAACTGCAAATTTTATGCTATATGTATTTTACCACAATTTAAAAAAACAGGAAAAATAAAAGTGCCCCATGCGATTGTTTTAAAGTCTACATAGATAATAAACAGTGTGTGTGGTGCCTGGCACATAGCAAGTACTCAATAAATGGTCATTATTAGTGTTGTGATTCACAGTAACAATCAAAATCGGCTTGAACTCCTGCAGAGTCACAATCAGTATCAATGCTGATCATTGTCTGTCTCATCACTTTTCTCCTCCCCACCACACTGCACCTTCACGTCCCCACCCTTCTCTTCAGTTTCCCTTTTCCAGGTCTGCATTCTCTCCAACCTCCTTAAATCATCAAGCCCAGTCATCACAGAAATCCAAAAAACGTTTGGGAGATTCAAGCCCTTTTGCTTAAGTTGCATATAAAAACAATCCTTAAAAGAAATTAAATTCCTCTTCCAGCCAACAAAATGATCTTCAAAGTGGCTTGAAAGCTTTGACAGTTACAAGACTAACCAAGGATAAAGCTACAAAAACAGCTTGGTTTCTGTTTCCTCCTGTTCCTTCTTAGATGAGAGTAGAGCCAGTGAGCAGCACTTCTGGGTTTTGAGTGAGTTTCACAGATGTCCATTCATTCATTTCATCCCCTCCAGGTGACACCCCAGGAACAGGGTCATCCCAAGACTATCATTCTTGACTCTACAATGGGATGGTGTCCTGTAACCTTTATACACTGTGATGCCTAGTAAGATCTATCCTCCAAGTTCTTTCTCGTTCTCCAAACACTCCAAAACATAAATGGTTAGAGCTAGAAAGAGCCTTGGAAATCTTTCTGTTACTGTTCTTCATCTTACCAATAAAAGCATGAAGCCCAGACTGGCTAGATAATGAGATGCCCTTTACACATCTCAGCTTTGGATCCCACTGTCTTCAGCCTTTTAGAGACCTGGCACTACCAAGGATTCCCCCTCTTCTGTAACTTCCATCTTGCCTCACGACTTGCTCTTTCCAAGTGTCATGTGTATATGCTCAAATGTCACCCACCTTTTAAAAAAATCCCCTTCTTCTTACCTCCTTCCAGTTCTCAGTCCATGTCTCTTCTTTCGGAGTCCAGTTCTCAGAGGCACAAGTTGCGCCCATTCTTCTCTTTCACTCACCTCTCACACAGCTTCACACCCCGATGTCACCTGGCATCTACGCTTGCTACACTTTCAAAGCTGCTCTCTCCAGCTAAGAACTGAACTCTTCTAGGTCTTTATATTCACCTTTCAAACATCTTGCCTGATCTTTCAATAACATTTGACACTTTTCAAGTAGTTCCCTTTTAAAATACTCTTCCCTGACTTCCTTGCTGTCACTCTCTCTCAGTTTTGCTGCAAATTCTCTAGTCACTCCATCTCAATATTTTTGGCTGCCTGCCCATCTCTGCCCATACGTTCAATGTTAAAGTGCCTCGGGGCTTTATCCTGGGTCTTTTTCTTGAACTTTCACTTCATAAATTCTTCCTGAGCAATTTTTCTGCTTCTGTTACTTTATTGGCCAATAGTTCTGAAATCATTTGCTTCTGAGCTCTATATGAATGCCAACCCAATGCCTCCATCTTGACGATCTTTAAGAAAGCTCAAATTCAACTTGCTCATGTCATTTTCCTTTCAAAATCTGCTCTTTCTCTTATTTTTTATTTTAATTAACGATCTTATTATGCACCCAGTGGCTAACAAAAAAATCTGGAAGGCATCATATTCCTTCCTCTCCTTTAATCCTATTTAATACACTCATTTCTTTAAATGCATTGAGACAAATAAGTCCCTACCAGGCGCCAGGTTCTATTTCAGTCATCTCTAATCCACTCTGCTTAATTCATTCTGTTACATAAATAGTGATCTAACTTGCCCAATTTATATTCTCCACCAACCCCTTAGTTTATGATCCAGGTCTTACCTGAACTACTGCAATGACCTCCTAACTGCCCCATATTCACTCTTGTTTTCTTCATTTATCTCCATGCTATAATATTTAATCTTCTCCAGCACCACTTTTAATTATCAAAGTCTTCAAAAAGTTTTACAGTGAATAACAAACATGCATGTATGTACTCTCTTCTTATATTCCAAAATTGTTGACGTTGTACTGTTTGTTTTATTTTATTATTTCTGTATAATGTGTTTGTGACCACAAAAATGTTCATATTTTATCTATACTATTTGAAAATAAGTTGTAAATAACATGACAGTTCACCCTATGACTTCAGTGTACACATCTTAAGAATATAGAGGATGTCCTATATAACTACAATACCATATCTAAGAGGATAACAATAATATTCCATAATAGCCAGTCCATATTCTCAATTTCTCAATTGTCCCAAAAATCTACTCTTGTTGCTCCCTGCACCCTCAATCAAAATTCTCCTTGTATTAATTCATTGTATTTCATTGTTATATATCTCTTTTACATTTAAGTTTAGAATTGTTCCCAATCATTTTTTTCAATGACATGAACTTTGAAAAAGTTAAGTTCAAGATAGTTGCATTATAGAATGTTACATATTCTGAGTATGTTTGTCTATTTCCTCATTATTTAGAGATGCTACATTTTAGTTCTGTTTTTTAAACTTTCTGTTTTGTATTGGGGTATAGCCAATTAACAAAAATTTTGTGATAATTTTAGATGAACAGGGGAAGGAACTCAGCCATACATATACATGTATCCATTTTCCCCCAAACTCTCCTCCCATCCAGGCTCCCATATAACATTAAGCAGAGTTCCATGTGCTATATAGTAGGTCCTGGTTGGTTATCTGTTTAGAATATAGCAGTGTGTACATGTCCATCCCAAACTACTTAACCACCCCATCCCCCCATACTTCCCCCTGGCAACCATAAGCTTGTTCTGGAAGTCTGTTGAGTCTGTTCCTGTTTTGTGCATGAGTTCATTTGTATCATTTTGTTTTAGATTCCACATTTAAGGGATGTCATGTGATATTTCTCCTACTCTGTCTGACTTACTTCATATTCTGTATGACTTTCTCTAGGTCCATCCTTGTTGCTGCAATTGTACTATTTCATCTTTTTTATGGCCGAGTAATATTCCATTGTATATTTGTACCACATCTTCTTTATCCATTCCTCTGTCAATGGACATTTAAATTACTTCTACATCTTGGCCATTGTAAACAGTGCTGTATGGATGTAAACAGGGGGCATGTATCATTTTGGATAATGTTTTTAGACATGTTACATTTTAATATTTGGTCAGGGTGCTGACAGCTATCTGTTCTTTTCTTCATCACAACCATATATTTTTACATTTTCAGTTAGAAAATGATTTGTCAGGTGATCCTCTATCACCATGCTAATACCCTGTTCCCCACCAAGCTTTCACCCAATGTTTTAGCATCCATTGATGATCATTGGCTGCATCAATTACTAGGTTGGGTGATTTTTTCAAAATGTAAATCTAATCATCATTTCTCTTTAGTCATTTTCTATAACTACCTAGTAAAGTCCAAAACACTTAGAATGCCTTCCAAGTCCCTTTGAGGTCTGCTTATCCCTCCAAACTCTTCTCTTGTTTCTCTCTTCTTCACTCTACACATTCTAACCAAATTGGTTTTCTATTGGAAATGTGTAAGTTATATTGAAAGTTCACATATTCTGCCTTTAGTGTTACATTTGACCTTCTAAAAAATCTGCTTTTCTGCCCTTTGTGTTTATTTTTTTAGGAGTAAAAAACATGACTTGAAGCAAAGCTGAAAGTCTCTGTGAAGTCAGATAATAATGTTTTCTTTTAAGCTAATCTCTTTTGCAAAGCTGTGGCTTTCCAAGGCTCTTAGCAGGCAATAGAGGGTCTGCTTCTTTGAAGGGATGAAATGTCCAAAACAGTTTCACCCTGTTTTTTAGCTTAAGGGAAAGGAAGAGAAGACATCTGATGCACTTTCTGTGTAACTACTGTTGACAAAAAGATTTGGCCTGAAATTTCTGCCCCTCCCTCCATTTCCCCCAGAGGAGGATTAAGGGTAGACAGAAGGTATTGAGCTTAATTTTCCTTCCAGCAATTTTAACTTCCACTAAATTTCACTTTTCAAGTTCTTTAGCTTTCTGAGGTCATTGCTGTTAACAGAAACAATAATTGCTATAATTATTATTACTGTAATCTAGCATCTGTACTTTTATTCTGCCATCTGGAGGACATCAAAACTTAAATAACCCATGATGATCTTTTTAGGTGAGAGAACACATCTGTCAACTAACTGTTCTGGCAATAGTCAGGGTGTGTCCCTCTGAGGTCAGTCCTTTGGATCACTCAGTCCTGCATGCCAATGGGTAGCTTCTATCTGTGTTAATAACAGAATACCAGGCAACCTAGGAAGTATTTGTTAAAGAAGAGAGTACAGTTTGAAGCAAACTTACAACTTTTAAACTAGGAGACCATGCCTATACCATGTACCTTAATAACAACCAACATTTTGGTCAGGAATAAGCAGGACATTCTTCTACAGAGTTCTCACTTTTTCCAGGTTCCTATATGTTCTGAGGGTGGTTTTCCAGCTCCAAAATATGCTTATCCTCCACCCCATTTGGCTCACAAAAAAGGCTTTCTCAATTCTTGGCACGACTCTTCAGTATTGCCCTTCTGTGCCTTATGGACTTCCAGGGCAAAAATCTCGGCCAGGTTTATCATGTACTTCACACAATGCCAGCCTCTGGGGTAAAAAAGAACTTTGGAAGGCCAACTGAAATAAACTCTTGATCCAAAATGACTTGGTGTCCATCTAGATGGCAGTGGTTGATTCTGGAGAAGAAAAAAGGCGGAGTCCTGAGGATAATGGGGCCAGGAGCTGCTGGCTTCTTCTAGTGGCCTCATTTCAAGCTTACCATTATGGTGTCTTGTTGAGTGTGTGCTCCCCTCAGGCTCGCATCTCCTCTGAGCCACTCTAGAAGAAGCCACTCATTTATAGATGGCACGTACTAGGATATCCCCACTAAAATAATATAGGTCTTTTCTTTTGGACCATGAAATCAAACAGCCGTGCAAAGGACACTTCCTTCATCATATTGCTTAATCAAAGGCCACATGTCAAAACCACTGAAAACAAAACCTATAATCAGTGAGTTAAGATATTACCCTCATTGTTACCATCTCAGCCCAGTTGCCTTCCATATAAAAGGTTGAAAGTGTACGGGGAAGTATAATAACTGAATACAAAAATAATTTCATTATTTAAATGCTTAGAGAATTTAATTTAATGCTTAGAGAATACCTACTAGGTATGTGCTTGACTCTTAGGATAAACATCTCATTCATAAAGGACCAACAGTCTTGTGGGCACTCAGTTACATCAATAATTTACCAAGTATTAACACAGAAATCCCCATGTAATAACTGACATAGACTAACAATGCTAAAGAGATTATTTCTTGGGGAACCAGAAGGGTCCACAGCAGAAGTACAATGGCAAACAGGGCCTCAAAGAATCACTTGGAGTTGATTAAGTATAGCAAGAACAATGGTATTGAAAGGTTGTTGCTGAACTACGAAAGATGCCAGGATTCTTGGCCTCCAAAGGAGACGAATTCAATCCGGGGCCAGAGGCGAGGCTTGATCACTCAGAGGTTTTGTGTGGTCAAGTTTTATTAAACTATAAAAGAGATGGAGAAAGCTTCTGACAAAGACAACAGAAGGGGGCAGAAAGAGTGCCCCCTCGCTAGTGTTAGCAAGGGAGTTATATACTTTTTAATTAGTTATTACAATGAATCAAAAGACTGTCTGGAGGTTGTAAAGATCTTACTAGATCCACTCCCATAATTTACATTTTAAGATAACAGGATTAGCCAGAGGTTTTCAGGAAGGAGAAACTGTCCTCAAGCAGTATACATTGTTTTTATATCGTTTAAACTGAGTTGTTTGTTGTGTAACCATCAGTTTGAGACTTTAAAGATAAAAATGTTTTATATGACTAAGACTGAGGAATGTAGAGGAAAACAAAAAAAAAAGTTTGTCCTTTCCTCCTCCTTGAGAATTCCAGACCCCTATCTCCTTGGCGACCCCCAGACTTCCTATCAACCTGCCTAAGAGTTGACTCCCAGTGTTTTAGGAAAGAGGGAAATCTCACAACACATCCATTTTTCTCTTGGTAATACTTTTCTAGGCAAATTTTTCATTTCAGTCTTGTTTCTCCAACCACAGCACATGTCAGCTACATATATCAGGTAATTTGGGATACTAGGTTGATAATGAAGGTTCCATATTCATTGAAATGACATGAAATGGAGAGAGAAGGGTGCTGCTGAGGAAGATCAAATTCAGGTAGTTTAACTAGATCGCATATTGTGCTCCTTCTCAGTCGCTCAGTCGTATCCAAATCTGTGCTACCCCAAGGACTGTAGCCTCGCCAGGCTGCTCTGTCCATGGGATTCTCCAGGCAAGAATACTGGAGTGGGTTGCCATGCCCTCCACCAGCGGATCTTCCCGACCCAGGGATGGAACCCGTGTCTCCTGCACTGCCAGAAGGATTCTTTACTGCTGATCCACCAGGGAAGCCAGATAAAATAATTTATTGTGGTGAGGCTTGTGGTATCTTCCTGACTGCTCTTGCCTGTTTATTTACCTCTTCTTTTCCCCTTCTTCAAGAAGAGAAAGGGTGAAATTTTCCCCATGGATCATTTATTGAGAACATGGTGCAGAAGGAAGACTTCTATATTCCCAGAACTCTGACGAAATCTGGGGAATTGAGGCATACGGAACATGCCTTGGGGCCACAGCTGGTCTTTGAACTAAGACGACAGGGACTGGATGAGAAGGGAATGGTCACACACTCCAGTATTCTTTGCTGGAGAATTCCGTGGACAAGGAGCCTGGTGGACTACAGTCCATGGGGTCGCAAAGAGTTGGATACGACTTAGCGACTAAACAGCCGCAGTGGTGTGGATGGCAGTGCTCTTTGGGATCAAAGAGCAAGAGACTCCTGATTTTATGGTAGGGGGAAAAGAAGCAGATGGGAGAATTTAAAGTAGTTGTTTGGCCTTTACTTGTTCAGATATGACCCCGCTCTGACCTTGAGACAGAGGAGGCATAGCTCTAAAAGTATTTCATATGTGCTTAGTCCCCCAGTCATGTCCGACTCTTTGTGAGCCCAAGGACTATAGCCTGCCAGGCTCCTCTGTCCATGGGGACTCTCCAGGCAAGAATACTGGAGTGGGCTGCTATGCCCTCCTCCAGGGGATCTTCCAGACTCAGAGACTGAACTCAGGTCTCTGGCATTGCAGGTGGATTCTTTACTATCTGAGCCACCAGGAAAGCCCAAGAATACTGGAGCGGGTAGCTTATCCCTTTTCCAGGGGAATCTTCCTGACCCAGGAATCGAACTGGGTTGCCTGCCTTGCAGGTGGATTTTTCACCAGCTGAGCTACCTATATATAATTGTGTAGGGTTGATCTCTGCTTAGTAATATAAGCAGAGGACCAGGATGGGAATTTATATTTATTAAACACCTGTCATTTATCCTGTTTCAGGCATTTTTTAAAAAACATTTTACACAAGTTTCTCAATACTCATTCTGGGTTTCTTCACTTTTCTTTCAAAACTGCCTACTCTTGGGAGCCTCGAGCTGCTATTAGCCATGTCTTCTGCACCAGGTTTGTATAGGGAGACTCCCAAAGCCAAGTTTACTTCTCCACTCAACACTCAGGCCATCAGACACACCGCGTTTTCTTTTAATCTCCATCAGAATTTGCCTGTATGCCAATTCCCAGCCAGAGAATTGATACACAGTTCGTTTATTAATGTTTTACCATATACTACTCCCACACATGTGCAGTGTTTCTTAATGTGGCTGCATATAATGAGATTTTCACTTGGCTAGGCTCACCTCACCCACACAGTAGTTACCTGCTGTTGGGCCCTCTCTACGAACAAATGATGTGTTTAATGACTGATCCAGTCCACCTGTATGTAGTCAGATGCAATGGCCTCATGCGGATTTCCCGCTGTCTCAGGACGTTTTACAGAGTTGTTCACTCTTAGAGTTAGTTTCCTAGAGCTGTCATACAAACTAGTATCAACCTAACAAAATTTTATTTTCTCCAAGTTCTGGAGGCCAGAATTCTGAAATCAAGAGTGCTCACTTGCTAAAAGGTCTAGGGGAAGATCCTGCCTTGCTCTTGCTGGCTTCGATGGCTCCTGGCATCCCTTGGCATATGCCGGCATGACTCCCGTCTCTGTCCTTGTCTTCACACAGCTTTCTCACCTGGTCTCTCTGTGGCCTCTCTTCTTCTTGTAAGGACACTAACCTTGAATCCCCGAATCCAGGATGATTTTATCTCAACACCCTTAGCTAATTACATCAGCAAAGATCATATTTATAAATAAGGCCACTTTCTGAGGTTCTGGTTGGATATGAATTGGGATTGGAAAGGAGACCTTATTCAGCCCACTATATTCTTTTATATTATCAACGCAAGGTAGAAGGAAATACAAAGGAAAGCAAATGCTTTCTTGACCCTCTAGGGACTCTGCTTCTCATTTTTTCACTGACCTATCTCAGGAGGTGGCCTTGCATCACAGCAATTCTCTCTTCCCTTGTTGTTATGCCTTGACCGCACAAGAAGAGACTGCTTCCTTCCATGTAGCCCAAATGCTTTGCCTTCTTATTGCCTCTCATCACTTGTTTCCATGAGTCTGTTTTTGAGATGTCCAGCATACTCACAGATGTTTTAAATTATCTTTCGACTTGTGCCCCTTTCAGGATGACTAATGTGTGAGTTTCTCACCCATTGAGAATTGCTGTTTACAATTATTTCTCTCTATACCAATCTGCATTTTAATCAACTGAATTCTAGATGTGGCTAGAGTACAAACATTATATCCATTTTAAACACGTTCCTGGTGTTCTTTAAGTCACTTTTCACTGTGTGACAGTTTTCCCATTCTGGACGATTTCAACTAAGCTTTCCAAGTGAAAATTGGAAAATTGGTAAAATCTCCACCACTCTTGCTATCTGAATGTAATGTCTGTGTTTTCTGAACACTGAGCCAAGACACGTAGTCTAACTTACAGGACTGCACTCACGGGAACTACAGATTTGAAACCCAAACTTCTCTGGAAAATCAATTTGTCATAAATAGAGGAGAGCTCAATGAATACTAAGCCAGGTTTTGTGAAAAACATCCAATGACAGTACCTTTGCCTTCTGCGAAGACAAAAATACTTCTACAAAAAGATATTTTCTCCGATCAAATCTCAAACTTCATTTACCTGATTTAGAATCAAAATTAAGATAGGAAATTGAAAAGGCACTTAAGTTTTAGAATAATCTGTCAGCAAAACAAGATTTATCTGATTAATTGAAAACTAAGTATCTGTCTTAATATGTGTAAACTAGCACTATTCCGAGAATCTACCCGAGTTCCAAAATCAGTCACCTTACCAGTGAAGGCCTATATAATTCTTAAGCTTTAGTCGTAAGGATATTGTAGACAGCTAGCATAGTGTATGCAATATGCAAATTATCCAACAGAGTAAATAGAAGTATTCTAATTCATTGCAAAATTAAATGTCTTTTTTTGTTTTCCTAAACAATTTTGCAACTTCTCAACTCCCAATTTATTTAAACATATTCATTTTATTTTCTCAGTAAAAATGATATTCTTAAAGTAATTAGGCTGTCAGCTCAAAATATTTCCTTCTGGTAAAAAGAAATTTTGAAAAATATTTTCATTGTTTCACAGTTATTTTAAAACAACTTATCTCTTTAACTATTTTTGGCATAAAAAAAGAAATCATAGTCACCTTCATTCATACCCTATTTCAAGTCAGAGCCCTCCTTTCTGACTCTGCTAACAGCTCAAATGATGTTCAGCTATTATCCTCGGGGTACAATATAAGTAAACAAGCACAATTCAAATAAAACAGAATTACCTGAAGGAAACAACTGTTGTAACACAAGGCATAAGGCACTCAATTTCAAGTTTTTCCAGTCTTCAAATGCTTGTTTTTTGATGTTTTGTTCTTGACAGATCTCTATACATGGCCATATGGTCACAATCTGGGCACCTTTGAGAAAAGTCCATATTGCTCTTCCCATTTGCCCCATTTTCTGTGAACTTGGGCATGTGACAGGATGCGCAGACTCCTGCCTCACTCCATTCCCAATCTCCCATGTTCACTCCTCAGCACTCCACAGTCTCTCTCACCTGTCCCTCCTCAAGGTCATTCATAAATGGACAATCTCCATTGGCTCAGAGAATCAGACAAGAGTTGCAGATGCAACTTGGGGCCTCACTTTAGCTCAAACCTGTTGCCTTGGAGACCTTGCACTTGTCTAGGCTCTGCTTGGTAACAGGCCTCTGTCTCATCACAGGGCTGGGCAAAGAGCCCAGTCTGAAGCAGCCATAGTCCTTCAACCTTCAATCACTGCTCCAGTTGGGCACATGCATTGCTACTAGCAAGGAAACCCTCCTTCCTTCTCTGGTTTCCTGCTAAAAGGACATAAGCTCTGAGCTCTGTAGCCTTGTTTCCTGACACATCTATACAAAAGAAAATGAGAAACAAAGATGTCAGAGATCAGAAAATAATCTTGTGGATCACCCCCATGATCCAAATCCCTTAGAGGATTCCTTCCTTTTGTGGGGTAAAAAAAACAATTAATAAAATCCCCCCACCCCTTTTTAGTTTAAATAGGATATAATTGGACATGTAACTCTTACAACTTAAATAATTAATCTTAACTAATATAAAAAGGGTGAGATTCTGGGAACAAAGTTAAGCATAAGACTCAGGGACCAACTGGAGATTTACCCTTTTGGAGGATTGGAGCGGTGGTGGTAATAACTGGAGAGCAAAAGAGTGCAAGGATGAAAGAGGGCAAGTCCAATACTTGGGATGTTGTTGTTAAGTAAAAGTAGATCAAGCAGTCTCCAAATCAGAGGAAGTGCAGAGGCCTGAGACAGGTAAGAGACAGGAGGCAAACAGGTGCTTTGGATTTGATCTTTGGGAGCTGGGCTGCCGGGTAATGACTTGGCACAGGAAAATGAGTCACTGGTAATTGGTATGGTAATCTTTCCAAATGTACAAGTCAACTAATTGAAGTTGAGTTGTAGGTTCAGACAAAATAGCAACAGATACAGTTTCCTTTAGCCATTATATTCACTCCACCCAGCAGTTTGATCGTCCCCAGAACCTGGGCTGGAACAAAAGAAAGTGCAAGAACAGGTATGTATATAGCCTTCACCACTTTCCTCCCCACAATGACTTCAGTTGTCAATCCCTTTTTGCAGGCTTCATTTTAAGTCAAACCCCGTGAGTGTTTTCGCCACTTCTTAACAGATATGAGACTGTTTTTCTCCACTCAGTTCCCAGTTTCCAAATAGGTCAGGTTCCAAATATTTATGTGTGTGAGCTGGGAAAGTAATCTTTCAGAATGTGCATGAGCTTTTGTAGGTTTTTGAGGGCTGAAACCCAATCACAAAGAAAGTTGACGCTATGGGGAAATGGACCCTGAGCTAAGACTCGGGACTCTCAAGCATACATTTCCCCACCCCAGCTTCACTAAAGCCACAGCTACTGCAGAGAGAACATGGTAGGGTTCAGAATGACCCCTTCCCTACTTTGAATCCCTAACAGCTAATGAAAGGAAGCACTGAATGTTCTGGTTATCTACTGTTCTATAACAAGCCACGCTCCAAATTAGAGACCATACATAAATTGAACATAAAAACCACTCTACTACATCTCATGGTTCTGGGGGTCAGGAGTTAGGGTAATTTTCTACTGAGCAATTCTTCCGCTCACTTGAAGTCTACTGGGATCACTTGTGTCTGGTAGTTTGGTTCCTTACATTCTGAAAAACTCCCGAGGGCTTCACTCACATGCCTGAAACCTTAGCAAGAATGGCTGCAAGGCTGCACTCAGCAGGAGCCCCCTCTGTCTCCAAGGAGTCACAGAGTTCCTAGCTATAGGGTTCCAATAGGATAGCTGGACTTCTCACATGTCATCTCAGGACTCCAAGAGAATAAAGTAGAAGCTGCCTATCCTTTCAAATGCCAAGCCCAAACTGCAGAGAATCTCTTCCATCATATTCTATTTGCCAAATTGGCACAGGCCAGCCCAGATTCAAAGGGAAAAGGAACAGCTCTTCACCTTTCCATGGGAAGAATTTCAAAACTTTTCAGCCATTTTTGATCCATTACAGTGTTCTTCTAGGACTCTAACAGGGCTACACTGTCAACTCTGAGGTCTTTCCTTGTTTTCATGTTCAAACAACTTTTAAAATCCACTGCTACAAATTTCTTCAGGAGAGTTCAATAAACCTTTATTTATGCCCTACTTACTGGGAGAGAATAACATGCCAGGAGAAATGCCCTGGCCTGGAACTATGACAAGCAAGGCAGATTGATCATTTCTGCCTTTATGCAGATTAACTTCTGATAGACAATGTAAGAAAGTAAAAGGCAATTATACTTCCTGATAATTTCTATGATAAGGCATTTGAGAATGGAACATATTCTAGAAGAAGTGATACTAAAAGGTGACCTAAATGATAAGTAAGAGCTAGCCAGACCAAGAGGGGAAGAGTATTCAAAGCAGGCAGAAAAATTTGCAAAGGACTGAAGTTTTTATAGACAGCAGTCTACTTCTAGCATAAAGTTGAAAAGGGGTAGAGGGTATATAAAGAAAGACATAGTGGAAAGAGAAGGCTGGAGAAGTAATCAGGAGTCAAATCAAGAAAAGTCTTACAGTCACTTCAAGAAATCAGGACTTTATTCTTAATGTGGGAACCCAAGTCTGATGGAGAACTGAAGGACGTAAGCAGAGAAAAGACATAATTAGATTTGTGCTTCTAGTAGATTACCTGGCTGCAAGAAGAAGGCATTGGATGCTTGTAAAGCAGGAGGCAAGGAGGGTATTAAGCAAACTGTGCAATGATGTTAGTAAAAGGTCATGGTGGCCTGAATAGGGAAGTGGCAGTCACTATAGAAAAATGTGGGCAGGGGTTTTAAAAGCAATTCAGGTCAAATCAATTGGACTTTGTGATTGGATGTAGATGGTGAGGGAGATGAAAGAGGAAAGGCTGCCACTCAACTGATGATTAAAGTTCTGGCGAAGACTGATGATGTCAATGCACCGAGGCAGAGAACATGGGAGAAGGCTCAGGTTTGGACACAGGAGTGAGTGCATTTTAAATGCATTGAATTTGAGGTACCAATGAGACATCTGGTAAGTCCCCAAGTGGCTCAGCAATAAAGAATCTGCCTGCCAATGCAGGAGACCCAGGTTCGATCTCTGAGTCAGGAAGATCCCCAGGAAAAGGAAATGGCAACCCACTCCAATATTCTTGCCTAGGAAATCCCGTGGACAGAGGAGCCTGGTGGTCTTCAGTCCATGGGGTCACTTAACAACTAAACAACAACAATGAGACATCCACATAGAGATGTACTATATATGCTGAGAAGAAATCCTTCAAAGGAGGCTAAAAGGACATGGCCAGAGTTAAAGAAAAGGGTCACGACACAGAAGCCAACAAGAGTCAGTGTTCAAGAAAGAGTGAGTGGAGTGGCGAGTAGATTCAAATGCAATCTCCATCCACCAGTCACTGAGTTAGAAAATGGAACCCCAAAATGACTAAGATGGTCTTCCCGCCCTTGGGAACACTATTGTGTTCTTTCCTTATGTCTAATCCCTACCTTGGCTCCCTTGGTACTGAGATTTTTATCTTCTTCTCCACAGTTCTTCTGGAATCTGCAGTCCTGGGTCCAAACACCAGTTTGTATAGCACAATACTTAGTCATGCTAACTTACTACTTCTTATAAAGTATTATCGATGTGGTAATTGACTCCCCATTGCTAAAAATTTTCTATATTTATTTTCCTACTTGGTCAGAGTCTGTGGTTTCCATGCCCCTGTTATGATTTGGTTCATTTTGTTTCTGAGTGCCAAGATCAAATCCCCTTCTTGCTGGCCCAACCCAGAATGAGTTACCTGTTCTAATACATACATGGAATGACCCGAAAATGAATATGCATAAGTTGCAGATGATCTGTATTCTAAAAGATAAGAGTCAAGAGAGTCTCAAGACTTGTTTGCAGCCAACAGTTTTCTCTTCCCTGTAACTCTGGCAGTTCTTTTGTGTATTCCCTTAAGTGTGAAATGTCTTACTTTTTTCAGAGGACATTTATCAACAGGGTATTGACCCTGAAGTATCATTGGACAGGCAGATTTTATTTGATATTGGAGTTTTCGGCCTTTCCTCCTGTTATATCCTATATGTTAGACTCCCCATAGGGTGGGGAAATCAGGGCAAACCGTGGAATCATCTGTTCCTTGGTACTGCAATATCACCTGGCAGATGGAACCTTATGGCTGAGCTTTGGAGGAAAGTATTCTCTCCTGCCATTGGCAGGAATTTAGGGCAGCTTCTTTCTGGCTCATAAAGTTGTCCTTTGTAAACACTATAATTTTGGCTCTCTAGTCCTTTCTCAATTTTCCATGCTAAAAGGAGCTGAGCCTTGGCATAGATAATGCACAATATACTACTTGGGTAATAATTGGGAACATATTATAATGGATGATTTTTTGTAATAGATGTAATTTTTTTCATCTATGCTTTGCCTGCACTGGTATGACATGGGCAAACGCCACTGCTGGCAGTTTTATGGGGAGAGGAGAGGGCATTGAGCAGAAGCTGGACTATGATTTTTTTAATGTGTGGTGAAAAATTCACATGTAGTTTATAAAGTGCAGATTGTGCATTTAACCCAATAATGCACAGGGAATTAAAGTGCAATTCAACATACAGCTAACATTTCAGAAGAGTAGAGTCATATCATACAGGAAGGTTACCTTCAAAGGAGTAGCCTATAAACCCAAATTTGCAAATAGTCAGAATTATTTATTTGCAGAGACATGGGTGGGCCTAGAGACTCATACAGAATGAAGTAAGTCAGAAAGAGAAAAGCAAATATTATATATTAACACATGTGTGTGGAATCTAGAAGATGGTACAGGTGAACCCATTTGCAAAGAAGAAATAGAGACACACACATAGAGAATAAACATATGGATACCACGGGGGGAAAGGGAAGAGTGTGGGATGAACTGGGAGACTGAGACTGACGTATATACTCTATTGATTCTATATATAAAATAGATAACTAGTGAGAACCTACGGTAGAGCAGAGGGAACTCTCCTCAATGCTCTGTGGTGACTCAAATGGGAAGGAAATCCAAAACAGAGGGGCTGTGTGTAAACATATGGCTGATTCATTTTGCTGCATGGCAGAAAGTAGCACAACACTGTGAAGCAACTATACCCCAAGGTGGGAGGGGGTTCAGGATGGGGAGAACATGTAAATCCATGGCTGATTCATGTCAATGTATGGCAAAAACCACTACAATATCGTAAAGTAATTAGCCTCCAACTAATAAAATAATTGGGAAAAATAAAGTAAATAAACAGCAAAACTAGAAAAAAATTTTTAAAGCATTATTACATTTTTTAAATCTTGGCAGTATTTCACACATTTGATTTGAATGTGTATGTATTTAATAAATTCAGAACAGGCACTTTTTTTTCGTAGAGTTATTATAGATTAGTATTCCTCTGGTAATCTAAACTATATGCCAGCACTTGAATTCTCATAGCTGGCTTGAATTTCCAGATATTGAACAAAAGTAGAATCTTTTCTTCCTTAAAAACTAGGAATAAATCTACCATATGATGCAAAATTGCCACTACCTGAAGAAGCTAAAGCTAAGAAAGCCACGATTCCAAAAGACATATGTGCCTCAGTGTTCATTGCAGCACTGTTTACAATAGTCAGAATATGGAAGGAACTTAGATATCCATCTACAGATGAAAGGATATAGAAGTTATGGTGTGTGTGTGGGTGCTAAGTCACTTCAGTCATGTCCGACTCTTTGTGACTGTAGCCCACCAGGCTTCTCTGTCCATGGGATCCTCCAGGCAGGAATACTGGAGTGGGTTGCCATGCCCTCTTCCAGGGGATATCCCAAACCCAGGGATCAAATCTGCATCTCCTGCATTGCAGGCAGATTCTTAACTGCTGAGCCACGAGAGAAGCCCCAAAGAGGATGTGGTACATATGTACAATGAAATAGTACTCAGCCATAAAGAAGAACGAATTTGAGTCAGATCTAGTGAGGTGGATGAATGTAGAGTCTGTTATACAGAGTGAAATCAATCAGAAAGAGGAAAACCAATATCATATATTAATGCATATATATGGAATCTAGAAAAACAGTACTGATGAACCTATTTGGAGGGAAGGACTGGAGATGCAGATGTAGAAAACAGACTTGTGGACACAGAGGGGGAAGGAGAAAGTGGGGGAAATGGAGAAAACAGCATCAACATATACACACTACTGTGTATAAAATAGATAGCTGGTGAGAAATTGCTATATATTAATAACACAAGGAGCCTAACCTAGCACTCTGCGATGACCTAGAGGGAACGGGATCGGGGCAGGGGAAGGAATCCCCAGAGGGAGGGAATATATGTATAATTATGGCTGGTTTGTACTGTTGTGTGGCAAAAACCAATACAACATTGTAAAGCGATTTTCTGCCAATTAAAAAATAAAATTTTTTAAAAAGTAGAATTTTTTTCTAAAGATTTAAATCTTAGAATAAAACTAGCCAGGCAACAAATCTGTACAACTTGAGATACATGTAAACTAACACTCAATGGGAGGGCAGGAGGACTCCAAATATGCTCCCTTTCCAGAAGACATACACAGGAGTCCTCTACCCTGAGAACATAGTTCAAGAATCTCACCAAGTCCTGTCAGCATTCCTCACTGATGGAGAAATAATCATAGTTATGCTTATGCTGCTTCCATCTGGCTTGCTGGTCAAGGAATGCTTTATATCAAGGAGTTAGCACAGAAGTCTCAGTTCAAAATGCTGGAACTACATAGTTGGAAACAATTGTCAGTTAAGTGAACCTGGTTTGAATTCAAGCATGGTCTACACAGTGGCTCAGACATTAAAGAATCTGCCTGCAATGCAGGAGATTCAGGCTCGATCCCTGGGTTGAGAAGATCTCCCGGAGAAGGGAATGGCTACTCACTCCAGTATTCTTGCCTGGAGAATCCCATGGACAGAGAAGCCTGGTGGGCCACAGTCCATGGTGTTGCAAAGAGTCCAACATGACTGAGCACCTAACACTTTCTTCACTTCTTTACTTCATGATCTACACAGGCTTCCTCAGTGGCTCAGTGGTAAAGAATCCACCTGCTAATTCAGGAGACATGTGAGACACAGGTTCTCTCTCTGGGTTGGGAAGATCCCTTGGAGTAGGAAATGGCAACCCGCTCCAGTATTCTTGCCCAGAAAACCCCATGGGACGAGGAGCCTGGCGAGCTACAGTCCATGGAGTTACAAGGAGTTGGATGCCACTGACTAAGAGCACATTGGTCTACATAATATGCATAATTTTGTAAATAACGTGCATGCTTGCTCAGTCATGTCTGACTCTTTTTTGACCCCATGGATTGCAGCCCACCAGGTTTCTCTGTCCATGGGATTTTCCAGGCAAGAATACTAGAGCAAGTTGCCATTTCCTACACCAGGGGATCTTCCCAACCCAGGGATCAAACCCACATCTTTTGCAGCTTCTCCATTGGCTGGTGGATTCTTTACCACCTAGGAAGGCCTTTGTAAAATAATGGAATGGCCTATATAGTTTCACTAAATATGTCACGTTCCAGTAAGATAGACCATGTCTGTGTGCTCAGTTAAGTCTGACTCTTTGCAATCCCATGGACTATAGCCAGCCAGGGTCCTCTGTCCATGGGCTTTTCCAGGCAAAAATACTGGAGTGGATTTCCATCCAAGCAGTCAATCTAGAGCTCCTTCACAGCTTGAGTGAATTTTGGTTTATCAACTTATAAAGTGAAAGGTGTTTGCTTCAAATTGATGCTAACAAGAGCCACAGAAAATATCTCTAATATATCTCTTTTGTGGTAGGTCATTGAAAAGAAAAACATGATACAGTTCAGAGAAGCTCCTCCTTAATTCATAGATCCCTGTGACTCCAGCAGTATAGTAAGTTTGTTTCTCCTTAACTCATAGTCCTTAAGTTTCAGGGCAAAACGTTCAATTATAAGATCTTTCATTTTCCTATTGAATCTCAGTAGTATTTTAGATCTTTCAACAGATAATGCCAATCAGATAATGAACTAGAATAATTTAATCTATACTTCTGTTTTGCTGTTGATGCTTGAGGCAGAATGGCATAGTGGGGGAAGTGTGGGCTTTAAGTGGGAATGTGAAACATTATGCTTTCATCTAGGATCTATGTGACTTTGGGCAATTCTCTTTGCCTCTCTAAGCTACAGTATCTCTATCTGTAAATGAGGGTAAATAACATCTCTTTCAAAGACTGTTGTGAAGAAAACATAATGTATTTTAAGTTGCTGATATCAGCTGAACCAGTAGATCTCAAACTAAATTTTGCATGAGAACCACTTTAGGATCTTGATAAAATTAGCAGTCCATTCACTGTCTCTGATTCAACAGGTCTGGTGAGGAGTCTGAGAACCCATATCTATTAACAAACATCTCAATTGATTGTTTCAGATTTCCAAAGAGCATTCCTTGAAAAGCACTATATTAAACTGTTTTTTTTTTTTAAATTAAAGTTCCTATAGCCCCCAATGGTAAAGAATCTGCTGCAACACAGGAGACCCTGGTTCAATACCTGGGTCAGGAAGACCCCCTGGAGAAGGGAATGGCAACCCACTCCAGTATTCTTGCCTGGAGAATCCCAGGACAGAGGATCCTGGCAAGCTACAGTGTGTGAGGTCACAAAGAATCGGACCCAACTAGCAACTAACACTACTACTACTATAGTTGATTCATAATGTTGGCTTAGATTCAGGTGTACAGAATGCAGATGCAAAAATTCTTAACAAAAATATTAGCAAACTAAACTAAACACAAAAAATATCATAAACCATGATCACGCTGGACTCATCCTATGGTCACAAGGATGGTCCAATGTGATATACCACATCAACAAAAGCAAAGACAAAAACCACATGATCACCTTAATAAATGCAAAGAAAGTAGTTGACAAAATCCAAAATCCATTCATGGTAACAATTCCCATCAAAGTGTGACAGAGGGAACATATCTCAACATAATAAAAGCTATTTATGACAAACCCACAGCCAACATAATCCCCAATGGTGAAAAGCTATTAATAAAAGATTTCCCACAAATTCTGGAACAAGACAAGGATGCCCACTCTACCACTTCTATTCAACACAGTATTGGAAGTCCTAGCCACAGAATCCAGATAAGACAAAGAAACAAAAGATATCCAAATTAGAAAGGAAGAGGTCAGATCGTTATTACGTGCAAATGACATCAGACTCTTAATAGATGCTAGTTCCGTTCCTTTCCTTCCCTTCCAGTAAACTATTTCTAGCAATATATAAGATTTGGATTTTGGAATCAGACATTGTCGCCAACCAGCAGTTATTTCGGAAATTTGCTAATGGTCTCAAAGCCCCAACTCTACTCTGCTGTCAGTAAAAAATCTCAAACTGCTAATAGTCTGAGAAAACAGAAACCATCAGATGGGAACTGTATCCAGCCTACAAACTGACCCTTTTTTCATTCATCCAGTCAATGAATATTTATTGAAAGCCTGACATACACCAGGCACAATTCTAAGGCAGCTGTCAGCAAACTGCGGCTGGTGAGCCAAATCTCATCTGCTGCCTGTATTTGTAAATAAAGTTTTATTGGAACAGGATCATGTTCATTTGTTTACACATTATCTAGAGCTGTTTTTGTGCTTTAATAGCAGAGTTGAATGGAAACAGTGACAGACTTTATTTTGGGGGAGCTCCAAAATCACTGCAGATTGTAACTGCAACCATGAAATTAAAAGATGCTTGCTCCCTGGAAGAAAAGTTATGACCAACCTAGACAGTGTATTAAAAAGCAGAGACATTACTTTGCCAACAAAGGTCCATCTACTCAAAGCTATGGTTTTTCCAGTAGTCATGTATGGATGTGAGAGTTGGACTATAAAGAAAGCTGAGCACCAAAGAATTGATGCTTTTGAACTGTGGTGTGGAAAAAAGTCTTGAGAGTCCCTTGGGCTGCCAGGAGATCTGACCAGTCCATCCTAAAGGAAATCAGTCCTGAAGATTCATTGAAAGGACTGATGCTGAAACTGAAACTCCAATACTTTGGCCACTTGATGCGAAGAGCTAACTCATTGGAAAAGACCCTGATGCTGGGAAAGATTGAAGGCAGGAGGAGAAGGGGACGACAGAGGATGAGATGGTTGAATGGCATTACCAACTCAATGGACATGAGTTTGAGCAAGCTCCAGGAACTGGTGATGGACAGGGAAGTCTGGCTGCTTCAGTCCAGGAGGTCGCAAAGCATCGAACACGACTGAGCAACTAAACTGAAATGAGCAGAATTGAAGAGTTTTAACAAAGACTTTATTACTCTCAAGGCTTAAATTATTTACTCTCTGGCCTTTTTAGAAAAATTTTGCTGACTATTCTAGAGATGGGTTTTTAGATATGACTTTCCTTATTAGTCCATTATTTCTTACTTGATGTTCCTAAACATCTGGCATTTCCCCTTCACGTCACGAAGTCTCAGTAGTGCAGCCTCTGAAATTTCCTATTCTACTTCATAGTCAGTAAGAAAATACATTAAAAAACACAGTGTTTTGAGGGGAAATTTTAGAGTTCACTATTTATTCACCAGATCATGACTTAAGAAATTATGGAATTTTATCAGTTTGAATTCTTTACATCATAGACTAACATTGGCTCATGTAAACAGAACCTGGAATCTGTTAGACGTATACTTAGTAGCTAAAATTCTGAATAAGCCAGAGTTCCAGAGAATTAAGTCAGGAACAGGGCAAACTCTTCCTTAAGCTATAGGAATTTCTTCACTATGGGGTCCAGGTATCAAGGTAATGAATGGCTGGATTGGTATATCCTTCCATGTATCATTCCCCTCAAAATATAATTAATTCCTAGAGGAAAGTGTCAAATCAACTTATATTGGATTCATTTCCATCTCCTAGCGGTAGACAGCTCACCTCGAATTCCTCCCTGTCAGGAGTGCCTGTGATGGCAAGGAGGAAATTTTCCTGAAGAGAATGCGAAGTGCTATTAAGAAAGGGTTATAATTTAAGTAGACAAGTAAATATCAAATGCTAAAACATGTGTTCTTTGAGAAAGGAGAAGTGGGAGCTCAAATTTCGCTTTCAAAATCTACTTTAGGCTTAAAATGAAAAAGTGATAAGAGATCTGAAATGAGGCATTTTTTTCAAGAAATTTACATTTTACATCAAAGTCATGCCAGATTTCATTTAAATATTGGCTGTTTCATTTTTACCTTTCCAGAATTTCTTCTCATCTACTTCTCATAATCTCCAGTTGACAGAGTGACTCAGATCAAGTGGCGGTAAAGCACCCGCCTGCAATCCAGGAGACAAAAGAGATGTGGGTTCGATCCCTGGGTCGGGAAGATCCCCTGGAAGAGGAAATGGCAACCCATCCTAGTATTCCTGCCTGGAAAATTCCATGGACAGTGGAGCCTGGTAGGCTACATCCATGGGGTTGCAAAGAGTCAGACATGACTGAAGCGACTGAGCACACACATGCATTCTATCATGAGCCTGCCTCTGTATTCATAGCATTATCCCATCTCTTCATCCCAATTGAATCCTAGAAGGCATGGGTGGTTGCTGAGTATTGATAATGTGTATGCACTGCCTACATTTTCCTCCTAATTCCTCTTTTGCCCAAGATAAAAGATCACAAGCTCAGGATATTAATGGAGCCAATAGCCAGGTTTGTTTTTAATTTATTAAGCAAACACTTAATTCCTTAATATGTGCCAGATACTGTCCTAAGACCTTGGCAAATATTAATTTGTTAACAACATTGAGAAGTAAGTACTATAACACATTTTGTAGGTGATGAAACTGAATACAAGAAATGTTAAGGAACTTAACATCTTCCATGAGGTTACACAGCTGGATAAGCAACAGAACCAGTGTTTCAATCCAGGCAGTATGGCTCCAAAATATTTCTCCCCAAAACATGCTGCCACCCAAACTTTGTAAAACCAAGAATTCACAAAGATATTGGAGACAATACATTGAACTCATTAGCAACTGAAGATCATGAACAGTTTAATTCTCTTGGGTCCAGCTTTATGGCATTTCACATAACAAAGTTGCAGCAAACAAACAACCCTCATCTTCTAATGACCAGCGTCTACCTAATGCCTTACTCAGTTAAATGATTCTAATACCTATTGTTCTGTCTCAATTGTTTCATTTGTTTGTTTATTTCTACAACAAGCATGTATAGAGAGTATTGTATCCACGTAGCTCTCAAGGTGTTGGGGATAAAAAGAGGCATATGTCGGTGATGTGGAAGGAGGGGTGCCTACTCTGTATCTGAAGAGGTCAAAAAGAAGCTATTGTAGGAGAGACCTATAGACTCCATGGACACTGACCATGTAGGGAGGAGGTGGTGACTAGTAGAGAGCAGGCTTCTAGAGTGGGAATCTTGTGCCTAGACCACGAGGCAAGAAACCACACATTGAGTACAACCCTCATAAAAGAAGTATCTCAGACTGGAATCCAGACTGAACTGGCCGATTTGCCACAGGTGGCTCTTTAAATTAAATTTATTTCAATTATTTACAAAAAAATTTAGTTAGTTGCACTAGCCATATTTCAAGTGTTCAATAGTTACCATATTGGACCATGCAGGTAGAGAAAAACAGGGAGTTCTACTAGTTGGCCGAAAAGTTCGTATAGATTTTTCCTTAAAATGTTACAGAAAAGCACAAATGAACTTTTTGGCCAGTCCAATATTTGGACAACTGGTCCTGGCTGACAGCATGGGGTACAGTTTGGAAGTGTAGATTTTGAAGTCAAACCCTAAAACTAGTAAAAAGGAGTTCCTGGGGATAGGGCCTGAGAATCTGAATCTCTACTGTATCCCCAGGTAATTCTGCACTAAGAACCAGAGGTGTAAACTGTGAGAAAATGTCCAGCAACTGATGCAACTAATTGTAGAGGGAAGGGTTGTTTACAAAAAGCCTTTGAATGCTAGCATAAGGAATCAGTGTTTAAATCTGAACACTGGGAGATTCTTTGAAAGGAGAGAAGGAAGAAATTTAATTAGTAACTACCTTCCCAACTTTTCTCTGTTCAGCTGCCAGAATGGCCTTTACAAAACTCAGATCTCCTCTGGTCAACAAACTTCCCCTAGTTAACCTTTCAAATACTTTCAGCTAAAAACCAAACTCTGACATAACAGACATCACTCCCTCTAGGATCTTTCTTTCAGAGCCCTGCCCCTTCCCTCCTTCCAACCACACCATCATCCTTCCCATACCTGGCCTTCAAAGTTCTAATCATTGTTGTCACTGTTCATTAAGGACTTCAATGCAATGGACATGAACTTGGGCAAACTTTGGGAGATGGTGAGGGTCAGGGACTTAACAATGAAAAACAATGAAGGACTTCAAGCTCACTGAAATCAGCGTATGTGCTTAGCTGATCACTGTCTGACAACCACCCAGTAGAATGCCTCATGCCTACCAGGTGTTTCACAAATACCTGTGGAGTGAATGGATGAATATTTTATAAAGATTATTGACAGCAAAGTAGAAAATCAACTGTGGTAGATTGACTAGAGGGTGACAAGGCATGAAACAGAGAGCCATGCTGGGAGGGTGTTGTAATAACCCAGGTGAGTGATGGTTGTGATCTGAAGAGGGGCGGTAGCAGAGAGTAAGGAGAAATGGGGGAAAATATAAGAAATAGTAAAAAGAATCAACAATGGGCTTCCTTGCTGGCTCAATGGTAAAGAATCCACCTGCGAATGCAGAAGACATGGGTTCAATCCCTGATCTGGGAGGATTCCCACAGGCCTCAGAGCAACTAAGCCCTTGTGCCACAATTGAGCCTGCGCTCTAGAGCGCAGGTATAACTACTGAAGCCCGAGTTCCCTAGAGCCTGTGCCCAGCAAAAAGAGCAATAAGAAGCTCACACACCACAACTAGAATGTAGCCCCTGCTCTCCAAAACTAGAGAAAAACCCTCACAGCACCACACAACCAGCACAGACAAAAATAAATTTAAAACAAATTTTTTTAAAAAATCAGCAAGAACTGCAGAATCTGCACCATCTGTAATCATCTATCTCTTGAATCCTGTACTCCCCTCACTCCGTCTTTTCTAGATGCCTATAGTCCCTTTCTCTGTGATCCCCTATCCTTTGAGTATTCCTATTCCTAACAGCCCATTTTTGGACTCTGCTATTATTTTTTTTAATGGATGCATTTCCTCAAATGCTCAGGGCCATTAACCATACCAATGCTCAATGAAATTTCCTTACTGGCTCTCTCTTAATCTATGAGCTGCAATTTGATTTTTCTGCCAAGAAGAAGAATGAAACTCAACAGGCAGCTCATTTGTCCAAAAGCAGAGCATCTGACAAACCCTGGCCTTGCTTTTACTGGAAATGTCAAATCTCTGAAGATAGAGAATTCTTTCAAATGTTGTTCCAAATAGCTATCTCCTTCTCACCTACTCTTAATTCCACTATAGTGCAGCAGCCTAAGATGAGGTAATGTCATTTATAACTAGAAATGACTTTAAATTCCAGATCCTATATTTTCTCTTTATTTTGCCCTGCTTTATCACTCAAGATCTGCATAATCAACACACCACATCAATCACTCCTCTCTACAATTCTATGGTCACCATACATACAATCTCAAATTTTGTTAAATTACCCTCTATTGTCCTTGGACTACTCCCTATGTGTCTCCATCTAAACTTCCCATCTAATCGGTTGCTAGAGATACCTATCTTTGCCATCTCCCTGCCCTCACTCCAACTGTTTAAGAAAGCAAGGCATCTCAGTAAGTCAGCCCTGGAAATTAACAAATTGAATTGCTTTGTTTTCTTCAGAAACAGTGTTAGTCACTCAGTCATGTCCGACTCTTTGTGACCCCATGGACTGTAGCCCGACAGGCTCCTCTGACAATAGAGCTCTCCAGGTAAGAATACTAGCGTGGGTTGCCATTTCCTTCTCCAAGGGATCTTCCCGACCCAGGAATTGAACTTGGGTATCCCACATTGCAGGCAGACTCTTTACCGACTGAGCTACCAGGGAAGACTTCTTCAGAACACTTTTCTTCTGAACACTTCCCAATTACCTAACCTCCCTGCGATATATAGGATAGCCATTCTCTGAAATAGCTACCCGAGAGCCCACTTGGATTTTCTCTTTAACTTGAATATCCAGCCTCTTCACCATCTGAAAAAACCCTACACATTTTGCTCATTTTGATGCCCACAATCATAACTTCATTCACTCCTGCTTGTTCACCTGGTTTGTACTCTTTCTGTTGGAAAGATTTTTTAAGGTAGACCATTTTAAAGTCTTCGTTGAATTTGCTACAGTATTGCTTCTGCTTCACATTCTGATTTTTTGTCCATGAGGCGCTTGGGATCTCGGCTCCTTGACCAGGGGTGGAAGCCACAGCCCCTGCATTGGAAGGTGAAGACTTAACCACTGTACTTCCAGGGAAACCCCCGTGCTCTTTCCTTAAGATGGAGCTTCTTGAGGTTCCCATTCAAGATGGAAATACTGTAGGATTCTGGGTTCACCTCTTTCCATGGACACACAGAATCTGTCACTAAATATGCAACAACTTCCACTGGAAAAAAAAAATGTAGAAAAACTGTCTGAGTCTACATACAGTCAAATGACGCAAGGTCCACATGGAGGTGAGTAGGAGAAGCTGATTTACTGTTTACCAGAAGCTGGATACAGAGATGCAGTATCACCATAAACCCCAACCCTGCACTGTGACCTATAATCAGGAGGGAACTCAAAGCCCAAAACTTATCCCTGAAGAGCAAAGCGTTTGAACCCCACATCACACATTTCAGCTTTTAAGATCTGTGCCTGAGAGGTAAGCTATCAAACAACTAGCTTTGAGAATCAGTGACCCTCATGTTCATGAGGCAATGTTCCCTCAAGGGTGATATTAGTTCTTAGAGGGTATTTGTTGGTTTTGTTCAGTCACTAGATCATGTCTAACTCTTTGTGACCCCTGTGGACTGCAGCACGACAGGCTTCCCTGTCCTTCAGTATCTCCAGGAGTTTGTGCAAACTCATATCCATGATTCAGTGATACCATCCAACCATCTCATCCTCTGTTGCCCTCTTCTCCTCTTGCCCTCAATCTTTCCCAGCATCAGAGTCTTTTCCAATGAGTCAGCTCTTCACATCAAGTGGCCAAAGTACTGGAGCTTCTGCTTTGGCATCAGTCCGTCCAACAGATATTCAAGGTTGATTTCGTTTAGGACTGACTGGTTTGATCTTGCTGTCCAAGGGACTCTCAAGATTCTTCTCCAACACCACGGTTCAAAAGCATCAATTCTTTGAAGCTCAGCCTTCTTTATGGAGGCTATGGAGGTCATGGGGAAGGGAAATCTTAGTCATTACAATGGTTTATGTCTCTCAAAAGGGCCACAATATATAAACAAATGTACAGTGTCAACTAGTCTTTCAAATATTAAAACTGGCCCTGCAAACTTGCATTTGCTGGTTATTAAGCTAAGACTTCTCCCAACTCCAAACCCACCTTTCTGCCATCCACTTTAAGATGCCACCACTGGGATCTGAACCTCATCTCACTTTTGTTAGATGGCTCCCAGTTTGGTTCTGGCAAAAGGGCTCCATTACCGAAAGGACTACTGATAATAGGCAGAGGGAGGAAGGCAGAGGGAGACATGCCCCTTCCTGAGTACTGGCCATCCTGTCACTCTCCACTCAGCAACAGCCCATCACCTAAGCAGTTGTAAGTGGAATTCTGGTTTCCTGTATCTTTTCACACTCACAAAACTGGCCTCATTGTACCCTTCAGAGATACCAAAAGACTGCCCAGAACCATCTCCACAGCAGTGTGGGTCCCAGCTCTGTGACACTTCTTTGCCAAAGACAAGTTCCAACCACTTCCTTGTGTCCCTCCTGTGTTGTTGAGTCCAGTTGCTGTCATGTCTGACTCTTTGTGACCCTATGAACTGAAGCACAGAGGGTCCTCTGTCCTCCACTATCTCTCAGAGTTTACTCAAACTCATGTTCATTGAGTTGGTGATGCCATCCAACCATCCCATTCTTTGTCATCCCCTTCTACTCCTGCCTTCAATCTTTCCCAGCATCAGGGTCTTTTCCAATGAGTCAGTTCTTTGCATCAGGTGGCCAAAGTATTGGAGCTTCAGCTTCAGTCCTTCCAAAGAATATTCAGGATCAATTTCCTTTAGAATTGACTGGTTTGATCCTACAGTCCAAGGGACTCTCAAGAGTCTTCTCCAGCACCACAGTTAAAAAGCATCAATTCTTTGGCACTCTGCCTTCTTTATGGTCCAACGCTCACATCCATACATGACTAAACAAAAACTTTCCTTGAATACATCTATGTCACCTCAGAGTTTTTTCTTGCCTTTTCAGTTCTCCAATTCTTTATATTAAATCCTCTCTATTAAAATAGTTGGAGTGATTTCTGTTTTCCTGACTAGACTCTGCTTTCCAAATCTTAACATGTTGCCTTTGGCCTATCACTTCTCTGATTATTTATTTTTGCTTTATTAAAACTGGGGATGGGACTTCCATGCTGGTCCAGTGATAAGAATCTGCCTTGAAATGCAGGGGACATGGGTTTGCTCCCTGGTCAGGGAGCTAATATCCCTCATGCCATAGAGCAACTAAGCCCATGCACCACAAGTACCGAGTCTGAGACCTCTGGAGCCTCCTCACAGTGAAACAAAAAGCCCATGCAGCCAAAAATAAAAATAAAGATAATAATAAAATTTTAAATAAAAAGACACTTTTAAAAAATTGGGAAAAGATGAGAAGCCTGCCTTCAGAGTACTGCAGAGAAAAAGCTTCTGAGAGGGAAACACAGCAAAGGAATAAGATCATACTTTAAGATCCAAACCACAGAATTATGTGCAAGAGCCCCCCTTCCCACCTCCGTCAGTACCTGTTAAGTGATATCGCTTGGAAATAGAGTCTTTGCTGATGTAATCAAGTTAATATTGATGGCATACTCCCTAGTATAATGATGCATCATTATGACAAGAGGCAGACACATGTAGAAATGGCCATGTGACAACCAAAGCAGAAAGTGGAATGATGGGTCTACAAGCCAAGGAGCGCAAGGAAGTGCCAGTACTCACCAGAAACTAGGAAAGAGGCGACAAGGAATTCTCCCTTCAAGCCTTCAGAGAGCACACTGCCTGGCAGATTTCTGGCTTTCAGAGCTGTGAAAGTGTGCATTTCTGCTATTTGTAAGCTGTTAGGTTTGTCATAATTTGTTACATCAGCTCTAAAAAACTAATACAATTTTTTAAAGCACTAAATCATTTATTTCATATTTATGTGTGTGGTTTCAACATATCTATGCTAACAAGTCCTCGGGTTTCCCTGGTGGCTCAGAGGTTAAAGTGTCTGCCTGCAATGCGGGAGAACTGGGTTCGATCCCTGGGTCAGGAAGATCCCCTGGAGAAGGAAATGGCAACCCACTCCAGTATTCTTGCCTGGAGAATCCCATGGACAGAGGAGCCCAGTGGGCTACAGTCCACGGGGTCGTTAAGAGTTAGACATGACTCAGTGACTTCACTTCACTTCACTTTAAGAAGCAATTTTCACTTAAACAGAAACGACAGTGAAATTAATGTTAACTTCTGCCTCGCTCCTGGTTCTGAATGAATGGTTCCTAATCATTATTAAACTTAAATATAGCCCTTTTGGCCTAAGCTTTTTAGGCCAAAACTGGTGTTCTAGCATCAAACTTTTAGATAATTCCTTAAGTGTAAACACTAAAACTTCATTTAACTAGTATTTCTCTATTTATAGTCCAAAAGGACAATACAATGTTTTACATACACAAGCAGTCACAAATAAGCCATTTTTAGACTTTGCCAATTATATTTCTTTTTTAATGGCTTTTTAGAAAATCATAATCAGTATGCCAATGACCTCTGTTAAACTGTTACTCTCCCAAAGTAATTCATAAAGAGAAAAATAAATATCATATCTAAATGCATATGTATGGAATTTATAAAGATAGTACAGGTGAACCTGTTTGCAAGGCGGGAATAGAGTTGCAGACATACAGAAGGGACACGAGGACACAGTGAGGGAAGGGGAGGGTGGGATGAGTTGGGAGATCAGGATTGACGTATATAAACTACCGCGTATAGACAGCTAGTGGAAAGCTGTTGTAAAGCACAGGGCGCTCAGCTCAGTGCTCTGTGATGGCCTAGAGGACAGAGATGGGGTTGGGGTAGGAAGAGATCCTAGAGAGAGGGCATATAGACATACTATAGCTGATTTCACTTCATAGGAGAAACTAACAACATTGTAAAGCAATTATACTTCAATAAAAAATAAAAATAAATAATGTGTTACTCCTCCTTACATAATGGACCCTTTTGGCAATAATAAGAAAGAAGAATTTGACCTTAAATGCCAGAGACAAACATGCTCCCCCAAATAATTTGCCATTGCTAATTAATGGCAAAACTTTGAGAACTGGAATTTTTTTCCAGTTCGGTTGATCTTCAGATAACTAAAAGTCAATCACTGCAATCAGATCCTCAGTTACACCAGAACAAAAAAGTATTCCACTCAAGATTCTGGGTCCATTCGGAGGTCACCACCCCCCACACAGGCCAGTCTTTTCCCAGCTGCAGTTCCATGGACTCTGGTTTTGAGCCCTTGTTACGAGCTGAACTACTGAAGCATCACTGTGTTTGCTCTTGCATTAAATCTACAGACAAAGCTGCCAGAATGGCAGACTAACCTCACTACACAGGAAGGCCATGACAAATCCCCTTTGTCCTGGGAAGCATCCTAGGAACAATTTTCTTTTAAACAGCTGTATTTCTTCCCATATTCTCTTTATCACTTTCATTAAGGCAATGGCTAAAATTTGCCAAAACATTCAAGGAAAAGGTGTTCCAACACTTTGTCACCTCAGCCCTCACCTGCCCTCACCCTAGGTGTTCTCCAAGCTCCCACAGAGGAAAGCAGCTCATCTTTCTTTATGTTTCTTTATGTCTTTTTATTCTTTCTATTTTGTGATGGAGAAGTACCACAGCATAGTAACTAAGCACAAAGGCTTTGAAGTAAAAAGACTTGGATTCAAATTCTGGCTTTGCAGTTTTTCTAAATGTCTTATCAACATCTAATAACAATGTATGAGACACATCACTTTAAATATATTTGTGTTGGTAATAAGATTAATATAAATTAGTATAAATAGAAATCCATTATATTTAAAGTATTAATGACATCATTCAAGGTGCTCCTATTCTTACTTTTTCTATACTTGATAAAATATTTTCAGGGAAATGATTGTGAGTATATATTTTGTTCCTTTCCCTTTTATTTCTTCTGATTTTTGCTTTATGTATCTTTGTTTCTTTGTTGTTAGGTGTCTAATGGTTTATGATGTCTATCTTCTTCATAAATTGTACCCTTTATCAGTTAAAAATATTTATCTTTTTTCATTTGTAAATAATAAATTTAATTAAAAAATTAAGGCTTTGTCATGTATTTGTTGTGCATTCTCAAGAAAATTATTTAAACTTTCATGAAACCTATGTTCTCAACTGTAAAATAGGAACAGCAGTACTTACTTAGGGTTATTTTTGAGGTTTAGTGAAATAATATATATAAAGAGCTTGGCTCCCTTACTATACTAAATAACCACACATATATTGGCATTTTTCTTCTTTCGCTTGATGTTTTGTCATAATCGCATGTAGATTAGACCCAATTAAACTCTGATACATCCTACAATCCAGTGGGGCCTAGTTAACTAAATCTCAGAGCAAATGAATACTCCAATTTTGTTCTGTTGAGTATAGTATATCCTTGGAAAGGCACGGTCAGTACATGGCAAGTGAATGATCATCAAATGCATTGAACAATGAATGATTATAGTGGATTGAATACCATCTTTTAAAACATACATTATCTGTACAGAAAAAAAACAAATGAAAGGGACATTTTAAATAAATATATTCTATGAGATCCATAGCCATTTTCTGTTGTCAGTGGGTTTTGCTTTTCATTTTCTTTTTCCTGTAGAACAGGAAGGCTGTTGAAATTTGCTCTGAAAATTGAACCAAAAGAGGGAGAATTTGTTCTTTTTCCTCTGAGAAATATTGTGGATTATTGTGTTCCATGAATAGTATAATTACTTCCACAATAACAGAAGACTGAACAGTCACAGGTGTTGGGTTTTGCATTGCACCCTGGGGGTGAAGCCATCATTAAAAGCTTTGTTCTCAATGTCACCAAAAACAGGCATCACTGTGCCTCTCAGAGTTTCCAACACTTGCCTGTGTTCAGAGTCAGACTCTCCCAGACATTGTGAAACAGCCTCTCCTGGATGAGGCTACCCATTTTAGAATATAACTTTCATTATGCCTTTCTTTCCCTCTTCACAGGCCTGATTAGAGAAGCAGGTGTCCAAAACTACAAGACTCTTCTGGAAAGGCACATGAAGTGTTGAGTCTTCACTGTCAAACAGCCCCTCCCAACATGCCTTTGAAGGCTCCTTTGGGCTTGCTGATTTGAGACTGGCTTCTGCTTGATCTATGTGTGCCCTCCATCTTCCTCCTACACATCTGTCAGGCACTATGTCCCCTTGGCAATGATCAGAGAGAAGCATGACTCCAATAGTTTGGACTTAGGCGAATGAGGGAGGCAATTGTCACTAATTTAGATGGGGAAGGAAGTGGGAGTAGTCAGGGTAGGAATTCAGTTTTGACCCTGTTATGTTTGAAATGGCAGTTATTCATCTATGTAGAGATGTCAAGTAGATAGCTCAATATGAGATGAGAGTTCCCAGGACTGGTCAAGACTAAAGATATACACGTGGTTAGTTGTCAGCATGTAGATGGTATTTGAAGCCATAAGACCAGATGCAATAACCAGAAGAGTTGGGATAGATGAAAAAGAAGGACAAAGAACTTGTGTGACAATTCAGCGAGAATAACATGTAGGGGAGATGAGAAGAGATAAGTAATTACTATGTTTTTATTAAGTTCATTTGCTTCTCCAGGTGAAATATTCTCAAGTTATCTAAATCACTTCTGTGGGACATGCTTGCCCAACCCTCGTACCATGTTTCACTTTCCTGGTGAGAAGTAAAGGAATTTAGTACACCAAATGGAATAGAGGAAATCATGGCATGAACTGTACAGAGGAAAGAGGGACTAGTACATCTTATCATTTGAATCCCAGAATTTTATTATTGCAAATCATGTTTCTTATTTTCTTTAGAAAGCAAGTCACTTAAAACCTTGAACTCTTCATACCTAAATCACCATAGGTTCAATTCTCCTAAAAGCTATACCTACCAAGCTGAATTCTTGAACCCAAAAATTCATGCAGTAATTTACACTTTTTGTCTATATTTCATACTGTATTTTGCTCCTCATTAATCAAACTAGATATTTTTTAACCCAGGGCAAAATAGTCACTGTATCACATTTTCTTCACTTTGGTTACTACATACTTCAAAACCACACCTTCTGTATCTATCTACCCATGTCCCTTTCTTCAAGGCAACATTAAATTTGTCATTAGAAATTTTCAGGGTCTCAAAAAATTCTATGATATGAATTAATATTATTATCGACCAAAATTTTCTTATTTAAAGGCATTACCCTTTGTTCTGTTCTCAGAAGAAAAATGAGAACTATTGAGACGGAATAGACTTGCTTGCCAAGGAAATGTTTGGAAGGTGAGAAACGCCAGATGAACAACTTTGATCAAAATATCAGAAACTGAAGTTACTCAACAGTGTCCATCTTTATTAATTTTCTTTTATTAAAGTTAAATGTGAACAATGTAACTTTAAATCTAATTTGAGCTTTTTGTATCTTTACTGATGTACAGTTGACAAATAAAATTGGATGTATGGTTACGATGCAAAATGTGGTGATTTCATGTACATTTACATTGTGAAATGATTACCACACTGAAGCTAATATATCCAACTTTTTTTGTGTTTGTGTGTAGTGAAACTAGAACTACTCTCTTAGCCATTGGCAAGTATATGATACAGTATTGTTAATTATAGTTACCATGCTGTACATTAGATCTTTAAAACTTGTTCATCTGCATAACTGAACTTTGTACTCTTTGCCCAATTATCTCTCCATTTGGGAAGTATAAACAAAGTATAAACTGCTTTTATGAGTTCAGTTTTTTAGATTCCATGTATAAGTGAGATCGTGTGTTTTTCTTTCATAGAAAACATAATCTCTTAGAAGAAAAATGTAATGATAATGCTTAATATCTACCCTCACAAATACGAGAATGTGTTTTAACCATGGTCACTATGTCACACATTAGCTGCTCAGTGCTTATTCTTATATATGAAAGTCTAAGTGTAATCCTTTGACTTGCATCTCCCCCTTTCCTGTTCTCCCCAGTCTCTGACAATCATCTTTCTAATTTCTTTTCTATAAAATTGGAATTGGTTGTTTCACATACCATATAGAGTATTTGCTTTTCTCTTGTCTGGTTTATTCAACTTAGCGTAATGTGCTAGGTTCATCCATGCCTTTGAAAATGGAATGTATATATCCAAAAGAATTGAGTCATAGTCTTGAAGAGATATATGCACTTGCACATTACCAAAGCATTTTCTCATTCTTTTAAGCTACTTGAAATCTTCTATTTTCATGAAATGAACAGTACCAAACAGGATTACAAAAATATTTTTTTTAAAAAAGGAAGAGGGCAAGGGTGGGATGGTTTGGGAGAATGGCATTGAAACATGTAAATTATCATATGTGAAACGGATCACCAGTCCAGGTTTGATGCATGATACAATGACCCTGGGGATGGGGAGGGAGGTGGGAGGGGGTTTCAGGATGGAGAATACATGTACACCCATGGCGGACTCATGTCAATGTATGACAAAACCAATAAAATATTGTAAAGTAATTAGCTTCCAAAAAATAAATAAATAAAAAATTTTTAAAGGGAGATATCATGCTAATAAATTACTCTTTGAGCTAAATTCTTAGCATAAGCTATAAAGCAATACTGTCTTGGGTTCATGATCTCTTGATAACTCACTGAGATCATTATAAAATAGCTTTAAAAAAACCCTCAAAGTCACCCTCACTCTAATACTGGGATCCAAACCCCTGGAAGGGGGCATTGCTGAGTGGGAAAGCTATTTTCATGAGATACCCTGTGTTGTACTCAGATCACCTCTGCCTTCCAATCCAGATGTCTGGTTCTTTTTATAACCTTTTAAGTCTCTAGCAGGTGTATCCTTTCCCAAGAGACCTCAGCAGCACTCACAAAGTGGATCCCTGACAAGCCCTTTCCTATAGAAGTCTAGATGAGGTCAGGCATGCCTAAGATCTAGAGAGAACACTGCTGAAGCTTAAGGTGGGGTCCCTGTAAATTGTCTCCTAATTTATTTTGTGTAAACAATCTGAGGTATTTACTAACAAAAAAAGCTATGCATGAAGGTGTGTGTGTATCTGTGTCTGCGTGAGTGAGAGAGAGATTAGAGTTATTTAAGTACTTTAAAAGATTTGAAGGGCTGGTTTTTTAAGATATTACTTACTTGATTGAATTTTGTATTTCAAGTGTTGCATTACAGCTTTATTCTTGTCCTCAACCGGTTTGTTAAATATAATAAATAACTTGGAGCTTTCAACTGAGAGTGTCTCATTGCTCACAGACAAAGGATAAATCAGGACAGTTTTAATCATGCGGAGATGTATTCTCAGAATTCTCTGCAATTCTGTGTGGCTCTACTGACAGTGACAAATGAAAGTGGTCTCCACACACCGGTGGAGTGTGCACCATCCTAACGGAGACACATTTAGTTCTAAGTCAGTAAGGAACTACAGTGTCCTCATGATTCTATACTAGCAAGTTTTTTATTTGGAGGTTGGGTTGTTTTTCACTCTTAAGCCACAAACGAAAACAAGAAAGAAAAGGAAGCACATAACTGAGCACAAATTCTTTGGATTTGAGTGCCAGTTGTTCTCTGCTATTTCTTTTCTCCTAAAATTGAGTTTCATGCTAATATTAAAGAAAGTTAGACATCATGGCTCAGAGGGAGTTTCAGGTTATTAGGGGAAATTTTTTCATGGAAGAAAAGTGATACCAAAATGGTATTTATGCAGTATTCTGAAATGATGGTGACATTTGAGAAAAGCAGTTAAACGTGACCTTCACCAGGAGTCATGAGATTATAGCATTTTCAAGAGAAGTGAAAGGACATTCATTATATCAAGCTTTCTTTTGGAATGGATTTTCAAATTTTATCTCCTGACTAGCATTTCAATTTAAGAGACAGTTGGACTTTGTATCCTGAAATGTTGGTCAGTGCCCAGTCCAGGTGCAGAAATTGCTACAGTGATTTCTCCTACAGACACTAAAATGATGGCAGTCGACATTTTAAGGAAATGAAGTTATTCACCAGATGAATAACAGGAAAATAGGTGAAGTAAGATGTAACATTCCACTTTTCTCCTAAGTGACTCTTGGGATCTATGGTATGAGACTAGCTTGAAACTGAATGTGTTGTTTAACCAGGTCCTTCTGATGTTTCAGGACCAAAACATTTAAGGCAGAACTAGTGTCAGACCACTCAATGAGAAAGATAATATAACATTTTCAATATTCTTTGCAACAAAAACCTGATTTATTTAATATTACTTTAGTAAATAAAGTGATTCCTCATCTTGTGACAACATGGAGTCTAGCACTTTATTTCAGAAACCATTAATAACATAACCTTATGAAACTGGGCCTCTGCTAGGAAAAGGCATGAAGGGGAGAGATCTAAGAAACCTGCTAAACAGAAAAATGTTTAGATGAATATGTCTAGTTTATGTCATATTTTAAAGCTGAGCTCAGAACATAATGTTCTAGTCCATTACTTCTAGGATTCTCAATCCCAAATAGCTCTTTTTGACTGAGGCCATTTGCTGCTTCATAACCATTTGGGTGAGTTAAGTTGATCTAAAAAGAAGCTGAGCTGTCTAAGCATGTCTAGAGTTCACCAGAGGCCATAATCTCATAGAGAATCAATTTTCTTCCTGTTTTGATCTCATTTTATTTTCCTGTCTCCTTGCCACACACAGGAGCCAGATTCTGAGAATGTGAATTTCCTGAGCCAGGTTGGCAAAAAAGGCTACTGGAAGGTGAAATCACATGACCAAAGTAAAGAGAGTTATCTAGAACATGGGAGAATCTGATTAGACAAGACTCCAACCTCTAGGTATCAACTCTTCAGATGTAGGTAACAGAAAACCCAACTCAGATTACCTAAGCAAATGAGGAAAATAGGCTCATGTAATACAAATTAGAGGGGCTTCCCAAGTGGCTCAGTAGTAAAGAATCCACCTGCCAATGCAGGCGACCCTGGAGACCTGGGTTCAATTTCCTACTCCAGGGGATCCCAGGAAGATCCCTGGAAGATCCCCTGGAGTAGGAAATGGCAACCCGCTCCACTATTCTTGCTTGGAGAATTCCACAGACAGAAGAGTCTCGTGGGCTACAACTCATAGGGTTGCAAAGAGTCAAGACACGACTGAGCACACACACACATCAATTCACATCAGAACAGTTCAGTCCAATGCACACTGGACAGGTATCTGTCTGTATGTGGCCTCCACTTCCTCTGTGGTACTCCCTTTTGGAGGGGCTTTCTTCATGTTGGCAAGACACCTGTCAGCAGCTCCAAGCTCACAACCTCCAGTTCTAGACCCGTGGTCGAGAGAAGGACTCAACGAGTGACACAGAAAACCTAGAATTAGCTCTGATTGGGAAAAATCACCTTGGCTCAGGTCCTGTGCAGTTCCTAAACCAAATCTCTATAGTAAAAGGAAAATGATAGGACTTCCCTGGTGGGTTAGTGGTTGAGACTTGAAGTTTCCATTGGAGGGGGAACACGTTTGATCTCTAGTAGTGGGCTGCCGTCTATGGGGTCGCACGGAGTCGAACAAGACCGAAGCGACTTAGCAGCAGCAGTAGCAGCAGCAGGGAAACTAAGATCCCACAAGATGAGGGGTGCAGCCAAAAATATAAAAAGAAACCTGACTCCCAAATCACCCAGTCTTGGATAATCTGCTGTCTCTGGAGCCACAGTATCCTCAATTCTCCCCACAGCACATAGACCAAGAGTAAGTTAGTGATGGTGTCCCAGAGAAAAGTCACATCACCATGAGCAGGAAAAGAGCCCATGGTATAGACAAGCAATAGCAGTAACTAGCCACTAAGCCCTATTCCAGTGGCTTTATCCTGGCTGGATGTAATCCATTGAGCTTTATATAAATTTGTAAATACACATTTGTTGTTGCTATTCAGTGGCTCAGTCATGTCCAGCTCTTTGCAATCCCATAAACTGCATCACACCAGGCTTCCGTGTCCTTCACTATCTCCTGGAGTTTGCTCAAACATATGTTCATTAAGTCAGTGATGTCATTCAACCATCTCATCCTCTGTCACCCCCTTCTCCTCCTGCCCTCAATTTTTCCCAGCATCAGGGTCTTTTCCAATGAGTCGGCCTTTCATATGAGGTAGCCAAAGTATTGGGGCTTCAGCTTTAGCATCAGTACTTCCAATGAATATTCAGGGTTGATTTCCTTTAGGATTGACTGGTTTGATTTCCTTGCAGTCCAAGAGACTTGTCAAGAATCTTCTCCAACATCCAATCTGCTCAGCCTTCTTTATGGTCCAGCGCTCACATCCATACATGACTACTGGAAAAACCATAGCTTTGACTATACACACCTTTGTTGGTAAGGCGATGTCTCTGTTTTTTAATATGCTGTCAAGGTTTATCATAGCTTTACTTCCAAAGAGCAAGATTCTTTTCATTTCATGGCTGCAGTCACCATCCACTGTGACTTTGGAGCCCAAGGAAACAGTCTGTCACTGTTTCAATTTTTTTCCAGGCTTCCTTAGTTCTGGGGTGGGAACTAGATGCTTGTATTTCAAAAAACTTTGTAAATGATTCAGTAATCAGCCAGGTAAATCACTACTAAGGTGGTCTTAGTTAATTCATTTTTTGAGTGAATGTGGTAAAGTAATGTAGCAATTCTCAAACTTTCCAGCTCTGAACCACTTAGACAGTGCTTAAAAGCACTAGAGCCCACCTACCTGCTTGCCTGCTCAGACTTTGCTAGCACCAAACATACCTCCCTCATCAAGGTTGTTTCAACAGGATACCACTCAAGAAAATCTTCTTTTTAAGCATTCTAAACAGGACTCTGAGCTCTGCCCTACTTATCTGTAATGTGCTTGTCAAGGTTTCCAGTGTTCCTTAGAGCATTTTTTAAGTAGATGGCTAATGGAAAAATTCAGCTTAAGCTAAATATTAAAATATAATAACATATCAAATTCAACAAACTCTTAGGCTCTCCCCCCGCCTTGACCTTCTCACTTAGCCACTCTCTCTCATGGTTACACCAAGGATCTTGGTGTTGCATGACCTTCTCACTTAGCCACTCTCTCTCATGGTTACACCAAGGCTCTTGGCGTTGCATGAAGCTGTATCACCCTTAAATGTATAACATCACACACCTCTCTCTGACCAGTTTATCTCACTAATTTGTTTGACCATTCTTTAACCTCATGGAGCCTCAAGTTCATTGATAATTCTGTCCTCTCCCTATCCATTGGCTTCTATCTGTCTTTAAGTCCTTTCTCACTCAGCTTAGATTCTAGTGTTAACAACTTCAGTAAGCTCAATTACCTCTTTATGTTCTTCTTTGTATCAATACTTGCCAATCCAAGTGCAGAACTCCCAAGTTTGCACTCAAAAGTTGGGTTTTTCCAGGAAAAAAAATCCCAGTATGCAAGATCTGTTATGCCACTTCTCTGCTCAGAACTCTCTGCTGGCTCCTCAGCTCACTCTGATTAAAATCTAATTTCCATCACTTCTATGTAAAATCTAAAAAATAATAATAATGCACATGAATTTATATAAAAAAACAGAAACAGACTCACAGACATAGAAAATAAATGTTTCGTCACTAAAAGAGAAAGTAGGGAACAGATAAATTAGGAGTACAGGGTTAACAGATACAAACTACTACAGTATATATAATAAATAAGCAACAAGGATTTATTGTATAATACATGGAACTATGTTCAATATTTTTAATAACCTTTAATGGAAAATAACCTAAAATATATTTACACATAACTGAACCATTTTGCTGTACACTGAAACTAGCACAATATTGTAAATAACTATATTTCAATTAAAAAAATATCCAAACTCCTTTCCATGCTCTAGAACACTCTGTGACTTGGCCCCCATTCTTCCAGCCACTTTGACCTCATTGATGACCCTTCTTCCTGCTTCCGGGCTTTTGCACTTACCTTTACCAGGTATTTCTTGATCTGAAATTCCCTTCTTCCAGATCAATAAGTATCACTCTCTCCTTTTATTCATGTCTCTGCTTAAATATCTCCTTCCCTGACTACTCTGTATAAGAGATATCCTCCCATAACTGTGATTTTTCTGCAGTCTCTGAAACCACCTACCATTTTCTCTATGATACACTTATTTATTTAAGCTTTGACTGCGTTCCTCTCTGGGAATTAGGTTCTACAATGAAACTGATTTTGTTTTGTTTGTTGCTTTATCCTCTGTACCTGGAACAGCGTGTGTGTGTGTGTGTGTGTGTGTGTGTGTGTGTACAGTCACTCAGTTGTGTCTGACTCTTTGCAACCCCACTGTTTGTAGCCCACCAGGCTCCTCTGTCCATGGGGTTTTCCCAGCAAGAATACTAGAGTGAATTGCCATTTCCCCTCCAGCAGGTCTCAACCCAGGGATCAAACCCACTAACATTCAATAAAAATATGTTGAATGAATAAGTAAATAAAGCAAGCATATTTATACTATTATAAGTTCATGGTCACTTCAACCAGACTTCAATAGTACCTGGTAATTCCACTATTTAATCTAGTCAGCACACCTCAAAACACCTATACACACATACACAAGGAGAAAGACACATACACACACACATGCTTATATATATATATATATATATATATATATATATACCCCACAGTCCATAACCACTCTTCCCGGCAGACAACTTTACCTGCAACCTTAATGAGAAATAGGTGCTCACAGACAGGAAGCTCCTATATGTCCTGTTATAAAACCTACATACCTTACTATGCAGATACACACATTTTTCTAATTCCTTTTGTTATAAAAGAAGCAGTACACTTCCTCCTACCTAAGTCAGTCCTTCTTTTTGTTAGACCCTATTTCCTCATACCTTCTCAGGAACTCTCCCTATCTGAGTCTTCCAATAGCCTCAAGTCTATCCCATCTCAAAACACAAAATCACTATACTCCCTTCAGCCACATACCCTCTATAATCACTCTCTCTCCTCCCCCTCACTCTCAGACTTTCAAAAGTAATTTCCTATCTTTGTTTTGTTGGCGTTCTTCTCATTTCCCGGCCACTCTTCAGGTCACTTGAATCTGATGACACACCCACCCCTCACCAAAATGACTTTTACTAAGTTTACCGTTGACCTATTTCCACATTGCTAAAAGACACAGGCATTTTCCAGTCCTCTTCCCTAGGTGACTCACCAGCAGAATTCTGCATTATCAACAACTCCTTTTTTTAAAAGTCCATACTGTGTTCTTGGAACTTCCTTGACATTACACCCCCCCAACTTTCCTCTTACCTGTCAGCCAGTCCCCTTCAGTTTGCTTTGGGAATTCAGCCTCCTCTATCTGGCTTTAAGCATCAGCATTTCTCAAGACTCAATCCTGGCCTCTTTTCTTCTCACTCTACTCTTTCTCCTCTGGAAATCTCACCATCACCCAAGGCTTTAATCACCAGTCACAAACCAGTGATATTCAGAATCAGACCTCTAGCCCTAATCTATTTTCTGAGCTCTCAGCTTGACTCTCCAAATTTTTAATGTATTTTCTCCATTTGGTCATCTTAAGGACACCTCAAAATCAACCTGTTCAAAGCTCAATTCATCTTCTTTCTTTCCAGTCTACTCCTTCATCCTGTTTCCAATCTTAGAAAACAGAGAGTCCTACATCCAATAATGAAAGCTAAAAAATGAGGAGTTGGCATGGACACCACTCTCCTTAATTCTCTCATATAATCCTTCACAAATTCTGCCAATTCTGCCTCTTAAATATCTAATCTTCTCTCTTCTCCTCTGCCCTTCCCTCTAATTCCCTTGCTGCCAATTCAGTCTAACCTACTGTTATCCATCAACTTTTATTCTACTTGGTCTCCCCTTTTTCCTTATGCTCACTCTGATCTGTTCTCTACAAGACAGAGAGATATTCTCAAAATACAACTCTGATTGTTCTATGTATATACCTAAAATCCTTTAGTGTTTTCCCAATGCACTTAAGATAAGACCAAAATCATCAACATGCTTTGCAATGTCTGAAGGAGTGGGTCACCATATTCCTCTTATACATATCCCATTCCCTACCCTTCAGACACCCAGGTCCTTAGTGATAGATGGTGAGCTATGCCTCTCACTACCCTGTGGCCTTTTGCCATGCTGTTACCTTTGTATCCAAGAGCTTTTCTCACCTACTTTTGCCTAATTCCTTCCTACTCTTCCCTTATTCTGCTATCTCAGTTCTCAACTCAAATTTTGTAGGGAAAATCATTCTGAGCACCAGCCTGAAAGAGGTTCTCCTACTATATATCCTAATAAATACCTATATTTTCCTTCTGGCACATTCATTTCAGAGAATGAATATACTTATACTTCACTTAATCATTACTTTGCTAACTGATATCTTACAGGTTCAAAGTTTTTTACCATAATTTTCTAGACTTTATAAGATGAAGATACACTATTTTTATATTACTTTTACATTGGGGGAGAGAAAAATTATTTTTAAAATAAATGCTCACTAGTTAAACAGTTAAGTGATAGGGTTTGTTTTCCAGAAATAAAATTATAGACACTGTCATTATCTGACATCACAATTTTAAAATATCAGCTAATGTGTAGGTCCCATCTCTAGACTTTTCTAATGGAATTGGTCTGAAATGAAATTTAGGCATTGAGGTTTTTTAAATCTACCCCCAACTCAGGTGATTCTCATGGGCAGTCAGTCAGATTTGAAAACCACCACAGAAAAAGATACTATAACATACTTATCAATACCTTTTTCATAAACTGAGTATACTACAACAATGAATGTACTCATGTGTATGAATACAGCAAAGACCATGTCAGTTAATGGCCTTGTGCAGCCCTGGGCAGAGTACCATGTAATCACAGGCATGTGGTCATTAATAAGTCTACCTGGGGGGGAATCATTCGAGTGAAATGATTCAGGGAGTGCTCCTTTTTCCTACTGATTTGGAAGGTGACTTACATCTGAAAGAGATGTTGCACAAATGTCCATCCCAGTGTTGAGTCCCTCCAGTTAAGAAGCTAGCAGTTCAATAGCTGATAAGTCAGGACAACAGACACTTCATGCTACAACAATGCCAAGAATCTGGCTCTGGGCTCCAGATAGTTGAGTTTCACACTTGGCTCTGCTACTTGCAAGGCTATGGTCTTGCACAAGCCCTTCAAAGTGTTTAATCCTCAGTCTCTATTTTTAATACTGGGGAAAGGATAAATGTAAAACAAATACATATAATAGTAACAATCTCAGTCTTGGTTTGAAGGTTAAGTAAAATAATGCATGAAACGCATTGAGCAGAGTGACCCATAGCTAGCACTCAGTACACGTTAGTTAACAGTACTTTCTCAAATTAAAGTTGGAAATTCCTACCGAAGGTTTGGAGCCTGACCATTTTGTTATTCTAAGGCCAATTTGTAGATCAAAGAAAATCAAAACTGAAATTTCAGCGTGCCAAGATAGTATTGTAAACAGAGCTAAAAAATAGCACTACATTCCTAAATCCTTATTCCCATGAAGAAAAAAGACTCCAATTGGTGAAATAAATATGAACAACAAAGTGAACTTAAGGAAAGCAAAAAGGAAGGGTTAATAGAGCTAGTAGCAGACATTACCAAATAAGATAACAGAAAATTATAGAATGTATAAAAGATCATACTGGACTCAGTGCATTGCAGTGGCCTGAATGTGAAGTGTGAAAGGGAGAGCATATATGTGTTTATGTGGCTGATTCACTTTGCTGTGCAGTAGAAATTAACACAACATTGTAAAACAACTATACAAATTAAAAAATTTGTGACTTTATGAGAACCAATTGAACTGACTTATGTTTCAAAATTTGCATGATTAGTATTTTTTGGCACTTTTGACAACCATATTTAAAAGTTTTTTTTCTCTGGGATGGTAAGCATGCAGCCCTCCACCCTTCTCCCCTCCTTCACCCAGCCTCTCATGAACATACACACATTACACCTGAGGCTAAGATAGTGAGCAGGTAAATCATCTCTCCAGGGGAGTTGGGGAGGAAGGTAGGAAGCCCTGATTTGTAGTGTCTGACAATTTCTATTGTGTGAATATTCTCATAGTAGCTGGTTTCAAGCCACCAAGCAGTTCTGCAACAACTGGCTTGCAATTCCTGAGTATTAAATATTCCTGAATATTTAAGACCAGCTCTCATGAGCCTTTCCATCCTACCCCCAAGTTGCTGCTGGGACTGCATCTTCTTTGAATTACGCTCCCTATCCTTTTTTAAAAACCTTTCAATTTTGTATTGGAGTATAGCAGATTAACAAAGTTGTGATAGTTTCAGGTGGACAGCAAAAGAATTGAGCATACGTATCAGTTCAGTTCAGTCATTCAGTCGTGTCCGACTCTTTGCGACCCCATGAACCCCAGCACGCCAGGCCTCCCTATCCATCACCAACTCCCAGAGTTTACCCAAACTCATGTCCATTGAGTCGGTGATGTCGTCTAACCATCTTATCCTCTGTCATCCCCTTTTCCTCCTGCCTTCAATCTTTCCCAACATCAGGGTCTTTTCAAATGAGTCAGCTCTTCACATCAGGTGGCCAAATTGTTAGAGTTTCAGCTTCAACATCAGTCCTTCCAATGAACACCCAGGATTGATTTCCTTTAGGGTGGACTGGTTGGATCTCCTTGCAGTCCAAGTGACTCTCAAGAGTCTTCTCCAACACCACAGTTCAAAAGCATATACATGTATCCATTCTCCTTCAAACTCCCCTCCCAACCAGGCTGCCACATAACATTGAGTGGAATGGAGTTCCCTATGCTACACAGTAGGTCTTTGTTGGATGTGTGTGTGTGTGTGTGTGTGTGTGTGTGTGTGTGTGTGTGTTAGTCACTCAGTCATATCTGACTCTTTGCAACCCCATGGATTATAGCTCTCCAGGGTCCTCTGTCCATGGGATTCTCTAAGAAAGAATACTGGGATCTTCTCTACTCGGGGATTTAACCCAGGTCTCCCACATAGCAGGCAGATTCTTTACTATCTGAGCCATCAGGGAAACCCCTTGTTGGTTATCCATTTTAAATATAGCAGTGCGCACATGTCAGTCCCAAACTCCCTATCGCTTCCCCCATCCTTCCTCTCTGTATGTTCCTTATCCTTGAGCACTTAATCATCGGACAGTTTGTGAGTTGGAAAAAAAAATAATACACAATTAAGGTTCAGAACATAAAAAGATACAGGTAGCATCACCTTGGGCTTCCCAGGTGGCACTGGTGGTAAAGAACCCACTTGCCAATGTGGGAGACATAAGAGACACAAGTTTGATCCTTGGGTTGGGAAGATCCCCTGGAGAAGGGCATGGAAACCTACTCCAGTATTCTTGCCTGGAGAACCCCATGGACAGAGGAGCCTTGTGGGCTATAGTCCATGGAGTCACAAAGAGTCAGATACAACTGAAGCAACTTAGAAGGCATGCATCACCTTGCAGGTCAAGTAGATTTATTCCACCAGGATAATTTTGTTTGGTGTGGAATTGGGGGAGGATTCAAATGAAAGATCTCATACCCAAAGGAATTCACGGCTACCTGTGCCAACAAGACAAACAAGAAGATATTAGTAGAGCAGTGTCAGCTACACTTCACTGACAAGACAGCTCTAATCAGTAACAACCTGGATAGTACCGACTACTCAGAGTCCCTGAAGTGTACAAGAGCCATCAAGATCTAAAGAAAGAGTATCAGAAGAAGAGTGCACGGACACTCTAGAATTTTTATGTAACATGAGGAAAGGGAGCACACGGGACAGAGAAACTGCCCAGAGCAGCTTTGGGGAAAATGGGTGTTATGAGCAATTCAGACGCTACTGCTATCTGAGGACAGTGGCAGTAAAGACCAACCATGGATGGTAAGTGGTAAAGACACAACAGTTTCTGAAATAAAGTGTCATGAAAGCAGATGAGCCCTCTCTAGTTAAGGCACGAGGGATGGTGTAGTAAAGTTGTTTATGCCTGAAGTCTATATTTATCCTGAGTCATCAAGTGGATCTGAGGCTTGCTGGCCACACATGGGGACAAGAGGGCAGAGAGCAGGTCCTCTCTCTCTCCAAAGGGATGCTGAGCCATGTGTGACATCTCCCTAGAACCATCTGGCCTTGGTTATTTTAGTTGTGTCTACTGACAACTCTTCAGGCCACAAAATACAGGGAGTGATAATTATTCCCCAACTTTCACAGCTGCTAAGATGGTTCTACCTGACACCCCGATACCTGTAGCTATAACCCAGAGACCTCTGGGGGTTTTTTTGTTTGTTTGTTTTTTGCATGTGAGCAGATGGTGTGAGCTGAGTGCTGAAGGGTCTTAAGGCATTTTAGGCAGTTCTCTACTTCAGTGCTTACTTCTTTGAGTTCCTGTCAGGGTTTTGCTCCTCTTCTGTTCCTATCATTGTTTACACCATAGATTTAAAGGATTTGGTTAGAACATTCCCAGAGTTACTAAAAGCTGGTAGGAAGTCTTCTTCTTTTTACCTACTTTCCTGTCCCCTGCACAAGACATGAAAAATAAGCCACCAAAACATGCTGCATGAATTAACATATAGCAATAGCCATGATCCTACCTATGCAAAATTTACGGGAGCCTGGGTGGGAACAATAACCAGCCCATATTAGTAGAAATGGTAGAATGAGAAATCCTAAATTGAAATAATGGAAATTAAATAGCATGGAAATGCTGAAGCAGAAGTGGAATTCAATGAAAACAGTCTTGGTAACTTTTCCCCAACTTGAAGGAAGCCACTTGGTTTCCATCTCTGCTCCTCATTTTCAGCTGGTCCCTTGCACCAGCCCACTTCCCATCCTTCCCATCTCCTACACTTTCTGGACACCCTCCCTCCTTTTTAATTTCCTTTCTCATTCTTTCCCAAATGCAATCTTCTGGCGTCAGCTCAGAATTTCCTTTGGAGCAAGTCACTTCAAAGCCACTCGGATGTAAGGTAACTATGGTTACCGCTCTTCAGGGTTGTCCATAAACAAGGGGTAACGTGAAGACTAGATGCCCATCATCTGCTTAGGATGTACACACTGAAGAAGCACCATCCAAGGAGCCCAGCACTCTCAGGTAGCAAAGGAAAAATAACCTCGGTGAAAATATCTCCTAAGGAAGAAATCACAGTCAAAGAAATCACTTTAAAAGTTGGCATGAGACACGATGCTAAAGATCTGCTGTCCTTAAAATGCAAAATCAGCAAAGATTTTTCTTATCCCAAAACTGACCCTGGGTAAAATTTTAAAACAAACACTGCTACACTGCTTATATTTTTTATTAATTTCTATTTTTACCCAAGTGGCATATGTAGAGTTTACAAATCAAATAGGAGGAGTAGTATCATTCTGCAGGTAAGAAGAGTGCATGTGTGCGTGCATGCTAAGTTGCATCAGTTATGTCTGACTCTTTGCGAACCCATGGACTGCAGCATGCCAGTCTTCCCTGTCCTTCACTATCTCCCGGAGTTTGCTCAAATTCATGTCCATCAAGGGGGTTATACTAATGACCATCTCATACTCTGCTGACCCCTTCTTTTGCCTTCAATCTTTCCCAGCATCAGGGTCTTTTCCAATGAGTCGGATCTTCACATCAGGTGGCCAAAGTATTGGAGCTTTAGCTTGAGCAGCAGTCCTTCCAGTGAATATTCAGAGTTTATTTCCTTTAGGATTGACTGGTTTGATCTTCTTGCTCTCCAAGGGACTCTCAAGAATCTTGTCCAGCACCAGAATTCAAAAACATCAGTTCTTCAGTGCCCAGCCTTCTTTATGGTCCAACTCTCACATCCATGCATGTCTACTGGGAAAACCATAGCTTTGACTACACAGATCTTTTTTGGCAAAACGATGTCTCTGCTTTTTAGTATGCTGTATAGGTTTGTCAAAGCTTTCTTTCCAAAGAGGAAGCGTCTTAATTTCATGGCTGCATGAAATGCATGTGAATGCATATATTAAGAACCATTCTGTTTTGAGGAACTTCTTAATGGCTGGATGGATGGCTAATCCAATTGATGCATACATGCATTTATGAATGACTTGCTGCTTCAAAATCTGTAAAAACTTGTCTGAGTAGAAGGAAAGTTTAAGTGCCAGGCAGCAAGAAATAGTGGATTTGGATTTCATTTTATTTTACTTTTGGGGGGATTTGGATTTTAGTAATACAAATCCACTATTCCTGTTCTTGATCTCAAATAATTTTTTCAAGCTAAAAATCATATCGATTCTTAGTAAACAACTGAGATCTGCTCTTGAGTCACCCAGTCCCACTTGGAACAGTCTGGAAGCATCACACCGACATCCAGTTCTTTCATGTGAACAGACAGATATCACCACCTGCCCCACACCTGCCTCACAAGGACACTGAGTATATTAACTAATAATGACTGTGAATTGCTTTTGAGGTTCAGGGAGATGGACACTATGTAGGCATAGAAAATATTAATTAAGAAGATCAAACATTTGGCAGTGTTTAAAATAAGCCTTGGCAACTTTACCAAGGTCAGACAGGAGCAGAGGAGCTAGCTTTTCTTTAAACAGAAATCAAAAATGCTCTACATTCTGTGTCTGCTTCTTTCCTAGAAATTTCGTGTATGTGATGCATAGAACCCTTTCCTTTAAAAATGTGAATGGAAATGTCACATCAAAAACCTTGGAGGAATAGGTGAAGAGAGATAAAAATATACTACTAAATTATCAGGATGGAACCTTTTTACTATGTCATAGTAGGAGAGAAATAAATCAAGGATTCTGCTAAGTACTTAACAACCATTTTCAAAGACAATATCATAAAATTGAACTATGCTCCAATACTTTGGACACCTGATACAAAGAGCTGACTCATTGGAGAAGACCCTGATGCTGGGAAAGATTGAAGGCAGGAGGAGAAGGGGACGACAGAGGATGAGATGGTTGGATGACATCACCGACTTGATGGACATGAGTCTGAGCAAGCTCTGGGAGTTGGTGATGGGCAGGGAAGCCTGGTGTGCTGCAGTCCATGGGGTTGCAAAGAGTCGGACATGACTGAGCGACTGAACTGAAGGGCTTCCCAGGTGGCACAGTGGTAAAGAATCTGCCTGCAAATGCAGGAGACACAGGAGATGAGAGTTTGATCCTTGGGTCGGGAACGTCCCCAGGAGGAAGAAATGGCAACCTACTCCAGTATTCTTGCCTGGAAAATTCCATGGACAAAGGACCCTGGTGGGCTCCAACTCAGGGAGTAGCAAAGAATCAGACGCGACTGAGCCCGCACACTTTTAACTATTTTTCAGCTTCTTTACTTTTGAATCTGGCAAAATGAGAGTCACCTCCTAAGGATGCTGGGAATAAAACATGGCACAAAATAGAGAGGGTTGCTGGGGAAGAGGCTGTTTATCAAACAATACCTTTGGTTTTTATGAATCAATCGTTGGCATTTTGTTATGATGGAAATGGTACTTCAGCATGATACTAATGACATCCTGAATGTACAGAGTATATTACAGTTTATAGAGATCTCTTACAAACATATTTTTGATTAATCTACCCAATGATGCTTTAAAGTGGATATTAGCATTTCCACTTTATACATAAATGAGTATAAGAAAAGCTTAGTGAACAGCTGAAGGTCATTGTTAATAAGTGGCAAAGCTGAAACTTCCACTCAGAACTTTTGGCTGATCTTCAAAGTCAAATGCTCTTTCTACCACAACGTGGTATAATGGATAATGAGAGGAAAAGAGAGAGAGAGAAGGAGAGAGACAGAGGGACAAAGAGGAAGAGAAAAATAAAGACAAAGAATTTCCTAAAATTTCATAAACCAACATTTGCCTAGAACAATAATGCTAGGTTCCAGATTGAATGATTCTAAATCCAACTTATTTAGGAGATCATTTAAATTCTCATATTCTCAACTTTGATACTAATCAGAAAAATTCTAACAACAATATTTTCTCGGTAACCAAACAATTCTACACAAAATCATAAATTTCTCATGAAATCCTCAAGTCTTAGCTCTAGAAGTTATTTTGATAATCAGCACATCCAACTCCTTCATTTTACAAATCTGGAAAATGAGGTTAAATGATATCAAATGATTTGTCCAAAGAGGTAGTTAGTCAAGGAAAAAGCAGATCTAGAACCAAATCTCTGATTTTCAAATCTATCTTCAAGCTATTTTCCTTTAGTAGCTCTCTCAGCTTGTATTCTGGTGAATCATGAGAGAGGAGAGGAATAGAAGATTCTGATACAATTGTATTTTACAAATTATGAAAGCATCAACACCAAAAATATCAAGGTTGGGCTTCATTCCTCACTACTGAGGAGGAACTATCCCTAATCTCTTCTCTATTCTGCTTGAGAGGCTTGGGGCAGGAACAGGAAAGAGATATAATCAGAAGTCAGAGATCAATCCATGCATCTATGGACACCTTATCTTCGACAAAGGAGGCAAGGATATACAATGGAAAAAAGACAACCTCTTTAACAAGTGGTGCTGGGAAAACTGGTCAACCACTTGTAAAAGAATGAAACTAGAACACTTTCTTACACAATACACAAAAATAAACTCAAAATGGATTAAAGATCTAAATGTAAGACCAGAAACTATAAAACTTCTAGAGGAAAACATAGGCAAAACACTCTCCGACATAAATCACAGCAGGATCCTCTATGACCCACCTCCCAGAATATTGGAAATAAAAGCAAAAATAAACAAATGGGACCTAATTAAACTTAAAAGCTTTTGCACAACAAAGGAAACTATAAGCAAGGTGAAAAGACAGACTTCAGAATGGGAGAAAATAATAGTAAATGAAGCAACTGACAAAGAATTAATCTCAAAAATATACAAGCAACTCCTGCAGCTCAATTCCAGAAAAATAAGCAACCCAATCAAAAAATGGGCCAAAGAACTAAACAGACATTTCTCCAAAGAAGACGTACAGATGGCTAACAAACACATGAAAAGATGCTCAACATCATTCATTATCAGAGAAATGCAAATCAAAACCACAATGAGGTACCATTTCACGCCAGTCAGGATGGCTGCTATCCAAAAGTCTACAAGCAATAAATGCTGGAGAGGGTATGGAGAGAAGGGAACCCTCTAACACTGTTGGTGGGAATGCAAACTAGTACAGCCGCTATGGAGAACAGTGTGGAGATTCCTTAAAAACCTGGAAATAGAACTGCCATATAACCCAGCAATCCCACTGCTGGGCATACACACCGAGGAAACCAGAATTGAAAGAGACACGTGTACCCCAATGTTCATCACAGCACTGTTTATAATAGCCAGGACATGGAAGCAACCTAGATGCCCATCAGCAGACGAATGGATAAGAAAGCTGTAGTACATGTACACAATGGACTATTACTCAGCCATTAAAAAGAATGCATTTGAATCAGTTCTAATGAGGTGGATGAAACTGGAACCTATTATACAGAGTGAAGTAAGCCAAAAAGAAAAACACCAATACCGTATACTAACACATATATATGGAATTTAGAAAGATGGTAACGATAACCCTGTATGCAAGACAGCAAAAGAGATACAGATGTATAGAACAGTCTTTTGGACTCTGTGGGAGAGGGGATGGTTTGGGAGAATGGCATTGAAACATGTATATTATCATATGTGAAACAAATCGCCAGTCCAGGTTCAATGCATGATACAGGGTGTTCGGGGCTGGTACACTGGGATGACCCAGAGGGATGGGATGGGGAGGGAGGTGGGAGGGGGGTTCAGGATGCGGAACTCATGTAAATCCATGGCGGATTCATGGTACATTCATGGCGGAGTCAATGTATGGCAAAACCAATACAATATTATAAAGTAATTAGCCTTCAATTAAAATAAATAAATTTATATAAAAAAATAAAATGCCATTTAAAAAAAAGAAGAAATCATCCCCTCTCCTCTGCCTGCCCCCACCCCCTGCCACTTTCTCATTAGAATTTTTTACCTCTAAGAAGATTACCTTTTCCAGCTGCTCAAGGGATTCTCAAGGTAAGAATGCTGAAGTGGTTTGCCACTCTCTTCTCCAGGGGACCTCATTTTGTCAGACTCTCCACCATGACCTGTCTGTCTTGGGTTATCCTATGCAGCCTGGCTCATAGTTTCACTGAGTTTATTTTCTTGGGCTCCAAAATCACCTTGGATGGTGACTGCAGCCATGAAATTAAAAGACATTTGCTCCTTGGAAGAAAAGCAATGGCAAACCTAGACAGCATATTAAAAAGCAGAGACATCACTTTGCCTACAAAGATCCATATAGTCAAACCTGTCATTTCTCCAGTAGTCATGTACAGATGTGAGTGCTGGACAATAAAAAAGGCCGACCACTGAAGAACTGATGCCTTTGAATTGTGGTGTTGGAGAAGACTCTTGATAGTCCCTTGGACTGCAAGGAGATCAAACCAGTCAATTCTAAAGGAAATCAACCCTGAATAGTTACTAGAAGGACTGATGCTAAAGCTGAAACTCCAATACTTTGGCCACCTGATGCAAAGAACTGACTTGTTCAAAAAGCCCCTGATGCTGGGAAAGATTGAAGGTGGGAGGAGAAGGGGACAACAGAGGATGAGAAGGTTGGCTGACATTACCAACTCAATGGACTTGAGTTTTAGCAAGCTCCAGGAGTTGGTAATGGACAGGGAAGCCTGGCAGGCTGCGGTCCATGGAGTCGAAAAGAGTCGGACACGACTGAGAGGCGAAACAACAAAGAAGGCTGCCCTCCTCTAGTGCTGAGGGACTCAAGAGCCACATCACATTTAAAGAATATGGTGCCTTTGGGCAAAATAAGTAAAAGTACCCCTTCCTCAAGACTCTTTCTTGCATCTTCTGAAAAATTGTCGAAATTAATGTAAAATCTATGTGCATGATGGGAGCCTTAGAGCTGCTCAATGCACAAGTGAGCCTCATCACACACAGTAGCCCTGCGTGCAGGGAAGTGCTTCTTCCTTATTCTTATTCAGGAGATCCTAGCCTACTAGAGACTCTAACTTAGTCTTAATTTTGCCTCAGAAGTAGTTGTCTTTTTCTTACTGAGAGGTGATTTGTTGCTTTTCTTCTGGTTCAATCTTGTCCAGGTAGTCATTGCACTAAAATTTCATCAAAAACACATGCAATACATTTTAAAAGTCATTGTTACCAGGCAACTCTAGACAGCAAAGAAGCCAAGTAGTTGCATAAGGGATATCTGAGGTCCAAGCAAGCCAAATACTGGGCTGATGAGTAGGCTTAGTCTTGAAGTCTTTCTCCTTTTTATACATGCCCACTGCCTAGGGGATCCTGGATGGTTTTACATACCATCCATAATAGGCAGCTTCCATACTTTTATGAACCTGACCAAATTCCTCCCTAAGCTGCAGTCTCCCATGTAGAATTTTCTGCTCAAAGTTTATCTTCGTTTCTTTTGTGTTGCAGCAAATGAGTCTGGAGAACATGGCAGGTCAGTGGAGGGTGGTGGGATTCTGATGATTACATAAGATAGCAGACATAAAATCTTAGCTCAGAATTGATAGTCAACATGTAATTTCTCTTCCTTCTTCCCCAACCATTGCAGTAAGATCCATCTAAATTCTCTCCTCCAGATGAGCCATGTTCATCTCCATCTCATTTGCTCATGACCACAGTAGTTTATACAGGGGACATGCCCCTGACTTTAATAGAATACAGTATACAGGTAACCACATTCACACATAGCTGAGTTAGGGGATGGCTGTTCGTGTTACCAAACTGGTGCTCACTTAACCAATAAATTGTTTACAAGTTTCCTCAAGATGTCCAAAATCTTCAGTGTACTTAAAACATCACTTAATTGGCAAACTTTCATTTACAAGTGAACTATTTAAGTCTAATGAATATATAATTTTCCAGGAATTTCTCAGCCACAATAATATTTCCAAAAATCAAAATTTATCCTCTGATGTATTAGGCAAACTAATAATTAGAAGGCCAAAGTGTCCCTGAAAGTAACCTCTGCCATGAGGCTCATTTATACCTTGACTGTGGAAAATCTGATCCAGAGGGAACAAATAACTTCCTCTTTCACTGAAATAAAATAGGAGAGAAAGAGACAGAGAAACAGAGGCACAAAGAGACAGAGACAAACCTCATATGTTGGAGAAAAAAGACTTAGGTCATAAGAATTCCATTTACATGTTAACTATTATCAAATAGATTTTATTCTGTAGAATTTTAGCATCAAATGGGTAAACATGATAAAACATCTTTTTCTCCAAAGTTTTGCTTAAATCCAATCTTCATAAGAATGAAGGTTCTGGTTTAAAGTTGCCTTTGTGAAGTAATATTTGGATACATATTTTTATGTATTAAGAATTCACTCAAATACAATGATGAGATTGTGGCAAGATTTTCTGGCATTGTGCACCTAGTTTGTTTTTGTTTTGCTTTCTAAAATCCTGAAATGGAAAAAATAAAATATAGAAAAACAATGAAGCTGAAAATGGATTCATGTATTACACAATCACTGATAACTCATCAAATGTGAGCAGCTGAAGCTAAAATATTGCTCTCAAAATATGAGCTGAGGATTCCTGCATCACAATTGTCTAGATTCTAATTAAAAATGACTCCTGTACTTACTCCGGGTCTTCTGAGAATAAGTCCAGAGAAAAGTCCTAAGGTTTTACCCAACACACCCATGGAATTTTTCAAGCTGAATATTTTGTGACTTTCTGGACTTAATATTGGAATGGAGACCAGGAAGCAGGTAGGAAAGAGGAAGAAAAGAACTAAGAAAAAGTGTCCTTAACTAGGCAAAAGAAAAATCAGATGAAGGCAGTTGAAGGAGCCTCTTCCACAACCCAGAGAAATGCTATCCTGAGCCCACGGCTATCAGTTCAGTTCAGTTCAGTCGCTCAGTCGTGTCCGACTCTTTTCGACCCCATGAATCGCAGCATGCCAGGCCTCCCTGTCCATCACCAACTCCCGGAGTCCACCCAAACCCATGTCCATTGAGTCAGTGATGCCATCCACATCTCATCCTCTGTCGTCCCCTTCTCCTCCTGCCCTCAATCTTTCCCAGCATCAGGGTCTTTTCCAAGGAGTCAGCTCTTCACATCAGGTGGCCAAAGTATTGGAGTTTCAGCTTCAGCATCAGTCCTTCCAATGAACACCCAGGACTGATCTCCTTTAGGTTGGACTGGTTGGATCTCCTTGCAGTCCAAGGGACTCTCAAGAGTCTTCTCCAACACCACAGTTCAAAAGCATCAATTCTTCTGCACTCAGCTTTCTTTATAGTCCAACTCTCACATCCATACATGACCACTGAAAAAACCATAGCTTTGACTTAGGCGGACCTTTGTTGGCAAAGTAATGTCTCTGCTTTTTAATATGCTGTCTAGGTTGGTCATAACTTTCCTTCCAAGGAGCATGCATCTTTTAATTTCATGGCTGCAATCACCATCTGCAGTGATTTTGGAGCCCCCAAAAATAAAGTCAGCCACTGTTTCCACTGTTTCCCCATCTATTTGCCATGAAGTGATGGGACTGGGTGCTATGATCTTAGTTTTCTGAATGTTGAGCTTTAAGCCAACTTTTTCACTCTCCTCTTTCACTTTCATCAAGAGGCTCCTCAGTTCTTCTTCACTTTCTGCCATGAGGCTATTAAGTTGGTTTTTAAAAATGCTCCAAACCTGATGAGGGTTTCCCAGGTGGCTCAGTGGTAAAGAATCCTCCTTCCAATGCAAAAGACATGGGTTTGATCCCTGGTCTGGGAAAATCCCCTAGAGAAGGAAATGGTAACCCACTCCAGTATTCTTACCTGGAGAATACCATGGACAGAGGAGCCAGGTGGGCTATAGTTCATGGGGTAGCAAAGAATCAGACATTACTGAGCATGCTCTAGAAGTCTTATGAAACTGGAACTTATTATACAGAATGAGGTAAGCCAGAAAGAAAAACACCAATACAGTATACTAATGCATATATATGGAATTTAGAAAGATGGTAACAATAACCCTGTATGTGAGATAGCAAAAGAGACACAGATGTACAGAACACTCTTTTGGACTCTGTGAGAGAGGATGAGGGTGGGATGATATGGGAGAATGGTATTGAAACATGTAAATTATCATATGTGAAATGATTCGCCAGTCCAGGTTCGATGCATGATACAGGGTGCTCCGGGCTGGTGCCCTGGGATGACCCAGAGGGATAGGATGGGGAGGGAGGTGTGGAGAGGGGGGCATAGTTCAGAATGGGGAACACATGTACACCCATGGTGGATTCATGTCAATGTATGGCAAAACCAATACAATACTGTAAAGTAAAAAAATAAATAAATAAATAAAATTGGAAAAAAAAAAAGAAAAACACTGTTCTCAAACACTATCCTGTTGGATTACTGTCTCTGCTCTCTGGGTGTATGATGCTTAGTGACCTTCTATAGAAGCAGGGTGTCTGAAAGAGCAGCCTCCATACTGGAGAGGATAAACAACTTCACAGGGTGACCCCAGGGTGCTTTTGTGTCCAGAGCACCCTGAGTGGGATGAACTGTGTTGGCGGCTGAAATTGTGCCATTGGGAACTAACAGGAGGCCCTGCAAGGATTAGCTGGAGAGAGAATTGCTGGGAAAGACCTTCGCTTACAGGACAGACAAATTTCTGTGCCCTGGGCAACCCCTTTTCAGGGGCCTCTGTACCACTTCTCATTCATCCTCTGTAGACATTTTTTTCATATCTACAAATGCCACTGTAACTGACCATGCATGGGAAAAGGACAGAGAGACATAGAAGGCCTTCCCCACTGGAGACCCCATTATTTATTGCCAACTAATACACGCTTACTCAAATCTCCAGAATTTAAGTGATCTTCTCTTCTCATTGTGGTCCCCACCCAGACCACCCTGCCTCAGGCCACTGCAGGCAGACACCTCTCCTGGATGCCAGCTTCCTGCCCCCACAGAGTGGTTTTCAGAGACTAATAAACACAAATTCCCTTGTAACTCATTTCTCTTCTTCCTGCTTGAGAGAGTGAAGATATAAAGCAGGCACATTTAAAAAGAAAAAAAAAAAAAAGAGCCTGCTTTCATGCTCTGTGCTTGCACAGTGTAGGCAGGGCTGATTACTGTTAACTTGTTCTGGGGGCGCTGCCCTTGCGATGGTGGGGGTGGAAAAGGCAACCCAAACAACACCTGATTGTGTTAGGAGATGATGATATGTGGTAAGAATGGTGGATGAGCTCCATAAATTACAGACTCCTTTCCTGGGAACAAGGACAATGTTGAAAGTGGAAAGGTCAGGCTACAAAGAAACCTTCCCTCTCTCTCTTACAGAGGTCCTTTCCCTCCCCTGATTTAAGGTCTCCATGCTATAGAGGGCCCGAAGGCATAATCATTGCAGAATTTGAATATTCACTACTACCTCCAGGCTGCACTATGCCTTCCCAAGACTATGAGTGAATGAGAAATCCTTTTTTTAATACAACATTCAATTTTCTTTGTTAATGCAACATTTAGTTTTCTTTTTCTAATTGATTTATTACCATTTTTGGCTGTGCTTGATCTTTGTTGCAGTGCATGGACTTTTCACTGCAGTGGCTTCTCCTGCTGTGGAGCCCAGGCTCTAGGTGTACAGGCTTCAGTAGTTGCAGCTCACTGGCTCTAGAGAGCTGGCCCAGGCTTAGTTGCCCCGAGGTGAGTGGGAGCTTCTGGAACCAAGGATAGAACCTATGTCCCCTGCATTGGCAGGCAGATTCTTAACCACTGGACTACCAGAGAAGTCCTAAAAGAGAATTTCTTCATGAGAAAGTATATTTGTCTAGTTTACATAGTGGAGGCATAGAGATTTGGAGGCAACCTAGGGGAGAAAGTCTTTTAATCGTTCTGGAGGCCTTCAGTCCCATTTGTAGTCTTGCTTCTAAACAAATACAAACTGTTCAAGGAATCCATCTCCTCCACTTCTTTCCTTCTTATTTCTCCTCTTCTTCATTCTCTCTCTTTTTTTTTCTATCCCTTCCACAGAGCATTATTGAGTGACAATAATGGGCATTATTGAGTGACAGCATTATTTCTTGGTTTTAGCACAATGGGCAGAACACTCTCAGGTCCTTTTCACACACTTCATGCTCGGTCTGCTAACTGTAGGTGGTGCCTCCATGAGCTTCAGAATATCTGAAGGAAGAGACATCATCAGGACTTAGACCTTATACAACAGGTATTAAGAATTGTCCTTCTTGTATCAGAACATACTTAACATCTAGGACTCAAGACAAAAACAGGTAAGCATGAATGAAAGATGTTAAGAGTTCAGTGGAAATCTACAGATTAGTTCCTGTATTAGTTAGGGTTCTCAAGAGACACAACCAATAGTATCAGGGGAAGAAAGAGAGATAGGATAAGGAATCGATACATGCTGTTATGGAAGCTGACAAATCCCAAGATTTGCAGGGTGGGTTGGCAAGCTGGAGACCCAGGAGAGTGGATGGTACAGCCTAAAGGCTGGCAGACTGGAGACCCAGGAAGAGCTGATGCTTCAGTTCAAGTCCAAATGCAGAAAAGAGTCAATATCCCAGTTCAAATGCAGTCTAGCAGGAAGAAGTCTCCTCACTTGGCAGTGGGTCAGTCTTTTTATTCTGTCCAGGCTTTCAACTGATTGGATGAAGTCTACCCACATTAGGGAAGAAAACCTGCTTTACTTGGTCTAATGCTTTAAGTGTTAATCTTAACCAGAAACTCCCTCAGAGACATATCCAGAAAAATAGTTGGCCTAATATCTGGGCAATTTGTAGCCCAGTTAAGTTTACATATAAAACTAACCATCACTGACAGCTGAGTGCTCATAAATCTGGACTCTTCTGAAATATAATAGTAAGTATATCACTGTGTGTGTGTATAGTCAGTCATGTCCAACTCTTTGCGACCCCAGGGACTATATAGCCTGCCAGGCTCCTCTATCCATGGGATTTTCCAGGCAAGAATACTGGAGTGGATTGCCATTTCTTTCTCCAGGGGATCTTCCCTACCCAGGAAGTCAAATCTGGGTCTCTTGCACTGGCAGGCAGATTCTTTGCCAATTAGCACCACCTGGGAAGGAAGTATACCATTAAGAAAGATTATAACAAACATATTCTTTTTCATTATGGAATCCTATCTCAGGAGCTGTTCACTTGAGTTTTAAGAACAATAGTTGTGTGACACACCACTGATCAGAGGTCATATCCATAGTAATATCCCTTTGGATAGAACAATATTGGTTAAATGGTAAAAAGATTCCCAACTATAACATAAATGTGATTGATGGGCTTAGTTCCTTCCTGGAGGTATTTGGAATTGAGGAGTTTTGCTACTAGAATAGCCTTCTAACCGCCAGAGAGCCCAGAAGCCTCCAAAGGCAAGGAATAGAGTGATAGGATATCTATCCATTTAATTCTTATATTCCATGCCTCCTTGTTGGTTATATGAAGGTCAGACTGTGCCTCAGCTCAGAGCTATGATTAGTTTCACAGATTGTTCTATAGTAAAAGTCCTCAGGACTTTTCTATTAATGGTTCCGTATGGGGGATACTGATCTTCATGGGAATATTGCTTGCATCCTGACACATACCAGACTTATGGCTTTTATTTTGATACCAAACCAATCAACCTTTACTATGTAGACAAGATAAATACACTTTGTGTTTGGTCTTTTTGACCATTACCTTTTCCGAGTCAATCTTGGAGAAAAATCTAGCCTCTCTGCCGACTTTTCAAAAAGTGGAATCCACTTTCAAAGACTAAAAATAGTACATGAATCTCAACCTCCAACAAAGGTGAGTAGAGAGAGCCACTTGAGTGCTTACTAGGTCTCCCCCTGAGCTTGAGAATGTCTGGACCACGTGGACAATTTACCTGAGTGTAAATCAAGGATGCCAGTGCATGAAGGAAAAAGAGGAATGCCAGCCAGCGGTGGCAAAAGAAGCATCCTCACACAAGCATGCAGCTCCCAGGGCAACCCTATCAATCAAAGACCGTGCCATTTATTCCAATTAATCAAGAAGAGAAGGAAGGCAGTAAAATTGCTTAAAGCCAACTCAGAGCTAAACTTAAGCTCCAGGGACATGTAAAGACCTGAGCCTTAGTATAATTGCATAATAAAGTGGCACAATTGATTTATTTAAACATTACCTCATTGGTGGTAACAAATATTCTGATATTAAAAACATTAACCTGAAGAGCAGCAATAAATTCCCTTCAGAGGGACAGGCTGTGGTCTCTTTGTATCATCAGTAAAACCATGCCATCCGCTGTCTAATGTAATAACACACACCCAGACTCTCCCTCACATACACTTAAACTACTTTTGGAGGATGTGAGGAGCTTGTCTTCCAAACAACCAGTCGATAAGATTCCGTTCTGAGAATCATCAGCATCCAGAAATGGCAGCTCATCCCTTTTGATTCAAGTCCCCTGTGTTTATAGAATAAGACAAAGTTCATTGCTTAGGTAGAGAGCTGTTTCCAGCTACTTTTTTTCTCCTTTCTATTTTAACTTATTTAAATGAAAAGCAACCATCCTTTTGACTATGTATATAACTATTTTTTAAATTTAACTTTAAGGATTGAAAATCAAAATCCTTTTCAAGGGTCTGAAGAAAAAGGAACTATTTGTATTCCTGCCAACATTGTAAGAGGGTTCCCTTTTCTTCACATCCTCTCCAGCATTTATTGTTTGTAGATTTTTTCATGATGGCTATTCTGACCAGTGTGAGGTGATACCACATTTTGATTTGCATTTCTTTAATAATAAGTGATGTTGAGCATCTTTTCATGTACTTATTAGCCATCTGTTGGTCTTCTTTGGAGAAATGTCTCTTTAGGTCTTCTGCCCACTTTTTGATTGGGTTCTTTGCTTTTCTGATATTGAGCTGCATGAGCTGTTTCTGTATTTTGGAGATTAATTATTTGTCAGTTGTTTCATTTGTTATCATTTTCTCGCATTCTGAGGGTTGTCTTTTCACCTTACTTATAGCTTCCTTCATTGTGCAAAAGCTTTTAAGTTTAATTAGGTCCCATTTGTTTATTTTTGTATTTATTTCCATTACTCTGGGAGGTGGGTTATAGAGGATCTTGCTATGATTTATGTTGGAGAGTGAGTGTTCTGCCTATGTGTCCCTCTAAGAGTTTCATAGTTTCTGGTCTTACATTTAGGTCTTCATCCGTGCTGAGTTTATTTTGTGTATGGAGTTAGGAACTGTTCTAATTTCACTCTTTTACACACAGTTGACCAGTTTTCCCAGTACCACTTGTTGAAGAGACTGTTTCTGTCATATATATATATTTTTTTGCCTCCTTTGTCATAATAAGGGGGCCATAGGTGAGTGGATTTATCTCTATGGTTTCTATTTTGTTCCATTGATCTATATTTCTGTTTTTGTGCAAAAAGAAAAAGAAACCGTTGAAGTCTTTTGGTGGGAATATAAATTGGTACAACCATTATGGAAACAGTATGGAGGTTCCTCAAAAAATTAAAAAACAGAACTTCTATATGATCCAGCAATTCCACTTCAGGGTGTATATCTGCAGGAAATGAAACCAGAAGGATATCTCGAAAAAGGATTGTTCACAATAGCTAGGATGTGGAAACAATCTACAAGTCGATTGAATGGCTCTTTTAAAAAGGATATAAAATATGTACAGTCAGTTCAATTCAGTCGCTCAGTTGTGTCCGACTCTTTGTGACCCCATGGACTGCAGCACACCAGGCTTCCCTATCCATCATCAACTCCTGGAGACTGCTCAAACTTATGTCCATCAAGTCAGTGATGCCACCCAACCATCTAATCCTCTGTCATTTTCTTCTCCTCCTGCCTTCAATCTTTTCCAGCATCAGGGTCTCTTCTGATGATTCAGTTCCCGTATCAGGTGGCTAAAGTATTGGAGCTTCAGCTTCAGCAACTGTCCTTCCAATGAAGAGTCAGGACTGATATCTTTAGGACTGACTAATTTGATCTCCTTGCAGTCCAAGGGACTCTCAAGAGTCTTCTCCAACACCACAGTTCGAAAGCATCAATTCTTTGGCACTCAGCTTTCTTCACAGTCCAACTCTCACATCCATACATGACCACTGGAAAAACCATAGCTTTGACTAGAAGGACCTTTGTCAGCAAAGTAATGCCTTTGTTTTTTTTAATATGCTGTCTAGGTTGATCATAGCCTCTCTTCCAAGGAGCAATTGTCTTTTAATTTCATGGCTGCAGTCACCATCTGTAGTGATTTTGGAGCCCCCCAAAATAAAGCCACTCACTGTTCTCACTGTTTCCCCATCAATTTGCCGTGAAATGATGGGACTGAATGCCATGATCTTAATTTTTTGAATGTTGTATTTTAAGCCAACTTTTTCACTCTCTTCTTTCAATTTCATCAAGAAGATCTTTAGTTCTTCTTCACTTTCTGCCATAAGGGTGGTGTCATCTGCATTTCTGTGGTTATTGATATTTCTCTCAGCAATCTTGATTCCAGCTTGTGCTTCATCCAGTCCAGCATTTTGCATGATGTACTCTGCATATAAGTTAAACAAACAGGGTGACAATATGCAACCTTGATGTACTCCTTGATGTAAATGATTGACCACTAAAAAGAAGGAGATAAAATTTCAATTGTTACACTAAGGACTGTTCATGTAATGGCACAGATCTATTTATCACACTCTTAGAAAGAGTACCAGACCTAAAACCAGAGATTAGTCTTTGAATTCTTTCTCTACCATATACACTAACTATGGAACATGAAGCAAATGATTTAATTTCATTAGGCTTCTGAGTCTTCAGCTGTGAAGCAAAAATAACTGCTATAAGCATGCTGGAGGGATGAACTGAGATGGTATCTTTTAGAGCATACAGAACACGTTTTCTGATGCCTCTTAGAGACTACATTAATTGTTTTAAGAGCAGAGCATTGAGCAATCCAGTGTGGCTAATGATACTATGTGTCTAACCAGTAGTTATTTTTCCTCTTTTTAAGTAATCAGATTTTGCTCAGGGTAACAATGGGCCAGGTTAAAATAATCCTTACCAGCCATGAGCAACGTACCTCTGGACATGAGAAAATAGACCCATATCTAACAAGTCATTAGAGTTGGGGCTCCATTACCTCCAGCCAGATGCAAACCTGACTGACAGAGGGAGAGACAAGAAGCAAAGGGAGGCATCTGAAACCCAGGTTGCTGGTTGGACTATGGCAAGATGCTAAAGCAGGTAAGGTAGATGTAAAAGGGGAAAGGTAGAGGTTTATTACAAAAAAGAAACTGGGAAGACCTGCTGGCTATCGACCACAGTAGGGACTGAACACAGACTGAGCAACTCTCAGCAGCCTGCCTTGATGTAGACTAGATTTCCTATTCCCTACAGAAAAGTGCTCCTGGGTAAGATGTTTCTATTTTATTAGGTGCAAACTCATTTAACAACTCAAATTATTTTTGAACCATTTGTCATTTTTATGTTTCAAAACGGCTTTTTTGTTGTCAAATACATGGAGGGTGATAAAAATGGCTAGATTTATTTCAGTCCAAGAGCAATGGTTTCTTACATTTTTTCAGTGCTAAACTGAAGCACGAGTGGACTTGGTTAAAGAAATTCAACTGATTTTAACTAAACTTTATGTATAAAGATGTCCTTAAGAAGAGGTCCACTAGAATCAAACCCACAGAAATTTGGTGATTTCTTACCATCTCACCTATGTGCTGGGACAAAACATGTCTGTCCTTCATCACCTCAGGATACCATTCCCTAAATTCTGTGGGCACCCACTGGAGAAACATCAGTTTTGCCTGTTCCTGTTTAAATCATATCTTAATATGAAGCAAGGATCAAAACATGGAACTAAGATGATGCAAGTAAGGCATGCACCTCAAGCCCAAAACTTAAGGGTGTTCAATTAAACTCAGTAATCAAGGTAAATAATGTTTTATTAAATATTTTAAGTAATCCTCCAAATCCATGCTGAACAAAATAGAAAGTTTTAAATAAAGACAAAATCTGACCTTGCACTTGCAGGAGTCACCTCATCTTAATCCCAGTCCTGTTGTCATATTCAATTGGAGGATCTTCCTTGGCTCAGATCTGATGCTGCTCTCTGATTTTATAGGATGGAAGAGTTGCAAAATAAAAGCACACAGAAAGAAAACAAGAGCCACTGGTATAAAACCATAGGAAGTCACTGACTGCTCATGGAGGCTCTGAGCACCCCCGTGGACAGTGTTAATGGACTTCCCCAGAAAACCAGTGTTCCCCTGCATGGTCCCATCTCCAGGATCAGGTTGAGGTCCAGTTGGCCTCAGAGGGATCAAGCATACTGTGGGGTGTTTCAACACTACTGTCTCTGCGCTCCTTGGATGGGACATCCTTGCCCTAGCTCCACTGAAATTGATATATCCCCATGGAATCTGGGCCTGAATGATGCTCAGAGGTCCTCTCTGAACCCAGGCTTTTATTCACGTCACGTCATGCCTTATGCCCAAGTCTTCCTGATTCTAACAAAGTTTTTTTTTTTTTTTTTAAATCAAGTCAGTAAGCAACAGTAAGTTGATGCTTTTTGCTTTTTAAATGTATTTGAAAAAAGTTAACACTGTATTTTTCTTTTCTATTTTCATACAAGTAACTCAATAAGGTGACTTCCTGTTAAGAGATGTTTTATTTCTCCCTCAAGTGTGGCTAGAACTCTCCAGCCTGAATTGGTCTTCATTGTAAAGCCCTCATTAGTGCAAATAGCACAATAGGTATAAATGGAACTCCATACCCCAGCCTTGTTTTAAATATCATAGCCATATGTGCTCATGAGTCATCAATTGTGTTTTTAGGCAATCCTGCTAGCAACAATACTTGATTCAGGAAGGTGTCTGACCTGAGGCATTAACTAGAGAAAATAATTTCTTCCTTCAATTCTGTCCCAGCAGAGCACCACATTTTGAAAATGAAAACAACTGATGTGGATCATACAGAGCAGCATGCATTCTCCAGAAGTAAATGTTTCCCCCAAATCTTGCAGACCCCATTGGAGATGGTCTTCATCATCTCCTGGTAGTCATTCTAAATGATACAGTTTGACTGTCAGTCATGCCATTTGATACAGGCAAAACTCTAATCCTTCCAGCCTAGAATAGCTAAAAATATTCCTGAAGTTCCCCCTTTTGGGAGGTGAAACACTGAGATTTTCCATAACTTCAGGTTGAAATGGACCTTAATTTGCTGTTTTCCTCCCACGTCTTTTCATACAGAGCATCTTACTGTCAATCGTGGAATGATACATCATGTTTATAAGGACGCTGAGCCCTTGTTTCACAGCAGAAATGATTCCAATGTTATGTTTCCCTTAATTTTAATTATAAATACAGTACATATCTACTTCTTTCATATTGTAATCTATTTGCCTTTGAGCAATCGGACCAAATGAAGATGGAGAGTTTCATCTAATTTAATCCATTGTTTCTTACTTTCCTTATTCTGTGCCTTTATCCTACTAGAACACCTCAGCTTCCAGGTGGCGCTGGTGTTAAGGAATCTGCCTGCCAATACAGGAGATCCAGGAGACGGGGGTTTGATCCCTGGGTTGGGAAAATCCCCTGAAGGAGGAAATGTCAACACACTCCAGTATTCTTGTCTGGAGAATGCCATGGACAGGGGAGCCTGGCAGGCTACACAGCCCATAGGGTCACAAAGAGTAGGACATGACTTAGCAAGCCCACAAAGAGATCCAAGAGAGAGAACACCTCAAAGAGATGTTGGCTCTGTCTATATCGGGGACATCGGATGAAGGCCGGCTCTGAGTATAGAGCACCACCTCCAGCTCTGGACACAGTATGGTGCCTCAGAGTTAGAGTGGCTCTGGATGTACAGTAATAGTGGTGCAAGGCCCAGAAGTAATGAGAGCAGTATTTTTTCTATCGAAGTATAGTTGGTTTATAATGTGCTAATTTCTGCTATACAACAAAGTGATTCGGCTACACATGTACATACATACATTCTTTTTTATTTTCTTTTCCATTATTTCCCGTGCTATACCTTGTTGTTCATCCATTCTCTATATAACAAATAGTTTATACCTGCTAGCCCCAAACTCCCACTCCATCCCTTCCCCACCCCACAAGATTAATCTTGAGTGTGTGTTTGTGAGTGAGGGTAAAGCCTGAACTGAAGGAAATGCCATTGCCTGGGGTCAAGGGTACAAAGGAAAGAAACGAGTCTTTTGTCTTTCATGGGGCCTTGTTTTAATATTTGTTTTTGTCCCAGGTATTCAAGCCACTCAGGAACCAGCCTCATTTTCCATCCCTCCTTCTGCCCCACCCCCGTGCCCTGTTTTACTCGTCATTTCTTCATCTCTCTCCATCTTCCTTTCTTCTCTGTCTTCTCCCCACTAAAATAGATAGTAGGAAAAAAGGCCAGTTCTCTCAGGATCTGGGTGAGATGTCGTGGTGTGGATGCAAATGGGTGGTGTGGAAGCAACCCTATGGTTTTAGCTGCTGAATCAGATTCTGGGGTCTGTTCTATGAGATCCCTGTTCTCTGTAACACTTCCAACAGTGTACTAATCAGCCTGAATACAGAACCTGAGCAAGCCTCCTGCTTCAGAAAGCAGACCTGGCCTCTGATTGTCTGGAACTCCAGGCTCACGGAGTACGCTCATTGCTGATACACAGGGTTTAGCTAAGGTAAATGCCTGTGTTCCACTGCAGTCAGCCTGGAGGAGACCGATCGCCGCTAGCTGGCAGGAAACTGTCCTCACAGGTGGCGCCTGCTCTCGCCCTGACCCGGCTCAGATCAAATATTCCTCTGGAGCCAGCCTCTCATTCTCTTCTCTCATTCAGCCCTAGGATCCCCACTGATATCAAAGGGTATTCCCACAGGGCATGATGAAAAAGGCCAGGCTGGCCCCTCTAATTGAGCTAGCAGGACCACAGAAGTGTGGAAGTTAAGATTCCTTTGAAATGTGCTTGTAACATGCAGGCGAGCTGGGGAGTCAGGAACCCTGGCAACACACAGTCATCCTCGCCTCGTCTTTGCCAGTTTCATTCTAGAATTTCTGCTGCAAATAAAAACATGTATAAATAAACTCATTCATTCCACAATATTTAAAATAAGAAAGAGCACAGAACATATTTTTAATCTGGTATGTCACACATTTGTAGACATTTTCTGGTGTCCTTTATTGCTTAATGAAAGCAAGCTTATCAATCTATCCACTACAAAATTGTGTTCTTGATAAGATAGAGTGATAGAGCCTGATACTAATCAGGTCAGAGACGTCACTGCCAGAAGGACCAGTTAATTTTACTTCATTTCAAGGCTTCATAATTCATGTATCCCAAACAGCTGGGATATATCTGCCACTGTCACATGAGAGACAAGAAGATGAATGGTTTTGTACCACCTTTCATGGGATCTGCACCATCACATCCAAGAGATAACTTTGATTTGTTTTTGTTGTCATATCACAGCATCACATGATGTTCTATAATTGCTAACAGAGGCTTCAGCCAGAAGTAGAAAGCATGAACGATCCAGATTGTTCTTTCTGCCAATTCCTAGGTGTGTGACTTTGGGTAAGTCACTAGCCTTCTGTTTCTTCATCCCTAAAATAATAACTAATCCCTGTATTACTTTCTGCACAAGACTGCTTTGAAGGACTTCCCTGGTGGCCCAGTGGTTTAGAATCTGCCTGGTAGTGCGGGGGACGTGGGTTGAATCCCTGGCTAGGGAACTAAGGTCCTCCATACCATGGAGCGACTAAGCCCACACTCTGCAGCCCACAGGCCACAGCTAGAGAATCCACTAGCCACAACAAAAGGTCCCACAGGACACAACGAAGGCCCTATAAGCCACAGCTAAGACCCGATGGGGTCAAATAAGCAAATAAATATTTTTAAAAAGGCTGTTTTGAAGTCCACAATAGATCAAAACATACAAAAGTAGTTAAATATTATAATACCTTTAACAATTACTCGGTAGTTATTTTCATTCACCATTTTGAGCTATAATTCCCCATAAGTTGTGGATAGAAACTAGCTAGGTGCAAGCTGAGATGGTACACAACTCGAGTTTACTCCTAGGACAATGCATTTGTTGACTTGGAGTGGGGAGAAGGTCCTCTCTCATATCCTATACTGGGACTGGATTCTAAGAGCCCACTCCCTCCCGAATCAGGTGAACTAGATATGGAAAAGGGGTCTGTCATCAATGAAGTCGGAGTTTGAAAAGAAATGATGTAAAGGGAAGTCATTATTAGCAGTAGAGGCACCCACTGAATTTGTGGAAAGAAATGTTAAGGAAATACCAACTTGGGACAGATGGGATGGGGATGAGACACTTCTGAGTGGAAAGAGCCTTTCTTCAGCACATCTTTGTCACAAAACTCCCAAGATTCTTTGAATTCTGAGAGGACCCAAGTTGTCATCACTAACTCATTTCTTATATCACTATAGATGCTTATCCCTGTGGATAGCCAGACACAAGACACACAAGTGTTAGTCACTCAGTCATGTCTGACTCTTTGGGACCCCATGCACTGTAGCCCACAAGGCTCATCCATCCATGGGATTTTCCAGGCAAGAATACTGGAGTGGGTTGCCATTTCCTTTTCCAGGGGATCTTCCCAATTCAGGGATCGAACCCAGATCTCCTGTGTTGCAGGCAGACTCTTTACCTTCTGAGCCGCCAGGGAAGCTGGATAGACAGAGGTTTCATGAAAAAGATGTGTGATGCCTGGGACCCTGGAGCTTTGAATAGCCAGTGCTAAGTTTCCCAGATTGATAACAGATGAAACACTGCCTGAACCCCAGCACATCTCATAGCCTCCAGGCTGTGAGATAGAGAGCAAGCTCAAAACATTATGTGTTCGACAGTCAGCCCGGCCGATGCTCAGGAGGGAAATTTGGAAAGCAGAAGTAAATGAACAACCCTGAACACTTCTGGCTTTAGCTTGGAACAGTTTTATTTTGTGAGTCTTTGGTCCATTGTGCTAATTCAGTGCGTCTGGAGGATTCAATTTGCAGTACTTCGTTACCTATCTCTTTACAACTTTGCAAATAATAACTTTCAGATCTTTTATTAAGATGTTTGAAAAACAAAACCATTAATCTGCTTCTCTCTGGGTAATTTCAAAGCACTTATCTCCAGAGTATCCAGGAAGGCAGATGAAGATAAATCTAATAACAAGGGGAGAGAAAACATCCTTGGTTCTCCCACAGAGAAACCAGGTGAATCTGAATAAACCCATGTGTTGAGTACCCTTCTTTCTGCCAAATACAACACTGAGGTGTGGTCAGCCAAGCTTCTCAGGATACTAAGGTTTTCTTCCCTTGGTTTTTGGTTGTTTGAATGTGATTCCTCTGCTCTACTGAAAACATTTGCTAAACTGAATTATTTCAATCTGTCGTTGATCAGATTGGGCTTCCCCGGTGGCTCAGCTGGTAAAGAATCCACTTGCAATGCTGGAGACCCGGGTTTGACTCCTGGGTTGGGAAGATCCCTTGGAAAAGGGATAGGCTACCCACTCCAGTATTCTGGCCTGGAGAATTCCATGGACTGCACAGTCCATGGGGTCACAGAGAGTTGGGCACAACTGAGTGACTTTCACTTCACACTTCATTGATCAGTCAGACTGTCTGAATTTTACACATGTTGCAGAATTTGTCTTCCCCACAGCTTGCCAGGTAATTAACTAGTCAGGTGCAAACATTTTGTGTACAGGATAGAGGTGTATTTTTTTCATCTTCCTCTCTCTAATCCCAAGTCTAGCCATGTTAGGAATAGAAACAATATTAAATTTTATTGGAAGAATTATCTCATGAATATTTCAGTATGTCTATGAAGTCAAGACTATATCGTCTGTATTCTTCAACTCTCCCCACACAACTCACATAACTTATTTGACATTGTCACAAAATATGGTGTTTCACATAAATGAATCTTCCAGGTAACTATAACATCTGTTAGAGCCAGTGAACATCTTTTATTGGAACTATTTTATTTGAAGATGTTTCAAAAATACATTGAATGCTTCTCTGCCTCTTGAACAGAGGTTACCTGTCATGATTTTATCTCTTTATTTTGCCTGACAATTCAGGGTCAACACCATGAACATCCGATTACCCTGCAGGGTTGTAATACAAAAATACTTTCCAACCCAAGTGGAGAGCACCATACAAAATGGCCTTAGGCCATTGAAATGTTTATTTGTAGTTCCTGAATCTGCCTTTTCTCATTTCTTTGCATGCCCCATCTCGATATGATTATTTTTGTGATTCTTGCTCATTCTAATGGTTTTACCTTTTCTGATATATTGTTTCTAATATACTATCAACTGAAAAACTATACTCCTAGGCTTGTTAAAGTTGTGTATATTGAAAGAATATACTAGCACAAAGTGAAGATCAGAGGGACTACATAAGAAGTACGTGAACTTAATACATGGGTATTGAGAAATCCATTTGGTTGTTTATAGGCTTTTTAAAATATTACTTTCTGGCCGTTACATTTCAGATAGAACTAGTGACCAATAAAAAAAAATAAGGAAGCATTGCAGTATTTAGACATGTGACATGACTCTGAGTACTATTTGTTCAGAGCATATTTCTTGTAAAAACATCGTTCAACAGCCAGCTTATAATTTTGAGCATAAAGCAGATGTTGAAGGAGGTTTCTGTGTTAGAAAAAGTCTCAAACTTTATTAACAAGTCAGTATTCAGAGTCTCTGATCGTTTGATCATTGACAATATTAGTTTGCCCATTTTCTTTATTAGGAGTCACTTTAGTCTTGATTAGGAAAGTTTGTTAATGTCATGCCTTGCTGTTTCCAGAATGCTTTTTAATTACTTTATTTATTTGGCTGAATCAGGTCTTAGTTGCAGCTTGGGGGATCTTCATTGCATCTTGCAGGATTTTTTTGTTGCAGCACACAGACTGTAGTTGTGGCACATGGACTCTCTAGTTGTGGCACACAGGCTTCGGATTACATGGGATCAGTAGCTGTGGTGCACGAGCTTAGTTGCTCTGTGGCATATAAGATCTTAGTTCCCTGACCAGGGATCAAACCTGCATCCCCTGGATTGCAAGGCAGATTCTTAACCACTGGACCACCAGGGAAGTCCCCACAAAATGCTGAAAGGAGAAAGTGGCTCTGATCATGCCAAGCCTCATCATCTCCATGAGTTGGGTGGGATGGCCACGGATGGCCTTATGCTCTGTAGAGGCAGCAGGGGAGAGGAATGAGAGGCCTGAGGGTCTGAGTAGGATTGTCACCACCAGGGTCATCCAGAAAGATGGAAACTGGCCCTGAGATAAGTCAGAAGCAGCTAATTACAGAGCTATTAGTGTGGAGGTTTCTGATTCTCTGTTAAACAGATGTCTCTAAAAACAGATCTTGCCTTTTCTCCCAAACATCTGATCCCACAGGAAGCTAAAAATTGGGGCAGCCAAGTATAGTCAAAGGACTCTCACAGAGAAACTGACAGAAAAGGAAGTAATGTCCTTGATGTAGATCCCCATGTCTCTTCCTAAATAGTCAAGGAGCTCAGGTCCCCAAAAGGAAATATGTTAAATCTCTTATACCTCTAGTACCTGGAAAGGCTACCAGTGAAAATATTTACAGTTTAGTCTGTTCTCCTAGTATTTTTAAGTAGAACCTAACATTTTTTGTTAAATAACTTTTAAAAGCCTCTTCTCAGCCTATTAAAAGTGGACAAATGGCAAAAGTTTGAATATCTGAAACACATTGGCTCTCTTTTAGCTACTTTATGGCCATCAATTTCAGCCAGTTTATCTTGTCATCTGACCCTGAGCTTCTATCCTTTCAAAGGATTAGAAAGATCCTTCTGTAAGTCAGAAACAATTTGGAGCTCTAAAAAGGGCTGTGACAGATTAGAGTCGATCAGCTTATTTTTAAAACTTGGCCTCTGAGATAATATTTCTTTTGACTATATATGTGGTCCTTGAGTGTGTACATGCTTAGTCGTGTCCAACTCTTTGTGACCCCATGGACTGTAGCTCACCAGGCTCCTCTGTCCATGGGATCTCCCCAGGCAAGAATTTTTTACTGGATTGCCATTTCCTTCTCCAGGGGATCTTCTCAACCCAGGGATCAAACCTACATCTCCTGTCTCTTGCGTAGGCAGGCAGATTCCTTACCACTACGCTGCCTGGGAAGTCATGTGGTCCTTAGCCCAGACCTAAACAAAGACACAATCTTTAAAATACATCAGTGCTACAACAAGTAAGAGCTCTTTTGTGAGATGTAATAGCCAGGCATCTATCTAGTCAATCAATACATATGTATTGAGCTGCTAATGCCTACTCAGACTGTGCCCCAATTTGAGACCATAATGAAGAGCAAAACAACCCAAGCTGGGTGCTGATGGAGCTGGAAGTCCAGTGGGGCAAACAAGCATCAAAAAAAAAAAAAAAAAAAAACCTCACACAATTAATCATTTAAGTATCATTGTGGAGAGTGCCCTGAAAGAAATCAAGGAATTCTGTAACTGGGATCTCAACCATGCCTGGGAGTCAGCAAAGATTTCCTAAGGATGAGATATGGGAGTCCTAAGTCCTGAGATTGAGCAGGCATTACAGGAACCTGGTGAAGATGGGGAGGAGACCATGTCCGTGAAAGAGAAGGGCAAACCCCGAGCCCCAGGAGAAGCTCTGTTCACACAGACCCCTCAACGTGAATCATGAGTTGGCACATTTCAGATGTGCATGGTCTTTTTTTTTTTTTTTTGGCTGCACTGGGCTTTTGCTGTGGTATTCAGGCTCCTCACTGTGGTGGCCTATCTTGTTGTGGGCCACGGGCTCTATCTAGGGCATGTGGGCTTAGGAGTTGCGACCCATGGGCTCAATTGCCCCATAGCATGTGGGATCTTCCCAGACCAGGAACTGAACCCATGTCCCCTGAATTGCAAGACAGACTCTTAACCACTGTACCACCAAGAGAGTCCCTGTGTGGTCATTTTGTATTCTTGTTTATATCAGCCACATCCTCTTCCCCACCTCTCTAAGTCCTGGGAGTCTTATCTGACCACCACAGAGGTTCAGATTCCTCCCTCCTCTAAAATATTTATTATAGTCTTCATTTACTGCTAAGCACTTACTACCTTGAGCTACTTCTTAAAATTATCTTCCTTGTATCATCCAGCTCAAGCTGCAAAAACAAAACACCATTTAACCAGGTGGTTTAAATAATAGAAATTTATTTCTCATGGTTCTGGAGGCTGGGAAGTCCAAGATGAAGGTTCTGGTAAGATAAGTTTCATTCCGAGAGTTCCTCTTGGTTTGTAGGTGGTGCTGTCTCTCCGTGTGCTCACTGGCCTCCCCTTTGAGGGCACAGGGGAGAGAGAGGGAGCAAGGAGCTCCCCGGTGTCTCTTCTTAAAATGGCACTAGTCCCTCCATGAGACCCCACCTGCATAAACTCATCCAACCCTAACCACCTCCAAAAGGCCTCATCACAAAAATGCCATCACATTAGGGGTTAAGAACTTCAACATGTGAATTTGGGGAAGATACACAGACTTTCAGTCCATATCAGTCCTCTACGAATATACATATTGCCTCTACAACAAGACTGTCAGCAAGAAGAGTTTTTACATATTCATAAATCCCCAAAGCCTCTTATACATATAAAATGCCCATAGCATTTAACAGACCACCATGAATTACTTCTGCCACTATGCAACTAATCAAACACACAGAGCCAATTATATACATCAAGTCATTCAAGGGTAAAGCTCTGTGTCAAATGATTCAATATTTTACTAGAAATACGTACTGTTTCCATTACTTTTTATCTCTGTGTTTGTTTGTGTATGTGTATGTGTGTGCTAGGGAGTACATTTCTTCTACCTGATTTTTTAGCTGCTTGTTACTGGTATGTTCTATTTCTTGGTGAAATATTTATTTCCATACCCAATTAGAATGAGTATAATCAAAAAAAAGAACTCCTATATGATTGTATGCTGAAGGCATATAGTTAGATACAAAATTAAAGAACAGGAATATATAACATGATTCCAATTTTGCAGTCTAGGTGTAATGAGCTATACACATATAGGAGATACGTATACATGTAGAGCAGAATGGTTAAGAACGGGACTCAAATCAGATTGTGTAAATTTGAATGTGAGTTCCACCATTCATCAATTATGGAATTCCAGACAAATTACTTAACCTGTCTCATTTATGTCATGGGCATAATAATAGTACCTACTTCATAATATTGCTATGAAAATGACTGAGCCAATATTTATAAAGCATATAGAATGGTGCATGGCACAATGGAATCTATGCATGTTTTCACACACAAAGTGAAATGAAATAAATTGAAATGCAATAAAATAAAACAAAATAAAAACGTGTCATATAAAAGGCCACAAATAGATATGGAAATATACTGATTGAGGTGATTGCTGATGACAAAGTTATTTGATAACACAATGTTTATATATATATTGGGCTTCCCAGGTAGCACAGTGGTAAAGAATCCACCTGCCAATGCAGGAGATGTAAGAGACACAGTTTCTATCCCTGGGTCAGGAAGATCCCCTGGAATAGAAAATGGCAACCCACTCCAGTATCCTTCCCCGGAAAATTCCATGGACAGTGGAGCCTGGTGGGCTACAGTTCATGGGGTTTCAAAGAATTGGACACCACTGAGGAACTGAACATAGATAGATAGATAGATAGATACACACATACATATAAATATAATTGCTTTGCTGCTTACAAGTCAGTTTCCTTTTCTGAAAAACTGGGACAGTAATTATCTTGGAAGGATATTGTAAGGATTAAATAGGTAATCCATGCAAAGGGCTCTATTTACCCTTTTACATATAAACCCAACCGTCTCTACCTTGACCTATATGGACTACACCTAGGGGCTCTCTTGACCTCTGGCTTCAGATTGAATTTGGCCGCTGAAAAGCCCCAGCACAGGCTCATAGGGGAGAAGAATGAGGGTGTGGCATGTGTTTCCTGAGCCCCTCCCTTTGAGGTCTTTGGGCAGACTGGCCATATTTCCTCCAGCCAAGGTCAGGCTCCATCAAGCCAGCCTCTGCTCAGAATTGACTCCAAGTTTGAATAACAGCTTCTCTTTTACCTTCACTGGGGTGGTATGGTCCCACTCCTACTAGCCTAGGGGTCTGGCCCTCTTCCTCCTGGTTTTCCTATACCTTGGCCACACCTTTGTGTATGTTTTTCTGTTAGACCCTCTGTGATTCTGTAATTTATCTTCATTGAGCCTGCAGTCTGTTTCCTGTTGCAACTGTATGAATATAGAGTAGACATCATCTGACCCAGGGTGACTGCTCAGTAATTGCAAAGTGGGTATTACATATGGGTAAGAAAACAAGTGCAAAGGCTGAATCTCTGGGGCTGGAGCCTAATGACCTACCAGTGGTGCAAGTTCTTTGTCCTTCCCAGAACCTGATGCCTTGCTTCAGAGGAAAGAGCATATATAAGTATATATCCTCTACGAGGTTAATTATCCAGGTAACTAGGTAGTGTCTGAAGTGTCTAGGTCCAAAACGTATCCTGTTTATAGGCATTCAAGGGCTCCCTGGGCAAAGGTAACCCAAAGCCAGCAGGGGCTTCCACCTTTGAGGGGACTTCTCAATTTCCAATGATACTAGAGGAACCTGAACCCCATCAATGGCAACTGGCAAGGGCAACCCCGATCTGGAAAGAGAGGGCCATGAGAAGAGCATTTTGATGACACAAAGTCCCTGGTTGTCATGAGCCGGTCTTCTTTCCATCATGCAGAGTGATTGAGTCAACCACTTGTTGGTACAGAAGGGTAACTGTTCACAGTTTGTCTTTCCTCAGGTCTGGTTGGGTCACCTTTGGAGGCTACATAGTGGGTTATAGAGCTCTTCCAGGGCAGGGCTGGGATGCTTTGTCTGATCCAACCCCATCTTTTGTCAATCTGCTTCTATAATCATGACATTGCTAATAAACAAACCACTTTTGTTATAAGTATGATTTATTAACAACATGCAGAGCAGGCTTTCTCCCTCGGTGTCTCCCTTTGTGCATGCATCCCTTTTTACACGCACTATAATTTCAGGAATTCAGTAGTTTTGAAATAAAGAGTTTGGTGCTATAGTCTTTGAAGAGACAGTACGTCTAGTGATTAGGAATGTGAATTCTAAAGCCAGATGACCTGAGTTCATCTCCAGTGCACTCACTTTACTACTGCCTCTCGGTTTTCTCATCTGCAACATAAGGATAACTGTGGTATCTCCTTCACAGAGTGAATAAATACAAAGTGCTTAAAACATTGTTTTGTGTGTGACACATATATGTACTATAGGAATATTAACAATAGCTATATTTGACCAGGAGCTAGAGCAAATGTTTCTGAAATCTTGACAGGGCAGGGAGAGAGATGTTAGGAATTATGAGCATGGGGGTGGGGGCGGTGTTAAAGTAACTTACTTTCTTGCAAGTTTTATAATCACTACACCCTAAGAGGAATAAAATACGATGGTTTCTCAGATGATTCATTCATCAATTATTTTTGAGCACCAAATATGGGCCAGGCAGTCTTTACTAAGCTTTGGAGATATAGCAGTGAGGAAAACAAGCAACAAAAGACAAGGGGGAAGGTAAGCAAAAACTAATATTATATAATATTTGAGTTTAGTCACCAAGTCGTGTCCGACACTTGCTACCCCATGGACTGTAGCCAGCCAGGCTCCTCTCTACATGGAATTCTCCCAGCAAGAATACTGGAATGGGTAGCCATTTCCTTCTCCAGGGGATCTTCCCAACCCAGGGATTGAACTCGGGTCTCCAGCACTGCAGGCAGATTCTTTACCAACTGAGCTATCAGGGAAGTCCATAATATTTAATAGTTATTAAATATTACATTGATTGTGTTCAGTTGAGTTACTGTGCCAGTCACCAGGATCAAGACCTAAGGCCCTATCTCTTAAGACATTTCATTCTCTTTGGTGATGCTGGGCAGTTATGTGGAACGGTCTTTTTTACCAAAGACCAATGAGTGTAACTGATAAGTGTTGAAGATAGATAGAGGTGAAAAAGTCTGAGAAGGAGGCCTTCTAGATGCCAAATATTCACTGGAGCAGGATGTAGTGGAGTCACCCTGATCTAGGTTTTGGGCCTCTTTTTGCAGATTCAGAAGCTCAGTTTAGTTATGGTGACAGCGCTGTTGAGAATGTGGGGAAATGACTCCCAATAACCACGTTCACAAAAGACTGAGGCATAAATCAATATATCAAAGTATCTGCAAAGGTATATTCTATTCCTGTGACAAAAGTACAAGCTCGATGCATGAAACAGGGCACTCAAAGCAGGTCCCTCGGACAACCCTGAGGGATGGGATGGGGAGGGAGGGGGGAGGGGGGTTCAGGATGGGGGACTCGTGGACACCCATGGCTGACTCATGTCAATGTATTGCAAAAACCACTACAATATTATAAAGTAATTACAATAAATAAATTAATTTTTTTAAAAACCCAATTGAACCAGATGGGACAGGCTCCTGGTAGAACTCAAGATACCTGAGAAGGTGGGGAAAGGGCAGAGGAGCCTGATTTTATTAATGAGGTGGAATCAAAGAAAAATGAGTTAGTCACAGCACTTACCTAAATAGGACCCTATACAGATTGTTCAGGAAAGGTGAGTTTTGTTCATTCGGCAAGCTGTCAGGTGAGGAGGCATCTTCCAAATGATGTTATCATGAATAATAAGGACCAGGCCTCCAGGAAATTGTAGCAAGCCCCCTGGGGCAGTGGTTTGAAGCTCTGTCTTTCTATGCGTGTCTGGGGCAGGGTGAATCCAGTGAATCTGTGAAACCCTGGCAGGATGAAGGGGCTGAGCTATCAATCAGCTCAGTTTAGACAGTGCTGAGCTGTGGGGTGTAGGGGTGCTGCAGGCTCCAGATCACTCCCACTCTTATAACCTTCGCTCTCCTCCCCTATAACCCAGTATCATCCCCTTTTCTCCTGGGGATTCTCAGAGCCACAGTGCTGCTGCAGTGCTGGGATAGTAATTCTCCATCCTCACTGCATTGCTAACCCCTCAAAAGAATCTCAGGATGCTGAAGGAAAATGTGACCCAGCTTCTGTTAAAGGGGAAATCTATTTGCGTCCCTGAAAAATTTTCTCTATCTGAAGACTCAAACCTAAATGTACAAAAGCCCCCACTTAGTGCAAGCTGAGTTTTATTCATGGAAATGTCTTTTCCACTGTGAGTTTTGAGCATATCTGAAAGCTCTCTCAGAAGTCAGAACTCAAATCAGCTATTTCTTTCCCATCATGCCCCAGTGAGGCTCTATTACTCGAAGAAACAAATTCCCAGTCTGTGGACTTCAAAAGCCAGTTAGTGTATTTTATTTTCTACATTAGGTACCTCCATTTGGACTTGATGAATGCCATTCCTGTCCTAAAATATGCCTAATTTTGAACAGGTGGACTTCTTGATTCAGTTCATTATAACACTAGTCCCAAACTGGCTAATAGAATCTTTGATGTCCTTCTTAGATGTAACTGGCACAAATGTCTTCCTTGATAAACCTGAATGTCTAGAGGTAGGGTTTTTTCCCCCTGAAAAATGCCATGCCTGGGCTGAGTGCAACACATTTACTCCAAATTTCCTACTTCAGTCAGGAGAGATTTGTCCCCAAGTAACATGCTTCCCATTTCCTTATAACACATCAAGAGTCTCTGAAAGATATATTACTTCAATTAGGTGTGTCAAACCATCTGCCACAGAGAATTCAAAATGTCCTCTCTGCCACCTGATGGAACATAGTTAATTTATTCAGTAGGTGGCTGGAAAGTTGGCAAAGGCTCTGTGCTTTGTGGAGGGAAGCTTTGCTGTTATGAAACTCAGGAACAAAAGCCTCACTCGTGATAAAAGAGGCATGCGTGCTGAAGGCAACATGAAAGGGATCGCAACAGATGCCCTTATTAAACTAGTTTAGTTTACAATAGATTGCAGATCCCAGGTGGGCTTTGTGTGAACGAATCTTGGCGTAATCTGTGGACCTTGGAAACATGATCAGTTATTCTGCAGCTGCCTGGCCACACCACTTCCATATTTTGCCTGCTGATGACATGCAGCTTTTAAAAACCTCCTCATGAAAGGTTGAAATGCAAATTGCCACATATGAACAATCTACAGTCCCTCATATATTTGGGTGGAGGTGATTAGAAATAGGATGGGAGTAGGGTAGGTCATAAATTTGCTCTGGATTTCTTTCCTCCCTGAAGGCTTATCAGGAATTGGGGGAGTATATACTGAATGCTTTATTATTGGCAGTGAGGTGTGAGCATTATTAATGAACTTCCTAAAGGAGAATGGGGGCCTTATGTCTTTCTCATAACAGGAATGTTCTGAATTGTATTTTATCACTACCAAATTGACCCTTTTCATAGCCAATGTGAAGTGGATCTGACCCAGGCATATGGTTCATTTTTCCAGTCCCCCATCAGCTGTCTCTGAGACCTATTACCTCAAAAACAGGGTTTCTCAATCTCAGCATTATTGACATCTTATATCTGATAATTCTTGTTGTGGAGGGTTGTCCAGTGCATTGTAGGATGTTTAGCAGCATCCCTAGAGTCTACCATGCTTCCCTGGTGTCTCAGCTGGTAAAGAATCCCCCTGCAATGCGGGAAACCTGGCTTCGATACCTGGGCTGGAAAGATCCCCTGGAGAGGGGAATTGCTACCCACTCCAATATTCTGGCATGGAGAATTCCATGTACTGTATAGTCTATGGAGTCACAAAGAGTTGGACACAACTGAGCAACTTTCACTCACTTGCTGGGGTCTACCAGGTTTCCCTGGTGGCTCAGACAGTAAAGAATCTGCCCACAGTGCAGGAGACACAGGTTCGATCCCTGGATCAGTAAGATCCCCTAGAGAAAGGAATGGCTACCCACTCCAGTATTGTTGCCTGAAGAATTCCATGGATAGAGAATTCTACCTACTAGATGCCTGCAATTTCTCCCCAGTCACAACAATAAAAAATGTCTCCAGAATTTATAAGTGTCCCCTGAAGTGGAAGGGGTAAATTGTCCCCAGTTAAGAACCACTCCATTAATGGGCTTTTGTGGGGTGGGGGGCGGTGAGAGATGCCAATGTTAACTATGGCAAGTCACATGGCAATTTTCAACCAACTGCAACCTGTTGGCATGTCAAGGTGGTAGCTGTCTCCTTTACTAAGGTGTACCCATTGTTTCTTCATGCTGGTAATGGAACTAGAAAGAGACCAAATTCTTGGACTTCAGTGATTTGTGGCTACAGGATTATTACAAGCCTATTGTTGGAGAAGACTCTTGAGGGTCCCTTGGACTGCAAGGAGATCCAATCAGTCCATCCTAAAGGGGATCAGTCCTGGGTGTTCATTGGAAGGACTGATGTTGAAGCTGCAACTCCAATACTTTGGCCACCTGATGAGAAGAGCTGACTCATTTGAAAAGACCCTGATGCTGGGAAAGACTGAGGGCAGGAGGAGAAGGGGACGATGGAGGACAAGATGGTTGGATGGCATCACTGACACAATGGACATGGGTTTGGGTGGACTCTGGGAGTTGGCAATGGACAGGGAGGCCTGGCGTGCTGCAGTTCATGGGGTCACAAAGAGTCAGACACGGCTGAGCAACTGAACTGAACGGATTCCCTTTCATGAGCTGAATTAAACGGTTCAAAGTTATAAGGTGTCTAGTGGTCTTCCCAGTGAAACCAAAGCAGGGCAGGTCAAGAACTCATAACCTTCATTTCTCATGTTGTTAGTCACACAAAAGCAAAGCACTATTCAGTCAGATGATAAGTGAGAAAACATCAGACTTCAGCTCCATCTCCTGTATGAGTGTGTTGGAAAGCAGTGATTTGGGCTTCCCTCCAGCCCATGAATGATGAGGGCCGTGAGCACTATGACACTCAGGAGAGTGCAATGATCACATACCCAAACGATACTGTAAACTGACTCATTTTGGGCAAATGCTTTATGCTTTAAATCAAAAAATAAATGTTAGTTAAAGAAATTGGCATTTATCTTTGTCAGTCTCTCTCTCTCCCTCCCTCTCTCTCTCTCACACCTACCCATACACAAACAGAACTCCTCATGGCATATTTTAACCTAGGATATGGTGTCTACTCTACTCAATAAAGAATCTGGCCTTGGGTCCTAAATCACTGATATTCATAATCTAGAAGTTATCCTTTTATCATTACTCATCAAACTGATTAAAAACATTTTAATGACTTTAAAAAAAAAAACCCTTTTCTAAATTCTACTTCACTCCTTATGAAATGTAAAACATATTTTTCCAATGGAGAGAGGTCCCCTTCTTATACATCTATTGGATGCTTCTTAGATCTTAATTCTTCTAGCACCAGAGTGTAATATTCCTGGCTAATAACAGCAAGATCTTACTTTTTTATAATGCTGCTCCCTATAGCACTTAGCACTTTCCCAGATATTATCTCAATTAATTTTTACAAATACAGTCATCTTCATTTGAAAACTAAGAAAACTGAAACGTTAGGTTTTTTTCAAGATCATCTTGGGAGGGAAGGAATGGAGAAGATTAAACACTTTTCCTCTGATTTACTACAAACAAAAAAGACAGCTTTAACCTTTGCATTTTTTGCATTTCTTGGAATATAAAAGAAACAAACTGGTTGCTGAAACTGTGCAGTGCTGTAAATTTAGATGTTTGCATCTGAATGGTGGAAGATGAAATGTTTAAAAAAGAAATGGTAAACTGTACTGTGACATGTTAGACCAGTTCTTCAAGAAGGAAATAATGCTTGGTGGATTATATTCTTTGAGTAGTGCAATACCAAGTGTCAAGTACAATTGCAAGGCAATTGCAGTCTCTGGACATATCACACGTGTGTTCCTCTTACTCCTTCCTTCACAAATTTACTCAGGTTAAATTAGAGAAACATGAACACCAAGCTTTGCTCTGCAATTAAAGGAAAATCATAAAAAGGCAAGAGAAGACACGTTACATGGCTAGGGGAGGAATCCATTTTTATTATTGTATTTTGGAAATGATAGGAGGGCTTGTGGGCAATTTATACCATGTCATCTTTAGGTACTTTTTTTTTTTTTTTAGCACCAGATCCTTTTTTCTCTTAAGCCAACTGCCTTTTCAAGTCATTGCCTTCTTAGCAGCAAGCTCAGGTCAGTCTCCCACTTACCACCCCAGCCCCCCACCCCCAACTGCCTGATCTATGGCCAGTGTTCTTATTTTAGTGTGGGATGGAAAAAGTGGGAGTTAAAAATAAAAATTTGCTTCCTAGTTCAGCATATAGGGAAGAATGAGCCACCAAAGTGTCATGGTCTCACACTCCTCTTAGGAACTAATTTACCCTGAAATGTGTTTTCATGTTCAGAGGCTTATGGGAAAATTGAGGCTCCTAATACAAGCCAGCCTCCCTAAGGTGATGTGAATAACTCATAACAAAACAATTTTGACTCAGCCAATGTTCAGCAGATAGTTATAAAAAATAGGGCCCAGGTGATGGGCACTGTATAAAACCTGAAGCTGAATAGATTAAGGAATTAAAGACTTCAGAGCTTATCAGCTGCTCCCCCTGTAATAATGTGTGGTCCTGCCAAACAGTGTTGTCCATGCTTGTCATCCTTTCACAGTCACTCTGCACCAATTATCTCCACACATTTATCCTCATTATCTCTGATTATAATAATGAGGATCTACATTTTCATTGAGCCTTAGGTTACTTCCTGATATCAAGAGGACAAACATTAACTCTTTCAAGTATTTAGGGTGCACTAAGGATACAGAATGCTAAATGACACCTACTTGGAAAAAATAATCTACTTCTTTTAGTGCTTGGCACAAAACCATGAGTTCCATTCAGATGACAACATGATAACCATGTCACATAAAATAGTGATATGAATAGTAATCCTAATCTGTGTGTTAAGTTGCAGTGAAAAACTAGTCCTGATATTTATGGACCTCTCTTGGGTGCAGCTAAGATTTTGATTTCTCCTGAAGAGTTTTTGCAGCACAGTCAGAGCCAAGATAAAACTTTGATTTTTTTTGTACTTAGTTCCATGGTTCTTACTAAACAGTAAGGTCTTGGGCCTCATAAGTCCGAGTCTTTTGAATCTGATAGCACCAGCAAACACATTTTGAAGAACTCTAAGACTTTCATGAAGCCTGCCGAGAGAAGTAAGGTCTATAGAATTTACAAACTATTTGGAGACCATAGAAAGATATCATATTACTGATCCAGGAACCAGCTACTCCTCAGTGAAAATTATTAAACAAAGCGTTGAAACAACAGACCTGTCCTTCCAGCAGCATCACTTGTGTTTCCTGAACAGTCTAACTTCTTTCTCAGTATTCATGGGAGTTCCAACATGTAGAGAAACCCAGCTTATATCATGGAACATTTGTGTTCAAAATGTTTTTCATCATGCCCGATCCTGTAAACATAGCAGATGTCATTTCAATTTGTCTAGAAAACTCCTTGAGAGACTATGTTTTTGCTCATTATAATGATTTTATTTTAGACCCTGACATTTTGGCATATACACCATCACTATAGTGTTTGACTATCATTGAACCAGTACCACTCTGTCCTGAAAGGGTACATGTGTTCATTTGCTCTCAGATTTGATGTTTGTATACCAACTGGTGAAACATAAATAACAGGATGAGAATTTTTAGCTTTTCAATTCAGTTTCTGGCAGTGATGTTAGTACAAAGGCTTATATCCCCATTGTATAAATAAAAAGAAAGAAGGAAGTTTTTTCAAGACAAATAATGTTCTTCTCATAGGTTAGTAGGTTTTTTTATATTATTATTGCAGTGTAAACTCTACATTATTATTGTAGTATATTGCTTCTGAGACCATTTCACATTTTGAATTGAGACACTTACCTATCTTATGTACAGTAATAATGTCCAAAGCAACCCTCCTTCTCTTTAATTTTTTAATATTGTCATTTTTAAATGTAAATTATCTGGTTGTGTGGCTGCATCAATCACAAGTCCAAAAAAATGAAATTCATTAAAAATGTGCATAACATTGTGGTCTAATGTCTTTAGAAATGAAAGAATTTTTGATAAAAGCCCAGCTTTTCATTATCATGTAGCCTTGAGCTATTACTTCTCGCAGTTTTAACCTCTGCACCCTTGCCAAAAAAAAAAAAAAAAAAAAAGGAGCGAGAAGAAACAAATACTTTAAAAGTTGACCCTATCATTGAAGTAGGGGCGTCCATGGTGACGCAGATGGTAAAGAATCTGCATGCCAACATAGAGACCGGAGTTTGATCCCTGGGTCAGGAAGAGGCCCTGGAAAAGGAAATGGCAACCCACTCCAGTATTCTTACCTGAAGAATTCCATGGACAGAGGAGACTGGCAGGCTACAGTCCATGGGGTCGCAGAGTTCGAAACAACTGAGTGACTATCACTTTCACTTTCACTACCATCAAAGTTGTTTCTAATTCTTACCTTTTGTTTTTTTCTTTTTGGCAAGGGTACATTCCTAAAACAGCTTCTTCATAGATTTTAAGAGAGACACCAGATAATCTGAAGAATCCTTGACAAATACTGCTAAAAGAAAAACATTCCACGAAATATATCATACACTCAATCTAGAGACATCCATGTGAACAATTACAGTTCTATTTCAAAGTTTGTTTAGGTAGAAACCTTCTCACAGAGAGCTGAACCTCCAAAAATATCTCTTTCTCCCCATCCCCACTTCTACCCATGTTACATCTATCAAACCCTCAGAGAACAAGGTCCCCTGAAGCTTTCTTCGTGGGTATCCTGGTGTTACACTTGTAACTGCCTTCACAGGTCATCTGCGGAAGCTCTTTTTGCAACATGGCTGGGTTTCCCAAGTGAACGCGAAAGTTGTTCAATCATGTTTAACTCTTTGTGACCCAATGAACTGTAGTCCATGGAATTCTCCAGGCCAGAATACTGGAGTGGGTTGCGTTTCCCTTCTCCAGTGGATCTTCCTCACCCGGGAATCAAACCGCAATTTCCTGCATTGCAGGCAGATTCTTTACCATCTGAGCTATCAGGGAAGACTGGGTTTCCCAGGGCTGCTAAAAAACAGGGTCAGTGACTCAGGAATTCATAAACCTCTTTTGTCTATATCTCTGCAAGATTTCCTGCCCAGAGTGCTATGCTTTAGAGAATCCCACAGATCACATAAATCAAATTTTTTAAAAACACAAGGCGCCTCTGTCACTTAGAATTTAGTGCTCAATTATGGTAACATTCAAATCACAACCTGAAACATTCATGCTTATAATCGATAACATTCAAGTCCTAGGAAAACTCTTCTGTTCATCTCTCTATATCCCAGAAACAGTAAGGTACTATAAACAAACCCCACAAAGGTTTTGGACTCTATACCTATTGATACTGAAGATGGACACAGCTATGAAGGTCAGAGGAGGATTTAGGCAAAAAAAGAAAAAATTAAGACAAATTAATTTGTTAAATTCTTCCTCTCAGCATGGATGCAATGATTCCTATAAATTAAATCATTTTTTCCCAGTGATGAACATCTTTTTCCTTGATCTTCTTTGTGTTCCAGTACATTGGATATACTCATGGATTGCAACAACATTCAAAACAATTGGACTGGACTGAGGAATATTTTATATTAAAAAAAATTCATTTTTCCCTTGAATGTGTACTTCTAGGTGTAACATCAAGAAGTATCATCATTTCTTTTTGTTGGCAATTACTTGGATGATGAATGACATAATTGCCAAAATTTATATAGAAGTGTTTACTGAGATTGAACAACATATTAAAATATATTTAAATTTCAGTGTCATCTAAATTATACATACTTAAAGTGTGATATTTACTAATAATTTTATTTATTTATTTATTTTTTATTTCATTTATTTTTATTAGTTGGAGGCTAATTACTTTACAATATTATAGGGGTTTTTGCCATACATTGACATGAATCAGCCATGGATTTACCTGTGTTCCCCATCCCGGTCCCCCCTCCCGCCTCCCTGCCCATCCCGTCCCTCTGGGTCTTCCCAGTGCACCAGCCCTGAGCAATTGTCTCATGCATCCAACCTGGGCTGGCGATCTGTTTCACCCTAGATAGTATACTTGTTTTAATGCTGTTCTCTCAGAACATCCCACCCTCGCCTTCTCCCACAGAGTCTAAAAGTCTGTTCTGTACATCTGTGTCTCTTTTTCTGTTTTGCATATAGGGTTATCGTTACCATCTTTTTAAATTCCATATAGGTGTGGAATAGTATACTGTATTGGTCTTTATCTTTCTGGCTTACTTCACTCTGTATAATGGGCTCCAGTTTCATCCATCTCATTAGAACTGATTCAAATGAATTCTTTTTAATGGCTGAGTAATATTCCATGGTGTATATGTACCACTGCTTCCTTATCCATTTGTCTGCTGATGGGCATCTAGGTTGCTTCCATGTCCTGGCTATTATAAACAGTGCTGCGATGAACATTGGGGTACACGTGTCTCTTTCTATTCTGGTTTCCTCAGTGTGTATGCCCAGAAGTGGGATTGCTGGGTTATATGGCAGTTCTATTTCCAGGTTTTTAAGGAATCTCCACACTGTTCTCCATAGTGGCTGTACTAGTTTGCATTTCCACCAACAGTGTAAGAGGGTTCCCTTTTCTCCACAACCTCTCCAGCATTTATTGCTTGTAGACTTTTGGATAGCAGCCATCCTGACTGGCGTGTAATGGTACCTCGTTATGGTTTTGATTTGCATTTCTCTAATAATGAATGATGTTGAGCATCTTTTCATGTGTTTGTTAGCCATCTGTGTGTCTTCTTTGGAGAAATGTCTCTTTAGATCTTTGGCCCATTTTTTGATTGGGTCATTTATTTTTCTGGAATTGAGCTGCAGGAGTTGCTTGTATGTTTTTGAGGTTAATCCTTTGTCTGTTGCTTCATTTGCTATTATTTTCTCCCATCCTGAGGGCTGTCTTTTCACCTTGCTTATAGTTTCCTTTGTTGTGCAAAAGCTTTTAAGTTTCATTAGGTCCCATTTGTTTATTTTTGCTTTTATTTCCAATATTCTGGGAGGTGGGTCATAGAGGATCCTGCTGTGATTTATGTCGGAGAGTGTTTTGCCTATGTTTTCCTCTAGGGTATTTACTAATAATTTTATAGTTTCACCTTTAAATTAAATTGACAATTGTGAATATTGTTTTATAAAGCTACACAAAAACAATAGCCTAATCCAAAATTCTCACTTTGTCATTTATGAAGGTGAAATCTCAAGATTCAGTTCAATTCAGTCACTCAGTCGTGGCTGACTCTTTGCGACCCCGTGGACTTCAGCACGCCAGGCTTCCCTGTCCATCTACAACTCCCAGAGTGGGCTCAAACTCATGTCCATCAAGTCAGTGGTGACATCCAACCATCTCATCCTCAGTTGTCCCCTTCTCCTTCTGCCTTCAATCTTTCCCAGCTTTAGGGTCTTTTCTAATGAGTCAGTTCTTCGCATCAGGTGACCAAAATATTGGAGTTTCACCTTCAGCATCAGTCCTTCCAATGAATATTCAGGACTAGATTTCCTTTCAGATTAACTGGTTTGCTCTCCTTGCTGTCCTAGGGACACTCAGAAGTCTTCTTCAACACCACAGTTCAAAAATATTAATTCTTCAGTGCTTGGCTTTCTTTATGGTCCAGTTCTCACAGTGATACATGACTACTGGAAAAACCATAGCCTTGACTAGACAGACCTTTGTTGGCAAAGTAATATCTCTGCTTTTTAATATGCTGTCCAGGTTGGTCTTAGCTTTTCTTCCAAGGATCAAGTGTCTGAATTTCATGGCTGCAGTCACCATCTGCAGTGATGTTGGAGCCCAAGAAAATAAAGTCTCTCACTGTTTCCACTGTTTCCCCCATCTATTTGCCATGAAGTGATGGAACCAGATGCCATGATCTTAGTTTTCTGAATGTTGAGCTTTAAGCCAGGTTTTTAACTCTCCTCTTTCATTTTCATCAAGAGGCTCTTCAGTTCCTCTTCACTTTCTGCCATAAGGGTAGTGTCATCTGTATATCTGAGGTTATTGATCTTTCTCCTGGCAATCTTGATTCCAGTTTGTTCTTCATCTAGCCTGGCATTTTCCATGATGTACTCTGCATATAAGTTAAATAAGCAGGCTGACAATATATAGCCTTGACGTACTCCTTTCCCAATTTGGAACCAGTCCATTGTACCATGTCCGGTTCTAACTGTTGCTTCTTGCTCTGCAAATAGATTTCTCAGGAGGCAGGTAAGGTGGTATGGTATTTCCATCTCTTTAAGAATTTTTCACAGTTTGTTGTGATCCACACAGTCAGCAGCTTTAGCACAGTCAATGAAGCAGATGTTCTTTTGGAAATCTCTTGCTGTTTCTATGATCCAACAGATGTTGACAATTTGATCTCTGGTTCCTCTGCTTTTTGTAAATCCAACTTGAACATTTGAAAGTTCTCAGTTCATGTACTATTGAAGCTTAGCTTGGAGAATTTTGAACATTACTTTGCTAGCATGTGAAATGAGTGCAATTGTGCAGTAGTTTTAATATTCTTTGGCATTGCCTTTCTTTGGGATTGGAATGAAAACTGACCTTTTCCAGTCCTGTGGCCACTGCTGAGCTTTCCAAATTTGCTGGCATATTGAGTGCAGCACTTTCATAGCATCATTTTTTAGGATTTGAAATAGCTCAACTGGAATTCCATCACTTCCATTAGCTTTCTTCATAGCGATGCTTTCTAAGGTCCACTTGACTTCCCACTCCAGGATACCTGGCTCTAGGTGAGTGATCACACCATCATGGTTATTTTGGTCATTAAGATCTTTTTTGTATAGTTGTTCTGTGTATTCTTGCTACCTCTTCTTAATATCTTCTGCTTCTGTTATATCCATACTGTTTCTGTCCTTTATTGTGCCCATCTTTGCATGAAATGTTCCTTTGGTACCTCTAATTTTCTTGGTAGGAAGATAGAAAAGTGAACGTGTTAGTCATTCAGTCATGTCCAACTCTTTGCGACCTAATGGACTATAGCTCACCAGGCTCCTCTGTCCACAGGATTCTCCAGGTTAGAATACTGGACTGGTCAGCCATTCCCTTCTCCCAGGGATCCTCCTGACCCAGGGATTGAACCTGTGTTTCCTGCATTGCAGGTGGATTCCTTACTGTCTGAGCCACTCAGTTAAATGGGAAGATAGAACACATTTTATTTATCAATTTGTCAATTGACTTATGATACCCAGGCCACACAAATGTTAGAGGTAAGCCTGTTCTTTGCCTTTAATCAAGAATTCCCAATTTCGTGTTCAGCTCTATGTTACCCATATGACTTCTCACCAGACTTCTCTCTCTTCACTGCTATTCTGGAGTTTTCTTCAGAATTCTTGAAAGGACATAAAGATGGACTGAAGCAATAAAGCTTCTCCAGCCTTCACCCAGGGCTTTATCTTCCATGTTCTTCTCTTTCTTCTAGCATTCATAAATTCACAAAGACATGAGCTCAATGTTTAGGGAAATGAAAGCTATGAAATTCTCACCAGAATTCTGCAGAACCTACTCCCAAATTTATCCTAGGATATGCGTCCAAATGAAAAGTTTCTTTCTTGCCTTTCATCTTTGACTTTATGACCTATTCTAAAGCTATAAACGGTTTCTTATCAGGTATATATTACATATTCTGTGAGCAAAGTAAATGTTTTCTGAAGAGTGAGTCATTCTCTTAAAAAAAGAAAAACTACTCATGTGGGCTACAATTATTTGGTGAAAGTTTCTGGAACATTACTTTTTAACACTCCTTATATATTTAGATCTTTGCTTTAAGGTCTAAATTTAAGTTAAACAGCCCTTTGAACTTTATTTAGAATAAACTACTCTTCTATCACTATTTTAGGAATGCCAGGATCTAGCTTGGGAAGGAGGCTATTTCATCAGTCCATGCTCTAAAGTCTGTAGGGATCTGTCTCTCAAGATGCGTCATACCCGTGTGAGTTGCTATTAATAATAATTTGTCATGATTAGGAAAAAAATTAGGTAGTCCTTTGACTGTCAGGTTGTTATCCTAATGAAAAGCTGTCAAGATAATTTTGTTTTACTCTGAAACGTCTCTATCAATTAACTTCAGCTGATTGCCAGAACATTAACCTTGGTTTGCCTTTCAGATCTGCTGTTCCCAGAATGTGTAAATAAAGATAGGGTATCAAATATCTCACTATTTGAAGTTGATTTGTTGGACTTTTTCCAAGCTATGTAAATAGAAGTCTATTTTCCTAATCATTTAAATATTTTTTCCTGGAATTAAGAACATATACCTGAAAGCACCAAATGAACTCTAAATCTTATGGCAGGTACAGGTGTTATTTGGGTTTTTTAATGTCCATAGAACTGCTGCTGCTAAGACGCTTCAGTCGTGTCTGACTCTCTGCGACCCCATAGACAACAGCCCACCAGGCTCCCCCGTCCCTGGGATTCTCCAGGCAGGAACACTGGAGTGGGTTGCCATTTCCTTCTCCAATGCATAAAAGTGAAAAGTGAAAGTGAAGTCGCTCAGTCGTGTCCAACTCTTAGCGACCCCATGGACGGCAGCCCACTACTAGTCTAATATCATATGAAGTTGTAAGATAATTGACATCCATTGTTATGATTAGTGCTGGAAGTGACACATACGGGATCTCCTTGACAGTACTGGTAATTGCAGTCTCCCCAGGAAGGTCATACTGATGGTTCACACAAGTGAGGCAGGTTCAGACAACGGGAGATAGCAGACTATATCAACTTTTTAACAGACCCAAGAGAACAAAGTTTACAAAGATAAAGTGAGCAAACTAGAGGTTACCACTGATGGAGGGTAAATATCTCACTGAGGGCTGGGGGTGGGGGGGATGTGGGAGGTCCAAACCACTGGGAGTAAGACAGGCTCAAGGACATATTGTACAACACAGGGTATATAGCCTATATTTTGTAATAGCTAAAAATAGAAAGTACTATTTTTAAATTGCATTAAAAATTTTAAATTGTATTTTTAAAAGAGAACAGAATTTACGTTCTTGGTAATATCCTTGGAACCCCCATTCCCACCCGACTTTTGTTCATAAGTTCCCTTCTTGTAAATCTCTATTCCCTCTTAGGAGCCAGAAAATATTGGGGGTGTTAATACAGAGAATAATGATTCACAGATTTCTTCCCACAAAGATAAATTCTTAGTACTTGAATTTCATTTGGGTAAAACACAGACATTGCATTGTAATTAAAGTTAAACTTCTCTACTTCTGTTCAGAAAACGTATACATTGATTAGTCTTCACGTACTTCCTCCTGAACTTAAATGTAAGCTCTTCATGACATGAATAATACCTAACATATAATTGCACCCCCCAAATATCCAGCTCAGTAGCAGATATCCAATAATTGTTTGTTGATTGAGAGAATAAATGAATGCACTTCTGTTTATGAAGGGTTTCCCAGTGGCTCGGCTATAAAGAATTCGCTTGCAATGCAGGAGCTGCCAGGAGAACTCAGGTTTGATCCCCAGTTTGGGAAGGTCCCCTGGAGGAGGGGAGTCATGGCAACTCACTCCAGTATCTTGCCTGAAGAATCCCATGGCCAGAGAAGCCTAGTGGGCTACAGTTCATAGGGTTGTAAAGAGTTGGACATGACCAAAACTAAGCACTCACTGTTTATGATAAAATGTTTGGCCAAGTAGTCAACTGAAACCAACTAAAAAGATAGGAAAGTCATTTTTAAGCCTTCTTAGTTGCATTGAAGACCTTAGGAGATTATAGGAACTTTTCAGGCCGAATTCTTCCTGTAGGAGAAAAACATAGAAGTTTCTTCTTATAGGAGAAAGCTACTTTCTCATGAGAACATTTGCTAACCTGGCAAACTTAAAGTTCAGGTTTCATGGCCTCATTGGTACAGGAACAGAAGAACATGCTAAGAACTGACAAGTGGGCAGTTGAACAGGAGACCTTCTTCTCATAAAGCTAGATCTCAGTTTAAATCCGAACCAGATGTAAACCACTTTTTCTTCCAGTATGAGGACACTACAAGGAAAGTTACTTTGGTGCTGAACAAAAGATAGAGAATTGTCCTGAGAAGTTATATATATGTATATAAGTTGGTTATTATGCAGCTTTGTAAACTATATTTAAAGTCACCAGGGAACTATAACAAATGTACCCTATTAGTATGAGATGTTGAGGGTGGGGACGCCTATGTATAGGGAAAGATCAGAGTATGGGGAAGTCTATTTCACACTCGGTTTTGCTATAAACCTAAGAATTCTCTAAAAAATAAAGCCTATTATTTTTTAAAAGCTAACTAAGATGAGTCCTCAAAAACCTGAAACTAATGTTTTATTTTAAAAAGGTTCTAGAATGGGACTTCCCTGGAAGTCCAGTGGTTAAGATTCCATGCTTCCATTGTAAGGAGCACAGGTTCAAATTCCTGGTCAGGGAACTAAGATCTCACATGGTGCAGCCAAAGGTGGGGATGGGGGGAGGAGGTGGGGAGAAAAGGGTTCCAGACTGCTAATGCTCCATGCTTTACAAGCAAATGCAAGTCTTCAGTGAAAAAAATGCACCTTCATTCTACACATCAAAAGTTCCCAAAACACTATTGTGAGGATTATACACAGAGCCAAAAATCAAAAATACTCAAGGAAACAAAACTTCATGAGTTTCATGAGTAAAATCCAGCAGGAATGAAGCCTTTAAAATGTCAAATATTAAAATAATATTGCTTGCAATTTAAAATAAGTCAAATACATGCTTAAAAATAGTTTCAAGAAATATGAAATTAGGGTGTAAGAGATTTGAATGGCAATGAAATATTACTTTTAGAAATGATAAATATAATAATTGCAATAGAAAACCCTCTCTATGGATTTATCAGCAGATTAGATACATCTGAACAAGGATATCGTGAACTGAAAAGCAGACCAAAGGAAATGCTTCAAAATTCAGCACAGGAATAAAGAGAGAGAGACAGAGATGAAGAACAGCTAAGAGACAGAGAAGATAGAGAAAGAAAGTGTAACATATGTTTAACTGAAGTTCCAGAAAGAGGAAGAAGGAAGAAATTGAGGCAAGAGTGAAGAGGATATCTTCCGCAACTGATAAAAGACGTCAATTTGTAGATCTATGAACTTTAAACCACTACAATATTGTAAAATAATTAGCCTCCAACTAATAAAAATAATTGAAAAACAAAACAAAAAAAAACTCCCAAACAGGAAAAACATTTTTTAAAAACTCATATCTAGTCATATCATAGAGAGACTGCCAAACAAAAGCCACTGGAAGATTTAAGCCAACCAGGGAGAAAAAGATGGTTACCATCAAAGGAACAACATTTAGACTAATAGCCACAATGGCAGTCATAGGAAGCCCACAGGATCAGAGCCCACATAACTGAGCCTGCCATTTTGTCTTTAGCCTTATTTCAGAGTATTTTCCTCATTGTCTTTATTCCAGTCAATCTGGATTCCCACTGTCCTTGAATGCACCAGAGATGCTGCTTGCTGCCTCAGAGCACACTTCCATGGTAACTCAAATGGTAAAGAATCTGCCTGCAATGCAGGAGACCCAGGTTCGATCTGAGGGCAGGGAAGATCTCCTGGAGTAGGAAATGGCAACCCACTCCAGTATTCTTGTCTGGAGAATTCCATGGACAGAGGACCCTGGCGGGCTATAGTCCAGGGGTCACAAAGAATCTGACAGGACTGAGTGACTAACACTTTCACTTTCAAAGCATTTAAAAGTTATGCCCACTCTACTTAGAATTCTGTTTCTTCAGAAATACTCATGACTCTCTCCCTCATCTCCTTTAAGTCATTACTCAAAAGGTTTTCAAAGAGACCTGATTGAGAAGAGGTATTCAGGAGGACAACTTCTAATCAACAAGTAATGTTATATTCCTCTTATTACTTAGGTATTTGATCTATAATCATTCTTTAAAACTATTACATATAGTTATATACCTCTCGGTGTATTTCAACACTTCTAAGATGAAAAAAAAAAATAAATGAATGGATGAGCTCACAAAAAAATGAACAATGACTGTTGACTAGAAATCATCTTTTCCAGACATCTCTTACCTTGGGATTCATATGACATTGCTGCTTACTTTTGGGGAAGTTACTTGAGCCAGATGCCATCCCTAGTGAAATTGCTAGTAGTCCTATGTTGCTTAAAAGAATACGAAGTTTTTCTTTTAAAAAATAGCAATAGCCATTCTTAGAATCTCATTCAATAACATTTTTAAATAATTATTTTTTTCCTTTTAAAAGCTTTTTATCTTCAAAGCTCCTGCTAAAGCTTTGGATTTTGTTTGCTTTGTTGTTGTTGTTGTTCCTAAGCCAGGCAATCTGCCTAAAACTGTATTTCATTTGAAAGTTCCACACTGTTGTCAGAAGCTAGCTGCCTGCCCACTGTTTGTAGCATGATATTGGTATAGCTGAGGATTAGCCAACTAAAGCAATAGTTAGAATTATTTATGTTGTATTTAATTCCTGCTCCTTTCCCAAGCTTGTGGACAAGCTTTGGACTTCTTTTATGTCCCCTGCATTGGCAGGAGGGTTCTTTACCCCTAGTGCCACATGGGAAGCCAGAACTAAACCTGCCCATGGTTAAATCTTACCTTTGTCATTTACTGACTGTATAGCCTGGAGGAATTCTATTAATACCTCTGAACCTCTGTTCCTTTGACTTTGTAAGGCAGATATAAAGATTTGAAATAAGATAAGGTAAGATACCTCTCACCCGTATCTGATGCACATTAGACATTCACTGAATGGAAACAGTAACTATATCAGAATTGAACTGAACTAAACAGAACACATTGATTTGGCTGATTCAGAGCTGAAGAATATGAGAACGGGAGTAAAAGAGTCTAGGAAGAAGACTAGAATCCATTTCTTTGTACAAATGCTTTCTTCAAAATGTAAGTAGGATTTAGGTCATTAGCCATCTTTTGTGGATGGTAAGCGATGCCTGCCATCACAGGTACACAAGAGCTAAGATAGGAATGCAGAGTTCTCAAGAGACCATCAGGCAAACAGCCTTTCAAATAAAGCTCAATGCCTCTAGGGACATCTAGCTTTATTTAGCACCCTTCTGAAATGCTTTATGTGTTATCTTGGTTCCAACCTGCACCTGTATCTGGCCCCTGGGGTCTTAAAAATATCCTATGTCCCCCATGAAGGCTTCATTAGCTCTTTTAGCCTAATTCTCTTTCTGACTCCAACAGCACCTCATGATTACTGTACAGTTTCCTAGGGACCCAAAGTCCCCTCAAAGGAGGTTCCTGAGGCCATAGTTCTCTCAGTCATTAGAAGTTCCTCATCTTTTGGTCCTATATTAGCCCTTTACTCTATGTAACTCCACATGTGTGTGGAGTTACACACCGATGCTGGCCTCTCTTCTCTTCCATCAACTTAACCTCAGAGCAAACCTAGTTTGGAAAGAACAAGATGGAATATAAGCATTCATGGCAATTGTAGGTCTCTCTACAAATTGTGCTCATTTTTCATTGTCTTAGTTTTTGCCTGAGTTTTTGAAAAAAAAAAATCTAATTTTTACATTTTCTTAGGAGAAACAGGACTATGAATTACGTCTCACAAATTACAAAGTTAATTATATATCCTATCATTTTATGTGTTCTTGCAACAGCTTTCTTCCAACAGTTCCCTTCCTCTCTCCCCATACTCCATTTTGTGCATTCATCATGGAATGCTTACTTTGCATTATTATGAAGGACTTGTCATATTTTAATATGATTAGGTCTCTCTCTTACAATATTTTACTTATCTAGAGTAGGACCCAATACAAACTTAGTTTGCGAAGAATCTAGTAGATTTCCACACGAGAAAGAAAAAGGTAATGATTTAAAAGCTCTGATAAGCAAAAGAATGTTCCCTCTGCAACAAAGAGAATGACTTATTTCTTTTTAAAAATATCTTTTCTTTTTATAAAAAATTTATTTACTCGTTTTTGACAGCACCGGATCTTCGCTGCTTTCTGCATGGACTTTAGTTGCAGTGAGCAGGGGCTACTCTTCATTGCAGTTTGTGGCTTCTCACTTCAGCGTCTTCTCTTGTTCTGGAGCTCAGGCCCTAGGCGCATGGGCTTCCGTAGTTACGGCACGCAGGCTCAGTAGTTGCCCCTCATGGGCACTAGAGCTTGCGCTCAGTAGTTGTGGCACACAGGCTTAGTTGCTCCTTGGCATGTGGCATCTTCCTGGACAAAGGATCAAACCCATGTCCCCTGCATTGGCAGGTGAATTCTTATCCACTCTGCTACTAGGGAAATCTGTGACTTATTTCTGAAATTGCCTAATTGAAGCAACTGATAAGCCAATTAATATTTTATCCTCTTCATTCTACTACACACAAAAATTTTTTCCGTATGGATTTGAGAGAGTGAATTTCTCTCCTGGCCCTTTCCATTCCCCCACCTCCAAACAGATTTTTTTTCTTTTCAGCCTAATGAGAGAGGGCACTATGTTTGCCCCTCATACTGCCACAGAGGCCTTGTCTTAATTTTGTGTTGTCTTTATGTCATTTCCATAGTAGAACTCCAATAAAACAGATTTCTAAGTGAACACACAATTTAAGATTATACTATTACTCTGAACAACAGTAGAGTGTACTCCATAATTTAAGAGAGAAAATATCACCTATTCATTTATCTATGCCCTTAGGAAATATACCATCTGCTACTGGAATAAGAAGTAAACACAAATAGGGATTCATTAGAGAAAGAGAAAACATCCAACTTCACTGAAAAGACACCATTGAGCTGGGCCTTGAAGGGTGGGCAGGATTTAAATGTGTAGAAAGACATTCCTGGGAGAGAGAATAGAGTGAGCAAAGGCTGCTAAGTGGGAAGGGGTCAAGACCACATAAATATCAGAAAGGTGTTGTCTTGCTATCTCAATAATTACTCACCAAGCAGTAACACAATATTTGTCTCCAAAAGCATTTTTATCTCCCACAGATTTATGTAGAACACTGACATAATGTCACATTAGAAAATTACTGTCTTAGTTAAAATTACAAATGCTGTTTCTGTTGTCAAGTGGTAAAGGAAAGGCTTTCCCATCATTTCCATATATTTTCTCTACTACTTTTTACTCATATCATTCTTGATAAAGTAGTAAAGAAAGAGGCTGAAACATGGCATAATTGTCTTTGCAGAATGTTTCTGATTAGCTGAACATTCCAGAGACTGAGGGTGCTTGATCAACCTATTGCAACATCAGAGTCTGCACTGTGGATGGCGTGATTGCATTCAGAAGGAACAGAAATTGGTTGTTGAGGATGTCGACTGGCTGTGATGCCATTTCCCTGGCCCAGCTGGACCCTGCCACTTTATTATTGTGTCTATCCTGTTCACTAAATGTATTTTTCAGTTTCCACCATAATGGCTAATATATTTGTTCAATCCATAAAATGTTTACTAGCCAGGTGGGCTCCTGTAGTTTCAATCTCTGTACTTGTACTGTATGGATCTCATGAAAGAATCAGCAATGATCATCTTTTAACATTCTTCTGATGGTACATGCTAAGGTAGAGTTTGCATGGTGACCCATAGATGCATTTTGTCTGGTCTGCACAGTGACCTAAAATTTTTAAATTAAATGCCCAAATCCTAGAGGTTCACATATGAATTACACTTGAAAAATCAAGAGACATAACAACGTTGTGCCAAGCAACTTACTTTCCTGATGTGAGTCGGTTGATTTAAGTGAGATCTGATCACTCCAGTGGGCTTCATTACACATCATTCCCTATTACTTACCACAACTCATTTCATCTGTTTCCTTTAACTCTCTGGTTTCTGTAGACATTTCACTTTGTGATCTCCTAAGTCTTACCTAAAACAGAATACCCTTCCCATTTAAGATATGGGGATATAGACACCAAAAAATCATGTGTGTTCAATTTCCCAGTAAGTATCAAACCCTGAAAATAGAATTCAAATCCACTCAAATTCAAACTATCCAAGCCACTATACATTTCTCCTAGCTTTGAATTTTTTTCACTGCCAAGACTTAAGCTCTCTTTCATGTAAAACTTTCTCAAGACTCATTTGGAATAGAAAAATGTAAAACTCTATAAAATTGTATAAAGTAGGTTTTGTAGAAACTGTGTGTGTGTTTAGTCACTCAGTTGTGTCTGACTCTTTGTGACCCCATGGATTATAGCCCATCAGGCCTCTCTGTCCATGGGGATTCTTCAGGCTAGAATACTGGAGTGAGTTGCCATGCCCTCCTCCAGGGGATCTTCCCAACCCAGGGACTGAACCCAGGTTCCCACATTGGAAGTGGATTCTTTACTATCTGAGCCACCAGGGAAGCCCATAGAAATTGTAGTAGCATCTATAGTTTACAGTTATGAATCTATGATTTTGAAAAGATTATTTTTTCCATGAAGCATTAAGCTGTATTTACTTATGCCATTAAAATAGACACTTTCCCTCTTCCTTGACCCTATAGAATATTATTTCTTGCATTGTTTGGGATGACAGTATTAAGGATCCAAGAGACTTTCTGGTCCATTGTCAAAGTCATTTTCTACTGTCTATAGAAAGTCTGCTTTTGGACAGTGGTGGCTGCCCATGTTTTCACTGACGGAGAAAACAGGCTCCCAAGGTTTGAGTGCTTGCACAGAGCACATAAGTGGCAGAAATAGAAAAATAACCTGTGTCCCTTAACCTCTGTCTGAACTCTTTTTCCATTGCACCATGCTGACCATGCTGCTCCCAACTCCTCTCTTTCCCTTTCCAAGCTGCAGGAAGAACTGTTGTTTTGCAGAATAATGGCGGTAATACTTTTAATTAGGGCCCAATTTACCAAGCGTAGAGATGTCAACAAAATTGTGAAATTTCACAGGTTGCATGGCTTTTTCCTTATCTTTCTGAAATCCTTCCTGTCTAAACATTGAACTGTCACTCCAGGAGAAAACATTGGTTAAAAATGGAATTTCACTGAAAAATTCCACTGCTTTAATATTGACCATGACTAAATATTATTCCATATTTGGAGCATTCTCAAATCACTCAATCTAAGAAACTAATTAAACTATTAACCAATTAATCAAGATTAATTACCCAGTAATGGACCATTCATTGTGTGTGCTGGTGGGGAGGGCACTACAGAGTTTCTAAAACAAAGAGAAGTCCTAGGAAACAATTTAGATCAGTTGGAAATACAGTAGGAATTCAGTGAAGAAACAGATAGAGCAATCTGGGTTAAATTAAACAGGCTGCTTGGAGGAGATGGGACTACATCTGGCTCCTAAGATAGAAATAAATTACAGGTAAATGAAAAGAAAAAAAGTAGCTAAAAATGCATGAGAATTTATAAAATCAGAGCAAGTATAGCATGTATATAAATTGCAAACAAGTGTCTCCTGAATTACCATAGAAGGAATATGTGGGGAGTAGTGGACAAAAATATAGTAGGTACAGCAGGACTGAATGACTTTCAAGAAAGTGACTCAGTATCTAAATCTAAAAATAATCAAGTGGAAACAAAATTAAAATGATTAATTAATTTCAAAATTAACATATAAATTAAAACATTAAATTCGAAAAACCAAATAGCTAAGATATAAAATAACTATTATTTCCTCATTTTGTTTATGATGGTTTTCCCTGTTAATAACTTTGCTTGCTTTCCTTAATTTCCCCAAAAGCAATTTTTGTGTGAAGAGGTTTAGCTTAAGTTCAGAATGCCAGAGGAGAGGTACTTAGCAATGTTGGATGGCTGTCTGGCCGGTCTTGCCCTGGGAATGTCTTGATACTGCTTGGGAGCTGCCTTTCCCGCTGTTACAATGATCAGCTCCTTCTCTTCAGTACCCGCCTCCTCCTGTTGTGCTCTGTCTTCAAATTTCTCTTCATTTTGCATTTTTAGAATGACTTATTTCCCTCTTATTTGTCTCTTTCCACATCATGATCTTGGGGTCTCGTGTTTCATTCACAAACTGGTTGGTCAAGGTATTTAACCAAGCCCCAAACCATCTTCTTCCCTAGCGATAAATGAAGCCAGGGCAATCAGTTATGGTTTAAATAGCCAATATAAGGGAGTATGTAGATAGATACAGATTGATAACACATAGATGATAGATAAAAAGGAGAAAGATAAGAATTAAGGAAGGAAGGAAGGAGAGAAGAAGGAAAGGAAGGGAGGGAGGGAGGAAGGAAAAAGAGTTTTCTTGCCACTTATTTCTCTCACCATTACCTTCCTTCTTAAATATAGAATTTGATTTTTCTCCCTTTCAGAAAATGCTAGTATTGACATACTAAACATAAATCATTAGCCTTTAAAAACAAACCAAATAAATCTGCCCTGGAAACAGGTCTGTGAATTTGCAGCTGATTTCCTTGAAATGGGGCAAAGGTCCATTTCACCATTCCCCAGCACAAGATGGCATGAAGGGATTTAAGTGTGAAAAGGCTCTCAGGGTAAATCCCTGGGTCTTGTGATCCAAAGCCTGGAAAGTAAACAGAATTTCAACAGAAACATAGGTTCTTTCAGGCAGGCGTTGCTGAGGTCTTAATGGCAAGTACGACATGGGAGTAGGTGGGTACTGAGAGAAGGAACACACATCTCTACACACAAAAATTGCTATTGGGGAAATTAAGAAAAGCAAGCTGAGTCTCATGAGTAGACCACTGGAGTGAAGTGGATATGAGGCATGAGTGAGTGGAAGAGGTCAGAAGGGACAGGAAACAGGAGCAAGGTCTTACCAACAGAATGTAAACTCCCTGGAATTTGAAGAAATCTTGGTGAGTACTTCAGAATTTCCATTGGATGGGAATAGGATCTTAAAGTAAACCCAGGGTAACATTTGGAGGAGGAAATGGCAACCCACTCCAGTATTCTTGCCTGGAGAATCCCATGAACAGAGGAGCCTGGTGGGCTGCAGTCCATGGGGTCACAAACAGTCGGACACGACTGAGTGAGTTAGCACAGCACAATGTAATATTCAGGGTTAAACAATCTCATTGGCCATACACTGAATATCTACACACTTATCTTTGTCCACAGTTATATATTTATCCAAAGATAGATATACAGCCTTTGTGTGTAAGTTCCCTGCTCTGTGGATTGAGATCATGGTTTTAAGAACTTGTCAAGAAATTTAAATTATTACACTAATAATCTCAGAGCCATTTACCTTGCAACTTTATTTAGTTCTATGGTTCTAAATGCCTATAGGTCACTTCTACCCCAGCAAATACACTTTGCTATAATTCTCCCCTCTTCTCCCATCCTCCTTTTTCCTTCCATTTTTCTGTCTCTTGTCATATCTTTCTTCCAATTTCCTAATTAATAGACTGATGCCTATCTTTACTTTTTCTTTCCTTTTCCTTTATATTCCTCAAGCAAACCTTTGGGTGTTTCATTTATAATATATTCTGTGTGTGTCCTTGCTTTCAACTATTCTGATCACTAACAATTACAGGTTCTTATAAATTTTATTCTCAATTATTAAAATATCTTAACTAGTCTTACCATCTTGAGTCTCCCCTCTTCAACAACCGTCTTTGCTTCCAAACCGTATGCATTGAGTTTGCACTTAGCTAAACTGGAAGCATATTTTCTTTATTGTTTTCTTTGCCTGGCTCTCATAGCTCAGTTGGTAAAGAATCCGCCTGTGATGCAGGAGACCCCGGTTCAATTCCTGGGTCCAGCAGATGTGCTGGAGAAGGGATAGGCTACCCATTGCAATATTCTTGGGCTTCCCTTGTGGCTCAGCTGGTAAAGAATCTGCCTGCAAAGTGGGAGACCTGGGTTCAATCCTGGGTTGGGAAGATCCCCTGGAGAAGGGAAAGGCTACCCACTCAAGTATTCTGGCCTGGAGAATTCCATGGACGAAGTCCACAGGGTCGAAAAGAGTTGGACGCTACTGAGCGACTTTCACTTTCACTTTCACCTTGCATGGTTCTGGGCTGGCAACAGAAGAAATTTCTGTAAGATTGGGAGGTGAAGCCACTTTCATGACATTGTAAAGGTTATTGTATATGAGGTACTTTATAGTTCATGTATGTTGTCACTGATCTGCTGGCTCACCTTTTGTTATAGGGAAGTATCCAGACCTCTAGCTGCTGCTAATTTCTTCCCCAGTTTCAGAGTCCTGACCCACGTGCATGGGGAAAAAAATGATGACAGGCGTATGTGTCTTCAGCATCAGTTATTGGGTTGGCCAAAAATTTTGTTTGAGTTTTCATAAGCTGTTACAGAAAAACCCAAACCAACATTTTGGCTCACCCAATATGTTATCAGACTGGAGATGAGACAGTACAGATTCTAGTTTGTCTCATGGGTTCCAGTGTGTATTTTCTATCCCCTCTTTCATGTCCAGCTGGTGTACTGACCTATAGTGATGTTACACTCATTTCCAGAAGCAGAGGTTATCCATGGGTTTTTCACCAGCTCCCACATTGTGTCAGTTCTAATTCTTGTAATAAATCCCTTCTTTCTTATCTCTCAACATATCCCTTCTCTCCTAGGTGATACAGCAGTTGATACCAGAAGTAGTTCTAGGAAAACAGAACTTTATGGATAGGTTCTCTAACTTAGTTCTGGCTTATCTGGAATTGTTCTCTGATTTAAATAAGTTTAAAGACATTGACTAGTGATGAAGAGGACCCCATTGGTACATGGCATGCAATAGCAAATAACCCATCAAATGATCACTTAGGGATACCTATAATTAAGTGCTAATAGAGAGTGAGGCTTTGAGACACCACATAATTGCTTTCATAAAATGTCTAAGTGAAAATAAGTATAATGGGATTATTTGTTGTTTTATGTATGGTGGAGAACTTCAGGTAAAAATAGATGAGTTCAAAGCTTTAAATTTCCAGATTAAAGTTCAAGTAAATGACCAGAAAGCATTTATGATTCCCCTGAAAGAAATCCTTATCTCCTATAGCCATAGGACAATGATTTCTGAAAAATAAACCCAGACTCTACTCCTGTGGATGGCTATATTACTGCACAAATTGAATTCAAATCTCACAGGGTCTCTTGTGTTAAAATTAAGACACGGATTGGTAAGGAGTAAACCTAAAAAATTTGGGTTGGGACATATAAGTGGGTTCTATTTAAATAGAAAAGTTCTAAGTTTTGGTGAATAGAAGTCTCATTTGAATTACCACAATAGAGAATTCCATTCTTACAACCAATTCCCAGACACTAGGTAGTTCACAAAACCAGTATCCCTTGAAAGAAGGGGAAGTTGGGCCTCCTTCAGAAAGGACCTTGCAACACTGCCTAAATTTTATACTATAAATCTTCCTCTGAAAGTGAAGTTACTCAGTCGTGTCTGACTCTTTGTGGCCCCATGGACTATAGCCCACCAGGCTTCTCTGTCCATGGGATTTTCAGGCAAGAGTGGAAAAGGCAACTGGAGTGGATTGCCTTTTCCTTCTCCAGGGGATCTTCCCTACCCAGAGATCGAACCCAGGTCTCCTGCATTGCAGGCAGACGCTTTACCCTCTGAGCCACCAAATCTTCCTCTAGCCTTCCTCAAATGGACAAGGAGTTGTTTAGCAGACTGACAATATTTGGGAGATTGCTGACCACTTTCTGTGAAATGACCATAATGCACACATAGCCCAGTTCCCTTGTGGTCCCCTAGTTACAGTAGAAGCTTATGATGGATAGATAATGATGGGACCTTGGCTTGAATACATCTCACCATTATTCCAAGGGACCACCAAATTCATTCTATAATTATTTTTCCAATTCTAGAAAGCACTGTTGGAACAGACATCTCGGCAGCCATAGTAATCCCCACAAGGGTTCTTTGGCTCGTGGGATGAGGACTATTATGACAGTAGATGGTAGGTAGATAGATAAATAGAAAAAGAGATGATAGATTATAGATAGATAAATAGACAGACAGACAGACAGGGCTTCCCAGGTGGCTCAGTGGTAAAGAATCTGCCTGCCAATGCAAGAAGATGCAGGAGACACAAGAGATCCCTGGGCCAGAAAGATCCCCTGGAGGAGGAAATGGCATCCCACTCCAATATTCTGACTGGGAGAATCCCATGGACAGGGGAACTTGTCAGACTACAGTTCATAGGGTCGCAAAAGAGTAGAACATAACTGAGCTACTGAGCACGCACACACGCACAGATAGATAGATATTATAATAGTAATAAAGTGGAAGCCACTAGGACTGCCTCTACCTACCAGAACTGTATACTCAAAGCAGTACTGCATTGCAGGAGGGATTTGAGAGATTCATGTTACTATCAAAACTTTGAAGGGTACACTGAGTGATTTGTACCACATTCCCATTCAACTTATCTGTTTGGCCCGACAGATCTATTTGGCCAGCAGATAACAGACAGATGTTAAAGAAAGACAGTGGATTATCTTAAACTTAGGTATCCACTTCATTCACAGATATTTTTCCAGATGTGTTTTTGCTGGAGTAAATTAATACAAGTCCTGGCACCTGATGTACAGTTATTGATCTGGCTAATACTTTATATTTCTACATCTTTTGGTCAAGACAAACAGAAGCAGTTTTCTTTCAGTTCACAGAGCTCATAACAGACCTTCACTTTCTTATCTTATGAAGTATTTTAGTTCTCCCACCCTGCATCATAATACTGTCTGCAGGGACCTCCATTAAACAGGAGATCACACTGGCTGTGATGTGTCATCATTACATCGATGATAATGTGCTGATAAGATCTGGTGAGCAGGAAGTAGCGATTACTAATGCACCTTAAGGCATGTGTGTACCAGTGGGTAGGTAATAAGTTCCTCAAACATTCAGGGTCCTGCCACCTTGATGAAATTTATAAAGGCCTGGGTTATCTGGGGTATATCAAGACATTCCTTCCAAGGTGATAGACAAGCTGTGGCCTCTGGAATAGCCTACACAAGAAAGGAGGGTACAACACATAGTGAGTCTCTTTGGATTTTTGAGAGAACATATACCCAGTTTGGGTATATTCCACCAACCTATCTACCAAGTAACCTAAAATCTTGCCAGCTTTGATTGGAGTCCTAGATAAAAAAAGCTCTGTAGCTTGCCCAGTATGCTGTACAAGTGGTTTTGTCACGTGAGTCCCATGACAAAGATTCAGTGGTACTTGATGTGTGGGTGGCATATAAGAATGTCATATGGAATTTCTGCAGGCCCCTTCTCTGTAAGCAGGTCACAGTATCAACCCTTAGGATTCTGGAGCAAGCTATCCCAACCTCTGACAGAATGTGGTCCACTGGAGAAGGGAATGGCAAACCACTTCAGTATTCTTGCCTTGAGAACCCCATGAACAGTATGAAAAGGCAAAATGATAGGATACTGAAAGAGGAACTCCCCAAGTCGGTAGGTGCCCAATATGCTACTGGAGATCAGTGGAGAAATAACTCCAGAAAGAATGAAGGGATGGAGCCAAAGCAAAAACAATGCCCAGTTGTGGATGTGACTGGTGATAGAAGCAAGGTCTGATGCTGTAAAGAGCAATATTGCATAGGAACCTGGAATGTTAGGTCCATGACTCAAGGCAAATTGGAAGTGGTCAAACAGGAGATGGCAAGAGTGAACATCGACATTCTAGGAATCAGTGAACTAACATGGACTGGAATGGGTGAATTTAACTCAGATGACCATTATATCTACTACTGTGGGCAGGAATCTCTTAGAAGAAATGGAGTAGCCATCATGGTCAACAAAAGAGTCTGAAATGCAATACTTGGATGCAATCTCAAAAATGACAGAATGATCTCTGTTCATTTCCAAGGTGAACCATTCAATATCATTGTAATCCAAGCCTATGTCCCAACAAGGAACACTGAAGAAGCTGAAGTTGAACAGTTCTATGAAGACCTGCAAGACCGTTTAGAACTAACAGCCAAAAAACATGTCCTTTCCATTTTAGGGGACTGGAATGCAAAAGTAGGAAGTCAAGAAACACCTGGAGTAACAGGCAAATTTGGCCTTGGAGTACAGAATGAAGTAGGGCAAAGGCTAATAGAGTTTTGCCAAGAGAACACATTGGTCATAGCAAACACCCTCTTCCAACAACACAAGAGAAGACTCTACACATGTACATCACCAGATGGTCAACACCAAAATCAGATTGATTATATTCTTTGCAGCCAAAGATAGAGAAGCTCTATACAGTCAGCAAAAACAAGACCAGGAGCTGACTGTGGCTCAGATCATGAACTCCTTATTGCCAAATTCAGACTGAAATTGAAGAAAGTGGGGAAAACACTAGACCATTCATGTATGACCTAAATCAAATCCCTTATGATTATACAGTGGAAGTGAGAAATAGATTTAAGGGACTAGATCTGATAGAGTGCCTGATGAACTATGGATGGAGGTTTGTGACATTGTACAGGAGACAGGGAACAAGACCATCCCCAAGAAAAAGAAATGCAAAAAAGCAAAATGGTTGTCTGAAGAGGCCTTACAAATAGCTGTGAAAAGAAGAGAAGAGGAAAGTAAAGGAGAAAAGGAAAGATATTCCCATTTGAATGCAGAGTTCCAAAGAATAGCAAGGAGAGATAAGAAAGCCTTCCTCAGTGATCAGTGCAAAGAAATAGAGGAAAACAGCAGAATGGGAAAGACTAGAGATCTCTTCAAGAAAATTAGAGATATCAAGGGAATATTTCATGCAAAGATGGGCACAATAAAGGACAGAGATGGTATGGACCTAACAGAAGCAGAAGATATTAAGAAGAGGTGGCAAGAATACACAGAAGAACTGTACAAAAAAGATCTTCACAACCCAGATAATCACAATGGTGTGATCACTCACCTAGAGCCAGACATCCTGGAATGTGAAGTCAAGTGGGCCTTAGAAAGCATCACTACGAACAAAGCTAGTGGAGGTGATGGAATTCCAGTTGAGTTATTTCAAATCCTGAAAGATGATGCTGTAAAAGTGCCGCACTCAATATGCCAGCAAATTTGGAAAAGTCAGCAGTGGCCACAGGACTGGAAAAGGTCCCTTTTCATTCCAATCCCAAAGAAAGGCAATGCCAAAGAATGCTTGAACTACCGCACAATTGCACTCATCTCACACGTTAGTAAAGTAATGCTCAAAATTCTCCAAGCCAGGCTTCAGCAATACGTGAACTGTGAACTTCCAGATGTTCATGCTGGTTTTAGAAAAGGCAGAGGAACCAGAGATCAAATTGCCAACATCCACTGCATCATTGAAAAAGCAAGAGAGTTCCGGAAAAACATCTATTTCTGCTTTATTGACTACACCAAAGCCTTTGACTGTGTGGATCACAATAAACTGTGGAAAATTCTGAAAGAGATGGGAATACCAGACCACCTGACCTGCCTCTTGAGAAACCTGTGTGCAGGTCAGGAAGCAACAGTTAGAACTGGACATGAAACAACAGACTGGTTCCAAATAGGAAAAGGAGTACATCAACGCTGTATATTCTCACCCTGCTTATTTAACTTATCTGCAGAGTACATCATGAGAAACGCTGGGCTGGAAGACATACAAGCTGGAATCAAGATTGCTGGGAGAAATATCAATAACCTCAGATATGCAGATGATACCACCCTTATGGCAGAAAGTGAAGAGAAACTAATAACTCTCTTGATGAAAGTGAAAGAGGAGAGTGAAAAAGTTAGTTAAAGCTCAACATTCAGAAAACTAAGATCATGGCATCTGGTCCCATCACTTCATGAGAAATAAATAGGGAAACAGTGGAAACAGTGTCAGACTTTATTTTGGGGGGCTCCAAAATCACTGCAGATAGTGATTGCAGCCATTAAATTAAACGACGCTTACTCCTTGGAAGGAAAGTTATGACCAACCTAGATAGCATATTAAAAAGCAGAGACATTAGTTTGCCAACAAAGGTCCGTCTAGTCAAGGCTATGGTTTTTCCAGTGGTCATGTATGGATGTGAGAGTTGGACTGTGAAGAAAGTTGAGCACCAAAGAATTTTTGCTTTTGAACTGTGGTGCTGGAGAAGAGTCTTGAGAGTCCCTTGGACTGCAAGGAGATCCAACCAGTCCATCCTAAAGGAGATCAGTCCTGAGTGTTCATTTGAAGGACTGATGCTGAAGCTGAAACTCCAATACTTTGGCCACCTGATGTGAAGAGTTGACTCATTGGAAAAGACCCTGATGCTGGGAGGGATTGGGGGCACGAGGAGAAGGGGACGACAGAGGATGAGAAGGTTTGATGGCATCACCAACTCGATGGACATGAGTTGAGTAAACTCCAGGAGTTGGTGATGGACAGGGAGGCATGGCATGCTGTGATTCATGGGGTCGAAAAGAGTCAGACACGACTGAGCGACTGAACTGAACTGATCTGAATCCCAACCTCTGTAGGAAACTCTTCTATTGAGAAACATCTGGTACAAGCTTGACCTTTGCTTTCTTTTAGCACTTAAAAATATCATTCCACTCTCCCCTTTTTTTTTTAAGAAGTCACTCTCCAACTTATTCTTCCTCCAATAAAAGAAAGTAATGTATCATTTGTTTTTTGGCTGCTTTTAAGATTTCTTTTGGTCTTTGATTTTTTAGCTACTGGCTGCTGGTATGCCTAGGTTTTTGTCTTTGTTTTGTTTTTATTCTGCTAAGGTTCGTGCAGCTTCTTTGAATCTGTGACTTAAGGTCTTTTGTCAATCTTTTAAAATGTTGGTCAATATTTTGCCTATTAAAGCTCCAGTCTCATTTTCTACCTCCTCTTCTTCTCTAACATTTTACACAGATATTAGATCTTTTTCACTATGTACCGTGTTTCTCTTACACACTTCTTAGTATTTTTTATTCCTGTATTCTTTCTGTGCTTCAGTTTGGATATTGTATATTACTCTATCTTCCAATTCACTAATCCTCTCTTTCACCATCTCATCTACTCTTATATTCATCTATTGAGTTCTTAATTTCACTTTATCATATGTTAGAATTTCTCTGGTTAAATTGTCTATCTCATCATCTATTTTCTTGAGTGTTCACCTTTTCTAAAGTCTGTGTCTGGTGATTCCAACATCTAGATCATCTATCTGTCAAATATTGTGGCAATAATTTGAGGCTTTTTCTGAGGTTCTCTTGAGGGGAGTTTTCTTTTCTTTTTTTTTTTTTTGCAGGGTGGAGTCAGATTATAAACAGATCACATTATTCCACTCATGGAATGAGCTGTTTCAGAGATGGGTTTTCATCTTTACAAAGGCTTGCCAACAGATACATGTATCTGTAACTGAATCACTTTGATGTACACATGAAACTAACTCAGCATTGTTAATCAATTTTATCCAATGCAAAGCAAAAAACTTTCTTTTAAAAGACTTACAAAAAAAAAACAAAAAACACTTATTTCTGGGTCCACCTTTACTTCTGAGGTAGCCCTTCTGGGGAACTAACTGGAATACTAAGTTGTTAGCTAGGAGCTTTTCTTTCCTGCTGCCTTAATTTCTAATTTTTGTTTCCCCAACTTCATAAGGCAGTTTAAGCTCTTCCAATCTTTCCAGACTCTTCGCTGTCACTTTATATTTACTTTCTCAGTGTTTTGGCTACACAAATCTTATAAATTAGCAAGTATCTCAAGGAGAAGAATACCATGGAATGTCAAGTTTAAGAATATAAAGCTAACCTCATTGTGCTTTCTTTTTTTGCTGAAAGTTTCAGCTGCCTTTTATGCTCTTTGATACCCTCAAACCTTTTTTGTGTGGGGGAAGTGGATGTTGGGGGTCATGTGAAAATGGGTATGTCATCCAGCTCTCCTGGTTGGTTGATTTCTGGGACCAGTTTTACCTGCAGCAGTCTGCAGCACCATTATTGAAGGAGAAAATTCCCTCCTTGCTTTTTAAAAGAGTAATTTTTCTCATTCTACCATCAAAAATGCTTACTGTCTGCTTCATAGAAGTAGACGGACCTGGAAATACACAAAATTACTGGTGGTGCAATGCTGGTTTTTTCATAACTTCTCATAAGAAGGGCAGAACAAGAACTTACCGAGTATTTTTACATTTTTACGTCGTGTCCTTGGCGATAGATGAGCATTGATGACAGACCACCATGAGAATTTACTTTTGTCTTTAACAGCCTAATCTTTCAGCATTTTAAATCGCCATTAATTTCAATGCCCGTAATTCTTGATTTTATATGCTACACTTGGTTTGGAAGAGGATAGATAATTGAAACCCACAGGTAATCCAATATCTCTTTTTGACTATCAGTTTTAAGCTTTTGTCTCCATAATGAAAAGTTTTACTATACATAAATATTTTTCATGTTCCAGGGGATACACAGACACATAAGAAAATTAAACTCATAAGAAAATTTTTGAAGACAAAAGGAAAAGCAAAAGTGGAAGAGCAGCGGTTCTAAAAAATTTACAAATGAAAAAATTATCACCAATGTGATGCGGGATTTTTTTAAATGGTTTCTATGTATCAGGCACTTAAGATAAATTTTTTAATACTAATAACATCACTGTCAAGAAAATACTATATCCATTTACACCTTAGAAAACCAACTTATTTAACTAGTGAATAATATTCCTAGATAACAAACAACTATTTCCAATTATTAATAGGAAGATTTCAACTTTTTAAAATTCCAAGTGAAAAAAAAAAAAGTCAGAACACCTACCAAAGTTTTGAGTAGGCAGTCTTTGAACTTTCAGTTATTTTTGCACTTATTTTTTCATTGCAACTTGTACTGAGATAATTTTACTTTCTCATTCAGCTGGAAGAAACAATACTGAGATGTCTAACTCCCTTTACTTGTTTTCCTTCAATAGTATCATCTTGCAAAACTATATTACAATATCAGAAGCAGATTAATAACATTCATACAAGCTGTCAATTTTATTGCATTTCTCATTTATGTATGTGCTTAGTTGCTCAGTTGTAGCTGACTCTTTGCAACCCCATGGATTGTATATAAATTTAGTTCTATGCAATTTTATCACGTGTAGGTTCATACATCCACCACCACAGTTAAGATACAGAAAAGGTGAGGATCCCTCCTGTGATTCTGTGATAACCACACCCATCTCCCTTCCATTCTCCTCAGTTCCCTAATCCCTGGTAACCATTCATCTGTTCTTCATTCCTAAACTTTTGTCGTTTCAAAAATGTTACATAAACGAAATTATATAGGATATAATCTTTTGGTATTGGCTTTTATTTTTCACTCAGCATAATTTTCTGGAGATTCATCCGAGGTGTTATATGTCTCAATACCATTGGTTTATTACTTTTTTTTTTTTTTTTTTTTTGATGTGGACCATTTTTAAAGTCTTTTAAGATTTGTTACAATATTGCTTCTGTCTTATGTTTTGGTTTTTTTCTGGCCAAGAGGCATGTGGGATCTCAGCTCCCCAACCAGGGATTGAACCCACATCCCCCTGCATTGGAAGGCAAAGTCTTAACCACTGGACCATCAGGGACGTCCCATTCATTGCTTTTTAATGCTTAGTAGTATTCCATGGATTGGATTTACCATAGTGGTTTACCATTCACCCACTGAAGGACATCTGGGCAGCTTCTAGTTTTGGCTTTTACAAATAAAACTACTATTGACATTCACTTACAGGTTTTTGTATGGCCATAAGTATTAATCTGGGGGAGATAAACGCCTGATGGTGAATTTACTAGGCCATTGCTTGCGTGTGTGCTCAGTCATGTCTGACTCTTTGCGACCCCATGGACTGTCACCCATGAGGCTCCTCTGTCCATGGAATTTTCCAGGCAAGAACACTGTAGTGGATTGCCATTTCCTCCTCAGGGGATCTTCCCAACCCAGGGATCAATTCTGCATCTCCTGCATTGGCAGGTGGTTTCTTTACCACTGAGTTACCTGGGAAGCCCTTGGTAGGCCATATGGTAACACATATTTAGTCTTTAAAGAAACTTCTGAACTGTTTTCCACAGCGGTTGCACCACTTTACATCCCCAACAAAAGCTATGTAGGACTTATTTAGTGTTTTCACATCCTCATCAGCATTTGGAGTTTTTGCTTTTTTATTGTAGTTATTCTGGTATGTTGCTATCTCATCAAGGTTTTAATTTGCATTTCCCCAAGGACTAATAATGTTGATTGTCCTTTCATGCTTTTTGCACTTGTTTTAATTCTCCTATTTAGCATGAAGATTTGCGTTACTGGTGACTAGAAGAATTTTTTAAAAAGCTTAATTTTTAAAAATCCATCCTCACATCCTCTCTTCTACTGAGACTATAGTTCCTCTTGACTAAATTTCTTATCCAAAATCAAGTAGACCATCACTAAGTATCCTTATTCAGAACTGCAGTTATAATGATACTGAAATGGATATTTATTAATACACTTCCTTTGGAAACCTTTTTAATATGAAAAAATTTCAAACACACAGGACGTGAATAATAACAATTATTCCATCGCAACCATTCTCATGTAACAGTTGCCCTCAGCTTCATTAATTACCACAATTTTGCCAATACTATATCATATACCTTTGCAATTTTTATTACTTTTCAGAGCATTTTAAAGCAAATGCCTACATCATATAACTTCACCCATGAATTAAATACCTTTCCTGATAAGGTGGACATGAGATTGTCTAAGCTGGAAGACGTAACTTGAGTGCGGAGCAAGGGTTCAAAATGCTCTTTTTCATATTATTGAAAAAAATCAGGGCAGAACATAATCTATGGAGCACGTGTACTTTTTTTTTTTTTCCTAGTGGCCATATTTATTAATTTTTAATTTTTTTCCATTTATTTTTATTAGTTGGAGGCTAATTACTTTACAATATTGTAGTGGTTTTTGTCATACATTGACATTCGTAGAATGTTTTATTGAATTACTTTTTAACACGATTACCCTTTTTCTGGACTGGACACCACTGTTTTATACATGTAAGCAGATGGCTCATTTCGTGCTATAGTCAATAAAATAAAAAAGACCTTATTAAACGGAAGGCCATATGAGATAAACAGAAATGCTATCTACTTCCATGTATGGGAGAGTAGTTTCTCTGGCTTTAAGCCTTCATTTTTTTCCTTGCTGCCATAAGAAATGACCTTTAAGTTTGCGCCTCAGTTAACTTTTGCAAACATGTTCTGCTGTCCTTGGAATATTTCTGCTTCTCCATGATACTGTAGATGACAATGAGGTCATTTCACAATTGCTTCTTTTCTGAAAAACACAGCTGGCTCAGTTTGGTTAGCAATGTTCTCATTGCTGCATTTCCCAAGCAACACAGCACTTCAATTGACCTCTTCAGAACAGATTGCATCTATGTCATATCCTTCTACAATAAAACCTCCATAATCAAATGACTACAATAGCCACTGAGTGGTATGCACCTTACTCTGAACCAGAATTGTTCTATCCCATATCCTTTCAATAACTCTAGTTCACTGAACCTTTCAAGTTCAGATTTTCTCAAGGCAAACATAACTGATGGTTGATGTTTGTCTTCTAACCACTCCTTGACAGAAGTATCGCATTGTTAGGGACAGAATTCCTTTTGATTTTGTATAGATCATAATATTCATAAATTACTTGATTTCCCTATTGTTTGTTTGTGTCTCATTTTTATTTTTGATTGTTAAGAATCACTTTAGCTCCTTTTTTCTAAACATGGCTATACATTTTATTGAACAACTTGTGGTATATTTAAGAATGTGCTAAACAAAAGCAAGTATGTTCAAGATCCTTCTAAATAATCTCTCATGGTACACATATTTTTCCTTTATAGGAAAAGAATTTTTATGTTCAGTCTTAATTGTGATTATTTGATTAAACTGTATCTCTCCCCTCTTACTGCTGTATCCTTAGAACCTAGCATAATTCTGGCTTATAGTTGGTGCTATGTCAGCTATCAACTTATCACCTTTCATCTCCAACCCTACCCTTCACTGTCTGCTCCATGATAATGGAGATGGACCCTGCAAATAGTACATCTTAGCCAATTGGCACAATGTTTTGTCAATAGAAGGTGCTGGATGGACACTTGGAAGAAGAGGTTTCTCCCTCTGCTATGGTGTGCTTCCCTTGTCAGGCCATGGTTTTTCCACTGTCCAGTCCCTGCAGCACACACAACTTTTCTACACCCAGAAACCACAGAACAACTGATTTCTTCAATTCCCAGCTCCCATGGTGTGATGGCCAAGGGGACCCCATGCCAGAAGCTTCCCCCAACACTTCCTCAGAGAGCTTTTCAGTGGAGTGAGATATCTTCCTGTGAACACTCTCCCTGGCATCTCTTCAGGTGGGTTTCTGGCAATGTCTGAAGCGTGGCACTCCCCCATAACAGCTTCCTTGGGCACTTCAGAAGCAGATTCCCAACCAGTTCTGCTGGTGGGGCACCAGCAGACTTCTCTGCCATCCAGCAAGTCACCACTGCACATTTTCCAACAAGGTCTGAGCTCAGTGCTGGAGGCCGCTCCTTGGGTGCTCTATCTCAACCCTGGGGGTCATGCCTGCTCCTTATACACACTATTCCTATGTTGTGTTGGGGGTTTTTTGGTGAATATTTAGGGCATTTTTAATTAAGCAATTCTGTTATGACATTTTTGAACTTTAATCTTTTTCCACATGTCAACTGTTACCTTCAGGCATATAAAGCTATTGGTCCTTGGTATAAATGTTTAAAAGTTCAAGTTCTGGAGTCAGGTGGTCTGGACTTACGTCCTAGCTCCACTGTTAATACTTACTAGCTGTGTGATACTGCAAAAGTCACCCAACCTCTCTGTGCTTCAGTTTCACTATTCCTATTTTGAGTTGTTTTGAGTTCTCTTTCCTTCTCACTCGCCAATTTCTCATCACTTCAATCCCTGTTACAGTTAATAGTTTTTTATATTGAATTTCCCCTGTTCAACTTACCATGTAGTATTTGTCTCCTGATTAGACCCTGAATGAGTAAGTGCTCAATAAATATCTATTGAAAGAAAATTAGGGGAGGCTCTTTAGGAAGATGGCGGAGGACTAGGATGGGGAGACCACTTTCTCCCCTACAAATTCATTGAAAGAACATTTGAACGCTGAGCAAATTTCACAAAACAACTTCTGATCGCTAGCAGAGGACATCAGGCGCCCAGAAAAGCAGCCCATTGTCTTCAAAGGGAGGTAGGACAAAATATAAAAGATAAAAAGGGAGACAAAAGAGCTATGGACGGAGACCCGTCCCGGGAAGGGAGTCTTAATAGAGGAAGTTTCCAATCACCAGGAAACCCTCGCACTGGCGGGACTGGGGGAAGTTTTCGGCAATCTAACTGGGAGGAAAAATTAAATAAGGCCCACAGATTACGTGCCTAAAAGCAACTCCCAGCAGAAAAGTACCCCAGAGGCCCGTACCCGCCAGCAACAAGCGGGGGCGGAACGGAGAGGAGTGGGCGGCATTGCTTAGGGTGAGGACTGGCCCGAAGACCCTGAGAGCAATCGGAGGGAGCTTTTTTAAACTGTGGGATAGCAAGGGACAAAATTAACCGGCCGGAACACAATGCTGGCGGTTCACAAAACAAAGGGACTGAGAAACTCCAGAGAAGAGCCGGCCCACCCCCGCTGGAGGTAGGAGGCAGGGGGGAGGGGAAAAGGGCAAACTCAGCCCCTGAGAAGCCACCGCCTCCCACACTGCAAACAGGCCCCCGGTTCCTATCTAAAGACTTCCTGAGACCCGACTGGCGGCGCGCGCTGGGGCCGCTGAGGGGAAAAGCGCGCCGTACCCGGAGAGAGTGCGCCCAAGCCTCTGGCTGCCTGAGCTGCTCGCCGCGGAGGGAGAAGGCGCCCTGCACCCAGGAAGAGTGCGCCCACGCCTCTGGCTGCCTGAGCCGCTTGCCGCGGAGGGAAAAGGCGTGCTGCACCCGGGGAGAAAGTGCCCAAGCCTCTGGCTGCCTGGGCTGCTCGAGGCGGAGGGAAAAGGCGCGCTGAACCCGGGGAGAGTACGCCTGAGCCCCTGGCTGCCTGAACCGCTCAGGCCGGGGAAGGCACAAAACGCAGGCACAACCGAATCTGTGCTTTTGTGGAGTACCTGAAAACTGGAACCGCACTCAACGCAGGGCCCGCTCCATATAGAGCAGCCGGGAGCCTGAGCAGTGTAGACGGGGAAAGCACTGACACCCGTGAGCGCCCGGTGAGTGCTATCCACACAGAGCGGTATCTGTCTGCAGCGCCCCGCCCTCCCCGTAGCAGGACTGAACTGAACTAGCGAACCTAGATAGGAGATCACCTCCGCCCGCCTGTGTCAGGGCAGAAATTAGACACCGAAGAGACGGCAAACAGAAGCCAAATAAACAAAGGGAACGCTTCAGAAAGGACCGGTGCAACAGATTAAAATCCCTGAAGGTAACACCGACTACACCAGAAGGGGCCTATAGATATCGAGAAGTGTAAGCTGGAAAGAGGAGCTATCTGAAATTGAACTGAACTTACACTGACCGCAACAACTCCAGAGAAATTCCTAGATATATGTGTATATATTTTTTTAATTAAAAAAATTTTTTTTTCTTTCCTTTTTTTCTTTTTTATTTTTTCTCTTTTATTTTCTTTTAAAATTCCCTATTACTCCCCCATTACACCTCAACTTTCACTTTCATATATTTTTATGATTTTTTTAATTAGGGGAAAAAATTTTTTTTTCTTTTTTTTTCTTTTTCTTCTTTTTCTCTCCTATTTCCTTTTAAAGTCCTCTAATACTCCTCTATTATTCCTTAATTTTCATTTTCATTTCACTATAACCTTGCCAAAAAAAAAATGAGAGAGAGAGAGAAAGAGAAACCCTATTTTTAAACCGAACTTCATATACATTTCTAAATTTTTGGTGTGTTTTTATTTTTGTTTTTAAATATTGTATTTCAAAGAGTCTAACCTCTACACTAGATTTTTAATCTTTGTTTTTCAGTATGTGATATAAATTTTGGACATTTAAGAATCCAATATTCAGTTCCCATTTCTATTCAGGAGTGTGGTGATTATTCTCCCACTTTTGACTCTCTGTTTTCTACCTCAGAACACCTCTATTTCATCCTTTCCCCTTCTCTTCCCAATCCAATTCTGTGAATCTTTGTGGGTGTCTGGGCTACGGAGAACACTTTGGGAACAGATAACTGTGTAGATCTGTCTCTCTCCTCTTGAGTCCTCATTTTTCTCCTCCTGCTCACCTCTATCTCCTTCCTCCCTCTCCTATTCTTCATGTAACTCTGTGAACCTCTCTGGTTGTCTCTCACGGTGGAGAATCTTTTCACCATTAACCTAGAAGTTTTATTATCAGTGCTGTATAGTTGAAGAAGTCTTGAGACTATTGGAAGAAATAAATTGAAATCCAGAGGCAGGAGACTTAAGCCCAAATCCTGAGAAAACAAGAAAACTCCTGACTACATGGAACATTAAGGAATAAGAGACCATCCAAAAGCCTCCATACCTACACCAGAACCAACCACCACCCAAGAGCCAATAAGTTCCAGTACAAGACATACCACGCAAATTCTTTAGCAACGCAGGAACATAGACCTGAGTGTCAACATACAGGCTGTCCAAAGTCACACCTAACACAGAGACCCATCGCAAAACTCATTACTGGACACTCCATTGCACTCCAGAGAGAAGAAATCCAATTCCATAAACCAGAACGCTGACACAAGCTTCCCTAACCAGGAAACCTTGGCAAACCAATCGTCCAACCCCACCCACTGGGTGAAACCTCCACAATAAAAAGGAACCACAGACCACAAGAATACAGAAAGCCCACTCCAGACAGCAATCTAAACAAGATGAAAAGGCAGAGAAATATGCAACAGGTAAAGGAACATGAAAAAAGCCCACCAAGTCAAACAAAAGAGGAGGAAATAGGGAATCTACCTGAAAAAGAATTTAGAATAATGATAATAAAAATGATCCAAAATCTTGAAAATAAAATGGAGTTACAAATAAATAGCCTGTAGACAAAGATTGAGAAGATTCAAGAAATGTTTAACAAGGACCTAGAAGAAATAAAAAAAAGTCAATTAAAAATTAATAATGAAATAAATGAGATCAAAAACACTCTGGAGGGAACCATGAGTAGAATAACAGAGACAGAAGATAGGATAAGTGAGTTAGAAGATAAAATGGTGGAAATAAATGAAGCAGAGAGGAAAAAAGAAAAAAGAATCAAAAGAAATGAGGACAACCTCAGGGACCTCTGGGACAATGTGAAACGCCCCAACATTCGAATCATAGGAGTCCCAGAAGAAGAAGAAAAAAAGAAAGGCCATGAGAAGTTACTTGAGGAGATAATAGCTGAAAACTTCCCTAAAATGGGGAAGGAAATAGCCACCCAAGTCCAAGAAACCCAGAGAGTCCCAAACAGGATAAACCCAAGGTGAAACACCCCAAGACACATATTAATCAAATTAACAAAGATCAAACACAAAGAACAAATATTAAAAGCAGCAAGGGAGAAACAAGAAATAACACACAAAGGGATTCCCATAAGGATAACAGCTGATTTATCAATAGAAACCCTTCAGGCCAGAAGGGAATGGCAAGACATACTTAAAATAATGAAAGAGAATAACCTACAACCTAGATTACTGTACCCAGCAAAGATCTCATTCAGATATGAAGGAGAACTCAAAAGCTTTACAGACAAGCAAAAGCTGAGAGAATTCAGCACCACCAAACCAGCTCTTCAACAAATACTAGAGGATCTTCTCTAGACAGGAAACACAGAAAGGTGGTATAAACGTGAACCCCAAACAACAAAATAAATGGCAACGGGACCATACCTATCAATAATTACCTTAAATGTAAATGGGTTGAATGCCCCAACCAAAAGACAAAGGCTGGCTGAATGGATACAAAAGCAAGACCCCGATATGTGTGTCTACAGGAGACCCACCTCAAAACAAGGGACACATACAGACTAAAAGTGAAGGGCTAGAAAAAAATATTCCACGCAAACGGAGACCAAAAGAAAGCAGGAGTCGCAATACTCATATCAGATAAAATAGACTTTCAAATAAAGGCTGTGAAAAGAGACAAAGATGGACACTACAGAATGATCAAAGGATCAATCCAAGAAGAAGATATAACAATTATAAATATATATGCACCCAACATAGGAGCACCGCAATATGTAAGGCAAACACTAACGAGTATGAAAGAGGAAATTAATAGTAACACAATAATAGTAGGAGACTTTAATACCCCACTCACAACTATGGATAGATCAACTAAACAGAAAATGAACAAGGAAACACAAACTTTAAAGGACACAATGGACCAGCTAGACCTAATTGGCATCTATAGGACGTTTCACCCCAAAACAATCAACTTCACCTTTTTCTCAAGTGCACACGGAACCTTCTCCAGAATAGATCACATCCTGGGCCATAAATCTAGTCTTGGTAAATTCAAAAAAATTGAAATCATTCCAGTCATCTTTTCTGACCACAGTGCAGTAAGATTAGATCTCAATTACAGGAAAAAAAATTATTAAAAATTCAAACATATGGAGGCTAAACAACACGCTTCTGAATAACCAACAAATCATAGAAGAAATCAAAAAAGAAATCAAAATATGCATAGAAATGAATGAAAATGAAAACACAACAACTCAAAACGTATGGGACACTGTAAAAGCAGTGCTAAGGGGAAGATTCATAGCATTACAGGCCTACCTCAAGAAACAAGAAAAAAGTCAAATAAATAACCTAACTCTACACCTAAAGTAACTAGAGAAGGAAGAAATGAAGAACCCCAGGGTTAGTAGAAGGAAAGAAATCTTAAAAATTAGGGCAGAAATAAATGCAAAAGAAACTAAGGAGGCCATAGCAAAAATCAACAAAGCTAAAAGCTGGTTTTTTGAAAAAATAAAGAAAATTGACAAACCATTAGCAAGACTCATTAAGAAACAAAGGGAGAAGAACCAAATTAACAAAATTAGAAACGAAAATGGAGAGATCACAACAGACAACATTGAAATACAAAGGATCATAAGAGACTACTACCAGCAGCTCTATGCCAATAAAATGGACAACTTGGAAGAAATGGACAAGTTCTTAGAGAAGTATAACTTTCCAAAACTGAACCAGGAAGAAATAGAAGATCTTAACAAAATGATCACAAGCAAGGAAATCGAAACTGTAATCAGAAATCTTCCAGCAAACAAAAGCCCAGGACCAGATGGCTTCACAGCTGAATTCTACCAAAAATTTAGAGAAGAGCTAACACATACTCAAACTCTTCCAGAAAATTGCAGAAGAAGGTAAACTTCCAAACTCATTCTATGAGGCCACCATCACCCTAATTCCAAAACCAGACAAAGATGCCACAAAAAAAGAAAACTACAGGCCAATATCACTGATGAACATAGATGCAAAAATCCTTAACAAAATTCTAGCAAACAGAATCCAACAACATATTAAAAAAATCATACACCATGACCAAGTGGGCTTTATCCCAGGAATGCAAGGATTCTTTAATATCCACAAATCAATCAATGTAATACACCACATTAACAAATTGAAAGATAAAAACCATATGATTATCTCAATAGATGCAGAGAAAGCCTTTGACAAAATTGAACATCCATTTATGATTAAAACTCTCCAGAAAGTAGGAATAGAAGGAACATACCTCAACATAATAAAAGCTATATATGACAAACCCACAACAAGCATCACCCTCAATGGTGAAAAATTGAAAGCATTTCCCCTGAAATCAGGAACAAGACAAGGGTGCCCACTCTCACCACTCCTATTCAACATAGTTTTTGAAGTGTTGGCCACAGCAATCAGGGCAGAAAAATAAATAAAAGGAATCCAGATAGGAAAAGAAGAAGTGAAACTCTCTCTGTTTGCAGATGACATGATCCTCTACATAGAAAACCCTAAAGACTCTACCAGAAAATTACTAGAGCTAATCAACGAATACAGTAAAGTTTCAGGATATAAAATTAACACACAGAAATCTCTTGCATTCCTATACACTAACAATGAGAAAACAGAAAGAGAAATTAAGGAAACGATACCATTCACCATTGCAACAAAAAGAATAAAATACTTAGGAGTATATCTACCTAAAGAAACAAAAGACCTATACATAGAAAACTATAAAACACTGATGAAAGAAATCAAAGAGGACACAAAGATGGAGAAATATACCGTGTTCATGGATTGGAAGAATCAATATTGTCAAAATGGCTATACTACCCAAAGCAATCTATAGATTCAATGCAATCCCTATCAAACTACCAACGGTATTTTTCACAGGACTAGAACAAATAATTTCACATTTGTATGGAAATACAAAAAACCTCGAATAGCCAAAGTAATCTTGAGAAAGAAGAATGGAGCTGGAGGAATCAACCTGCCTGACTTCAGACTATACTACAAAGCCACAGTCATCAAGACAGTATGGTACTGGCACAAACACAGAAATATAGATCAATGGAACAGAATAGAAAGCCCAGAGATAAATCCACGAACCTATGGTCACCTTATCTTCAACAAAGGAGGCAAGGATATACAATGGAGAAAAGACAACCTCTTTAACAAGTGGTGCTGGGAAAACTGGTCAACCACCTGTAAAAGAATGAAACTAGAACACTTTCTAACACCATACACAAAAATAAACTCAAAATGGATTAAAGATATAAATGTAAGACCAGAAACTATAAAACTCCTAGAGGAGAACATAGGCAAAACACTCTCCGACATAAATCACAGCAGGATCCTCTATGACCCACATCCCAGAATTTTAGAAACAAAAGCAAAAATAAACAAATGGGACCTAATGAAACTTAAAAGCTTTGCACAACAAAGGAAACTATAAGCAAGGTGAAAAGACAGCCCTCAGATTGGGAGAAAATAATAGCAAACGAAGCAACAGACAAAGGATTAATCTCAAAAATATACAAGCAACTCCTCCAGCTCAACTCCAGAAAAATAAATGACCCAATCAAAAAATGGGCCAAAGAACTCAACAGACATTTCTCCAAGGAAGACATACAGATGGCTAAAAGACACATGAAAAGATGCTCAACATCACTCATTATCAGAGAAATGCAAATCAAAACCACAATGAGGTACCATTACACACCAGTCAGGATGGCTGCTATCCAAAAGTCTACAAGCAATAAATGCTGGAGAGGGTGTGGAGAAAAGGGAACCCTCTTACACTGTTGATGGGAATGCAAACTAATACAGCCACTATGGAAAACAGTGTGGAGATTTCTTAAAAAGCTGGAAATAGAACTGCCATATGACCCAGCAATCCCACTTCTGGGCATACACACTGAGGAAACCAGATCTGAAAGAGACACATGCACCCCAATGTTCATCACAGCACTGTTTATAATAGCCAGGACATGGAAGCAACCTAGATGCCCATCAGCAGACGAATGGATGAGGAAGCTGTGGTACATATACACCATGAAGTATTACTCAGCCATTAAAAAGAATTCATTTGAATCAGTTCTAATGAGATGGATGAAACTGGAGCCCATTATACAGAGCGAAGTAAGCCAGAAAGATAAAGACCATTACAGTATACTAACACATATATATGGAATTTAGAAAGATGGTAATGATAACCCTACATGCAAAACAGAAAAAGAGACTCAGATGTATAGAACAGACTTGTGGACTCTGTGGGAGAAGGTGAGGGTGGGAATGTTTCAAGAGAACAGCATCAAAACATGTATATTATCTAGGGTGAAACAGATCACCAGCCCAGGTTGGATGCATGAGACAAGTGCTCAGGCCTGGTGTACTGGGAAGACCCAGAGGGATCGGGTGGAGAGGGAGGTGGGAGGGGGGACCGGGATGGGGAATACATGTAAATCCATGGCTAATTCATTTCAATGTATGACAAAAACCACTGCAATGTTGTAAAGTAATTAGCCTCCAACTAATAAAAATAAATGGAAAAAAAATTTTTTTTAAATTAAAAAAAAAAGAAAATTAGGAACAAAAGAAAAAAGAAAAAGGAGGAAGGTAAAGAGAAAAGAGAGATCTAAATTATTACTGTTATATCACCAAATCAGCTATGTGGTTATTAGCTGTTATTATTTGAAATTAGAAATTTAAAAAGATCAAGTGAATTCTGTATGAATATAATCCTGTGCCATTAATTACTTGCAATTACTTTATCCACTTTTTATTTACTCCATCACTAAAGCTTTATTAAGAAATTAGTTTTTCAAGCATATAAAAGATTTCTTAGGATATGAGACAGTGGTTGTACTGGCAAAGAGACTACAGACCATAAAGTCAGTAGAAATTTCATTGAATATCAGATTTCAGGAACACTAGATTTCAAAACTGCCTTTTAATCAAGTACATATTACTTTTCCTGTCCCTCTTCTACTCTCAACTCCTACCAATAAAGGAATAAATGAATGAGTAAATACATGAATAGGTAGGTAATTTAATTTCTGTTCTTTAAATTTTTACTGTCAGGAAATGAGGCTAAATGTCTAAATTAAATTCCTCACCCACCTTGTGTTCTTTCCTTCAGACCAAGGAGAGTCTTCATTAGTTATGCATAGCAGCTCTTTAAATTCTTATTAAATCACTCCTTTCACTTCCCTTCTGCACTGCAAGTTAAATATTCCCATTTTATTTTCTCACCATAGTTTCATTCTTTTTTTAAACTTTTTATTTTATATTGGAGTATAGTTGATTTGGGGCTTCCCTGGTGACTCAGATGGTATAGAACCCATCTGCAATGCAGGAGAACTGAATTCAATCCCTGGGTTGGGAAGATCCCCTGGAGTAGGGAATGGCTACCCACTCCAGTATTTGTGCCTGGACAGAGCAGCTTGTTGGGCCACAGTCCATGGGGTCTGTCCATGGGGTCAGAGAGAGTCAGACACGACTGAGCAACTAACACTTTCACTTTTCACAGTTGATAAACAATGTCGTGTTATGTGAGGACCTAGAAGGGTGGGACTGTGAGGGATCGGAGGGTCGAAAGGGAGGGGATATATGTACACATATAGCTGACTCACTTTGTTGTACAGCGGAAAATAGCACAACATTGTAAAGCAATTGTATTCCAGTAATAAAGAACAAAACAATGTGCTAATTTCAGTTGTACAATGAAGTGATTCAGTTATACACATACAGGTATCTGTTCAAATTCTTTTCCCAGTTAGGTTGTAACATATTGAGCAGAGTTCCCTGTGCTATATAGTAGGTCCTTGGTTGTTTGTCTTCCTGAAGTTTCTCCAAGTTTTTCACACTTTTCTTAGTCCAGGCTGCAAATGCTATAGACTAGGTAGTTTAAACACTAAATATTACTTCTCACAGTTCTGGAGGATGAGAAACCCCAAATCAAGGTGCTGGCAAATTCAGTGTCTGATGAGAGCCCTCCCTCAAGAAGGCTGCAGATGGCTGCCTTCCTGCTGCATCCTTAGGTGGCAGAGTGTTGGGTACTCTTGTCTCTTCCCCTTCATTTAAGCGCACTATTCCCACCACTGAAGCTCCACCTCATGGTCTTACCTAAACCTAATCTAGACCTCCTGAAGAGTTTACCTGCAAATACTGTCACAATGAAGATTAGGGTTTTCAACATGTGAATTTGGGTGGAGGGGCAGAAACATTTATTCCACAGCAACACTCATCTTAAATGGCAGTATACTTTCTTCAGCAGTCTCTTGTCGAGTTTGATACATTTGGCTTAATGAAAGTGTCTCCTCAAATGCTTTGACCTCCTATGTTTATGTATTTGGGTATCAGTGATATGTTAAACACTTTTAGTTATAATATTAAAAACTTTTCACAGGTAGGATGAACTTGTGTATACCTAAGATAGAAACTGTGTACATGGAAAAGATAGGAGTTAATGAAGGAGGAAATAGAGACATACCTGGAAGGCAAATTGTAATAGGAACATTACATAATAAGCACTTGGCCTACTTGGAAGAATGTTTTTTAAAGACTACACACACACACTAATAAAATTATTGACTCTTTTCCATCCATAAAGCAACTCCCTAAGAGTCTTTTTCTATGCAATCAGCTCTTTGTGTACTTAAGTTATAAAACAGGTTTCTTTAAAATATTCTTAATCATACACTATGCTAATTCAGAAAAGCTCAGAGGACCCTTTCAATTTATTGATCCTAATATGAATGATTTGTCACATGTTTAAGTCTTTGGAACTGGAATGCATTTCACAGCTGATGGTACTGTCCAATTCCTTGACCCCTTCAGCTTCCAGCCTCCCTACCGTGACAGGAGAAGATGAGACAGGTACCTCAGCTCCCTCTCATCCTTATCATGACTGATCTCCAGCCCAACCCGTTCCTTGGACAACTCGAACTCTCTTGTCAATGAGAAGCCCCTGATAGTAAATGCACAAACTTTGGGAAGGGTGGATTTCCTTGGGCTATTAACTGCTTATGAGGTCTATCAACTGAATAAAGCATCCATTAATGACCCTTGTTTATTTTTATCTTTTTATTTTATTGAATATAGTTGATTTACAATGTTGCTAGTTTCTGCTGTACAACAAAGTGATTCAGCTATACATATATTAAATCATATACTATTAAATAAAAGAATATATACATATATATTCTTTTTCATATATAATTCCCTGGGCTATCCAGTAGGACCATGTTGTTTATCTAGTCTATGTACATAATAATTCGCATCTCCCAATCCAAAAAAGGAACACCAGGCAAACTCTCCTGAGACTGAGGGAAAGTCTAAAAAATATCCTAATATGCATTCAATAAAATATGTAAGTGATAAAAAGCAAATACAATTGTAATGAATTTTTAAATTGATGGTATTTTCACACGTATAGACCAATGGAAAAGAAAACAGAGGCCAGAAATAAACCCTTGCATACATGGCCAACTGATCAACAAGGATGCCAAGAACACAGAGTAGGGGTAGGAGAGTCTCTTCAATGAATGGTGCTGGGGAAACGGGACATCCACATGCAAAAAAGTGGAATTAGGCCCTTATGCTACACCAGATACAAAAATCAACTCAAAACAGATGAAAGATTTAAACATAAGACCTAAATGCATAAAGCCTCCTAGAAGAAAACAGTACAAAAGCTTCTGGACATTGCTCTGGGCAATGACTTTTTAGATATGACACCAAGAGCACAGGCAATAAAAGCCAAAACAGACAAGTGGGGCTTCATATACATAAACTCTGACAACTCAGTAGCAGACATTTAAACAACCCAATTTTAAAATGGGCAAAGGTACACTGTTGGTGGGAATGTGAATCTAGAGATCTGCCTGCTTCATTGCACCTGTACTTGACAATACCATTATTTAAGAGGGTAGATCTCATGCCAAATAGTCTTACTATTATGAGAAAAAAAGAGATGGTGTCATATTCAAAAAAATACAATAGTAACAATTGGACATTCTCATATGAAGGCCCTAATGCTTTCCCACGCTTACACTCACACTCAATATCAACATGGGCTTCAGTGCTGTGACTAGTTTTCTTCTCTTCAGGACCTGGTGACTGGAATGGCACTAGATCTCGCTGGGCAATGCTCTTGCTGTGTCACCATTTTCAGACTCCTTCCCTGGTAGCCCAGCTGGTAAAGAATCCACCTGCAATGCAGGAGTCCCTGGTTCGACTCCTGGGTCAGGAAGATCTCCTGGAGAAGGGTTAGGGTACTCACTCCAGTATTCTTGGGCTTCCCTGGTGGCTCAGATGGTAAAGAATCTGCCCACAATGCAGGAGACCTGGGTTCAATCCCTGGGTTGGGAAGATGCCCGGAGAAGAGAAGGGCAACCCACTCTAGTATTCTTGCCTGGAGACTCCCCACAGACAGAGGAGCCTGGCAGGCTACAGTCCATCGGGTTGCAAAGATTCAGACATGACTGAGTGACTAAGCACAGCACAGCACATCAACCTTATCTTTGGGGTTCAACTGAATCAGTCTGAACCATAACTCTGACTCTGAACGTGAGTTAAGATTAATGTCATGAAAATCAAATTTCAGGTGTTCAGCTACAAAGATAAAGCAGTGTTCATCAGCCCCTCCTGCTGGTGTCAGATGAGCATCCTCACCTGCAAGCCTAAATAGGGCCTTTCACAGGAGCAAATCCAGTCATTACAAACCTTCCACAGGCACAATTTCCCTGGTGTTGCCATTAGCCTTTTTTATTGTAATAACTACTGATTTCCTTGTAAGTTGGGTGGACAATAGCTGTGTGGACAAGAACAAAACCTGAAGACATACACCATTAGGTTGAAAAGTTTTGAACTCTCTGCTTTGTAATTTACCAGAGAATAACAAATCTAGTTCTATTCAGGGGATTTAATTCACATTAAGTACCCGGGCAAAATCCAACATTAGCCCTGAAAAGCTAATATGATTAAAGAGTTGATGGACATTACTTCTCTCAGACTAATAAAGTTAATTTTAATGGAGTAATGTCTCCCTGGCAGATTACTGAGAATGAAATCACTAGCTAGGTGTTGTATACATTACAAAATGCTAACAAATACAGGTCATTATCCAGGTCTCTATTCTTTTGTTACCCTCCAGATTCTGCCTCTTATTTCTTTTCCTAAATCTTCTTTAGAGGCCTTAATCTAATTATTTAGCTGACGGAAACCCTCAGGCCTGGCTTACTATCACCTCATATTTTCAACTAGTAAATTGATTCAATAAACACACTTGGAGAGCTACCAGGGGCAGGTTATGGAGTTGTTATACTAATATACAAGATATTAAAACAGCAACAGACATTGTATGCTACATTCCAAACTAAGACCATTACACACACATTTTGGAATATTTGGCTAAGAAAGAGACAACTCTGTAAACCCTTGCTTACACTGGACACATGAAAGAGTTGAGAGAGATTAAAGTCATATCCGAGATTTGCAGACTGGGCACTCTAACCCAAGAATGCAAAGTAGATGCTACCTCCTATCCCCAACTCAAGAGAGAGGGGTCTCAAATGCAACACCAGGATTTCTATATGAGCTTCTGGCCTGGTCTCTGATGTCCTCTTGAAAAAGTTATAAGTAACAGATGGGATGCTTAAAAATGAGACAACAAAATAAAATGACTACATGAGGGACCTGGGTTCTCATGGTTTGTCAGTGGAAAACAGGAGTGTTTTGTATAGCTCCTATGTAATGCATGCTACAAAGAAGCCAGGATAGTGGCCTGACATCATTTCCAAGTGGAAACCCAGTGTGGCACCCCATTAAAGACAATAACGATCACAATAATCAAGCATGCTTAACCTTCACAAGCAAGTATCATCTGTGTGGGGTTTTTTAATGTTTATTTATTTCGCTGTGTTGGGTCTTAGATGTGGTGCACAGGCTATCTATTTGTGGTGTGTGAGCTCCAGAGCTGTGGGCTCAGGAGTTGCTGCAGAAGGGCTCAGTTACCTGGGATCTTAGACTCCTGCTAAGGGATCAAACCCACATTCCTTACATTGAAAGCATGGGATCTTAACCACTGGACCACCAGGGAAGTCACTCATTTGTGTTTGATTGCAGCTTTAAGGGAAGGCATTGTCTTAAGCAATTACTTACCTGTGTTGGTATTGGCATCACACTCATGAGACGCTGTGCGGTCCATGAACAGTGCCTTTGGATGACTTCACATAGATATACTAAACACTATGGAAGCAGGAAACTTCAAGTATATGTCACATACCCATGTACTCAGACCATGTGACTTTTATTGACATGTTTAAATTGATACTCAGTATGGCAGTGGAAGCAGAAAGATAGTGTAGATGTTGAAAAATAAAAGGACGGAACAACTCATGATTCTGGTAATACTATGACACACATTTTTAAAAGGACTGTCAGTATTTTTGCAATCATATGTTATTAATTATATTGTACTGAATCTATGGTGGAAGATACTAGATTCTCTCCTTTTCAAAAATGAAGAATCTGCAAATAGGCTAAAGAAATCCAAGATCCTATTTTTTGAGAAAAGGGACAAGGTTAGTGCAAAGAAACTCATCCATTGAATAAATCTCTGCTTATACTTCCATTGGAGTAATTTTCAAAGTTGTGCTGACTACACTGAAACTGTAGAATGAAAGCCTCCAGCCACAACCTTCCTACCCACTGGGTAACACCTATAAATGCTCTTACATGTGTTCTATGGGCCCAGGGAGAAGCAGATTTGCTTATATTCTGCATGCCTTCTGTAGAAGACCAGATCCCTCCCAGGACTTAAGAATTACCAAAGTTGCTTGAGTTTGCACTCTGGCTGCAGGTGACAAAGGATCAAACGAAAAGGGAGACCTGTGGGCTCACGTCCAAGCATGGCTGCAGAGAAGCTGGCCTTAGATGGTGCAGAACCAGAAACTCAAATCCCACTAGGATGCCTCCTCCCTACAGCTCGATGTTTGTATTTCCATTTCTTTCTAACTGAAGCGCAGTGTGTGTGGGGGGAGAGGGAGGTGGGCGTTGGTGCCAGACTCACACTCTTCTTATGGCTCAATGAGCAGAGACGAATAAGAAAATTGGTTTCTCTCTCATCTTCAGTTTTCAACATAGGATAAATAAACTGAATCGTACATTTTGGGCCATACAGCCACCCCTTATAAGATCACTCTGGACAAAGGAGAGTTACCAAAAGAGGCATACCCATGGCCCAGCTCCTTGGACAGGGGGTGAGTCTGTTACGAGAGGGGCAACATAGATGTTGGTTAGATACCTGGGTAGGGCCACTTCAAAATGCAAGCAAAATCTACATACCACTGGAAAATCACTCATTACTAAAGGAATGCTTGGCTTCCCTGGTGGTTCAGCGGTTAAGAATCTGCCTGCAATGCAGGAGATGTGGGTTCGATCCCTGGGTCTGGAAGATCTCCTGGAAAAGGGAATTGGCAAGCCACTCCAGGATTCTTGCCTGGGAAATCCCATGAACAAAGAAGCCTGGTGGAATATAGTCCACAGGGTTTCAAAAGAGTCGGACTCGACTCAGCAACTAAACAGCAACAACAAAGGAATGTTAGATACATGCGAATAAATAATAACACATGGAAATCTGGGATAATTAATTTTTATAGACAAATGAATGATTGACTCTGACAAGGAGCAAAGTCAGAATTCATGTAGGTAAACATTTTCACTTGTTCTTTCATGAAGGATAACATCTTTTCTTTGACAAGAGCAAAAGAAAAAACAGTCACTTGATTAGAAGTGGTAAAGTGTGCTAACTTTATTATTGGCTATCACACCAATCTCTGTTGTATCATTCCCACTTTTAAACCATTCCCAAATGAGAAAAAGGACAATCACACTGATCGACATCCATTGGGAATATTTATTGTGGTTCTTAATGCATTTCCTAACACCTATGGTACTCTTTAAACAAGAACATAAAGTAATCTACTTAGAATTTGCCACTCAACATGAGGAGCTTTCTTAGAATCACAGAAGACGTTTACAAAAAGAGCAACCATCAATATCATACATTTTCCAAACCATTACTCTAACACAGATGCAAATTATTCTCCAGACCATGAAAATTCTCTAGAAAGTCCATTTTACCAGTATTGGGAGAGGAAGCTTTCAAACATGCAGCCAGTCAGAAAGACCATTTTATATATGGAGTGTGCTTCTCTCTTTCCTCTAAAATGACAGAACTGTAGCTGTATCTGAAGAGAAAGTGAATTTAATGACAGCCATTAGCTAAAAACTTGCAGAAATGCCTGTATCTGGCATGAGAGGAATGATATATTGTACTGTAACATGCGTACCTCTATCCAGAGGACAGCAATCTGGCCTGTCTTCAGGGTGCCTGGACTTCTCTCCAATTTGATACCCAGGACGCTTGGTAGAGCCCCTGGGGAACTGTTTGATAACTGAGGATACCTCGGAGGAGAAGGTCCTTACAAAATCTAATCTACCATGTTTATTTCCTAAGGAGGAAGTTCACTGCACTTCAAATCCTGGATTTGCTTATCATTATTTTCCCTAGTTTGATAAAGCTGAATAAAAAGTATTTTGTTCAAGCAAGAAGCCTGGGTAGAAGAAAGAACACTGTTCTGTAGAAAAAGGCATTCAATATTTAGCAACTTTCCCAAAAAGAAAAAAGAGACCCTGAAAAGAATGAATTCTTGAAAAAAAGAAAAACTAAACCTCTCCTGTCATTGTTACTGCAGGTTCATGATAAATTACCCCACAGCTCCTCTTAGCTTAAGAGGAGGTATTATACAAGAAGCCCACAATACCATAGAGAAAGACTTCTAAGGATCTTTCTGGATATACAGGAACACTGCACTGTTTGAAAATGAGAAAACTGACTAATCAGTTAGCCTTCCTAAAAAAAGAAAAAAAAACTGTCATCTTTGGCAAAGCACAGGTAGTTATTTGGTTTGTTTATAAAGGCAACTTCTTGGTTGGATGTCAGCACCAATAGACTCTACACCCTTCGGTCTCTCCCACAAACCAGGTTACTTCTCTCACACAGAGATGCTCCTGTTTGCCTTCTTGGGCATTTATTTTAGTTACCAAAAGTGGGGAGGGAGAAGGGATGCACTAAGATGTAATCACAAAGTCAGAGGCTCCAAAAGAAAAGACAAAGAAGGCTGAAGGAAAAACCTAATCTTTAAGACAACATTTCTCCTAATTCAATCCACACAAATGTTATCTTTCAGAACTAGAACAATGCTGCCCTGGGTATTCTCTGAGTGGAGTTCTTCTCTTCCCTCTTCCTTTTTTTCTACATGTCATGATTTAGTTAGGAGGGAAAGTATACCAATGAAACTCTCCCTAAAGGCCCATCTTGGTACAAATTGTGCACAATTTAATGTATCTACCACAGAAGATGAAGATAAATCCAATGTGAGCACCAACTGTAAATATGACCTTCTCAGAACTTATAAAACGAATAAGCTAAGCATATATATTTTTCCTTTTGGTTATTCATTAAAATGCCATAGCATGCTGGAGAGAACAAAATCTATATGGCTATAAAAGCAGTAAGATGCTACAAGAAAACCAGACAAAAACTTTGTAAGATATACAATTATGATTACTGATGTCCTTCTAATAAACTCCTACGTGGTTAAAATGAAGAGCACACGGCCTAGAACAACGGTTTACTACACATTTCAAGTCGAGATCTGCCGCATTGGTATGAGTTTTGGTGAAACCTGGTAAAAGAAAGAGAAAAAAGAAATTATGGACTTATGGAAAAAACCTCATGGTATAAAACATCTCTGCTTTGAGTTTCCAAAACTGAATGATGTAGGCAACAAGTAGTCTTGCCATAGACCTCACCTGGAGTTTCCTCATTATTTTCCCTTTTGAGCCACTGAGAAAAAGAACACTTTTATCCATTTACATTTTGTGTATCTGGTAGTTCTCAACCTTCTTGCATTACAGCTCTTAAAGATATTTAAGACTTGCAACCAGGAGGGTGTGGAGGAGGAGCAGCAGGAGATGAACAAGGACCCAGATAACCAAACTCTCCCGAACAGCCCCCTGAGCTCTGGGACTGATGAAACTTCACTCAGAACAGAGCCATGGAGCAAGCCATGAGTTTCAAAATCCTTAAAGTAGGTCCAGTCAATTCACAATTTTGTTAAGAGATAATGTAGTCTTTGGATAACACACTTTTATCAGAAATTTCATAATCAAAGTAGAAATGATAAAAAGGCAGTAAAAAGATACCAGGTTATTATAAAAAGGAAGCAACAGCATTAAAAATATTAAATATTAACTATGATTATGTTCAACGTACCAAATAGCAAATGAATTCCAAGGAGTCTTGAAGTAGAGAAATATGAGGGCAGATCTATATTTAATGCTAAAGCTGGTAGAATAAGAAATCTAAATGTCAGTGTGTGTGTGTTAGTTGCTCAGTCATGTCCAACTCTTTGCGACCTCATGGACTATAGCCCATCAGGCTCCTCTGTCCATGGAATTCTCCGGGCAAGAAAACCGGAGTGGGCTGCCATGCCTTTCTCCAGGGATCTTCCCAACCCAGGGATCAAACTTGGGTCTCCTGCATTGTAGGCAGATTCTTTACCATCTGAGCTACCAGGGAAACCCTGGGGGTAAGTAGTCTGGCCTAATTTTGATGGATCTTTCAAGGTGTAATAGCAGGTAAATTTAATCTGGCAAATATCCATTAAGTCTTAGTTAACAGGCTCCATGGAAAGCACAGTAAGGAACATTAAAATTTAGGTGATTTTTGAGCCCTTCAAGGATGTGACAGTTGAAGGGGATCTAATTTGTCTTTCAGAATAAACACTTAAAATTTTGTTAAATGAATGAATGAATGAGTGGGCAATATAAGCCTCAAAGAACTAGAAGAAAGGTCTCCTAATAGACGTTAAGTCAGTAGTAAAAACAGAAGATGATTATTTGGCTATGATGAGGTTAAATATTGCTATTCATTTGTAAATTGTTTTCTTAAGTCTTCACAATGTCAAAAGTTAATGTCTCCTCTTCCATTTTTCTACCTAAAAATGCCATGACCAGAATCAAAAAGATCGGAATGGCTTGGTACATATCTTAGGATAAATGAGAGCTCACTCAGACTTGCCAGCTCCAAGAACAGATATATAATAATAGACAAAATAAAAGATGTTAATATACAAAAGTCACAGATCTTCAATTCTACCGAAAAGAATAAAGATATCTGGGCTCTGAGTATTTAGAGTGTGTATCTCATAAACAATTGATTTTCTTTTTTTAAACAACAGAGCATCTGTGGAAATAATTTAATGAGATAAAACTCTTCTTTGGAAACAGGTCATTTTCTAATATGTGTTTTAATAGCATTGCCTTTAAAAGGAAACTGGACACCTTGATTTTTTCAAACTAAACATCTGATCCTTCTCCTTGTCATGCTGGCCCTATTTTGAGCTCTTAGTAACCTTTATAGCCTCAGCGTGGAACTTGACTTTTAACAGAAAAGAAGATGAACCTTTAGGTACACTGACTTGGCCTATTTTTGTAAAGAAAAACAGCTATGAACCCACCATTTTTCATCTGTTCTCTCACACTCTCATCAACATGGTGAACCCAGGTAAGCTGAAGCAGATTATCCTGCCACAGTGATCTACAGGCTAAGCATAGGACTGTATGATTTATGAGCAGAGGATAAGCTAACAAGTTTTCTTCCCAGTCCATTGAAATCCAAAGAATATACTGTTTAATTCTGGTATAATACCAGTTCATAATAGACATTGAGAATACAAATTTATTCAACTTGGCAAAGAATGCCTGCTTTTTTCAGATTCCCCTGCAAATATATCAATAGGCAGGATTCTTATTTGATTTGTTGCCACTGGTGGTTTAGGTGTATTCCTACCTACAGAAAAGACCAAGGCCCTTGGGAGTAGGAACTACACTAATTTTTCCTGTTTTATTCATATTTCATAGCTTAATATATTATAATATTAATATTAATACACTGGGTGTTTAATAAACAACCATGGAAAACTAATAACCTCTGGAAGTTTATTCTACTACATGATGTTCAACTATAAATTCAATTTATTTTTAAGTTTTTAAATTAAAAAAAACATAGAACTTAAAAAATAAAACAAATATTCTAGTTCAAAAAGGCCCACAGATATATGTGGTAAAGAAAAACCTATTTTATGTAACTCAAGCATGAATCAGAAAAGAAAGAAATGAATATCCAATTGAACCAACTACTTTGGAATATAATGGAATTCAAGTGGTATGATGCCACCTTCTTTTTTTTTTTGCTGCACCACACAGCTTGCATGATCTCAGTTCCCCCGACCAGGGACTGAACCTGGGCTGCGGCAGAATCCTAACCATTAGGCCACCAGGGAACACATCTCCTTTTTCTTTCTATTTGACCCATGAAGTAGCTGGCAGTAACACTCTGAGTGATGTAAGTATAGCCAGAAGTAAAGAAATTTAACATGTTCATTAGCTTATCACAGCTTTAATATGAGAACTGTGCAATATCACTTTGGCTCTTTGAAAATGAATTATTACTGAATATTTGAGAGATTTTTTTCGAAATGTGAGTGCCTTAGGAAAAAAAAAAAACAAAACGGAGAACTCCTTAGTCATAAAAATGTTTGGTGCTAAAATTATAAAAAAAAAATAGAAAAGCATTCTTGCACAGCATCACAGTCAAGCATTTGTAGGGGGTGAACGTGTGTGTGGCTTTACCAACCAATAGCGCTGGTATGAAGCATTTATTCCCCACTGCTCACAGGGAAGAACACTTATCAGTGTAATACTCTGGCCTCAAGTGTGTCCCCTAAGAATGACTTGGGCAGAGGAACTGGGGGTGTGTGGAACTCAGTCTGACTCTTCTTCCTCAGCCTTCTGAAGGGAGCACGTGCTGTGTGGCTCTCAGCCACGTGGAAAGAAGTTCAGTAGAAAAGACTCTCCCCTGCGTGGAAGGCCTGATTTTTCAAGGCTGCCTATAACTGGGAGTGGAGGTCCCTCTCACTTCAGGGGTTTGTAATTGGGAAAGCTTATGTGGCTGCACATCTAAGCCACATTCTTCATCCTAGGCTTCATAAGATAATGTTTTAACCTCTCTTGTCCAACTCGCTCATCTCTCTCGATAGATTTGGAACTCAATCTCCAAGAAATACAGAGGAAAGTCCCTTTCTTTATAACAATTGCATTTTGAAGGAGAGCGATCATATGGAACAAGACCTCTGTCCATTATGGGTTGGCTTCTTTTGATGTCAACTACTCCTGACCAGAATCTTATTTTAGAAGCGTGAGGAAGTTTCCTGAAATATAGTCAATATTTGCATTTCTTTCTACAGCTTTCTTTGGAGTAGCTGACAGAGACTTTCATACTAATTGAAAAGAAAATTCCTTTCTACTCACATTACGGTTACTATGGATTTTTTAAGAAGCTATTTCAAGTGATACCTAAAGGACACATTTTCCCTTCACATTTGCTGTTGTTGCTAATTGCACTGTGACATACAGGAAAGTCTTAGTCATTCTATTTTTTTTTAATGTTCAAATATTTCATTACCATTATTTTTAATACCCTGAAACCTCAATTTTGTCATGTCCTGTTATCTGATGTTGTCATATTTGTCCTTTTCTTTGAAATTCTCAGGATCTTCTCCATCAGCTCACATCCACATTCTATATCCTTTGCCCAGTCCCTTGCCCATATTCTTTGCCCAGATTTTTACCAACACATTTTCATAGTTACTTTGACCAAGGTCTTTACCTTTCTTTGGGCTAACTATTCCTTTCTAAAATGTTCACTTCTCAGTATACAGTGAAGGCTGAGTGGCCTTTTGTCAAACAGAGATCTTGAGTAAATTGTATGCAGTCACATAGAGTAAAATGCTATCTATGCAGTAATAATCATGAGATATCTTTTGAATTATCAAATAAAGAGATGCTCTCCCCATGTACTTTGTTATTAAAAGTAGCTTGCTGATAACCCAGCTATGAAACAGAGCTTGCAAATAAGACCACTTCAGTCTCTATAGTCTTACAGAGAATTTGATACATGTGGATTCATCTGTCAGAGTCTAAAGAGATGCCACTGATCATTAGATCCTCAAAATCTAGTTCTTCTGTTGAGATGGTCTAGCTGACACTACTAGACCTTTTCATTTTCAGAGCAATGCTGACATAAAAATTAACATTTCATTTCAACAGCCTCATTTGGAGAAAACAAAATTACACGTCAATGCCAAAAGAGGAGGGTTGCTACTGCGATAAGAGAGGGGCCACAGAGATATTTTTCAATGTATCAGACAAAACAAAAACAGTAAAAATCCATCTTTCTCATTCTTGATTTACCTATATGACTTAAAAAAAAAACTGATAACGAGGATATTCTTTTACAATTCCCTTCTGTAGCAGAGACTTGAACATTCTACAGAATGTCTCAAAAATGTCATCTGCTGAAGAAGAGGTTAACTTATCCACAGAGGGGAAAAACTATAAAGAACAGCTAATTAAGGAAGAAGAACTGTTTGCTTTCATCACTGGAGTAAGGAATTCTAAATAGTTAAACTATAAACAAATCCCATTTGTTACCCACTGAGGTCACTGAAAAGTTAATTACAGATGCGCTTTTCATGTAAAGAATTGTTGGAAGACTTCTTTTTTCTGAAAGGAGATTCAAAGAAGGTTAATAGACAAAGACCTTTACACAGTACCAGAAACAGTTATATGTGGATCGTGAATTATGCAGCACAATTGTGTTTACAGATGTTTGTTAAGCACTAATAGGTACTAGCCAATCATGTAGTACCTCAGGAAGAAAGGTATGAAATACATGCATGATTTATCAAGTAAGTTCCTTGGCTGCTCAGATGGGAAAGAATCTGGCTGCAAAGTGGGTCAGGTTGATCCTCATTGGGTCAGGAAGACCCCTGGAGAAGGAAAAGGCAACCCACTTCAGTATTCTCGCCTGGAAAATTCTGCGGACAAAGAAGCCTGATGGGCTACAGTCCACAGGGTTGCAAAGAGTCAGACACGACTGAGCGACTAACAGTTCGTTAAATTACTTTCTCCAGGATGGGTAGCTGCAATATTTCTTCTCATTATAAATATATTTCATTTTAACATGTAGAGCTGTTCTTAAAAAGTATGTGAGAAGCTAAGTCTATTTCTTCATTTTTCAGACACATTTCACCTTTACTTTCAATTAATTCCAAATGGACTGAACTCTCTTCTCAATCCCATTAGTTTGGTGATTGGTGATTCATAAATAAGCTCTTATATTAAAAGGCAATTATTTATATTACCAGGCCCGAGCTGGTCTCAGTAGTAAAGAATCCGCCAGCCAATACAGGAGACACAGGTTAGCAGGTTCTATCCCTGGGTTGGGAAGATCTCCTGGAGAAGGGAATGGCTACTGACTTCAGTATTCTTGCCTGCAGAATTCCATGGATATAAGAGCCTGGAGGGCTACAGTCCATGGGGTTGCAAAGAACCGGACACAACTGAGTGACCTTGTGAACTTTATTCTCTTTGTTTAAAAAAGGGATTTGGAGATTTTAGTGGATACTCCTGATGTTCTTATATGCTTTGTAAGTCAGAATTTTAAAGCACGCAGTTTTTCTTCAAATACAGGAATCATCTATTTTGTGATTATCAATCCAGTGGTGTTTGTTAAAAGCTCAACATTCAAGAATCGCCCATAGATGGAATGATCAGGCAAAGAAGTTAATCAGAGAGAAAATCAAATTCCAGAGATACATTTCAAAATATGGAAGTATCATCTGTCTGTGTGGCTCACATTTTTCAGTTAATTAAGTTTGGCTGTGCCTTATACATAACCCAGGAACAGAGGACTGCAAGGAATGTTACAACAAACAGCTTAGAGCTCAAGCTCAACCTGCTGTTTGCAGGAGCTCCTGGTGGGTCCTCCCCCTCCTGCTTCTGATCCCTGAGCCAACCCCGTCCCCTGAGTCAGAGCCTGTTCCTGCTCCCACCTGCTCTCACTGGAGGCAGCCGTCCTTCCACTCCTGTTCCTGCAAAGGTCAACTCCAAAAATGATCACAAATTAATGGTTCATGTCCCACAAATACCCATTAATCAAGCTCGGGGTACAGGACAAGTGGCTGGATTTGTTCACAGAAACACTTACTGTGAAATCACACCCAGTGCTCTTTTTTATGTCATCCACTGTCAGGCCTTCCCAGAGTTCAATGAGAGTCAGACCCTTCTTGCTGTCCACATCAAACACAGCCTGTCAAAATCAAGAAAATGACAATGACTATTCCTATCACTGTAATTATTTTATAGCACAAAACAGAAATAACCTCACAAGTTTTTTAAGGACAGAAAAGACCCAGGGTAAAAGACTGAAAATTAGCAATGAAAACATGTCAACTCTAACTACTATATTTTGGTGAGAATAAACGCCAACTCCTTAACTGGCAATTAGTTGGGGAGCACTGTTGATGCCAGAAAATAAATGAATGTTGACTATTGATGGCATTTGCCACTATTATAACCAGTTTTCTTTTTTTTAAACTATTTTCCTTTTGTTAGATCTAACACTTTTGGTCAAAATTTAATTTGGTTCATTAACAATGATCTGAAAAAAAAAAGGAGGAAGAAAAACAGGGAGGGAGGAGAGATTTAGAAAGTGAAAGCAAAGGGATGATGGAGGAAAGGTGACTGAGGCTTCTCGGTAAATTACCGGAAACAAAAGCAGGTGCTCTGAAGTAGCTAGGAGTTACTTGATTTTTGTTTTTTTTAAATTTTTCCATGTGGACCATTTCTAAAAGCCTTTATTGAATTTGTTACAATGTTTGCATGTTGTTTTGTACATGTTAGTTTTGTGGCCCTGAGGCATGTGGGACTTTAACTCCCTGACCAGGGACTGAACCCCAACCCCCGGAACTGAAAGGTTAAGTCTTAACCACTGGACCACCAGGGGAGCCCCAGGTAGGAGTTAACTGTAAAGGGACAGTTCGTCCTGAAAGACAACCCCCTCCCCCAGGTAAATATCAAAGCTTTCCCTTAAGTCCTGTGAAAACACACAGGTCTGAAAGCATAGCATGAGACTCTCCCTCTGGTGTGGAAATCAAATGAAGATGCTTACGTTTAGGAAAAGCATGAGAAGGCTCACCTCACCCTAAACACCGCATTTCAACATTCTGATTGGTTATACTAGGTGACGGTGGTGCCAATTGGTATAGCTTGACCCAAGCAGGTACATTCAACCAGCTGTGTCTGATACAGAACACGTGTGGTCACCCTTGGTAATGCGACAAATTGAGTAGAAGGGACCCACAAAGTCACGCAATAAAATCTTCCACACAAGAATTCTTCAAAGCATCCTTCTGAGATGGTCTCTGGGGCTTTGTTTAGAAACTTCCAGTGGTAGAAGGTTGGAGAAGACTCTTGAGTGTCCCTTGGACTGCAAGGAAATCCAATCAGTCCATCCTAAAGGAGATCAGTCCTGGGTGTTCACTGGAGGGACTGATGTTGAAGTTGAAACTCCAATACTTTGGCCACCTGATGAGAAGAGCTGACTCATTTGAAAAAACCCTGATGCTGGGAAAGATTGAGGGCAGGAGGAGAAGGGGATGACAGAGGATGAGATGGTTGGATGGCATTACTGACTCGATGGACATGGGTTTGGGTGGACTCTGGGAGTTGGTGATGGACAGGGAGGCCTGGCGTGCTGCGTTTCATGGGGTCGCAAAGAGTTGGACATGATTAAGTGACTGAACTGAACTGAGTGGTAGAAGGCTCACTTTCTAAGGCAGATTACCTACCAATGGGAAGCTCTAACTGCAAGAAGCAGAAGTGCTTCCCTAAACATTCACTCATGGACTCTATAGAAAGCTGTCCTCCCATGCACAGGAACTGTTCCCTCTTCCAGTTTTCAAGGTCAGTCTTCCTCAGACTTAAACTTTATGCTTCCCAGATCTTTCCTCTTCTCTGGAATCACCTTAAATTCAACTATTATTTTCAGCCTTAGAATCTTTATTTTCACCTACCTTGGAAGCCCACCCCTAAACTGACATTGTTAAACACACTCCTGGAGGCTATTAAAAAGACACAGCAATGTGTACTCCAATATAAAATAGAAGTTTGTAAAATAATAAAAAAGAAGACACAACAATATGTAGTGGAAAGAATCCTGGCTTTCAAGATGAACTGGAACTCCAGCTCAGCTGACAATAGCTATGCAATCTTTGCTGAACCTATCTTCACATCTCTAGATGTATGTCAAACAAACCTACTTCCCAAGATTGTTATACAGGACAAATATAATAACAAACCTACTCTAAGCAGCTGGCCTCATGCCTGAGACATAGCAAGGACACCACAAAGGCATATCCTTTCTCCCACATGTGCATATGTGTGTGAACACAAATTAAAGCCCCAAATGCTTATCTGTCCCCAGATAATTGATATTTCTCCTCAGGAGCAAAACATTAAGGGGACTAGAGATATTTGCTTTGTTTGATGAATTCATAGACACCTGATTGGCTTTACTGGAAAAGATGGTTTAAATTTGGGATGATATATTTCAGCAAACTTTTTTGCTTCCACATTTTAATGTTCCTAAAGAAACTTTTTTCAGCTGAAATATGTTTTGAGGGGAAAAAAATGATCAGTGAGGAACGTCTGTATGATGCAGTAGGTTATTCAAAATGACAATTACAATTTTTTTTTAATTGGCAACTTTTTCTTTGCAGAAAATGTGTTTGGAGCATCATTCATACTATATTTTTCCCTTGTATTATGAACAGCTACAAGTTTATCAAAATGGAACAAATAAGAGAAAAAGAGCCTTATTGTGTATAACTGTGGTATTATGAGTATAAGGCTTCGGTGATCAAGAAGATAAACTCTGTGGCAAATGACATTGCTTTTAAAAACCTTTTATTAACATCTTTATCAATCCCTAATTAGCTCTCAGGTTCATATATTAGAAAACTAAGTATTATGAATTTAAAAAAAATGAGAAATCTACTTTTGAAATATTGAGGGAGATTCCCCACTTAGTCGTATAAAGTGTAAACAAAAACTTGATAAAAGACAGACACTAAAATCTAAAAGCTACAATCAACTGTTCAACTACCAAGAATAATATTTCAATTACTTTGTTTTACAGATGAATAATTTTATTATTTTTTTCACCACCATAACAGGCTGCATTATGGATAAAGCAATTAGTCAGAGCCCAAGTGCTGTTGAGGAAGGCATCTATCATCCCATCATTCTAGCAACACAAAACCAAGAAAGCAGAGTCGTAATATCTCTGAAGCCTCTTTCAAATGGCAGGCAACTAATGGAACTTTCCTTAAGAGCTAAAAATGGAATTCTAGTCCCACATCTGCTCTGGCAGAGTGTTCACAGTCTTTTTAAACTTCATAGCATGGAAGCATTTATTAAGCATCTTCTATGTACAGAGCACAGGGGAATACGCTACCTACTCCATTGCCTGAGGCACCCAAAGTGTCACACCTAGCTTCCTTTACCTACACAACATCACCTACAGATTAGGTTCCAGTCACCCCCGTCTGCTGAGTTCACACATTCCTTCCAGTGTGTGAGCTCCTTCACACTTCTCTGAGCTCCAGATACCCCTCTTCACTTGTTTATCAGAAATCTCAAACTGGATACTTGGATGTCACCTTACTCAGGAATATCAAGTTGAGTATGCTCAAACAAAACCTATTTTGTCGCTGCCTCCCCTTGCTCCCCCCTTACTCTTCCTGCAGAGCCAGTCTTCATTAAAGATAAAAGAGGTAAACAATGCCTCTAGCCAGAAAACTCAGAAATCACCTCTGCCTTAGCGACTATGCCCCATTCATCACCAAGTTAGGCTGAGTCCATCTCCTAAATCTTTATGAAATCTCTCTTTGGGTCTTGTGGTTTAGGACCTTGCTATTTTTGACCAAGATACCTGAAGGGAGTTCTCATGGCTTTCCCCCCTAATCTAGGTAAAAACTACATGGCTCTTTACAAAATGCAAACCTAATCAATGGTGCTCCCAACTATTAAACATCAAGAAAGTGAAAGTGAAATTCACTCAATTGTGTCCAACTCTTTGTGACCCCATGGACTATACAGTCCATGGAATTCTCCAGGCCAGAATACTGGAGTGGGTTGCCTCTCCTTTCTCCAGGGGATCTTCCCAACCCAGGGACGGAACCCTGGTCTCCCATATTGTAGGCGGATTCTTTATCAACTGAGCCACAAGGGCAAAGTCAATTAAAAATCATGAAGGGCTCCCAACTGCCTTCAATATAAAACTCAAATTTACTAACAAGACATTCACATTCCTTCATAATTTGGCCCCTCACTGGCTTTTCACCTTCAGCCTTCAAAATACCTGGCTACACCCTCACTCCATGCTGTCCCATGCTCCACACTGTCCCACATAAAAGCCCTGGAGTAAGCTGTGTTTTGATACCTCTGTGACTCTGCTTGTTTTCTTCCTTTTGCCTAGAAGGGCCTCTCTGGTCTTATTTTCACTTATAAAAACTCATATTTATTTTTCAAGACTCATCACTCAATAGCATCAAGGAAGGTATGCTATTTATTCAATAGGCATTCACTGTGTACAGGTCAAGCATTATGCTTGACCTTGGATAAATAGTAATGAGTGAGACAGGCAGAGCTCAAAGGTTATTTCAATACAGTGCTAAGTAGGGTGGAGTCCTAAGACTCAGGGAAGCAACGACAAGACTTGGGGAGAGATAGGGAAGGTTTGCCAGAAGAATCAATAGCTGAGACATAAAAGATGAGCAGGAATCAGTCAGATGGCTAGGGTGGCAAGAGCATGCCAAGGAGAGAGACAGGATGTGCAAAGTCCCAGAAGAACATGGTGTGTGTTGGGGGGGAAGGTGCAAATGATGCCGCATAGTTCAAAGCATTTAGGATGGTAGAAGTGGGGAGAATGTTAAGGCAAAAAGAGAGCAACAGACTGGAGGAGAAAAGACTCAGACTGTGAAATGCCTTGCAGTTAAAAGCTTATATTTGATGGGAATTCCTGGTGGTCCAGTGGCTAGGACTCTTAGCTTTCACTGCCGAAAGTTGTTTTTTGTTGTCACTGAGACCTTCAGTCCTGTCCGACTATTTGCGACCTCAGGGACTATAGCCTGCTAGGCTTCTCTGTCCATGGGATTGCCCAGGCAGAGATACTAGAGTGGGTTTCCACTATCTTCTCCAGGGGATCTTCCCGACCCAAGAATCAAACCCATGTCTCCTGTGTTGGCAGGAGGATTCTTTACCACTGAGAGTACTAGGGCCTGGGTTCAAACTTGGTGTTGGGGAACTAAGATCCTACAAGCTGCGCAGTGTGGCCAAAAAAAAAAAAGAGAGAGAGAGGGAAAGAGAGAAAAGCTTGTATCTGATACCACTGAGAAGCTTTCCTGAGACTCTCTTGAGCCTGCTAAGCAGCTTTCCTCTATGCTCCCAACTCAGCATTTGATCTGGCACGTCTCTCCTGTGGACTTTACTGCATGCATTACTCTAAGTGCTGGCACCTCTGAATGCTTGATGTCAGCTCCACCTGAATGTGCTCCTGGGGGGCAGACTGTCTTCCTTTCTGAGCCCACTGTTGGCAATAGTCTGCCTCAGAGAAGGAGCTCAAAAATATTTATGAAATGAAAGAATGTATAAAACAATAATGCAGATGGAGAGAAGGGTAGAAAGCTTTTTTAAATGGCAGCAAATTTAAATAACATATAAGTAATGTCATGAGAAAATGCAGGCATGTAATCAGTGGTTCCCAAGCTTTTTTGGCACCAGGGACTGGTTTAGTGGAAGATAATTTTTCCACAGACTGGGGGTAGCGGGTGGGATGATTCGGGTGGTAACGTGGAAAGACAGGGAGCGATGGGAAGAAGCAGATGAAGCTTTGGTTGCTCATCTTAATGCTCACCTCCAGCTGTAAGCTAGGTTTAAGATGGGTTACCCAGGGGCTGGGGGCCCCTATATTAGATGGTAAGTGCTAAAATGAATGGTGGGCCACTCTGAGGATGAAATTGTGAGTGCTAAATTATCTGAAACCTCTTCATGATGAGCTGGAAATTATGTTAAAAGATGGGAAGGATTTGGGGAGGCAGAGTTGAATGGGAGCTGTTCCACATGAAAGCACTAAACTGGTAAGAACCAGGCAAGGGCGCACATGAGGGGGGATACAGCGAGAGGGCTCACCTGGGAGAAGAGGAAGATGAGGGTAAAATGTAGCTGGGATTATCCTGAGAAGCCGTACCACATTACTTTACTAAAGAAAACAGGATCAAGGACTGTTTTGTCTTTGACTTCAAAGTAATGGATTCTTTTCAACAAGTCCTGTCCATGATTGTGAAGGAGTTTAAGAAATGGTAAGACTTGGAATAAATGGTGAGGTTAAATTTGTGCTCTTTTATCCGCTTGTTCTTCTCTACATGTCATCTTTATGGATATAAACTGCCCTAGGGGCAGGCACAATTTTAGGACAAAACTCTCCTTAAAATGTGGCTTCTGAAAAGTATTCTAAGCCTTCTACTTCAAAAGGCTACTTTAGGGTGCTTCGTACCACAACTGAATGAGGGTTCTAAACCTGTTTGATGCCAAAAGGAACAGCACCATTACGAAAAAACCAACTCTTGATCTAGAGAATTCTGTTCTGTAGTTCATCAAAATAGTGAATCAAAACAATGAAAATGACACCCTCCCGGCTCACTTACGAGAACAATGTCATTCCAGCATCTCAGGTTCAAATCTGGGTAGGAAAGGAACTACAGTACCTGCAGTGATGCTGTTCTCTCAGTTTCAATTTACCAGTAACCATCTTCTATCAAAGAAGATAATATTTAGAGGCCCTCTAAAACGCAGGTGTGTTCTGAAGTCCACTTTATGCAAGAACCAAAGAACAGATTTTTTGGTTCACTGTGGGGCCATACTGCAATTTGCACCTAAATGGTTAAAACCTAATTTTTATGGAGTTTCCTAAAATGAGATCCAACAATGTGTACTTGCAGTTTAGGAAATCAAAGAAGAAAGTAATGATAAATATATTCTTAACTTTGTATAGATCATCTATTGTATTAGTTCAAGTATAAGGCTCAATATAACTTTTCTTTGATTGTATCACACTGTCAAAGTACCAAGGGCAGGAGTTCAATTTTGTGCATATATTTCCAGAGATGTTCACTTAAGAATTCTGCATCCAGAAACATTAAATTGATGAATCTTCCTATTCAGTCTACCCACAGATTAAATTAATCCTATGACTACCAATGTAACACACTTTTAGAAAGTAACAAAAAGTTCTAAAATGCTTATACATTTTTTTAAAAAGGTAGCAGGCACTAGAGGAAATAAAAGAGAAAGGCACTTTACCTTTTCAGTAATGATACGGTTGACACACTGCTTTCCTGTTAGAGGTAATGTACATTTCTCCATGATTTTATGTGCATTTCCCTGTTTTAAAAAACATCAAAAAGAGTAGTTAGGGGCTGATTCTTAGAATTGGTATAAGATAGGACAAAAGGAATTAACAGAGAAATTGTCTCCTAAGTACAGGCTATTTCAAAACTTGTGCCATCATGCTTTCACCTTTCTGGAGGCAGCTTGTGTTCCTACAGTGATTTAGGGAGAAATATAAATGAGTAGCCAGAGGCATAACTGGTTTAGTTGGGAAACATCCAGCCACAGATTTGATCTCTCAAGCCTCCGCCCTTAGCTCTTCCAAGGAAGGGTCTCCTTGACAAATGAGTTATGTGTTTTTTACCAAGGGTAGGGGGCATGCAAATTATAAGGATGCATATTATACATTCTTTCAAGTTTTATTTTTGTTTGTTGAAAAGTAATATAGTCACAGAAAACAGCAGTTCTGGATGCCCCTCTGTATCCTTAGATGTGCTCTGAACAGGAAATCAATTTCAACTTTATTTAGCATTTTTCTATATCCATCTATATATTCATTTTCTTCTTACCTCTGCATTTAAAAATTTTTTGTTTTATAACAAATTTTACTTTACTATCTACTATGGCTTACTACAGGATATTAAATATAGTTTTCCATGCTATATGATAGGACCTTCTTGTTTATCCACCCTATATACAATAGCTTGCATCTTACTAGTCCCAAACTCCCAATTCAACCCTCCTCCGCTCACTCGCTTTCACAAATCTGTTTCTTTTTTTTTTTTTGACTGAGCAACATGACTTGTGGGACTTTAGTTTTCCAAAAAGGGATCAAACCTGAGCCCTAAGCAGTGAAAAATGCTGAGTACTAACCACCAGATTGCCAGAGAATTCCTTACAGGAATTCTGTTCTCTATGTCTGTGAGACTGTTTCTGTTTCATAGATAAGTTCATTGTGTCATATCTTAGATACCACATGTAAGTGATATCATAGGTATTTTTCTTTCTCTGTTGGACTTACTTCACTCAATATGATCTCGAAACTCATCCATGTAGATATAGATGGCATCATTTTATTCTTTTTTATGGCTGAATAGTACTCCAGTATATATATATATATATATATATATATATATATATAAATTTAAGTGGATATTATTATATGATATGCAATATATATATATATACACACACACACACACACACCCACACACACACAGACTACATCTTCTTTATCCATTCATCAATGGACATGTAGGTTTCCATTTCTTGGCTACTGTAAGTAGTGCTGCTATGAACAGAGGCATGCCTGTATCTTTTAAAATTAGAATTTTGTCCAGATATATGCCCAAGAATGGGACTGCTAACTCACAAGGTAACTCCACTTTTAGTTTTCTGAGGAACCTCCACACTGTTTTCCATAGTGGCTGTACCAATTTACATTCCCACCAAAACTGCAAGAGGGTTCCCTTTTCTCCACACCCTCTGTAGCATTTGGCATTTGTAAACGTTTTAATGATGGCCATTCTGACTGGAATGAGGTGGTACCTCAATGTAGTTTGATTTGCATTTCTCTAATAACTAGTAATGCTGAGCATCTTTTCATGTGCTTACTGGCCACCTGTATGTCTTCTTTGGAGAAATCTCTGTTTAGGTCTTCTGTCCATTTTTTCACTGGGTTGTCTGTTTTTCTGTTATTGAGTTGTATGAGCTGTTTGTATATTTTGGAAATTAAGACCTTGTCAGTTCCATTTTTTTCAAATATTTCCTCCCAGCTTGTAGATCACTTTTTATTTTATGGTTTCCTTTGCTGTGCAAAAGCTTGTAAGTTTGATTAGGTTCCATTTGTTTATCTTTGCTTTTATTTCTATTGCCTTGAGAGACTGTTCTAAGAAAATACTGCCATAATTTATGTTAGAGAATGTTTTGTCTATGTTCTCTTCTAGTTTTATGTTGTCATGTCTTATATTTAAGTCTTTAAGCCATTTTGAGTTTATTTCTGTGTATGGTGTTAGGTAGTGTTCTAATTTCATTCTTTTACATGTAGCTGTCCAGTTTCCCCACAACTTATTGAAGAGACGGTTTTTTTCTCTACTGTATATTTTTGCCTCCTTTGTCGAAGATTAATTGACCAAAGGTGTGTGATTTTATTTCTGGGCTCTGTATTCTGTTCCATTGAACCTCTGTATTTTTAAATACTATGTTGACCAAGCTATTTACGTCTAAATTAATCAGCTTTAGATAATACCTATTAACTTCTTACAGAGGCACATGAAGATTTTCCTCTCCTGCAAACCCCCATGTTTCATCATCTTCAGTTCACCCAGTGTAGCTGTGTCGCAATTCGTACGTAACTCAGTAGTCAGAATTTACACCATGCTGGCAAAATGACTGTAAAATGGCTCACTGATGCCCCAGGTAGTGTAGAAAACCATGATTATATTCACTTTCTTATATGGCTATTTGCCTTTCCTGGAATATGTCTGGGCCTCAGTTTGCTCACTGGTAAAATGTGTGTGCTGGTCTATAGTCATATTTTTTTCAAAGTTTCCTTCAGCTACACTACCTTTTCTTCAAACATGAAAGAGGGATTGAGATGGGAAGCAGGTTTTCAACCATCAACCCCTTTCCGCCATTCCCTACTCCTCCCACCCCACCCAGTACAGAGGTGACCGATGGGGCACATCTCTGGAGCACAGTTGAAACATTAACTCTGATGATCTGATCTTCAGATCACTTTCCTCTGATTATGATGAAGCTCCTTTCTAAGTATCAAGCACCAGGAGCCTAAATTACTATTTCCCTTGAGGCTGAAGGCTAATTTGTCACATTTTAGATCCTCTATTTAAAATGGCAAAAATGCTCCTACTGCTTCCATTTTGGGTCTAAAAGCACCCCACACATGATGCCATCATCATCTTTAGCCATCTCCAAGTTTTACCTTCTTGATTATCACTACTACCTGGCTTATGTCTCTCTCTCAAAACTGCTGTCATACCAAGTATGATCAGAAGCAAAGGATTTCAAATAACTGGGCTTAAGATTTTACTCCTTGTGATAACACATCAATGCACCAACATACGAGTAATTAAGAGGCTTAAGTATACTTAATCCAGTGTATGGCACAAAAGATATTCAGTAATTAAGAGGCTTAAGTATACTTAATCCAGTGTATGGCACAAAAGATATTCAGTGTTTTTTGAATGAACAAATGGGGGAAAAGGGGGAATTCCATTGGGAATCTTGGGTGAATTTCAAAAAATGACAAACTGTATTATTTTAATTTAGTCAAAATTAGTGCTAAATATATATAGAGTGGATAGACATTACACTTTTAACAACAAACTGTATGTTTCTAGATTTTACTGTGTAAGAAAATTTACAGCTGTAGAAATAAAACCTCATTTCTGCTTCATTTTTAATGATCTATTTTCATTCCCAGATTTCAAAGAAAGCTTGCACGTGTCACAGATGCTTAATTAAAGAGCTGAAATTAATGATGAATGTTTGAACTTCTATAGTTGTCAGGACTCCTTGCACTTCATATAAATCAAATAAGACATGTCACAATGAATTCCAGGTCTGGATGTGAACAAAGTGAACAATCTGTGGGCCTCCGAGGAACGTTTTCTGTGGGGAGCTCTTACTTTGTTCTCATTATTTGAGCAAGATCTACATCTGGTGTGAAAGCAGCCACTTGGGTTCCAATGAACAACCAACTCTGGTTTAGGATATTTTCAACTACCAGAATTAACTGTGCCCTACCAAGACAGAGGGGCTTCCCTGGTAGCTCAGCTGGTAGAGGACCCACCTGCAATGCAGGAGACCCAGTTCAATTCCTGGGTTGGAAGAGCCCCTGGAGAAGGGATGGGTCACCCACTCCAGTGTTCCTGGGCTTCCCTGGTAACTCAGACAATAAAGAATCCACCTGCAATGCAGGAGACCTGGGTTCAACCCCTGGCTCTGGAAGATCCCCTGGAGGAGGACATGGCAACCCATGCCAGTATTCTTGCCTGGAGAATCCCCATGGACAGAGAAGCCTGGCGGGCTACAGTCCATGGGGCCAAAAAGAGACGGACACGACTGAACGATGAAGCACAGCACCAAGGCACACCTTTCAGAAACCATTTCCACGTAAGCAGTATAGCTCAGTGATTCAGAGCAGAGCCAAAGGACCTGAGTGGAAAGCCTCACTCCAGTCCACAATAGCTGGGCAAGGATCCTGTGTCCATGCTTATCCATCTGCTATACCTCAGGGGTGACTGTAAGTGTCCAGCACTTAGCAAGTGCTCAATAACCTTGAACTGTTTACATAACCTATACTGAACATTTCCACAATCTACTAGGGAATTCTTCAGGCTTTCTTAGATGGTAAAGAATCCACCTGCAATGTAAGAGACCCAGGTTTGGTCCCTGGGTGGGGAAGATCCCCTGGAGAAGGCAATGGCAACCCACTCCAGTATTCTTGCCTTAAAAATCCCATAGACAGAGGAGCCTGACAGGCTACATGGGGACCGACATGGACACAGTCCATGGGTTTGCAGAGTCAGACAGAACTTAGCAACTAAACCACTAGGGAATTCTTCAGGAAGCCTTAAGTTCCTCAATGAAGTTGAACACAGAATTACACAGAAAATTACAAAGAATTACACAGAAAAGTCACAGAATTCCTGAGACTCACAAAACCAATGAAACTGCAACTTGTATTTGGGAGCAAACCATATGGCTGGCCTAGGATGGTAGCACCAATAGTATTCTTGCAGTGAGAACAAGGTAGCTAGATGACTCCATTCACACTGAGCTTCAAGACATAACACAGATCAAGGAAAAAGAGAAAATGAGATGCAGAAGGATTAAAGAACATCACAATTTCAATATTCAACAATAGGTTAGCTATGAAGCCAAAATGTGACTAACTCCCACGTGAGCACTCTATTCTAACCACACCAGGCTGAGCCTTACAATGTGCCATGATTCACAAAGCTGGGATTTTAGCAATAAAAAATAAATCCCAAAAAAGAGTAGCAGTGTATGTGGTAGCAAAGAACACTTTATTAGGAGTCCAAAGACCGGTTGTTTCATTTTAGCTCTTCCATTTAATTGTCATTTGGTCCTTTAAATTCTTTGTGCTGTGGTTTTCTTTTCAACTGCCAAGTCTTCTTCCTTACCTGATCACGGTAGGAAGAAATGTTCTGAAGTGCAGTAAAGTGGGAGGGGTTGAATCTACATGTGAATTTTTAGGGTGAGTGGTGTCTTGTTCATCTCCATCAATCTGCTCCTTTTTTTTCTCCATGAAGAAATGTCAGATAAAGTAGATGACCAGAAACCAAGAGTAGCATCAAAAAAGCTCTGACTGGTCCTCAAGGCTTCTGACTTTTATATATATTTCCTTCTTTGCTAACTTCATCATAACCTTGGTGAACATTTAAATCTCTTTCCCGCACCAGGTTCTTCACCTTTTCTCTTCCCCACTGCATCACTTACAGACCTCCTACAAAATCTAGGAAACCGCCATTTTCTTTTTATCCAACTGAATACTTCCTATTACCGGCTTCATGGTGATGCCTCTTTAATTCTTTAGATAATCTGTGTGCAGTTTTGCTAAATTCTTCAGTATAAATAATTCTGGTTAAATGAAAATAAACCCCTTGTTATCATTACAAACAGCTTCATGTTATCACAATAAACTTAATCCCAGATAAGAAGTTCTCTTTTTTACAGTGATTTTTGCATTCCATGTCAACATTTCACTTATCTGAGGCAACAGACCATTCATGTAAGACTTTGCTTTACATAAAACCCCATTTTTATGCCCATCTTTTCTGTTAAGTGTTTCTTAAATGCGGCCCAATATTATTTCTTCTTTCAGGTGTCTTCTTTGGGAAAGCCCTGTGATCAAGTACGAAGAAGGCAAAGTCTAGAAGGTGGTTGTTCCTTAAGGGATCAAGTCTTCAAGGGTGTGTTCATGCCACCTGAAACACACGCCATGTACCCCTTCACCCCACATTTGAATGGCAACACCCACCCTACTCTTCATGACTTGGCTCTGGTGTCATCTACCCTGGAGAACCATCTCCAACATCCCCTATAGAGTGCCCCTACTCCAGTGTCCAAGAGACATTCCCAGTCTGGCACACCTCTTAGGTGCTGCTGTGTTTCCTCTGCTCTCCACGTATGTAACTGTTGCCTTCTCTTTACCCACCACTGGACTCCTAGCTCCCTGGATGCTGAAACAATTTATCTCTGTCTTCAGCAGTGAGTAGAGTACTAGACAAACCACAGTGATCAGTAAATGCTGTCTGACTATTACAATTCTGATCCAAGAAATCCAGCAGCATTAGAGTTGTAAAATATCATGTGGCTGAGTGTCTGTGGTCCACTAGAGGCTATTTTAGTCCTAAGAAATGTACTTCTACCTCCTTATTAGCATCTCTGAGCTCACCAGGAGAAGTAAGGCTCACAGAAGTGTACAAAGGAACTTAGGGGAGATAGATAAAGGCATGGGCAAAGGGAGAAGCAGACACCTCAAGACTATACTACAGAGAATGCCTGTGCGGTCCACTGGTTAGGATGTAACACTTTCACTGCCCTGGCCTGGGTTCAATCCCTGGTCAGGAAGCTAATATCTCACAAGATATGTGGCACAGCCAAAAATAAATAAATAAATAAAAGGACTGTATTAAGAAGCATACACAAGTACAAGACAGAAACTGAGTGAATTACACTTATTCTATATTTTCTGCTTGCTCTCTCCTAAAGTTGCAAGGTTTACATTAATCTGCTGAAAAGCAGGGCTACAAAGGCTGACCCTGTCAAAGGACTACTCCATACTTTGTCTGGGGCACAACAAAACCAAGGACAGGTCTCTCTTACGGCATACCAAAATATCACGGAGGAAACCTGAGTGCCACTACCCTCACCCCTCCCTTCTATACACACACACACACAAGCACACATAAAAAACTCGGGAACACTCTATTATAAAACCCACGGCTGTCAAATCACTGTGATGATTGGTATGGTACCTAGAAGAGAAAGATGGGAGTTGCTAAAGAAAGAAAATCAAGGTACACAGAATAAAAGGATAAGATGATGATCATATTACTCACACTGAGTTTATCCTCATGGGATATTTTTAGCCTTTACATAGCACCTATTTGGTCGGGATAACAACAATCCACATAGGACTTCAGTGGAAAGACTCGGCTAGCTCTGAAGTGGAGAACAATTGCTATTTCAAATGGTTTTTACATGTGGATGTAATAACAGTTTGTAGTTACACAGGCACATTCTCAGGGGAAGACCAGCCAAATGAGACAATAGATACAGCAAGTCATTTCCCTGAAAATAGTCTTCAGGGCTTTAAGACCTTAGAATAGAAGGCCATTTTTCTTCAATATAATACAAAGGTCTTTATCATGGCCTTTTATTTTCTCTCCTAAGACTGCATTCTATGGTCTCTAGACGAAGGATGGCAGAGTCCAGGACTGAGCAGAAATTGTTTTCTCTTTCCATCCCTGAACTGCTATGATGCCTTAGAAAGCCGCTCTGAGTGTTAGCTTTCCTATCAAGAACTATGGATACTCAAGATCACAGGACTTCATGTTATTCACTTAATTAAATTCTATAAGACATTTTAACAGGCTTTATTGGTTGTTGGGCTGTGTTCTGCTATTTTCTTCCATTATAACATTTTTTTTTTGCAGGCGTGTCCATCATTAAAGGACAAATAAAAAAGACAAAACCATGTGAGGATTTCTATTTTTAATGGTGAATGTTGGGGTTTTTTTTTTCCAAACAAACCTAGCCAAGAAGTTTCATTAACAAATTATAAAATAGCGACAAGTCCTTATGAATGGAAAAAAATTAAACCAAATGAAACTGTTAATTAAGAATTATCCTCACAAAAGAATACTTTCTTTATCTTGGGATACTTTTCAATGTTGCTGAAAATTATCTCAAGGATGTTTCTGAGAAAGCATTATTTAAAAAACTCTTTCATATTTGCTGGCTTTTGGTAATATATTTGATCCAAATTAAAAAGGATGAATAAATCTCATTTATCTATACTTTGTTTAATTCCTCTGCACAGAAAAACAAAGACAAGGTAAAACTATTCCAGATTCCATATGACACCTTTGCTATCAGATATGAGTTGGACTTAATAAAAGTATTATTCACAAAGACTTCTTTTCAACTCCATGACCAAAAAAAGACAAATGAACTTATGTATGAAACAGAATCCGAGACCCAGAGAACAAACTTCTCACTGGGGGGAAGGGCGGGGAGGAGGGACGGATGGGAGGTTGGAATTGACCTGCCACACTACTATATTTAAAACAGATAATCAACAAGAAGCTACTGCATAGTTCAGGGAACCCTGCTCGATATTCTAAAATAACCTAGATGGGAGTAGAACTTGAAAAAGAATAGAGATATGTGTAACTGAATCACTCTGCTGTACATCTGAAACTAACACAACATTGTTCCTCAACTATACCCCGATATAAAAGGTAAAAAATAAGGTTACATTATGTTAGAAAAGCAAGACAGAGTAAAACAGTATTCAAGATTTTGATATGACTGCTTTGCTATCAGATATGGATTAGATGTAATAAAAATATTATTCTCAAAGATTTATCCTCAGCTTCGTAACAATATAATTATGACTCTTTTTATCCTTTAGAATCCAGGCCTCCTACTGTAATAAAAATAAAACCTAAGCCTGTTTCAGAAATAGAGCTCTCATTTATGTTCTCAAAAATAAGTACCAGAGCTTTGCCTATTTCCAATAAATGACAACTATGACTGAATTTCTTTGCTTTTGTGCTCTGAGAGTTATACCCTTAGGAACACATTTCCAGTACACAACACTGAGAACAAAACACCTTCCTTTATATTGTTAGTGATGATGGTAGTTGCCAGACAGAAAAGTTTAGTAACAGAAAAGGGAGGCAGGATATATAGGTTCTCAGCTTCCTTCTGCTCTTAATTTTCTACTTGACCTTTATCAGAATGTTTATAATCTCCATGAAATTTGGCTGGATTATCTTTAGAAGGAAAACAGTTAAGACCTACCTCTGAAGAGTGTTATAAAATAGAGGCAGTTTATGAACATGTAACTGCTTGGAAAAAGTTAAAAGTGTTCAAATATGTTCAAATTAATGAATTCAACAATTACTGATTCCTTATATGCACCGAGCATGATTTTCTTCAGCTATTGTGATAGAAAGAGCCCCTGCCCTCATGGACCTCACATTCTAGTGCAGAAAGGAGATGAAGACTCATCAGAAGAGGGGGGAATTTCATTTTGTGTAATAATCAGGGGAAGCTTCTCTGGTATTCTGAACAGAGATCTGACTGAACTGAGGAGGCGAGCCATGCAGATACCTGAGGAAGAGCTTTCCAGGCACGGAGAGTAATAAGCACAAAGGCCCTAAGGCAGAGAGTGTTTGGAATGTTCCAGAAACTTACAGGAATAGAGTCTGGCTAGAGCTCAGTGGGGAGAAGGCAATGGCAACCCACTCCAGTGTTCTTGCCTGGAGAATCCCAGGGACGGCGGAGCCTGGTGGGCTGCCGTCTATGGGGTCACACAGAGTCGGACACGACTGAAGCGACTTGGCAGCAGCAGAGCTCAGTGGGCATGTGAGAGAATCCCAGTAGCTGGAATCACAGAGGTACTGGGATTGATGTTGACGAATCAGGGAGGGCCTTAGAGACAATATGTAGCACTCTGAACTTGATCTAAGGGAGAAGGGAAGCCATGGAGAGTTTCTGAACCCAGAAAGAAGTAATATAATCTGATTTATATTTTTAACACATCACTCCTACCACCATGTGGAGAACTGTGTGTGTGTGTTTCCACCCAACTCTTCTTTTGTTCTCTGACAACAGGGACCTCAGCATGCACTGCCCTCCAACACCAGTGCCTATTCCCCTGACCTGCATCAGACAGGTCCCTTCAAACTACGCCCCATCCATCAGATCTCCACACAAATGCTGCATCCCATGAGATGCACTCTGATGTGTAACTATTCTAAGTATTGGTTTCTATGACTCTACCCCCATGAGACTCTGACATGTTTAAATGAAGGACCACATCTTTCTATTTTTAACTTCCTCAGAGCCTGTTATAGTGCTTGGCATATAGTAGGTACTCAACAAATATTTGGTGCCTGTGGAAACAAGTAAATTAACATACTTACATACAATAATTCTGCCAAATTTCAAAAAAATAACCAGAAAATATTCTGATCAAAGAATATTCATCAGGGGATGGAATATGCTAAGCCAGCAAATTCATAAAATGCTGGCTCATTTATATTTGATGGGGTAGAGGTAGAAGTGAGCCATATAAAAAAAGAAAGAGAACAGAACATGGAAACAACTAAGAACTTGAAACAACACGATGTATTTGTGGAGATCCTAGAAGAAACGAAGCCCTGGGAACAGAATGAGGTGGGCTTCTGGGGAGTTGATGACAAAAGACTAGGAGGCTCAGGTAAGTTAAATAATGTGGCCCTAATTCAATCCAGCTTTAGTTTGAGACTAGTCACTTTGGCAGTGGCATGGCGTGATTGGTTACCAGGAAAGAAAGTCTGCCTAGCAGTAAGAGGACCTCTGAGATGCTATGCAGATGTGACAAGGACCTAAACAAGCAGAAACACATAGGATGGAGCAGATTAAGGGGTATTGTGGATGCAATGTGTACAGAGCTTGGTGCCAGGGGAAGGGCAGAAATTCCATGGGTAATTTCCAGAAGGGGCAGGGACATCATCACTTCTCCAGTTGGGTTAGCAGATGGAAGATTTTTAGAGGAAATGATGACTTTACTTGTATAAGCGTTATAGTTGAGGTAGTTATGGAACAATCAGAGGGGAGTTATCTTAACAGGGAAGAAATACAGTCCTAGAATTCATCAGACAATTCCAGTGTGGAAATAAGGATCAGGGATCCACTAAGTGAAGAATAACAGTTGGGGCCAAAAATTTATATAGTATCCAAGAAAGATGCAGAGGATAAGAGGTGCAGAGGGCCTTGGATGAAGTCACATGGAGCCCTGGAGGAACTAATAAAAAAGAGGATGTGGGGTCTAGGGATCCAGGTTGTTGAGAACAGCTTTGCACTGGGGTAGCATGTGGCTTACAACTTTGGGTTCAAGGCTACAGTTAAGGTCTTTCTAGAAGACCAGAGAGGAGCAAAGAAAATCCAAAGAAATCGGCCTTATCTTTAAGAGTATGATCCAGAAATTACATGGGTTCAAATGCTTAAATCACCCTGACTCAAACTTGGTCACATGGAATGAGAGCAGGAAGAGAAGGGGATGACAGAGGACGAGATGGTTGGATAGCATCACTAACTCAATGGACATGAGTTTGAGTAAACTCTGAGAGATGTGAAGGACAGGGAAGCCTGGCATGCTGCAGTCTATGGGGTTGTGAAGAGTCAGACATGACTTCGTGACTGAACAACATGCAAGGGAGGTCTGGATGTAGTCTATCATTGGGCTACAATGTGCCCAGCTAAAGCTTGGGAGGGTTCTAATACAAAAGGGAACAAGGGGGGATGGGTACTAAGGGACACAATTCTCGTTGCTTTCCCTTAAACATTTTGCTGAGAGAATTCTCTGGCGGTGGTTCAGTGGTTAGGGCTCCTTGCTCGCCCTGCTGAGTGAGGGCAAGGAGTTCAATCCCACAAGACAAATGACATGGCCAATAAATAAATAAACGCATATTTTGCTGATATCCATCTCAACAAAGCAAGGAGAGCTTTGACCAGGAAAAATGAAAAAAAAAAAAAAAAAAAAGAAAGAGGTAATTCTGAAACCTGATGCTTCCAGAAAATGGCTGGTGTGGGTGGGATGGTGATACACAGGCTAACTCTTGTGAGGATGCAGCATGGAATGGTATGATGAACATGGACTAGACCAAACAGTAAAACTTCAAGCTCTGCCACTGTCCTGGGCAAGTTTCTGAACTGCCTACATGCCAGCCTTACATTACAGTGTCACTGAGAGGTTAACAGATTTAGTATCTACAATGCCATACATAGCACCTTGCACCTAGTAAGGACTTAAACTCCTATTCCTTTCCTTAATTCCTCCCCATTTTTTGAGGGCAAAAGAAGGACATGCCAAGAGATCAAAAGAAGATAAGAAAGAAGGTGGCTAGACACCAAAAACTACCAGTACTTTTTTGTAACTTTGCCCGGAACCTCAATGCCTAAGTTTAAATGAAAGCCACTCTACAATGCCAGTTTTGACACCAGTGCCTGCTCTATGTCTCCAGAGGCAGTTTCAAGGCAAGGAAAATGTTATGATGGTTACTCTAGAGCAGCACTGTAGGCAGCCAGGCTTCAAATACCAGAAGCTGCTGGCTGGCTGTAAAGACTTTCAAGGAAAGAGTTTCCTTTGTTTGATTAAAACATTTGTAAACATCAGGTCATGCTATATTTGTAAGTAACCTGCATCTGTCACCCTATAGATGAAGAAAAGGAGCAAAAAGCTATACCTAAGACCGTTGATGGCTCCATCCACTTACCGAAAAAAAGTTAGCAGCCCAAGAATACAAGCTTATATTGCTTTCTTCAGATTTTAATTCTTCATGCAAGCTATCCACTCTGTACCTTAGAAAACTCTAGGGATTCTCCCCCCTAGGCTGTCTGCTTAGTCATAAGGCAGCAGAAGTTACCTAGCATGTCTAAAAGAACTGGTCATTAACTGGAGAGGCCACTAGGAGTGAAAGACCTCTCCTCTCTTCTTTCCAACCTCTACCAATCTTCAGGCAGACAGAAGATGCAGGAAAGAAGTGGTAAGGTCCTTGTGTTTCCTTAAGTTGGACCAGTAACAATGAGTCCAGGTGAACAATATACAGTAGGAATCACATTCCAGGAGTAAAAAGTGAAGGTGGCAAAAAAAAAAAACCCTTCTTCTTTTGGTTAGTTTTCAAGGTTTGTTGTTGTTTAGCTAAGTCATGTCCAACTCTTGCAACCCCATGGACTGTAGCCCACTAGGCTCCTCTGTCCATGGGATTTCCCAAGCAAATATACTGGCGTGGGCTGCAATGTTCTTCTCCAGGGATCTTTCCAACTCAAAGATTGAATGTGTGTCTCCTGCACTGACAGGTGGACTCTTTATCACTGAGCAAACAGGGAAGCCCAGTTTCCAAGGTTATCTAAATATGCAGTATGAAAAAAATCACTATTATTATTGCATCCTCCTGTCAATGGTTGTTCAACTGCTGGTTGTGATTTTGTGGTTCTCGCAAGAGGAGATAGATAAATACACGTCCTTCTATTCTGCCATCTTGAACCAATCTCTTGATCACAAGTATATTTTTTGTTAGTTTGTTCAATTGAAAATATCTAGGGAAAATATCTAACTTCAGTTCTGGTCTAAAAGTCAGTGCCAATTTCCTCACTGAGAGAAGAAAAACAAGAAATGCTAAAAAAAAAAAAGAAAAAAGAAGAGTATCTTCCTTTTATGAAAAGCTTTAATAAGGGACTTCTAATCAAAGTTTGAAGCACCATGTTTCCTCTATCAAAAATTCCAGCTGAGGAGAAAGAAAACAGTTTGGGGGGAAAAGAGAAGTGAGAGAGAGAGAATTTGCTAAAGACAGGCCCAGTGTTTTGAAAACGAATGCACAAAAATAATCTGAAATGAGTCGGACTTCACTGCCTATGCGTCAACATTGAAGGAACAACAAAAGGAAAGTCGGCAAGAGTTTTCTCCAAATAGACATTATGTTCTGGAAAAAATTTGGATTTGATTTGTGTGCTTGGCATTCTTTTGTCTCTGAAATGAAGTATTTTGGATGCTTTTTGCAAGGCACTGCTCAGAAGTCACCTGTGTTGGTTTCATTTCTATTGTTCCATATTTATGCTTCACTGCTCAGTTTTCAGTGTTTACTAAGCAATTTATGATAATTTCGTATTTATTACAGTTTTCACAATGAAACTGCTTCATGATACACATCATTCTGTAACAGAACTCCCCAGGGGAAGGAAGTCAAATGCAAATCCTTCAGATCCAGGATCTCCAACAACACTTCATCACCAAATTAAAAAAGTGAAAATGAACTACCACTTCCACTCAAAATAGCAGATATCAAGGAAAAGACCCTGATGCTAGGAAATATTGAGGGCACGAGAAGAAGGGAATGACAGAGGGCAAGATGGCTGGATGGCATCACTGATTCAATGGACAAGAGTTTGAACAGAATTTGGGAGATAGTGAAGGACAGGGAAGCCTGGAATGCTGCAGTCCACGGGGTCGCGAAGAGTTGGACACGACTTAGCGAATGAACAACAACAAGGTGAAAACAAATAGCTTTTGTTTCAAAACTAAGAATTTTAAAGGAGAATGAGCAGAGGACATAGAGAGTGAAAAGGGTACTCATCACTCAACATCAACTTTGCAAATTATCAGAAGCCCAGGGATTCAGGTCAGGAAGGCAAGTAAGCTCAGCTGGTTCAAATATAAATGAGAAAGCAATAAGAAAGGAAGTCATACTGATAGCTTGGTATTTAGAAAACTGGGCTTCAACGTCAGAGCTATCAGGCCTAAACTCAGTTCCACTAGCTATGTAACCTCAGGCAAGTACTTAACTTCACTGAAACTCTGTTTCTGGACCACAGCAAATACCTATATCAAGCTCATGGGCTTGGACAGGCAAATACACACAGAGAGCTTAGTGCACCATTGGAGCACAGTAAGCTCAATGAATGGAAGCCATCACCATTGTAGAATAATGATATCATCATCATCATTAATTACACACCACAAGGTCAAGGATTCTTGTCCATTTATAGTCACAGCCAAATTCTACCAGTGCCCAACACAGAACAGGCATTCAATAAACATTGAATAATTTATCAAAATAAAAGTACAATATTCTTCAGAATAGACCACTTGCTGTTACCAAGTCCATCATTTTCTAATGCTTTCTCAAAATGGAACGTCCACAGCCTTAGTAAAAGGCCATATTATCCATCTGAAAATTACTGCTTTTAAAAACACACATTCTGGTGCATTTTCATTTTTCGCAGAGATAGCAACCACCATAGCCATCTTTAAACCTGAATCAGAATTCACTGGCACTCCAGTGAGCTTCCACTGTATGGCAGAATGAGTTCCATTCCTGGTTGGGGAACTAACATCCCTCATGCCACTGGGTGTAGCCCCCAAATTAAAAATATCTACAAACCTGAACCAATACCTCTTCCCTAACATCTTTTCACTGCCTTTGAAGACATTATCACTTTTACCTTTAATGTGGATGTGAGGCAAATAATCAAAGAATGCCCTGATGTTTGCTTCAAAGCTAAACATTTAGCTAAATGATAATAAATAATTGTCTTTATTTGCAATGTTTTGCTCTAAAATATAAACACCATCAAGTTGCATGATCCAGAGGAAAAAATAAAAACCAGAGCCACGTGACCTGGTGCTCAGGATTTCAGCCTAGTGTGAATTTCCACAAGTAGCCCTCCTTACCTTTGCAGAATGTTCCATGGTGACCACTACTTTGGTTCTGGCACTGGACACTAGATCCATAGCCCCTCCCATTCCTTTCACCATCTTTCCCTGCAAAACAAACAGAAAATAAGAAGCAATTCTCTTTCAACCTTTCCGTATGTGGTAAAACAAAATTAACTTGCAAGAAGTTGCTGGAATAATTAATCAGAAAAACTCATTGACCTTCATTGCTTAGTACTTGAACTTTATCACCTTAATATTCTGTTGTTCTCTATTATTCTGTGGATGAAGGACAAGTTCAGGATAAATATTACTATATCACATTTATTAAATATAGCTAACATTATTACATCAAAGAAATATTAGCAATAAGGCAATCAGTGGGTAAGAAAAATCTCAAGAATCTTTCCAAAATTCTGGGAACATTACTACTATGAGAATAACAGATTAAAATCTATATACCCCTAACATTCATTTCTTTCTTTTTAAACATACAATTGGCACCACTGAGTCTTCAATCACAGACCCTTTCTAAAGCACTCTTGGATGTCCTGCAGATTAAATGCCACTAGGTAATAAACTAACACATTAGTGGTGTTTCCCTAGTAATGATTAATATGAAAGGTGGGTCTGTCTTTCTAAAATTTGGCACTTACCTTGCTCTTACAAAAATAAACCAAAACATTTATTTTTCTGGAGTTGAGCTGGAGGAGTTGCTTGTATATTTTTGAGATTAATCCTTTGTCTGTTGCTTTGTTTGCTATTATTTTCTCCCAATCTGAGGGCTGTCTTTTCACCTTGCTTATAGTTTCCTTTGTTGTGCAAAAGCTTTTAAGTTTCATTAGGTCCCATTTGTTTATTTTTGCTTTTGTTTCTAAAATTCTGGGATGTGGGTCATAGAGGATCCTGCTGTGATTTATGTCGGAGAGTGTTTTGCCTATGTTCTCCTCTAGGAGTTTTATAGTTTCTGGTCTTACATTTAGATCTTTAATCCAGAAAAATAAATGACCCAATCAAAGAATGGGCCAAAGAACTCAACAGACATTTCTCCAAGGAAGACATACAGATGGCAAAAAAAAACACATGAAAAGATGCTCAACATCACTCATTATCAGAGAAATGCAAATCAAAACCACAATGAGGTACCATTACACGCCAGTCAGGATGGCTGCTATCCCAAAAGTCTACAAGCAATAAATGCTGGAGAGGGTGTGGAGAAAAGGGAACCCTCTTACACTTTTGGTGGGAATGCAAACTAGTACAGCCACTATGGAAAATAGTGTGGAGACTTCTTAAAAAGCTGGAAATAGAACTGCCATATGACCCAGCAATCCCACTTCTGGGCATACACACTGAGGAAACCAGATCTGAAAGAGACACGTGCACCCCAATGTTCATCACAGCACTGTTTATAATAGCCAGGACATGGAAGCAACCTAGATGCCCATCAGCAGACGAATGGATGAGGAAGCTGTGGTACATATACACCATAGAATATTACTCAGCCATTAAAAAGAATTCATTTGAATCAGTTCTAATGAGATGGATGAAACTGGAGCCCATTATACAGAGCGAAGTAAGCCAGAAAGATAAAGACCATTACAGTACACTAACACATATATATGGAATTTAGAAAGATGGTAACGATAACCCTATATGCAAAACAGAAAAAGAGACTCAGATGTATAGAACAGACTTGTGGACTCTGGGAGAAGGTGAGGGTGGGAATGTTTCAAGAGAACAGCATCGAAACATGTATATTATCTAGGGTGAAACAGATCACCAGCCCAGGTTGAGTGCATGAGACAAGTGCTCGGGCCTGGTGCACTGGGAAGACCCAGAGGGATCGGGTGGAGAGGGAGGTGGGAGGGGGGACCGGGATGGGGAATACATGTAAATCCATGGCTAATTCATTTCAATGTATGACAAAAACCACTGCAATGTTGTAAAGTAATTAGCCTCCAACTAATAAAAATAAATGGAAAAAAAAATAAAAATAAAAAAAAATAAACCAAAACAAAAATATGTATTTCTGTGAAGCAAAAACGGAAAACAGAAGCAGAGTTCAGGATCCTTTCATCAGGACAATTCTATTTTTGTTCATCTGTCCATCTCCTCATTCATTAAACATTTAACAACCACCTTCTCTGTGCCATACACTCTGAACAATTCCCACTGTCTAGTCTGTCTCCTAGTTACAGAATTTTGGAAAAAGCAAGTGCTTCCAGAGATAATGAAATAAATTCTTACTCACGTAGATTGAAGAGAAATGTTTCTAACACCAAAACCTCCTGAAAATTTAATATATCTTCTCATACAAGTCCTCTTGCTGATTTGACAGTAAATGCTTGCAGGGCTCTTGCTTCCTTTTCCCTAATTTCTTAGCTTTAAGGAGATTAGGCAATACACTCACACCTGGCTTTAAAATAGTCTCAAATCCCCTGATTTCAGAAACATTTCAGAGGTCAAGGCAACACTGCATTAACATGAATTAGACAGGAAATAGAAAAGAAGGAAGAAAGGAGTCAGGATATCTTCGTGGTTTGGAGCTCATCACTAAATGATGTGAGAGGCATGGCAATGGTTGGAGAGTGGAGCAAGGAAGGAGCAGAAAAGACAAAATGAGTCTGTCTTCAGACATGTAAGTCTGCCATGAAGCAGAATATCCATGTAGAAATGTATAATCTTATATTTCTATAAGTCATGCCTTCAACCTTACTTGGTTGCAATTTTAAAAAGTTAAGCACCAAGCCATAATATTTCTGTAGAGAACACTGATACGTTATGGTACAAAGAATCAAAGTTATAGATGGAAGCAATGAATGTCTATCATAAACTCCAATTCTTAGAAGTTTGAGATTTTTAAAGCATCAGAAGACACTAAAGCTAGTCCATTGTAAAATATCTCAAACTGCTGTGGTAAGAATATCCAGCCAGTCTGAGCTTCCACACACCGTGTCCTTGGGCAGACTAAGAGTGTAAGTGCCAAAGAATGAGAAAGCCAAAGAAAATTGGAAACTAAGCTAGTGCATTAAACGTTCCTTAAATTAAAAAAAAAAATTCTTTGAATTAGAATATACCATAGTCCAATTTTGTCTGTTGTGACACAATGATACTGGTAAAAGTTTATGACAGCCTCTAAAAAGAAGCTCGTCCATTTTAGGTGAATCTGATGTGTGTATTTTAAACCACTGTCAATTATTTAAGAAAGATTTATAGAGTTCCAACTAGGCACATAACAGTGTGCTGGCAGGAATATGAAGAGCTATAAAACATGTTGGAAAGAACTAGTTCTTTGTTTCTGTTAAAAAGAACTTTATCCCTTGACTCAATGTAAATGAATAGCCTTCCTCATGCAAAGGAATTCAAATGATCTAATGTCCTGTCCTCAAAGCACATGCTATGAGTTTCAAAGCACTATTCTGAAACTTACACATTTGTTTCCAAGACTGAAAAATGCAGAAGACTAAGTGCAGAACACCTGAGATCTATTAACCCATTGTGTGTCATGTGCAAAACACCAAGAGACACAGGTTCAATCCCTGGGTCATGATCCCCTGAGGAGGGCAAGGCAAACCACTCCAGTATTCGTGCCTGGAGAATCCCATGGACAGAGGAGCCTGGCAGCTATAGTCCATGGGGTTGCAAAGAATTGGACACGACTGACGTGACTTAGCATGTACACGCACAAATCTCTCTGAATTTGGGCTCATTCTTCATAATTCAGGAATAAGAATATCTGCCCTACCATAAAGCTGTTGTGAGGAATGGATGAAATAATGTATGAGAACTGTGGAATAAACTAAAGTTTGTAAGTTTACCAACTTACATATTCAGTCAATTCAGTTTCCTAAGTGTCCAATATAAGCCTGACATAGTACTGGGTGCTAGAGTTAGAGATGATCAAGACAGGCTTCTTTCCTCATAAACTTCACCATCAAGGGAAGGGAAAGCATCCTTGTGTAATTAAAGAGACTAGGACCAAACTTCTTCCCTGTAAAAGAAGCTTTCTCCACCTCTCCCTCATCCCAAGGCAGAGCTAAATGCCTTTTCCCTGTGTCCTTGGCACTATTCGGTATGTAATTCTATCACAGTGAATGTCAACTCTCCATTTCTTTCTGTCATTGTACTGTTTATTATTATTATTACTACATTATAGGTGCTTGGATGAATAAGTGGATGAATGGCTTCAACTAACATAGGTATGTTCGAGCTCTAGCAGAACACTGAAGATGCAAATGCTAACTGTGCCTGGAGAGGCAGGAATGGGAGGAAGAGGCTGGGGTGGGGGGGTGTCACAGAAGAGATGCTTCACAAAAGCAGTCTGCCAAATGGGAAAGTGACTCCTAAGGGAAAGCAATTCTAGCAGGTTAACAGGAAAAACCTTCAACTGTTTGTTTTCATATTTTTTAAGTAAGTCCATTGTATTAGAAAAAGAACATACAACATTTCCTTCCATTTCAATTCCCAAATGATTTCTGAAACAGAATCAATTACTAAAGGAAAACAACTCATTCTATCTATACCAGCAGAAAAAAAAACAGTTATATAAGACATACTCTCTGAAGCAGGTGGGAAGTTCAACCCCGTCTTTCAGCACTGCTCAGCAGGCACTCTTCTGGGACTCAGCTACTTGCATATCCCAGTTCTCTACTACAGCTGGGGAAGACATGTGCCTGAGTGCTAGACAACGGAAGAAAGGGAGGAGACATCTGTGGTTTCACGTTCTGGCCCATAAAAACCTCTCACATGGAATCCTTCATGCTCCTTCAAGTTCTACAATCTGGACACTGACATCGTAGATGACTGAGCTTCCTTCAGCCTGGGTCCTTCAATGACCATGTAGAACAGAGCCCACTTATTCAGAAACAAACTGCATTGTTCAGTACAAGTGAAAAATAAACATAGAAGGTGCTAAACCACTGAAGTCAGGAGGTTTATCTCTTACATCAGCTAGTGTGACGAATGAAATGGTGTGTTGCCCAAAACAGGGCTATGTAAGGGACAGAATTCTGCACAGAAACAGAACTAACTGTTAACAACTGCACACCAGTGGGGGACCTGAGGCCTCTTAAGGAGACATCTTACTACTGCTCTTTGGTGGGGTGGGGGGGTGTGACTCAGCCAGATACTGTCCTAGGCACTGTAATTACCTGTTTATCCAAATGTCTTACACACTGCTTGACATTTGATAGAGTTGAGATACAGATCTCATCTCCATCTTCATCTCCCTCCCAGAAACCCTAATCCTATTCAATATACAAAATAAAAAGCTGATAAAACAGAGAGGTTAAGGAGCTAAAAATATACTTTTAAATAAATCACAAGAGAAAAAGTGGTATTTAGAGAAAAATAGGCCTATAATAAAGAAGAGATTCTGGGCACGACTGAAGCACTGGGCCAGGGTGACACAAAGTATGGCTTTCTTTAGAATCTCATCAGCAAATGCACATTTCTTGAATGGGGCAACTTTAGTTCTGAAATGTATTCTGGCTAGCATAATGGGGAGATGATTGCTGGATACTTGTTTCATAGCCAGCTCATTTTATGGATTGACTCTGACATCAAGTATGAAAAGAATACTGAAATAAAATGCACTAGAATGCTGCATCCTGTATTATTTAATATGACAGTTATAAAACTTTTCTAAAAAGATACTGACTCAAGTGTTATCCTCCATTCACAAATATTTCTAGGGTCTATTATGAACCAGGAACTAAAGAATTAGGAATAAAAAATGAATATGATCATCTACCTTTTTTCCTAGGAAATATATTTAAACCAAAATAAATATTTTAAACACATTTTTATTTACTTTGATCCTATTTCCTAATATCAGAATTCTAAAGAAAAGTGAAGGAAATTGTTAAAATACCATTTAAAATAAAACATAAAACATACTGGAAATGATTCTTGCCATCATCTTTATCATTAGTATATAAAAGTAACAGCTTATTTTCAGATCTGTTACCTCTAAATATTCTGTTCTTAAGTGAGAAACAATGTACAATCTACAGAAACAATTTTTAAAGCATTTTAAACTAATGCTATGGGCCCCACTGAAAAATGTGAATCAAATGTAAGAAAAAGGGAAAGATAGCTGTTATTTATTAATAAAGCTAGTGCTTGTTGTTCAGTATTAAATAAGAACATTAAGAATCCATCTCAATCCAAATGTAAGCTTCTTTATGTCTATCTCAGTTCCCCATTATTAAAAAATGTTCTAGGAAAGAAGAGGGCCTCTAAACATGTTCCCAGCTAATGTGCAGAATAGAAGGAAAGTAAAAAACATAATAATCAACATTTGTTTAAACAAAGAGAGAAAGGTTACAAAAGATTTAAATTTTGCTTTACCTTAGCAAAGTTATAACAGAAGTATAGCAGAGTATTTCTCTTTTCTGTTATACTTTGTATTCAAAACCAAGAAAAATGTGACTTTCTAAGATTAATATGTATTTCCCAGGACAGGTGAATTGATCATGTAAACCAGTTAATATGTAACTAGAAATGAAATAACAGTCTCTGCTGCTAAGTAAATTGACAAAATTGCTTATAACAAATATCAGTTATCAATCATAATATGGGCTGAAAAGAAAAGCATTATTTAAAAAGCAGTACTTGAAAAAATCAAATTTTCATTTTAGTAAGCACTCTTGCTCCTGTTCTCTCTGAGATCTTGTTTCATCAATTATCCCCCTCTCCACAGATCCTTCAATACACTGAGGTCAGATTTCTGTCTTGATCATGCCCTTGAAGTGAGAACTATTCAATCCAGTCTCTAATATTTAATCACTTGATTCAGTAACATGAGGGTTTATTTTATACATTCCTGGGCCTTTCCACTACATTTTTCACTCTTTTCCACCAACTTCTGGACACTCTCTATACTCACTGGCTTCCATGATTCATAAAATACCTCCTACCCTCTTTTAGGCTCCTTCTCGCATCCTTTTTCCCACACCAGCTTTCTTTGTGTGTTGGCCAACTTAAAACCTCTACCCTTGGCCTCCAGCTCTTGTTATACTTGTTCTCCATGAGTGACTTCATCTGTGTGCTCATGATATAAATCACTCCATCTTTGATGTTTCTAAAACCACATTTCAGCTCAAATCTCTGCTCTGAGTTTTGGATTTCAATATCCACCAGTCAACCCGTTGGCACAATCTATTGGCTGATTCCCAAAATAATTTTCTCTTGTTTCTGGGCAATTGGCTAAACTTCCCAGCCTTCCTTGAATTTCAGGTTCATCATATGGATAATCTCTGACCAATGGAACAGGGTGAAAGTGATACATACTTCCAGCACTGGACCATAAAATCTTCCAAGAACAAGGTTCCATGTTTTTCCCCTTCCTGCAGACTACATGTTGAAGATGGTGCAGCCACAGAACAGAAGAAATCTCAATCCCTGAATTATTGCACAGAAGACAGCTGCCTGCCAATAAGGAGTAGTCATTCTGGTCTTATGGGAGTGAGAACTAAAAGTTTCTATTATAGTATGTTAATTATTCATGCCTCAACTCAGTATAATCCAAACTAAATTAAGCATCTTTTTCTTTTCTTTCTTTTTTTTTTAAGCATCTTTTTCAAGGCAAATCTCATCTGTCCACCAACTTCCTATTTCAGTTAGTGGCCAACCATCGCAGGGTCCGAATCAGAAATGCTCCTATCTCTTGCTTCTCCTTCACTACCTATGTACAATCAATGAGTCATTCAATCACAGTATTTCTTGAATCTGACCATTTCTTACCCTAGATAAGATCTTTATGACTTCTTCCCAAGCGGTGTTATAACATCCCTACTAGTCAAACTGTGTCCAGCCTTGACCTTGGTCCTGTGCTGTGCTTACTCTCTCAGTGACGTCTGATTCTTTGTGACCCCATGGACTGTAGCTTGCCGGGCTCCTCTGTCCATAGGGATTCTCCAGGCAAGAGTACTGGAGTGGGTTGCCATGTTCTCCTCCAGGGGATCTTCCCAACTAAGGGATCGAACCCAGATGTCCCGCATTGCAGGCAGATTCTTTACCGTCTGAGACATCAGAGAAGCCCCTTGACCTTCTCAAATCTTTCCAACTCACAACCTCAAAAATAATCTTCCTAAAATTAGCATTTTATATAATCCCTCTGCTTGAGACTCTTCACTAGTTCCCCAGTGCTACAGGGTAAAGCCTAAGCACCTCACTCAGTCTGACATACAAACTATGATGGCCTGGCCTGGACCCTCCTCATCTCCTTACATCCCAGTTCCCATGTTTATTCCAGGAATAGTGAGTTTCTGGGCTACCATATACAGCTTCACACTATGCTGTAAGGCTCCACCCTTATTCTATCAAGTGTACTCCAGGTCACCCTTTGTATATCAATCATGATGACCTCCCCCAGGAAGCATCCACATGCTTCTGCCCCAGCCCATCAACAAGACAGATTAGGGACCTCTCTTAGCTGCTCCCACAGCATCCCTGTTTACTCTCATTGCAGAATTGGTCACAGGGCCTGCATGAGGATCAGCGCTGATGTTCCACTGGCAAGTAGTGATGAAGCTTCATCACTAATCAATCCAGGTAACTAAACTGAAATTCTTCCTCATGAGAAGCATTCCATTTCCATCTCTAACAAACCCTGTCCCACCCACCACCGCCATCTAACAACTTTAAACACAATACCAGGCCTCCAAGACAATCCAGCTATGACTACCATATGCTGTGATTGATCACATCTACTGTGATTCATCAGTATCTGTGCACTAAAGAAATCAATTATCTTCAAACAGGAAAAAGGAGCCTTAGCTATTAACTACACTGATTCTCTCATTTTGTGAAAGTATAAATACCACTCAATAGTGCCTACATAATTCACTTTTGAATTGGGTGAATGTCTGTGAATTCAGGTCAACCTATTCCAAGTAAATAAAAAAATTTCAATGTGCATAAAACTGATTGCAGGTCATTAACTCCACCTTTGTACAGAAATTGATTAAGAATTTGCTAAGTGAATAGTTAAAAGTAGAAAATTTTAATATCTTCTTTTCCTAAGGTATAAGCAATATATGATGAAGTTTCCCTGGGTTATAAATGAAGCATTTTGGGTAGGTTAACTTCTTACAAGGTCAGACAGATTGACAGTCTGATTATTCCATTTGGTTAATAAAATGAACAGCAGGAGGAAAACTCTATGTGATTCTTAGCTCTGTTGTGAAGCTATAGTTTCAGCCTTCATAGAATCTATTCATTATTCTGCAAAGATGGAAGCAAATATCAAATAAGGTGGCTACGTGAGTTCTCACCTTGTTTTATCAGACTTCCTATAGAAGACATCAATAGAAAGAGCTTGAACAAGTGCTCCAGGATAGATGTAAGGGGATTTGTTTTTATTTAACATGATTAAGTATTATTACAGTATAAATAAGTTATTTAATTGAACTTTTTTATAGTATAAATAAGTTATTTAATAAGAATTTAATTGAATTTATTAAATACAGCTAAGCACTGGCATTTCTGGCCCTGTACATTATCCAGAAACAGGATAAACACAATATTTTAAAATCCAAGGGTAAGTTATTTTCTTCATTAACAACCTCTTCTTTCCACTGGGTCACAGAGAGAAATGCATTAGAATCATATGAAATTGCCCCTATGATACAAAGAACTCACTCATTGGAAAAGACCTTGATGCTGGCAGAGATTGAAGGCAGGAGGAAAAAGAAAAAGAGACTCAGATATATAGAACAGACTTGCGGACTCTGTGGGAGAAGGCGAGGGTGGGATGTTTCAAGAGAACAGCATCGAAACATGTATATCTAGGGTGAAACAGATCACCAGCCCAGGTTGGATGCATGAAACAAGTGCTCGGGCCTGGTGCACTGGGAAGACCCAGAGGGATCAGGTGGAGAGGGAGGTGGGAGGGGGGACCGGGATGGGGAATACATGTAAATCCATGGCTAATTCATTTCAATGTATGACAAAAACCACTGCAATGTTGTAAAGTAATTGGCCTCCAACTAATAAAAATAAATGGAAAAAAAAAAATGAAGGCAGGAGGAAAAGGGTGCAACAGAGCATGAGATGGGTGGATGGCAGCCCGACTCAATGAACATGAATTTGAGCAAACTCCGGTAGATGGTGCAGGAGAGGGAAGCCTGGTGTGCTGCAGTCCATGGGGTCACAAACAGCCAGACACAACTGAGTGACTGAACAACAACAAAACAAAAACACGTATGACCTAAAAACAAAGAAACTTCATATGGCTGGTTCAAATTAATGTTCTAATGATGGGAACACAGATCCCCTTTACTATCACACAGAATATTTTCAAGGGCTTATGTTATTTTTAGGAAATCCCTAGGTAATCACAACAAAAATGACAGCTAAAATACAAACGGAAAGATAACAATCATTTTTATGTGTCTGCATGTATAAAAATATATCAACACCCTTCAACAACTCACTCACATGGAATATGAAATTATTAAATTACTTTTGGAAATAGGAAATAATCTTTCTCACAAAGTTTGTCATCTGCTTCATCAAAGGGGGTGTGGGTTGGTTGGAATGAAATGGGGGGCGGTGAGCATAGAACCACGGGCAGAAGCACACTTGCTCTATCACCCCCTCCCACTGTCTGCAAAGCTCTAAAGAGCACAATTACAGAATTATTATAATTACACAGCCATCTCTGACAGCTGGATGAAATTTTCAGAGAGAGAGGCACAGTGACTGAAAGAACATTACTAAGGAATACATCAAAATCATTACCAGTGTTTTTAACCACAGTAGAAAAGGTCAAAAAATAGTGTAGAAGATAATTTAAAAGCTAAACACATACACACTTAAGAACAATTGTGAAAGAGCATAAGGGCTTCCCAGGTGGGTCAGTGGTAGAGAATCCACCTTTCATGCAGAAGACATGGGGTTCAGTCCCTGGATCAGGAAGATATCCTGGAGAAGGGAAGGGAAACCGACTCTGGCATTCTTGCCTGGGAAATCCCATGGACAGAGGAGCCTGGTGGGTTACAATCCATGGGATCGCAAAAGAGTCAGACATGACTTAGCAACTAAACGACGATAACAAATGCTATGTATACTAAATGCAGGTTCTATATTAAGCAAGTTAGAGGGTTAGGTAAAAGAACGTGAAACCATTTTGATTCTAGACTAAATTACTAAGAACTCTGTTTAATTTCCAAGGCATCCTCTAGATTCAGCTGAAGATCCTGTTTAATGATTGCTGATTACTCACTGAGAGTTAACATCTATGAATGTTCACAGTGAATTGATAACCCATTAGTCATTGGTAGAGAGTCTTTTAAATTTTTTTCTCCTAAGCAAATCCAGATCTGTAAAATGTATACCCAGTGCCTCTCACATGTGAAGACAGTTCTCATTCTGGTTTCCTCAGAGAGTATACTCCACTTTCAGGACTAGGAGAACCATGGGTAACATTATTTCAGAGATTCAGATCCTAGGACTAGCAGGAGGTCTGAGCTCCAAAAGAGAGAACACAATATCTTTGTGAGAAATACCCAATTCTGGGAGCCAACATAGAATAGTAAGGAGCCATGTCAGTGTGGAAGGGTCCTGACATCACAGGCATCAGATGGTTTTAGGAATCAAGGACAGAATTTCTCCTCTGAAGACCCTGGAACTGCAAGTACATGGATGGTAAAATGGCTCCTCCTCAAACTAGGGAGAAGCAGGTGGAAACCAAGAAACTTTTCAAACACTGTAATCAAGTTTAAAAAATTACTTTCTGGGGACTTCCTTGGCAGTGCAAGACACTGTGTTTCCACTGCAGGGGGGCACAAGTTCAGTCCCTGGGCAGCATGGCCAAAAAAAAAAAAAAAATTTTTTAAGTCTTTCTATAAAAAAAATTGGAGATTTTCCACAAAGTTAATATTTTTGAAAGATACTTAACGAGGGAAATTGAGGAAGCACTTAACTGGCTCAGTGATAAAAGAATCCACCTGCCAATGGATTCTTGGAGACAAAGGAGACACTGGTTTGATCCCTGGGTCAAGAAGATCCCTAGAGAAGGTCATGGCAACCCACTCCAGTATTCCTGCCCTGGAGAATCCCATGAACAGAGGAGCCTGGTGGGCTACAGTTCATGGGGTTGCAAAGAGAGACATAAATGAGCACATACACATTCCACACTATCTTTTAAGTCAACTGTGCCAGATAAAGCTCTTAGATGGCAAGAGGGAGGAATGGGGGGAATGGTTCTAGGACTAAAAATGAAAAATGAAGTGTCTTTAGAGAAAATTAACAAAAAATCCTCTTGGTGAAGATCTTGATAATGTAGAACTCAAAATACCAAGGTCAGAATGACAAAAATATAAAAGATATTCTTCTGAAGTAATGGGAAGAGGGTAGAAATATAAACACATAAACTTTAACTTATTTCTTGATATGTTGGTGCTTTAACTCCCTATACTTTGTAAGTGACCTGATTTTAAGTTTCTGATCTTGATGGTTTCTGTAACTTTATCTCTGGTTGCTCAGATGGTAAAGCATCTGCCAGGAATGAAGGAGACCTTGGTTTGATGATCCCTGGGTTGGGAAGATCCCCTGGAGAAAGAAATGGCAACCCACTTCAGTATTCTTGCCTGGAAAGAATGGACAGAAGAGTCTGGTGGGCTACAGCCCACGGGGTCACAAAGAGTCAGACACAACTGAGCTACTAACACAACAACTTTATCTCTAACTGTCCATGGTATCAGAGACAGATTACATACATGACAAAACAGCATTAAAAATCAATGAGAGGGCTTCACTGGTGGCTCAGTCGTAAGGAATCCGTCTGCCAGTGTGAGAGAACCTGGTTGAACCCCAGGTCCGGGAAGATTCCACGTGTCAAGGAGCAACGAGGCCTGTATGCCACAACTACTGAGCCTGTGCTCTGGAGCCCGCGAGCTGCAACTACTGAGCCCACACGTCACAACTACTGAAGCCTGAAGACTTTGGAGCCTGTGCCCCACAACAAGAAAAGCCACCGCAATGAGAAGCCCATGCACTGCATCCAGAGAGTAGCCGCTGCTCGCCAGAACTTGAGAAAAGCCCACAGAGCAACAAAGACTCAGCAAATAAATAAAGAATTTTTAAAAATCATGTGAACACAAAACTTGATTATTCCAGACCTATTTTCCATGGAGCCTAAGTTGAGGTACATTCTAAATCTAATACTTAACATTCTCAGGTGAGTAGCAAGAGCTGTAGTGAGAAAAATTTTATTCCTTTTACTGCTATAACCCTGTGGCAAAAATGATTTCATTCACATTCATCTGAAATTCAGGTATGGCAAATATTTGGAGCTGTGATGTACTCCCAAAAATATCATTTTTATTCCCAAGAATGCTATTTTTGGGCTTCATATTTAGAATGAAACACACTCTCTTGATAACCACTTGAGACACAGCTATTCAGGAAGGAGTTGCTTTTTTCTCTAACCTCAGTTCAGTTCAGCTGCTCAGTTGTGTCCGACTCTTTGTGACCCCATGGTCTACAGCATGCCAGGCCTCCCTGTCCTTCACCAACTCCCGGAGCTTGCTCAAATTCATGTCCATCAAGTCGGTGATGCCATCCAATCATCTCATCCTCTGTCATCCCCTTCTCCTGCCTTCAATCTTTCCCAGGATCAGAGTCTTTCCAGAGAGTCAGTTCTTCACATCAGATGACCAAAGTACTGGGGTTTCAGCTTCAGCATCTGTCCTTACAATGAATATTCAGGACTGACCTCCTTTAGGATGAACTGGATGGATCTCCTTGCTGACCAAGACACTCTCAAGAGTCTTCTCCAATAGCACAGTTCAAAAGCATCAATCTTTGGTGCTCAGCTGTCCTTATGGTCCAACTCTCACATCCATACATGACCACTGGAAAAACCATAGCTTTGACTAGACTAGCCTCAGTGAGCAGGTTTAAAAAGGAAAGTTGTTTATCTTTATTATTCAAAACTGTATGAGGGTGAGTTCACATGCATATATATATTACTTAGCTTTGTTCATTGAGAAGGCTTAGAAGCAATGACATCATGGTAGGAACAAGCACATCCAAACACCCAGATCTTGGTTTCAAATACCACTCTCAAGCAAAAGAAACCAGGATTCCTTGGAGAAATAGGTGATACTAGGTACAATAAAAATATAAGATGAACACCTTGTAGTAACAGAAAGGAAGTACTCAATGAAAAAATTTTTAAATGGAGGTATACGGAAGCCAAAGTGAAAAAATTCCCAATGGCCATAGTTGGAATAACTTGGGCGTGAAAATAAACAACATGGCATTGGATGATAACTCAAAGCATAAAATATACATGAGTCCATACTGCCATAAACAAACAAATGATAGAGAAGAGACAAATCTCTCATGAAGAACTGCATATGATATATAATACCTTTCTTTTAAGAGATCTTTGAGGGTGGGCCGAATCTATTGACTTGCTTCTAAAGAACAGAAAGGGAAAAACAGTAACTTTATAGTAAACAAGCCCCGTGAACAGTATCTTAATCAAAAGATGAAGCTTAATGTCAACAGGGTTATCATGTGGCTATCCTATACTCCCTAACATGATGCGAAAAGAAGAATATTTACCTCTATAGTGCTCTTTCCAAAAACTCAGAACCTCACTCTAATGATGAAAAAAAAATCAGACAAACCCAGACTGGGGAACACTATACAGGATATCTGGCCAGCACTTCCCAAGACTATCAAAGTAAAGAAAAACAAAGAAAGACTAAGAGGCTGTCACAGACCAGAGAGGACTAGGGAGATACGACAACTAAGTGAAACGCGGTACTCTGAACTGGATCCTGGAAAAGAAAGGAAACATTAATGGAAAAACTGACAAAATTCAAACAGAGTCAGGAGATTGATATTAATGTACACGAAAGACATGCACACTAAAACTGTAAAACACTGATGAAACAAAATTTAAATGAAAGAAACTCTATGTTCATGAGTTAGAAGACTAATATTAAAACATCCATACTATCCAAAGTAATTTACAGATTCAAGGCAACACCTATCAAGATACCAATGATTTTTTTTTACAGAAATGTTTTAAAAATTCTAAAATTTATCTCAAACCACAAAAGACCCCAAATAGTCAAAGCAATCTTGACAAAGAAGAACAAAGCTGGAGGGATTATACTTCCTGATTTCAAAATATACTATAAAGCTACAATAATTAGAATACTATCATACTGGTATAAAAACAGACACATAAATCAATGGAACAGAATATAGGGCTGTGAAATAAACCCACACATATACAGTCAACCAATCTTTGAGCTAATTGCCAAGAATATACAATAGAGAAAATATAGATTTTCCAATAAATGGTGCTGGAAGAACTGGATATCTGCATGGAAAGAATATAATTGGGCTCTTATAGGGATAACAAAAGGCAAGAAAAGCAAAAATAGGCAAGGAGGACTACATCAAACTAGACATTTCTGCACAGCAAAGGAAATAATCAATGACATTAAAAAGTAACCTAAGAAATTGGAGACAATATTTGCAAACCACATATCTGATGAGGAATTAATACTCAAATATAAATGAAACTCCTACAACTCAACAGCAAAAAAATCAAATAGTCCAACTAAAAAATGAACAAAGGACTTGAATAAAAATTTCTTCAAAGAAGACATACAGATTGCCAACGTATATGCAAGTGAAAATCACTCAGTCGTGTCCAACTCTTTGAGACCCCATGGGCTATACGGTCCATGGCATTCTCCAGGCCAGAACACTGGAGTGAGTAGCCGTTCCTTTCTCTAGCAAATTTTCCCAACCCAGGGATCGAATCCAGGTCTCCCATATTTCAGGGGTATTCTTTACCAGATGAGCCACAAGGAAAGCTCAAGAATACTGGAGTGGGTGGCATATCCCTTCTCCAGTGGATCTTCCCAACCCAGGAAGTAAACCAGGGTCTTCTGCATTGCAGGTACATTCTCTACCAACTGAGCTTATCAGGGGAAAGTATATGAAAAAGATGCTTATAATCACCAACCTGCAAGGAAATGCAAATCAAAACCACAATACAGTATTACCTATTGTTTAAAAAAAAAAAAGATAAGTGTTGACAAGGATATGAAGAAACTGGAACCCTTGAACACTGTTGGATGGAATGGAAAATGATGCAGCTGCTACTGGAAAATAGTATGTCAAATACCAAGTAATAAGGGATTATAATGACGAGGGAAATCGAGTGAAGGGAATATGAAAACTCTTCTAATTAACTCTACAGTTTTTCTGTAAATCTAAAATTATTCCAAAACACAAAGTTTATTTTTTTAAAACCTCAGTATGTAGCTTGTTCCTATAGTTTCTGTTTTTTGATTAAAATGAAACCAATACAGATTAGTACTCAGATTTCCCTCCGTGAGGGCCTCTCCTAGTAATTTTTTAGACAATTGCTTAAAAACTTTGCAAAATCTGACTCTAAAAACAATAAATTTATGACAGTTAAATGAATCTGTGTTCTGTTTTTAGCTATGATCTGTTTTCTTGTAGTAACTGAATTTTATTCCAATATGGAGTATACTAGTGTAACAGAAAGTCTTAAGTTAGTATCTGGATAAAGAACAAGAAAGATAGTTCTGAGAACTGTATGTGTGGGCTTTTCATTGTTCTTGTTGTTGTAATTTTCTTTTTGACACCCTTCACCCATTTTTCACACCTCCACCCCCAACCTCTAGCAACAACCAACCTGTTCTCTAAATCTATAAGCTTGTTTTTGTTTTTTAGATTCCACATATAAGAGAGATCATATGGTATTTATCTTTCTCTGTTTGACTTATTTCACTTGTTGTAATCCCCTAGAGGTCCATGTATGTTTGTCATAAATGGTTAAGATCTCATTCTTCTTTATGGCTGAGTAATACTCTGTCGCGTTTGTTTATGTGTGTGCATGCATACATATAGCATAGCTTCTTTATTCATTCATCCATAGATTGTTACATAGGTAGCTACCATATCTCAACTACTATAAATAATCCCTCAATGAACATAGAGGTGCATATATATTTTCAAGTTACAATTTTTGCTTTCCTCAGACAAATACGCAGAAGTAGAACTGCTGGGTCTTATGGCAGTTCTATTTTTAATTTGGGGGAAGCATCCATACCATTTTGCACAGTTGCTGGACCAATTTACACTCACATTAACAGTGCACAAGGGTTCCCTTTTCACCAACATTTATTTCTTGTCTTTTTTAGGCTGCACCACATGGTTTAGGAGATCTTACTTTCCTAACCAGGGACTGAACTCAGGCCATGGCAGTTGAAAGTCCCATGTGTCAGAGAATTCCCTTTTTTGTCTTTTTTATAGTAGCTATTCTAACAGGTGTGAGGTGATAACTCATGTGGTTAATTTACATTTCCCCAGTGACTAATGATGTTCAGCATCTGCTCATGTACCTGTTGGCCATCTGTGTATTTTCTTTGGAAAAATGTTTATTAATATCTTCTGTCCATTTAAAAATTAGATTGTTTGGTTTTTTGGCCATTGAATTGCATGAGTTTTTAAAATATTTTGGATATTAGCCCCTTATCAGATACATGATATGCAAATTAATTTCTCTCATTTGGCAGGTTGCCTTTTCATTTTGTTGAGGATTTCCTTTGTTTTATTTTTCCCAGTAAATAAACTTTGCTATCTAAGTCATTATTATTTTGATAAGCCAATTCTGATACTAGACAGCTTAGGTTTTCGATAGAGCATTTTTTTTTTAAACTTGAAAAATGGTAATGAGGACCTTTTAAAACAGTGTTCTACAACCATTCTATTACAAGTTTGAAAAAATCAGAAATACAGACTGGATCTTTGTTCTATGATACATAATGTGCCATTTCTACTTTGTACTATTATTTCATTTTTCCTGTTATGGTTTACTTTTTCCATAGTAAGAGAGAATCTTTCAATAAACACAATTTATGAAGATAATTCCTCATTATAAACAGTGCTTACAAAAAGTAAGTAGATATTTAAACTTTCCCTTACACAGAAGAGAAAATACAACAAAGAAAAGTTAAATAAATTACCTGAAGTTATAAGAACAAGTCAGAAAAAAATTGAAGTCCTTCAAGTTTTTTCTGGAAGTCATAACTTCCAGAAAAATGTAATTGAATCCCCACAGAAGATGCTTCCTATTTAAAATGTCCATTATGTTGGACCTATTGTACTATTTTTTTTCTTATTGTTCCTAATCTATTATATGTTGTTAATTAATTTAGTTAAGAAGCAGACAGCAAGCCTAGAGATGATCTATATAGTTTCAGTTTAAACAACTTCTAAAAATACAGTTGGATCCTTAAGGACAAAAATTAGAAAACTTTCCAAATGTGCTTATAAACAAACCATGTATCCTTCACCAACCTGAAAGCCGTGATTTAAGAAAATTAAATTTCCTAAAAACTACATGACTATGAGCAGAAGTCACATTCAGGATGGAAAATGTTAGCTGATTAAGGTTCTAAGTGCCAGAGTAATAAGTTTATTTTTCATAATGTTCTGGCAGTAAGAAAAATGTTGCATTTTTTAAGGGAGTTTGTTCTACATTGTTTGTGGATTAGCTTTTCAGACTCTGATTATATAGATGATAGGCTTATTTTTTTTCATTTTAATATGTACTTCTTTGGCCCTTTATTATTTAGTAAGTACAGGATCCCCACCAGAAGGTGGTGTTTTGAAAAACAAATGATAAGACGCAAATCATGATAAGAACTCTCCAATCAGGGATTCTCTTATCTAATTCTACTAGTGTTCAAAGTTATAACAATATTGCATAAATAAACAGAATGAAAGGATAAAACATGTCAAATCTCTTATATGTGAGTTAAAGCTTATGTTAGTGTTAGTCGGCTCAGTGGGCCCCACTCTCTGCGACCTCATCGACTGTAGCCGCCAGGCTCCTCTGTCGACGGGATTCTCCGGGCAAGAATACTGGAGCGGGCAGCCACTCCCTTCTCCAGGGGGTCTTCAGACCCACGGCTCCCAGGCTGCAGGCAGGTCCCTTCCTGTCGGAGCCGCCAGGGAAGCCAAGGACTCTGGGTCAAGACCCTGTGCACAGCGTACTTATGTTTTTACGCATAACTGTGACAAGACTGTAATCTGGTTTTCTATCCAAAATTATACTTAGAGATTGGTACTTATATAGCCAAATTTGGGCTTCTCTGGTGGCTCAGATGGTGAAGAATCTGCCTGCAAAGCAGGAGACCTGAGTTCAATCCCTGGGTTGGGAAGCTCCCCTGGAGGAGGGCATAGCAACCCACTCCAGTATTCTTGCCTGGAGAACCCCCATGGACAGAGGTGCCAGACAGGTTACAGTCCATGAGGTTGCAAAGAGTTGGACATGACTGAGTGACTAAGCACCGCACATAGCTAAATTTGGATAATCTGAAAAAAACAAATGGAATATCCTATTCTCCACTAATTCTCAATAAAGTGTTACTACAAATAATCCAATGATCCACTTTGAGTTAGCAAACAATAAATGGGCAATGTTATATTTATTATTGGGTATAATAAATGTTAAATTTATTATTGGGTACAATAAAGCTCAAAAGCTCTATCTGTCTTTTACTTAAGAAAATTCCACCATACTGACTGAGGAGGAGGGAAAAGAAAGGAGAAAGAGAGCTAAAATGTAAAATGTTAATGATTTTGCCAGGCATTCTATTTAGTCATTGAAGTTCGGGAAAGAGGGTAAGATGGGAGATGGGAAACTGACATTCACTCAGTCTCAATCCCATATGCTTCTAGCGATGAAAATTTATCAAGATAATTCTAGGGTTTAAAGATACATGTTGTCATATCATATTTGTCTTCATTTAATCGCTAAGTTGTGTCTGACTCTTTTGCGACCCCATGGACTGTAGCTGGCCAGGCTCCTCTGTCCATGGGATTTTCTGACCTCTCCCAAATAAAAGTCAACTGCTCTATCTAGTTCTTAACAATGATAATCATGATCTGATTTAGTACTGATCCTGAATATCTTAGCAATACACATCCCAGGGCTAATACAATCAGATAACAGAAGTCCTAACAATGCCACACTGTGTACATTACACTGGTAAGGAATGCATGCAAGCCAGAAGGGTCAATTCACAGTATCTGCAAATAATAAAAGCATTTATGGCTCTCAATTTTTTTCTGAGTCTAATTTTAATTGTATTCTATAAGTTTTGATATAAAGTTTTATTCTCATTAATTTCTAGGTAATTCATAACTTAGGTTTTGATTTCTTTTTGATTCAATGTCCTAAGGGAAAAAATGCAAAGAATACATGATAGATTTTATGGGTCTTCCAACCTTTAACAAAGAAATAAAACACATTCTTAAGTGTAATTTGAATAATGTGATTTTCACCTAAGGACTGACATTTAGAAGCTAACCCTTAGTATAATTTTCTGTATTTCAAAACCTTTAGATCACCATAGGCTCAATCTTTTTAATGTTAGAAGCTTGGACTGGGTATGAAACTTTTTAAATTTTACCACTTCTCAACTATTTATTTCTCTAAGCATTCAAATTTCCCATTATATCACAACATCTTCAGAAATATCTAATATGCAAATTTACAGCTTGAAAGTTAAAATAAAATTTTATAGTTGGGCTCCCTTGAGATTTATTCAGTATAAGACTTTAATAGATTACATCTGCACTGTCCAATATTTGGCTATATAAATTTGAATTAAATAAAATTAGAAATTCAGTTATTCAGTAATACTAGCCATATTTAAAGTACTCAAAAGCAACATGTTACTAATGCTACCATATTGAACAAAGTATATACAGAACATTTACACAATGACAGCAAGTTTTTTTTGGATAGCACTGGATTAGACCAAAAGAGAGAAAGGCATTTAAGATGACAATTTGCTAACAGCAAAGTTAAAACTAGAATTCGGGTCTTTTGAATTCTCTTATTTGCTCTCTATTAAACCACATACTGTCCCTAAGAACTAGTGAATAAAGAAAGGATATGACCACATTAAGTAATAGGCTGAATTTAATATAAAATTATACACCATGGAATATTACTCAGCCATTAAAAAGAATTCATTTGAATCAGTTCTAATGAGATGGATGAAACTGGAGCCCATTATACAGAGCGAAGTAAGCCAGAAAGATAAAGACCATTACAGTATACTAACACATATATATGGAATTTAGAAAGATGGTAACGATAACCCTATATGCAAGACAGAAAAAGAGACTCAGATGTATAGAACAGACTTGTGGACTCTGGGAGAAGGCGAGGGTGGGATGTTTCAAGAGAACAGCATTGAAACATGTATATTATCTAGGGTGAAACAGATCACCAGCCCAGGTTGAGTGCATGAGACAAGTGCTCGGGCCTGGTGCACTGGGAAGACCAAGAGGGATCGGGTGGAGAGGGAGATGGGAGGGGGGACCGGGATGGGGAATACATGCAAATCCACGGCTGATTCATTTCAATGTATGACAAAAACTACTGTAATGATGTAAAGTAATTAGCCTCCAACTAATAAAAATAAATGGAAAAAAAAATTTAAAAAAAAATTACTCTATTTACATATGAAGTTCAGAAAAACAAATCGTGTACTTGGCCATCTGGAAAACCTAATAAATTCAAAAAGTATAAAGAATATCTGCCAAATCTTTGAAGGGAAAAAATTCTTCTAAAAAGTTATTGAATCAAAAACGAAATGAAAACTGAAATTCTGGGGCCTCTCCGGTGGCTCACTGGTAAGAATCTGCCTGCCGATGCAGGAGACACAAGCACAACCCCTGATCTGGGAAGACTCCACACGCAATAAAGCAGCTAAGGACAGGCGCCACAGCGCTGAGCCTGTGCGCTAGAGCCCAGGAGCTGCGACTGCTGGAGCCGGTGAGCCCGAGCCTGCGCTCTGCAACAGGGGAGCCACCGCGTGAGACGCCTGCCAGCCACAGCTCGACAGCAGCCCCCACTCTCCACGGCGAGAGAAAAGCCCACGCAGAGACAAAACTCAGCACAGTCAAAAATGAAATAAGTAAAAAGATTACAAATGACCTAGAAATTAATGAAAATACAAACTTCACATGAAAGTTTACAGTATACAATTAATATTGTACTAAAGAAAGAGAAAGCCCTAGAAGTTTTTATTATTAAAACAGAAAGACTGAAAATGAAGTAAGCAGTCAATTTGTAAATCTAGAAACCACTATAACACAGAGAACAAATAATAAAAAGAATAAAATTAACAAACCATATGCTTCTTAAACTTGATTAATTTAAAAATAATTAAGTAGAGTTCTTACAAGCCTGATAGAAATAAAAGAGAGAAAATGAACATCTATAGAATTAGAAATAAAAAGCAGACACAAGTTCCTAAGCTATTAAAGAAATTATACAAAAATATTACATGTTGTTTGGACCAATAAATTTTAAAATCCAAAAGAAATAAATGTTATAAAGAAAAATATATGTTAACAAGATTGTCACAAAAGTCACAAAATATGAGACCAATAAACAAAAAAATTTCTTGCAGATTGTTAAAAACTGATCATCTGTATCAAAAGAGTAACAATGATTCAACACTTATCAACTTAAAAAATAAGATTAACAAATTCCAATAATCCCAAAGACAATGCCAAAGAAGGTTCAAAGTACCGCATAACTGCACTCATTTCACACACTAGCAGAGTAATGCTCAAAATTCTTCAAGCGAGGCTTCAACCGTACATAAACGTAGAACTTCCAGACGTTCAAGCTGGATTTAGAAAAGGCAGAGGAACCAGAGATCACATCGCCAACATCCTCTGGATCACAGAAAGAACAAGAGAATTCCAGAAAAACATCTACTTCTGTTTCATTGACTACACTAAAGCCTTGGACTGTGTGGATCACAACAAACTGTGGGAAATTCTTAAAGAAATGGGAGGCACTTTACTTGCCTCCTGCGAAATCTGTATGCAGATCAAAAAGCAACAGAACTAGACATGGAACAATGGACTGGTTCCAAACTGGGAAAGAAGTCTATCAAGACTGTGTATTGCCACTCTGCTTATTTAATTTATATGCAGAGTACATCACGTGAAATGATGGGCTGGATAAAGCATAAACTGGAATTAAGACTGCCCAGAGAAATATCAATAACCTCAGATATGCAGATGACACCACTCTTATGGCAGAAAGCAAAGAGGAACTAAACAGTCACTTAATGAAGATGAGGAGAGTGAAAAAGCTGGCTTAAAACTCAGTATTCAAAAAGGAAGATCATGGCATCCAGCCCCATCACTTGATGGCAAACAGATGGAGCCCATCAGGCTCTTCTGTCTATGGAGTTCTCCAGGCAAGAGTACTGGAGTGGATTGCCATGCCCTCCTCCAGGGGATCTTCCCAACCCAGGGATGGAACCCAGGTCTCCCTCATTGCAGGTGGATTCTTTACCAACTGAGCCACCAGGGAAGCCCTAGATAGCGTATTAAAAAGCAGAGACATCACTTTACCGACAAAAATTCTTCTAGTCAAAGCTATGGTTTTTCCAGTAGTCATGTATGGATGTGAGAGTTGGACCATAAAGAAGGCTGGGTGTCAAAGAACTGATGCTTTTGAACTATGGTGCTGGAGAAGACTCTTGAGAGTCCGCTGGACTGCAAGGAGATCAAATCAGTCATCCTAAAGGAAATCAATCCTGAATATTCTTTGGAAGGACTGATGCTGAAGCTGAAGCTCCAATATTTTGGCCACCTGATGCAAAAAGCCCACTCATTAGAAAAGATCCTGATCCTAGGAAAGATTGAAGGCAGGAGAAGGGGATGACAGAGGATGAGATAGTTGGATGGCATCACTGACTCAAAAGTCATAAGTTTAAGAAAGCTCTGGGAGATAGTGAAGGACGGGGAAGTCCAGCGTGTTGCGCAGTCCATGGGGTCGCAAAGAGTTGGATACAACTGAGTGACTGAACAATAGCCATGTGTAAATCAACAGATTAAAAACACACTGGATAAAAATCAACAGCCATTAAGTTTAAAAGCAATTAGAAACTTCTAGAACAACAATACAAACAGCAAGCATAGTATTACAAGCAAAAATTTTAAATAAAATCCCATCAAAATCAAGAGAGTCCTCAATCACTATGACTTACTCATATTTGTTGTGAATAGTATGTTAAAGAAAATAAACTGGTGGCAGGCATCTTAGAAAAGAAAAATGATTATTATTTGCAGATAAAAGAGATGTGTAGAATATCTAAGAGAATTCTAAAAGAATCATGATAGCAAATAAAATAAACAGATTAGAAGTTGAAAGGGAATGTCCAGCTCAATACATTGACACTTAAAAATAATTAGGAATAAATGTGATGCAAGAGGTAAAACAAGACCTAAATAAATGACATAGTATGCCACACTCCTAGACAAAGAAACTTTACTATTGTAAACCTACCAGTCCTTCCTAAATCAACATATTTAATGCTCAGTGCACTCTAGGAAAAAGATTCTTCCTAAAGAGGTTTGCTCACCACTCTATCCACAATCCTTAATACAACACATAAAACCAAAGAAAGCAGGTATAAAATACAGAAAGTTGTATAAAATACAACCTATTGCATTCATCCCATTTTAAAAATAAAGAGGTGAGGTCTAAAAGGTTAAGTGACTTCACAGAGACACAGAGCTGCTTCTGAGTGTACTTAAAAGGAAACGGAAGGCTTTTTATGTGGGATGTTACATTTCAAAAGTAAACTCTTCCTCTTACAGTGGAAGTGCCATCCCTAGAAGACTACAAGACAGGAGTAATGCATTATAGCACTGGCCTAGGTACTGCCTAGTTTTGTAACCTGGGTCAAGCCACTTCATTTCTTTGAATTCAGGTTCTCCATCAGTAGAAGGAGGGTGCTGTATCAATGGATGATATTAAGGAATTGCATCCTTAATCACTTACTGTTAAGGGAATACAGAATTGTGGTTTATAAAAGGAATCTTTATCTTTCAGAAATAATGTTAAAAAGTTTATTGATAGGATGATAGGATGATATTTGCCTCAAAATAATTTGGGGAGGGCAGAGGTAAATATGAGTATAAATGAAATAAGACTAGCCATGAATGGACAACTGCCTAAGCATTAGTGTTCTATTTTTGTACACATTTTCCCTAATAAAACTTTTTTGACAATAAAAGTTCTAGTCAAAAATTATCTCTAAAACAAAGGAGTAAAGTAAGAAATAAAGCTTTCACCAACTGGAAATGCTAAATTCAGTCATTCAATAACATTTAGTCTTCAAGATTCATTAGTCTTTAGCTGCAGGGTCACACTGTCTTCAGCCTTTTGACTTCATTCCCCGCTAAGTAATATCAGAAGCACCACTATTTATGAAATTACTAATAATGGGTTTCTTGGAGACCTCATCTATCATTTTTAATGTTTCCTTCCCTTCTTTTAAGTGGGCTCTTTAATGAGAGGGGGCTGCCGCAGTCATCCAAAACATCTTTAACTAAAGGGATAATAACTGAAAATAACAAATTCACTCATTGCTTATTTTCTTTATAAAGAAGGAGAAAGACGACAGATACTATTTTAATAAAAAGGTTCAAACTCCCGTTTCATGCATAGACTTCTGCCTTCCAATACTGAGGAGGTGGAAAGTATGACCAAATTCATACAGAGCTGCTAGGAGGACAAGTAGCATCATGGCTTGGAACCAATCAGATGTCTAGCTTACCTTCTTTCAGTGTCTGACTTGAATATATCTGAGTTCCAGTGAACGGAGTTCTTAGAACCAAGCAGTTGTTCACAAACACATCATATGCAACATACAAAAGAGGAAAATACTTCCTTTCCTTCAGAGCAAAAACAGACTCAGATAGCAATCAAAAGACAAAATCTCTTTTAAGATTACTGAAAATTGAGATATTTCAAAAAGAAAAATCTATTTCATATCCTCATGTTATTTTGCTTACTTAAAAGATTAACACTGGTGGGGACCTAGGCTGAGTGAGTTAACTTACTAATGAATCTGCTATTGTTCCTTCCTGATCTTATATTTAATCCTTTTTTTTTTAAACGTCTATTTAGGATTCCCCTTTGCAATGATCCCCATATTTCTATAATTATGTCTCAATGTTTCCCATTTAAGAAATATCGAAAGCTAAAATTATAAAAATCCTAGTAGAGGATAAGAACTCTTTCAAAGAATGCTTCAGTTGGTAGATTATAAAAAACAAAATGGGTAGATAATGGATAAAATACTTCATACATGAGACTGATGTTAATTACTGTGATTAGGCAATGGAGATTTTAGAATTCAAGTGAGGACTTAAAAGATAATATGCAGAAGAAAGAATATGCAAAGAAGGTGCTGGTCAATCCAGCACCTTCCAAAGCCTGCAGCTTGAACTAGTATTACACATACAGCATGTATCCTTCCAATTGTAATAGCCTATACCCCACACATGAGCTTCCCACGTGGCACCAGTGGTAAGGAACTCAACTGCCAATGCAGGAGACATAAGATATGTAGGTTCGATCCCTGGGTCAGGAAGATTCCCTGGAGAAGGGAATGGCTACCCATTTCAGTATTCTTGCCTGGAGAATCCCATGGACAGAGGATCCTGCCAGGCTACAGTCCATAGGTTCACAAAGAGTTGGACATGACTGAAGCAACTCAGTACGCACACATGCTACCCCACACAATGAAACAGATTTCTTTCTCAAGTTTACAGAAATGCTGTAAAGATATTTATTTATTTTGCAGGTAGTTTTGTCTCCATCACAAAAGGCGTTAGTAAAATACATCCAAAAAAAGAAACAAAGAAACTTGTGGCAGAATGCAAAGTACATAAAAGCAAACAATACTGTGATTAAATCCCCACTGCATAACTTGCAACACAGGTAAACTTGAAAACTCTCCTGGCCTGAGTCTCTTCATCTATAACAACAGGGACTATTACATTTAACTCACACAGTTACAAGGATTAAGTGACAATAAACATACAAATAAACAGCACTGGCCAATGGCATGAACCAAAGAGCTTCTAGTAAAAATTGCAGATTTATAACTTAGCTCCCTTGTAGTAAAAATAGATTTTTAACTTAGTTGTAGCTTCCCTGGTAACTCAGTGGTAAAGAGTTCACCCGCCAGTACAGGAGATATGGATTCAATCCCTGGGTTGGGAAAATACCCTGGAGGAAGGAAATGGCAACCCACTCCAGTATTCTTATTTGGGAAATCCGATGGATAAACCAGTCTGGTGGGCTGAGCACACACACACACAGCTTTTGATCATCCATAGGATCCTCCAAGTAAGAGAAATTTTCCTTATAAAACTCATATGTCAATATGGTAGTCAATAAATACTTTTAATCTGAAAAATATGTAAAGTGAGTAATAAAACTAAAGACTAGTTTTCAACATAATATTTTCCAGACAGTCATAGATTAAAGTATTTTTGGATAACCAAATATAGTTTTCAAGTGAAGAACAATAATAAACAGCTTATGTTCCTAATAACACCCTAAATTCATAAATTTTACTAATCCTAGGTTGTCTTTTTTTTTTTTAATGTATGCTCATTTGTTAAATTGCAGTACAAAAAGAAATCATTCTTTGGTCTCAGAAATTTCACGAATATTAAATGTGTCTCTCATTGGCACAGGAAGTGAAGTTCTATCCTTGGGGTCAACATACGTTTTATTCCCTGGTAGAATGAGAAGGGCTTGGCTAGGTTCTTCCATGGTCCTCTATTCTATCCAGGGGAGCTAGGAACAGAATAAACTGGGGGGATCACCCTGGTATACAGGAACCATAGACAGAGGACACTCCTGCATATATGGAGACTTAGCTGAACATGAGCTTACAAGGGAGAAATAATGACAGCAAGAAACAGCAGGGCCACAAGCCAAAGTGGTAGAAACCAAATGCTAAAGTGGGGCTTTTTTTGTCTCGATTTGACTGATGTTCAGCTGTGACAGCTATGAGATATCAGCATGTGAGACAGATGCTCAGTAACAGAATTTTCAGAGAAAATGGTCAAAATCAAGTTCTATGATTTTTGGATCCACTGGCAAGACCAAGGAGCAGGGTATAGGCCACAGCAGAGAATTCTCTATAAAGGGCTTGAAGAAAGGTCCATCCCAGCAACCAAAAAGAGGGGCAAGTGTTTGTCTACCCCTAAATCGACATCTTAGATGCTGGATGACAACAGGAGAGCAGCATACCCTTTGGAGAAGAGCCAGGATGCAACCAGGGAATGGCATGTCTGACTCCTACCTGAGAAAGTAGAAGCTACCATTCTGGCAAAGTAGCTACACTATTCCTGAAGGTGGACAAGAAATGTGTGGGTGCTTCCCAGATGTGGGCCATGTAGGAGAGGGCCAGCATGAAGACGCTTTAATATTTTCTCAACAAGATGCCATGGAAGGAAGAGAGGGTCCTATCACTGACAGTGTATGTGTGAAGTGAACAATAGGAAAACCAGGAGCTTCTGGCAAAGCATCCAGCCATCACTCATCAGGACAGACACTACAGAAGGAACCCAGAAGGGGGTCCCCAAAACCCCAGCCCAACCACACAGAGAAAGGGATCAGCTCTAAACATCTGAAAGGACCAGAGAGCATGGAGGCAGTTCACAGCATTACCAGTCAACAGCCATATAAGAACTTTCCCGACCTTCTTCCTCACCTTTCCATTCTCCTGAATTTTGACCCTGCAGCATCAAACTGAGTTGGTAGACAAAGTGAGTGAAGAGAAAACGCAAAAGAACACCAGGCAACCTTCCCCAAATGCAGGCAGCCTGTTCTGCCCACAGCTAGGAAGCAGCGGTGAAAGGAGATACATTGCTTTTGAAAGCATCCTGAAGGGAAGCTCACTAGTATGCACTGTGTTTAGTTGCTCAGCTGTGTCTGCCTCTTTGTAACACCATGGGCTACAGCTTGACAGGCTCCTCTGTCCATGGGATTTCCCAGGCAAGAACACTGGAGATCTTCCCAATCCAGAGGTCAAACCTGGGTCTCCTGCATAGCAGGCAGATTCCTCATCTGAGCCACCAGTTTGAACTGGAACCTTTAATTCTAGACTCACTACTGAGTTTGGGAATTAAAGTGACCCACTACAAGTTTATTATCTGAGAATGAGCTGACACAGAGGGAAAGCTTCCCAACTGAATAAAGTTAAATGCACCACAGGAGATAAAAATTGCTGTGCTTTGATTTCATCCCAAGTGTAACACTTGTTCAACATATCGGAAACGAAACACAAACACACACACGTTCACACATGCCTGCTTGTTACAGCTGGTCTCTTAAGACACATTCACAACAGAGAACAGTCACCATCAATACTGCTTTTTAAAATGATCAAAGGCAGCAGTACTGGAAACAATATTTGATAAGATATAATAAACGCTAAAAGCCAAAAGGAAGGCCTCCAGAACAACAACAAAAAAGGATTAAGTGCCCCTCCAGAAAAATAAGACATTGCCTGCTCTTTAAATAGTCAAGGATGCAGTTTTTAAAGAAATGCAAAATAACAGGTTAGAATAACAGGAAAAACAAACAAACAAAAACTGATACCAGTGTTGGTGATAGAGTGAAAACAGTATGAGTGTAAACTGGGATAATTTTTTGACAAGAATTCAGTAAGTTTCAAAAACCCTAAAAATTGACCAAGATGTTCTATTATTAGGGATTCACACTAGGAAAATCATCCAAGAACTATATAAAGACCAAAGTTCAAAAATATTATTAATGGGGTTTTAAACAATTAGAAAATCAGACAGGCACTTCCCTGGTGGTCCAGTGGTTTAGAACCCACCTTGCTGGGAGAAAATAATAGCAAACGAAACACCTGACAAAGAATTAATCTCCAAAATATACAAAGCAGCTCATGCAGCTCAACGCCAGAAAAACGAACAACCTAATCAAAAAGTGGGCAAAAGACCTAAACACATATTTCTCCAAAGAAGATATACATATGGTAATAAAACAAGAAAAGATGCTCACCATCACTCATTATTAGAGAAATGTAAATCAAAAATCAGTGAGGTATCATTTCACACCGGTCAGAATGGCCATCATCAAAAAGTCTACAAAGAAAAATGCTGGAGAGGGTGTGGAGAAAGGGAACCCTCTTACACTGTTGCTGCTGCTGCTGCTGCTAAGTCGCATCAGTCATGTCCAACTCTGTGCGACCCTGTAGACGGCAGCCCACCAGGCTCCTCCATCCATGGGATTTTCCAGGCAAGAGTACTGGAGTGGGTCGCCAATGCCATCTCTGCTTACACTGTTAGTGGGAATGCAAACTGGTACAGCCACTATGGAGACCAGTGTGAAGATTCCTTAAAAAACTAGAAACAGAACTGCCATATGACCCAGCAATCCCACTGCTGGGCATACACTCCAAGGAATCCAGAATCGAAAGAGACACATGTACCCCAGTGTTCACTGCAGCAGGATTTACAATAGCTAGGACATGGAAGCAACCTAGATGTCCATCAGCAGATGAGTGGATAAGAAAGTTGTGGTACATATACACAATGGAATATTACTAAGCTATAAAGAGGAATGCATTTGAATCAGTTCTAATGAGGTGGATGAAACTCGAGCCTGTTATACAGAGAGAAATAAGCCAGAAAAAGAAAGACAAATATTGTATATAAATGCATATATATGGAATTTAGAAAGAGGGTAATGACCATCTACATGCTGGGTAGCAAAAGACACACAGATGTTAAGAACAGACTTTTGGACTCAGTGGGAGAAGGCAAGGGTGGGATGATTTGACAGCATTGAAACATGTACATTGTCATATGTACAACAGATGACCCACTGCATGTTCAATGCATGAAGCAGGGCATTCAAAGTCAGTGCTCTGGGACAATCCAGAAGGATAGGGTGGGAAGGGAGGTGGAAGGGGGGTTCAGGATGGGGTGGACACATGTATACCCACAGCTGATTCATGTTGATGTATGGCAAAAACCATCACAATATTGTAATTATCCTCCAATTAAAATAAACTAATTACTTAAAAAGAAAATAGACTTTACCTTGCATTGCAGGGGACAGAGGTTCAATTCTTAGTCAGGGAACTAAGATTCTACATGGCACGGAGCAACTAAGTCCACATACCACAGCTAAAGAGACCACGTTTTGCAACTAAGACCCAAAACAGCCAAATAAATACAAATAAATAAACAAATAATTTTTTTAAAAGATATACAGACAAAAAATAGAAAAAGCATCTTTCAGACATCAGAGAGCAGGCAGTACAGGACTGTGATCTCTGAGAAAAGGAAAGCCAATGAGATGGGCCCTCAACTGCCCCAGGCTACTGTCTACAGAGTTTCCAGCCTGCAGTGCAAGGAGGGGAAACCAGAAGTCCAGCTGCCTCATTTGGGTTGAGATCTCAGATCAACTAGAATTTGACTTGAGATCTCAAAATACCAGAGGGGAGCTTGCTATACAGAGAGAGAGCTCATAAGATTTGCAAAAGGTGAACTCAAGTTGTTTACCAGAATAATGATGTGTATACATTACAAGAAAAAATTATCTGAGGCCTGGTGAAGAATCACTAGAAGTATTAGGTGAAAAATGTCCAGAATTCACACAGGTCTGAGAATAATTCACATTCCCACTAGCCAGAGGGGAAATGCCATGGACATCAGGTAGTGTCCTCAGAAAGAAATGGTATGAGTAGTGGGGCTAATTAGTCTTAAACTATAGGCTGCTGGCAATTAATCTCAAAGAGCTTAAAAGCAAACTTTCCATAATTAAAATGAATAAATAAAAATTTAAAGAAATTTTTTAAAAAAGCAAATACTGAAAGAATCAACGAGTGACATCTGTAAGACTTGCATTAAAAAAAATATCAAAGGATGTCCTTCAAGCAGAAAGACAATACAATCAGATGGCATTCTGAATTGATGTAAAGGAAAAGTGAAGGAAAGAGCAAATATACAGGGAAAATAGATAAAATACACAATTTATACACACAAATTATGAACAACATTTTTCTCATTTTCAATCTCTTTAGAAGAGACTTGACTGTTTAGAGCAAAATAATAACAAAATACCATGGATTTATGGGGCTTCCCAGGTGGCACTAGTGCTAAAGAATCTGCCTGTCAATGCAGTGACATAAGAGACACAGGTTCAATCCCTGGGTTGGGAAGATCTCCTGGAGGAGGGCATGGCGACCCACTCCAGTATTCTTGCCTTGAGAATTCCCATGGACAGAGGAGCCTGGCAGGCTACAGTCCACAGAGTTGCAGAAAGCTGGACAAAACTGAAGTGACTTAGCACACATGCATGCACCATGGATTTATAACACATGCAGAATAAAACATATGACTAAACAGCAAAGAAGATAACATAGAATATAAGTATATAGCTGCATGGTTCTTTCATTATATATAAAGTGATATAACTTGAATGACACCCCACTCCGGTACTCTTGCCTGGAAAATCCCATGAATGGAGGAGCCTGGTAAGGTGCAGTCCATGGGGTCGCTAAGAGTCAGACATGACTGAGAGACTTCACTTTCACTTTTCACTTTCATACATTGGAGAAGGAAATGGCACCCCACTCCAGTGTTCTTGCCTGGAGAATCCCAGGGACAGGGGAGCCTGGTGGACTGCCGTCTATGGGGTCACACAGAATTGGACACGACTGAAGTGACTTAGCAGTAGCAGCAACTTGAAATAGACTATGATAAATAAAAGATGGCCTATATTGCAAACCTTGAGAGAACCACTAAAATATACATAAGAAAATAAGTCAAGACTGGATAAAAAAACAAAATCTAACTATACACGTTAACTGCAATAACTCACTTAAATGTAAAGACAGGCTATAGGTAGAAGAATAGGAAAAGATAAACCATGCAGAGTGGTCATATTAAGACAGTAGGCTTCAGAATAAGAAATATTATCAGAGATAAAGAAAAATATAATTTTTTAAAAGGTCAATTTGTTAAAAGAATATAATAATCTTAAATGTATACTACTGCAATGGAACTCTAAAATATATGAAGTAAAAAGTGATATAACTGAAAGGAGAAATATACAAATGTACAATTATAACTCAAGATTTCAATGCTCTTCTCTCAGTAACTGATAGAAAGGCACAGTAGACATGAACCACGCCATCTCCCTACTTGACCTAATTGACAGTTATAGGACACTCTAGCCAACAAGAGCAGAATACACATTCTTTTCAAGAATGGAAACAGATGGAAAGATCACAAAGATAGATTATAATCTATGCTGCAAATACATCTCAAACTTAAAAGGATAGAACCCATGTAAAGTATGTACTCTGACTTCAAGAGAATTAAACTAGAAATTAGCACAAAGTTTTGTGGAAAATCACCAAATATATTGAAATTAAATGACATACTTTTAAATAACCAATAAGTCATGGGAAAAAATCACAAGGGAGATTAGAAAGATCCTGAAGAGAATAATAATAAAACAAAATAGACAAAAATTTGTGGGATGTTACTTATACAGTGCTTAGAGAGAAATTTAGAGCATGGCCCTTAATACACATCTAATAAATATTTGTTGAATGAATGAGCTAACTTAATCCCCAAAGCAAGCACATGAGTTAAATGTTATCATTTTACAAATGAATATATCAAGGTTCACCTAATTTGTTACACCACCAATAAATGACAGAACCAGTACTTAAGCAAGGCTTCCCTGGTGGCTCAGATGGTAAAGAATCTGCCTGCAACAAGGGAGATCTAGGTTCACTCCCTGGGTCAGAAAGAACCCCTGGAGAAGGGAGTGGCAACCCACTTCAGTACTCTTGCTTAGACAATTCCATAGACAGAGGAGCCTGGAGGGCTGCAGCCTCTGCGTGCATAATAAGGCACTTCAGTCGCGTCCGACTCTTTTTGACCCTATGAACTGTAACTGCCAGGCTCTTCTGTCCGTGGAATTCTCTAGGCAAATATTGGAGTGAGTTGCCATGCCTTCCTCCAGGGTATCTTCCCGACCCAGGGAATCAAACCTGCATCTCATGCCTTCTGCACTGGCAGGAGAGTTCTTTGCCACTAGTGCCACCTGGAAAGCTCAGCCTACAGTCCGCGGGGTCGCAAAGAATTGGACACGACTGAGCAACTGAGCGATTAACACTTTCACTTCAGTACTTAAGAACAGGCATGTCTAACCCCAAAGTTCTCTACAGCTTCTCTTACATTACACTGACGGGGCGAAAGTACTGCTGAGTAACTGCTGAAGCACACGTATCTCCCACCTGTCCTTTTACCTTGCCCATGATTTGCAGCTGCCTGAGCACTGGGGCAAATGGACAAGATACCAGTATCTCAAAACATCTATCTAGATCTGTATGTCTGTATCTATCCATACAGTAATCTTTATATTTCTGTATCTGTACCTACAGTTTCATATATGGGTTACACTTCATGCATCTAAACCACGAGATTAAATGTTGAACACAACCCCTTCCCCTCAGCTGTACAAGTAGGAAAACTAGAGAATTAGCTTATTTAAAACAGGTATCATATCTAGGAGACCAAATCAATGTTATGCACTCATACATATAGCATACATGAATATGATGTCGATTTGTGCTTAATCCTCTAAAATGCACAAAGAAATGAAAAGTATGAGGGAAAAACAAACACCTAACCATCCTATTTGTGTTTTTCCCAAGAATCCCTCATTTCTGTTCTCCCTGTGTAGAAGGAGCAGGCCCTTGGCTGTTATGTTCAGCTCAGGTACAGCAACTTGTCCAGAGGGCAGCTATTGCATGCTTTTAATAACCAGCTCCCATAGTAGGTCATACACATCTACTTCCCCTCACAAGTTTATCATCTATGGCAACTATTTCCCAGAAATAAGCATTAGAAAAGCCAGAGTAGCTCTGGATGGAGAGTCAATGGACTGCACATTTTCTCATATTTCTGCAGTTTGCCAGGGGTTACCATCATCAGAGAACTAGAAAGAGCCAATCACTGTTCTGTCACATTTTCTCTCTTTGTATGCTCAGGGCAGAATTTTCAAAAATCTGTGAAAACAGGACCCATGCTGCATACTAAGAAGCTATTAGAGGATAAGACAAATAGCATCCACACCATTTGCTTGCCTTAAAAGCTTAAAGTTTATTATAATCTGACATTGTAATGATTGATGGAGATGCTACGATGCAGAGAAACTCAAGACTTTACAACCATTGAAAGATTATTAAACTCAGTAAAAAGATAAAAGTAAATGAAAAATGATATAATAAAGCTGAACCCTTCAGCGCCTTGACTGCCAGGTCTTGCAATAAAAATATATCTAAATTTTATAAATCAACATAAATCTTTAGGGCAAACAGAAATAGATAGCTCACTGAAGCTACATAAGGAGGACATAACCAATAAAAACAAGAAATGTGTCCTCGGATCTGGTACTTGAATATGAATTTGGATACACAGGTTTTACAGTTATTGTAAAATACAGTCTTGCTTACGCCAGTGTTTTTTGAGGCAAATATTCCCTCTCAATGTTAAGCAACAGTACATTGAAGAAGTTAAAAATAAAAGCCACTATTTATGGAGTGCTTTGAGTCTTCACTTTTCATTTTCTTTTCATTTAATCCTAACAAAAACATGTACTCCAGATTGTGTAATTTTTAACGGGTAGAGCTGAAATTCAAATCAGATCTCTTCCAAATTAAAGCTTATGGTCTTGACTCTTAAGCTATCTTGAATCCAAAGGAATCAAAATATATACCATGTATCACATACAAAGAATCCCAGAAGTGATTATCAGTTACTAAAAGAACAAAAGTGGCTCAGGGGTAAAGAATCTGCCTGCTAATGCAGGAGACAGGGATTCAATCCCTGATCTGGCAAGACCTCACCAGCTGTGGATCAACTGAGCCCATGTACCACAACTAGTGGGTAAGCGCTCTAGAGCCTGAGAGCTGCAGCTACTGAAGACTGCGTGCCTAGAGACCGTTCTCTCCAACAAGAAAAGTCACCGCAATGAAAAACCCATCCACTGCAACTAGAGAGGAGCGCTCACCACAACTACAGAAAAGCCTGCACAGCAATCAAGACCCAGCACAGCCATAAATAAAATTCTAAAAGAACGAAAGAAATGCTCATTCAGAAAAGACACTATTAACTTCCATGACCAAAAGAGTGGAACCAGACACAAGAACACTTTTTAAGCTTAATTTTTCTCCACACCCCTTCAGAACTCCAGAGTTCTCTATCGCTGCTCCACTAGATCCAGTCCTTTGCAAACTCATGAGCTCCAAACTGTATTAGGAAAATTACAAAGTAATAAACACTGATGTTTTCATCATTCACAGGAATCTTCATAGGATATGTAAAACCATGATACATGTTGGAAAATCTTTTCTACAAATGACAACTGCATAACGCTTACTCTCACCATGACAGCTTCCAGCCTCACTGTGTGCTAAATCATAATAAAAACAAATTGTATAGTAGCTTGTTAAAGATGCCCAAGTTCCCTGAAAGCAAAAATGTGTTGGACATGTTTCTGTGATTTTAAAACTCACTAACAGTCCAGAGAAATAGACTCTACTTTGAACTCTCTTGCTTCTGTTCATAGTCACCAATCCTCTTCCGCCCTCTGCCAGGCATCTCCAACTTCTCCTTCTTAACTTATCAAATAGTAACAACCCATTTATCTAGCATATACTGTGTCAAGCTCTATGATATGTATTATAACCTTAGAGTCGGGGCTAAAACTCAGGGCTTGCTATTTTACGCTCCTTCTACTACCCTCTATTAGACTTTTTCTAAAATTTGAAAAGAGAAATACACTCTTTCTACACAAATAAACATTCCTATAAAGTATCAATCTGACTTACTGTATAATGCTCAGGAGACCCCCTGATTTCTTCGAAGCCTCCAAAAGTTGCCAAATCTTATAACTATGGCTAATTTAGAAAAACAATATAATACATAATTTGCTAAGGGTTCTTACTATTAATGGGTCAATGATATTTTCCCTTTACATTTTAAATACGATTGATGATCATTCTTTAATACACTCAAACTTGGTTTTCAAACGTGGTTATGTATCATCACCATACAGGACTGTGTTTAAAATGACCAGTTCCCAGGTTATACCCCAGACTAACCTGGAAACTAATGATGGGCCAGAGGCATCACCATTTTTAAAAATTCCCAGGTGCTTCCAATATGCAACCAAGTTTGAGAACCAGAACTATAATAATAACTGAAATTTTAAAATAATGTTTCAAGAGATCATAGTTCAAAAAAGCTAAACTAATACAATCTCTACCATTGTTATCAACTACATTAATTCACCCTCCTCAAAAAATGAGCAGGAAAAACTAAGAAATTTAAAAAAACAAAAAACCTTTCATTATAGAACACCAACCTCAGTTAAAATATTTTTTAGCTCAAGCTTCAGAGAAACAGAAATCTTTAAAGATACACATTAAAAGAGTAACCTGAAAAAAATGAGCTCATAATCATGGACACTCATTGTTGTTTGCCCACACATATAAAGAACCACACTCTGGAATGTAAAGAACTACACTCATAAGTCAACTGATTATAGTCTTTTTTCCAAAGCAGTTCAGGATGGGGAACACATGCAAATCCATAGCTGATTCAAGTCAATGTATGGCAAAAAACACTACAATACTGTAAAATAATTAGCCTCCAACTAATAAAAATAAATGAAAAAAAAAAAAGAGGTTTCTTCCTTGATTTAGATTGTTAGTAAATGAAAACCGTTTGCATTTCACAGACATGTTTAAATATCAGAGGTTTTGTATTTGGTACTAGAAGACAATGTGATTGATTACTCATGGGGTCACATGACTAACCAAGAGAGCACTTTAACCACTGTGAATAAGAAAATAATACAAGTAACATAAAATTAATGAACATATTAATTACTCTTTCTAGTTATAAAGCTTAGCTATAATAAACATTTGTATTTCTTACTTTTATCAGAGTATAATTAACCCATATTTTTTACCTTCTGAGGAAGTTCTCTGTTTTTCTAGGGAAAATTATGCTTTGACTCTGATCTTATCTATTTTTAGTTCCAATTACATAGTAAACTGGCAAAGCTAAATATTTTTCAGGAGAATTAGAAATTTGATTTTTATTAAAATTTGAAATAAGAAATATATATTACAATATTTATTTTTGTAACAATTATATTTGCACTCATAGCAATCTGACAAGATTTCTCTTAATATTAATACTTCAAAAGCAATTATTCTAACCCAGGCATAATTCAGAAGAAAACATGCCTACTTACAGGTATCATCCAGTTAGCCAGGTCACCGTATTTGGAAACCTGCATGGCTCCTAGCATTGTTAGATTGACATGTCCCCTGAGAAAGACAAATAAGAAATATAAAGCAAACTTCCATGTTTTATGTCCCTTTTGCTTGAAATTGCCAGCAATTAAATAATCCTACTCCCCCTGCCCCCAAATATATTTGCTCTCCTCCACCCAACACTTGATTTCCAAATAGAATGGCTTCAAGCTGATGTAGAAAAAGAACTATTAAGAGTTCTTTTAAAAAATTATAGCCTATATTGTCTCCAAAAACAAATTAAAAACAGGTGTACACAGTGAGTTTGTTTCCTTTGGTGAGGGAGAATGTGGCTTGGTTTGAAGGAAACACTAGCTAGAAAATGAAAACACAAGTTTGTAGAAAATGTTAGGATCCTCAGAAAGAGCCTCAAAAATGTTTACTTCAGTTTAGTTGGCACACAGACATATATTCCACTTTGAAGGTTCTTTTAATAATTGCGGGCTGTATGTTCCAACTGCCAACATTCATGTGAATAATTTCACATCTTGGTGCAGCCAAGCAAGTCCATGATCATTTTCCGGCTGGGAGAGGTGGTTATGTTTCGGAGTCTTGCTAACAGACTCAGGGATGACTCAGCTCATTCCACAGCGTGGGAAACATGAGGGGCTCCGTTATTACATACCCTCTAATCATCGCAAATGATTCATCGCTGGAGAAATAAGAGGCTCCTGGAAGAACAGTAACTGTTTCCTTGCCTACATACACACACACACACATACAAAGACAGGGAAAACGAAAGAAAAGGCTATTAGATTTCTAAGAGCGGAAATCATGGTGGAGACAGAGGTCTACACCTTCTCTATTTCATACAGAACTAAGTATCCCTTAACCAAAATGCAGCAACAACAGGGGTATGGGGGGACACAATGGGAACTATCAACCTATGAAGGTAAGTGTTCTGTCACTAATATTGTTCAGATTTGCCCTTGCATGGGGATAGTGAAAAGTAGACCAACTTTTCATTTTATTATTGTTTTGAAATTCTCTACAGACAATGCACTTCTCTATTGCCTATTATTACATAACCATCTCTGTCTCCCATCAGACCCAGTCCCTTCACAAGCCTCTATTAAATAAAAATAGGAGTAAAGAAGAAAGGGGCTCCTGGGATGCACCTGTCAGAACCCAATGCTACTGTAAGTCACTGGACTGAAACACTGTAGAATAAACATGAAGAAATACAGCTTGAGGGGAATGACACAGGAGATGCTTCTCAAATATTTCTTAAAAATCAATGAATAATCTAAAGAGAGGTTCCACCTAATTCCTTAACTTCACTGGGCCTGAATCTCTTCTTTCAACCTCTCTTTCTCTGCTTCATCTTTTTTGCCCTTGCTTTGGTAAATTTCTATTAATAACCAGAAAAGGTCCTCTTAGAAGGACCTCTCCCAACACTTACATCCCATAATAAAAACTCAGAACTAGAAAAGTTCTTCAAGGTCATCCAATCCCTACACAAGCAATAATATAACCTAACTCAAACCTGAGCTGCTTAGTTCTTGTAACCTGTCTATTCAGGAACTTGAGCTACCCAGGAGATGCTTCTGGTCTCAACAGAAAGGTGTTCACATGCCACTCTGCCAAAGGTTAAGTCAACTGTCTGAGGACACTGCATGCCACTGCCCCAGTGTAATAGGGCAGACAAGAAGAAGGGGAAGAAAAGTGATTCCAAGACTGGAAGAGAGCAAAGTTCTTGGATATAACAGGACCAGAGTAATCTGACTGTGCCCAGATGTGCAACAGCTATCCCCTCAACTTCTCAAGTCATGTCCAAGAGCTAACTTCACCAATATCACCCTCCACCTGAGCTCACATATAAAGCATGACTATCTATATCATGATGAATTATTTACTGACTCCCAAAAGTTTGATTCTAAACAAAGGAAACATTTTCACCTCTTTTAAAGGAACATAAAGCTGAAAAGCTTTGGAAAATACTGTCTGGTGTGATTAATAAGGGCTGGTTTGTAAACAGCACATAAGATTTGAAGGATTAAATGAAATCATGCATGTAAAGCCCTTACTCTAGGACCTGGCACAGAGAAAGCACTCTGTGAACATTAATTTTTAATATTATTTTCACTGTTATTCCTCACTCCAAACCTACTTGTGAAAAAGACAATGCCATTAACCCTCTAGGGATAAAGGCCACAGGGGCAAGCAATGAGCTTTTATGATATGGTTATATACTGGCATGTGAACTCCAGGTTTCAGGACAAGCAGAATACAACTAAGCCTTATCCTAACACCACTGTCATGTCCAGAAAATACAGTTCCTCTCCAGTCCTGTGAGATGGAGAGGCAAAGAAGATCTTGTAGGCTGAAAAAGCAAAACAAACAAACAAAAATCTCAATTCTTTGTTCTCTATGTGATAAATCAAAATGACTTCCAAAGGGCTATCTCTACTGGCTGGCAGTATATAGAGGCATTATTTACCACTTACTGTAAAGGAAACTCTGAGATCAATGCACACAGAGCTTCCGATCTCCCCATGTGATTTATCAAGGATAGTATTTTTTAAAGAGCCCAGAAAATAATTCTTATGAAAGTTATTGTCAGGCCCCCTGTAATATATTCTGGTATCTTATAAATATATTCTTTGGAAAAAAAGCTAATTTTCATTATTTTTAATATCCCAAAATCTAAATAAAATAGGATATCCTAAGGTTGATATTAATGCTTTTCAAATACAGTGTCCTAATTTGGTTAAATAATTATAATCAATAATACAATCAATATCTTAGAGAAAAAAGGCTTTCGTATTTTGCTTTTCCTAATTATTTGTCTCTTTCAACTTTCCTCTGTATATGTCTACATCCTCTAATGATATTCAGGCACCAGAATTAACCAATTGCATAGTTATTGAGTCATTTGGCTCATGACATAAGTTATTCACTCAATAACAAGTAAATGTTTACTCTGTCCCTTAAAACAAAATGCAGATGCCCTAGACAAATGGTTCTCAAACACTCATCAGAATCACATGGAGGGCTTATAAAATTGAGCACACTTCCCAGAGTTTGAGAACTTTCATCTCTAAGCAGTCCCCAGTGATGGGGATGCCAATGCTGTAGCTCTGAAAACCACACTTTGAGAATTGCTGCCCTATGCAAGGGTTTCCCAGGTGGTTAAAGAATCTGCTTGCAATGCAGGAGATACAGGTTCAATTCCGGGATAAGGAAGATCCCCTGGAGGAGGACACAGAAACCCACTTCAGTATGCTTGCCTGGAGAATCCCATGGACAGAGGAGCCTTGAGGGCTACAGTCTATAGCGTCACAAAGAGTCGGACATGACTGTAGCAACCAAGCAAGCGTGCACACCCTAAACCAAAGGAACACAATACCCAGCAAGAGAGATGAATATACACAAATAATAACAAGGCAAAATATGGTATGCTTATGAGATGCTTAATGTGTTGTGGGTTCGAAGGAGAAGCACTTCTGAGCCACAAGAGGATTTGGAGAGGACAAATGAACTAGGACTTGAAGGCTAGGCATTACTGATAAAGAGATGGGGATGAAAAAGGAAGGGATAGAACAAAACAAAAAAGGAAGGGCACTGAAAGAGCTAAGTCCTGGAGGAAGGAAACAGAACAGATTGAGCAGTTCAGTATGGGTGGACTCAGCTATAGCAAAAGATAAATCTGGAAAGGTCAATCACAATCATTAGAGAGATCCTGAATGCAGTACTATTTGTACTTTAGACTGCAGGCCTGTAATTCTTCAGATGTGGCACACAGACCTCTAGAGCAGATACTACTGATGTTGGGGGCTGGAAACTGCTCTGATTATTGCACGATAGTTAACAGTATCCCTGGCCTTTGCATAAACTCCAGTAACACTGGCACTCCAAACATTATCAAATGTCCCCAGAAAGGTGTAATCACCCCTCTTTCCCATTGAAAGCCACTGCTCTAGAGACACATGGCAGGAAACAAGGATATTCAAAAGCCATGAAATTAATACGGTTCTTTCTAAGTCGTTGTTGTTGTTTAGTTGCTAAGTCTTTGTAAGTAGTTTTTTAATCAAAAGGTAGGGAAGCCTGGCATGCTGCAGTCCCTGGGTTCACACAGTCAGACACGACTTAGTGACTGAACAATGAACAAGAAGTCATTAAAAACATTTTGATATTAAAATAAGAAAAATATTAAGAAATAAGAAAGAATGCAAAATGCACATTAATATGTAAGCTAACATGAGATTTATTAGAAATTTCACAATTGCACTAGGATACTGCGAATATTCCTGAGGCCTCAGAAATGTTCTAAATGCTGCCTCTGTACCTTTGTAAATTCTCAAGTTATCAGTGGATGTAGCTCAATGTGCAGAGAAAAAGGCCTGGGGCCAAGAGCAGGAGACTACATGTGAATCTGTCCCTAGCAACCTCATCTTGAGCACATCACTTCACTTTTCTGGGCTTCAGTTTCCCAACGTGTATAAAAAGTTTTCACTTGAGACTCAAATGATATATTGATCATATATGTGAAAAAATATGCTGTAAACTATGTGGTTCTATACAAGTGGTCATTCATTGTTACATATCCATATAAAATTATTTAGAAAAAAGTATTCTTAGAAATAGTTCTAATTATTATTTTAATACACTTTTTATGCCCAGAAACATAACTCCCTGTCTTTGTTCTAATGGATTTCTATGAAAATCCTTTCAAATGAACACAAACAATGGGCTGATCTTCCTGGTTATGTCCAAACTTGGGGAGTAGAGGAAATCATCAATTTATATTCTGGGTTCTGGAGTTCAAAGTATTTCCCCTCTAACTTAGCTCCAAAGGCAAAAGCACCATAAATCCCAAAAAGGACTTTGATGAAAGAGACAGAATACTATTAAACTGATTTACAGCCTGGCTTCCCAAAAGCAATGAATTCTGGTTTTACAAAGTACTTTAAGATTATATATGATATTTCAGAAGTTGAAATCTAAACTGGTGGCTTCATTAGGACTGAGCTACTTTTAAGCTCAGTGGAATCAGAAATGTCTACTCTCCAATGATGTCATTGAAAAGATTAACTACTTTCCAAAGAAAGTGGGTTTTATGAGCTCAAGCCTGAAATTTGGAAAATGGAGTTATTCATTTTGCAAATAACTCACTAACATCATAAATTAATTAAACCAAGCAGCAAATATTTTCACAGATCAATGAGTTATTGCTAAAGGGTACAGTACAATTAAATCACAGCCTTGGTTAAATGTCATTGCTTTATCACACTGCACCTTTCAGAGTTAAGTCGTGTTAACTAATTCAACTATTCAACCAGAAGCTGTTTTACTTCCAAAAATCCTAAGTATTAAACATCAATTCTACTTGGCAGCTGGCCTTTATATTCAGTTCCTGTTGCTTCTCTTCAGAAATTTACACATACTATTTTTGAATGCAAAGTAAGAATTATACTTTTGTGGGGGTAGAGTGAATAGGAGTAAAAGAAGGATAAAGAAAATCATGCTGGAATATAAAAATTAGCTTCTAATTTTATGGGAAGCTTATGGGAAGCTCCATTCTAAGGAAAATCTTTAGCTCCAACACGGTGGCAGTATTGCCTCAAGTATAGGCAGTGATGGAGGCCAAAAGGTCTGACCTGTTTTCCCTCCTCCTCCAGGCTGCTGCAATGTGTGCCTCTGTCCCAGTCAAATAAAAGGCTAATAATAAAAGGCAAAGCGTATGAATACCAGAACATAGGAGAAGACAGGCTAGAGTTTCCAAATCAAAGAAACTCTATATTTATCACCTATATCACTAGATTGCAATGAGTAGCAGAGTACATCCTTAAGTACCCTTGAAGTTTTGAAGGATGCTCTATTAACCAGCATTCTTGCCTGGGAACTCCCACGGACAGAGGAGCCTGGCAGGCTACAGTCCATGGGGTCACAAAAGAGTTGGACACAACTTAGCAACTAATCAACAAACAACTCCTAACTCTGATGTCAATTAGAGCAGCAATCCCCAATCTTTTGAGCACTAGAGACTAGTTTCGTGGAAGACGATTTTTCCATGGACCAGAGGGTAGAGAGAAGATTTCAGGATTATTCAAGCATATTACATATACTGTGCATTTTGTTTCTATTATTATTATAACAGTTCCATCTCAGATCATCAGGTATTGAATCCTAGTGGTTAGGGACCCCTGGATTAGAGGACAGAACGTATCACCCACAACAAAAACCCCAGAGCCCCAGATCTTGGTTTTGGCTGCTACCATGGATCCACTTCCCACCTTCTCATCATGAGAATACAGATATAGTTCGGCCTGGGGTCAGCCAAGTGGAGGCACAAGCAGGAGACAGAGCAAGAAGCAAGGTGAGAAAGGAGACTCCCTTTCTCACCCTCACCCAGCTTTCTGCAAGATGGTTGTGTTCCCCCACAAAGACCCTGGTTCCTGTCTGGTGACCCTCTCCCACGGCTGCCCCTTAAGGCCCAAGAGTGATAAAAACTCCCTGTGGTACTTCAGCATCCTTTCTGGTGTGCCTTAACCCTGATGACACCTGTAAACTATCCTTTCCTTTAATTCTCCTCGCTACCCAACCTGAGAGCGTTTTCTGTGCACAGTCAGGGTGGCGCCTGATTGGCCCACCAAAGCTCCTGCCATTTCATGTAGCCCCTCCTGCAATTTCTCCTATATCTTACTCTGCCCTAAATAGGAGAGGCCTCTGATGGGCAAGCAGGCCAAGATGGCAGTGGGAAGGCTTCTTTCACCTCCTCCATGTAAAGTACAGTGCATATTCTCCAGGAAACATCAAAGAATCAAGCCCAACTCCTTACTCTAATACCATTTGGCAGATAACGAAACTAATAGCAAAGGAAAATGCTGGAAGCACATGTAATGAGTTATTTTACCTGCATTGATTAGATCTGCATCAACTTCATTTTTTAATGGGTATGGACCCTGTTAAATAAAGCACACGTCCAGTTAGGAAAAGAAGTTTCTCACTGAATCACACACTAAAACTTTAATGAACACAACTTCATTTAAAACCTCAGGAAATGATTATCAGAAGACTTGAGGTGAACCTTTTCAAAGTAATCCTGATGTTTCATGGCTCTGTTTCTCACATTGATTAGTCTCTTCTGTGCTAATAAGTGTGATCTGGTAAGTGAAAAATAGTTTCTTCAAACTACCAAAGTCTGAAAGAAATGTTAAGCTACTGGAAATACAGGTCAATAAAAAAGTAACTATTTAGTATCTGCTATGCAGTCTATGCTATAGTGTACCAATGAACACAAACTAAATGGCTACTTTATTGGGCTAGAAGGATCTGAAGAAGCAAGTCTCATCTTTTTGATACCCTTACTCTCCCTTTGACTGATAATCTTAAGTTTTTATTTTTTATGTATTTTTATAAACCATCTCTAATAACTTGAACAGGGTGAGCAGTTTCATAACATAACATATATTAAACTAAAAGAGAGGAAATAGAAAAAGAGAAAAGAAAAGGTCTAAGTTAGAGCCAAGAAAGAGGAAATAGTGGCTGTGAAACGTTAACATACTTTCAAAAAATGAGATAAAAAATGTATTCTTTAAAAAAACTGAAATGGTAACTAATGTTTTAGATCTGTGTAAAATTTTCTTTAGACAGTGATCATAGTTACGCATATCAACTTATTTCCCTTGTCTTCAAAATAAGGGATCTGGTCACTCTAGATAATCTCAAAGGAACTTGAAAAATGTGAGTCTTTGCAGTATGAATCTGTTTTTATCCAGACTATTACCATTTTTGTGTTCTCAAAAATGGTCACAATCATTGCCTCAATCAGAATAAACTACATGCTCATGACCATAATTTATATTTTAAATGCTGGATATACATTTTCCATATGTATGATTTGTACTGCATTAACAGTTAAGATCTACTGAGAAACAATAAAAGATTAGGAATATTATAAATTGACAGACTATAAGTAATCTCTGCCATAATTAATAAGTAAATAAAAGTTATTCAGGAAGCTAAAGTATTTAATTTTATGTTAAATAAATATTAAAATAAAAGGAATGGTCAAATTCTATGACAATATTGAGCCCATTTGAAAAGTTATTCTTGAGAAAGGGAAAATTCTACCCTTTTGAACAACATGGCCTCAAAATGATTATTACATGAGAACTTTTTGAATTAGCCAACTGTCAAAAAATGTCCTGTTCTAAAGGATCAATAGAAAATTACTCTTCAGTTTCTCATGCTGAGACTTGCTGATTTTTATTTAATGTAGAATTATTAATAACCTTCATTATCTTGTGCAATCACACAAAGGTTAATAATAGTTTACCTGAACAGGCTGGTGTGAGGTCTCTGAAGTGGGTGTAATAGGGGAGATGGAAGCTCATACAGTGATAAATGAGGAGCAATTGAAAAGCTCATGGAGTCGGGAAACTACCATCTACTCCATAAAATATGACAGGACATGTTCATAAGTACTACCACTTTATGGGAAAAGTTAAACATTTTATTATGAGGATAAAAGAGAAAGAAAAATAAGAATGGAAAATCTAAGCTAACAACTCTAAGAAGACTGCACTACATAAAATATCTCATTTTCCATCGAGACTGGATAAATAAAGCTTTAATTTCTGTCTTACCAAACCCAGGACTCCGTTTTCACTCTGCAGATGGACAGTCATATTGGGGCTGATATAGTTGCTGGCCAGAAGTGGTATTCCTATACCCAAATTGGCTGGAATAAAAGATGTTAAGGTCCAACGTACAGAAGGTAGAGAGATTATGTCATAAATCTTCTACATGAATAAATCTGCACAGAAGTGTTTAAAGGCATTTTTTCTGAATGTATTCTCCCACCACTCTCTAGGTATCATTTTGTAATTTTTTCAAAAACAAAATCTCTCAAATAATCACAGCTTTCACCATGCAGTTATCAAAGTAGTGGCTTCAGAAAACTAATCAAAAGGTCATTTTTATTGTAAGATACATTTAGCAAATATTTGGATTGTATTATGACTTATATACTATGTATTAGGGCTAATATATTATGATATATGTACTATGACTGCTGACTGATATAACACGGCCTGAGCTTTGTTTAAAAGCATTTTTCACTATTTGAAACTCCAACTGAGACTAAAGATGATTAAAATATTCTATAAGGGGCTTCTGTGTTTGAATTTTAACAAAGTTTTCTGACAACACCAAAATGTCTACCTAAATTGTATGGATTCCTTTGGGTCACTGTAATAACATCCACTGGTAACTGAAACTTCTCTAAGACATAAAGAGGATGGTGGGGTGCTTAAGTTTCAGTGAATACATCTGAGACCATCTATTAAAAAGAAGCTATGCTACAGCATCTAAGTGCTAACTGACTGGGATTAGCAGATGCCAACTATTATACACAGAATGGATAAAAAGCAAGGCCCTACTGTACAGGACAGGGAACTATATTCAACATCCTATGACAAACCATAATGGAAAACAATCTGTACAAGAATCTATGTATGCATAACTGAGTCACTCTGCTGTACAGTAGAAATGAAATACAACACTGTAAGTCAACTATACTTCAATCAATTTTTTTAAAAGAGCTAATTGAGGCTATGAAACCTTCTTCAGATGATCAAAGTCCTGACTTGTATGCTGTGCTGTGAATTTGATCTTGCCTCTCAAGATCAAAGCAGCTGACCAGATCAGAAATACTGACTGACTGTGGGAATTCCCTGGCATCCAATGGTTAGGACTTGGCATTTTCACTGCTGTGGCCCTGGGCTTGATTCCTGGTCGGGGAACTAAGACCCCACAAGCTACAGCATGGCCCAAAAGAAAAAAAAAAAAACAACAACTGACACTGTCTGGAACTGCTGTCCATGCTGTCCACTACTGCACACCATAGACTCTTACAGAATTAAAGAATAACAGCACTCTGATGAGATTCTAATAACAGGGAGTGCTTTAAGAATCAAGGCCAGAAAAGATAAAGTTTGTACATGGCACCATATTATAAACTACAAAGGCCAGCAAAACAACCCAATGTGCCAGGTCACCTCCAGTGAACGTAGTGAGTCTATGAAACTACGATGATAGCTACTTGGATTACCTCCTACCAAACCATCTGGCGTACAGTTAATTGTGTTTCTCACAGTGATGCATGTAACACAGTGAGGTACTGATTCCATTATAAGCAGCTTATTTTCAAGAAAGGGCAATCCAAATTACAAGTTTTATACTTCAAATCTCTTATCATATGCTGCAATTTTCAGTTCTTTAGACTAGAGGAAGTTCAGAGAATGGATATACATGTCATGTTTCTACTTCCTGTCCCAGGACTTTAAGTATGGCTTTACTGTATTCACCATTCAACAAATATTTACCTTATCATACATTATTTGAATGTATATGTAATATTATTTGTGTTATATAGTTCAATGGTTAACGTCTCAAAAATTAGCAAAAGGGCAAAAAGACTCACTGACATTTAAACACATTCAAAATCCAAACACTTTATCTACCTCTTTCTTAACAAAGTAGCTAAAGCAGAATTTGAATCATTCATTGAATACAAAACATCAGACATAAAAGAGTACACTCACAGGGATCTTTGTCATGGGAAACAAGAGGCTGTTAAGAAATTGGATCTTATGTTTCAAATGAGTACATAAATGTCAGAACACAGAGAAAGCAAATAGCGTTGGTTACAACTAGTACTTCTGAGAAGTTAAACTTTCATCTTGGGTAATCTCTTTTCCCAATTAACTTTAGCCAAATGCCAAACTGAACTGAAATTCACTGTATGTCAGAGAATAGCTAAGCAAATTTTCAGTCACTATTTTGCTTCAAGAAGGTAAAAGAATTATAATTTCAATTTCATTTATCTTTATATCTTTAGTTTATATGCCACATTTTGTAAAAACTGATCAGTTGCCTTAGAAGCTACAATGGACTAGAAAAGAATCCCTAAGCAGGAAGTCTAGTAACCTGATGAATATGTAAAAAGGGCTAAGTCTTTGCTCAGCCGCAGAAGGAATAAAGGATACCATACATGCCATCCTCAAATTCAAGAGCTGCCCGCTTGATGATACGTTCCCTGACATTATCTCCAGGTTTACCAGATGTGGTTTTTATATCTTCCTCTTTCCGGATTGATAAACGCTTTAAAATAAACAGAAATAAATTATTCATGGTTGAGGTATGCCTTTTATTTTATCACTGCTGAAATACGAAACTGTATTGGAAAAAACTTTAACTCTCCCCCATTACTAACAGGAAGCAAATCTGCAATATAATATAGATGGTTTTTTTAACAAAAGAAGAGTAACATGGATAACACTTGATGATAGAAATAATTCTTTAGGAAGTAACCGAAAGGTCAGATTTGTTTGAAGAGGAAGATACACTTGTTCTATCTCTGAAGCGAATAATTCCTCCGTCACTGCCACACTGAGTGCTCCTACTGCTACTCTTAAGAGTCCTACAGCTGAATTCTCCTCGGGTGCTCAGGGATACAGCTGGAACAAAGAAAACAAACAGACCTTTCAACTGTTTTTTTTGTGGGGCTGTCAGAATGTGTTTACCAAGCACTGCTGCTGCCAATCGCCTATTTCCACCTGCAGAGTCGAGACTGGTTTTGCTATAAGTGCATCACAGAAATCTTAGAAATATCCAGAAACCAGCCAAAAAACTATTTCCATCACTAGATCTCCTTGATACAGACTCTGGTCCCTGTTTGCAAATGTCCTCTTTTTGATCCCTGGCCCCTGACATTAGTTTTAGATTGCAGTGTCTTCCTGTTTGATGTCAACAGGTAGAGGGCATCTCTGAATCTCTGGTCTCTTACTGCTTGTCTATTCTGTTGCTGATCCCTAGACATTTCTGAATCTTAACATCGATTCTGATCCAGCTGATCTTCATGCTCTCAGTAGCCTTAGTATATACCTCCAATGCTCCTTGTAGCCTCTCCTTACCATGATCTCATATCTATCCACCACCTGCCCAGAGCTCAACACTGTGGGAAAACATGCAAAGACATCAGGATAGTTAGCTCTGAACACTCAAACAGTAAGAGTCCAGCAGGGGTGAAGCAAGCAAAGACCTGATTATTGTTCTCCACCTTTCAGGACAGCCATCCAAAACTATGCATTATAAATTAGAACAGTTACAAAAGCCTGTGAGAAAAGTCTAGAGAATCATGTAACTTAGTGATATACATGTCGTAAACACAAGGCACTGCTAAGCTAGACAGACAGACATCCCCTCAAGATGGACACATGAGAAGCTTCTATTAAGATTCAAATCAAGACTTCCTGTTCAGCTTTAATTCCTTATCATCTGGAATTATCTCCAGAGACATATCTCTTTGACAGTCAGATCCATAAATACTGACAAACAAGGTAAGTCAATTACCTCAATTCTTTTCTCGTATTTTTCTCCCTTTATAAGGCGATGTACATAAATCTTAGGAATATGAATGTCTTCTGGGGCAAATGATCCAATATCGACAATTTCTTCAACCTACGCAAAAAGAAAAATATTTTAAATTAAATGAGAGCTTAAATTGACTATTTTTATTAAAAAAATGAAGAATATGCATCTTTACCTCCAACTTAGGTTGGACACACAATGTAAAATAAATATATATATATATATATATAATACAAATATACATATACAAATCTACATATACATCAGAGAGAAAGAATACACACATACATACATATACAAAAACTTCTAGACCCACAAAAAGAGAAGAAATTCAAATACATGGCCTGAACATAAAACACAGAACATAAAGTTCTAGAACTTTGCTTAAAACAGCCTCAGCTACAAATTTGTCAAACGTTTGTCAGTACAGCTGCTTGAACTTTCACAAATTGCAGCTCAACTATGCAAAATTTGAAAGCACATCCCTTAAACCCAGATTTTCAAAATTAATGGAAATTTATCATATCAAAGACAAAAATCTGTAACAACATCTGCTTGGTCAATTGCTTCTTAAATATAGACACAAATGCTATTTGTAACCATTTTAAATTATTCCTGTTATTAGCTTCCTAGGATCGTGAGAGAACTGCAATTGCTGAAATAATTTTACTTTAAGATTGATTATTAATTTCAATATGGAAATTTGAAAAAGAAAATATTAACAACTAGAAATTCTAAAAATTAAAGTTATTCATACAGCAAAAGTGTACTTTATAGCAATACCAAATGTCCCAAGTCAGTCTGCTATTTTAAAACTCATTTTTAAAAAGGACAAAATAAATAATTTTTTATATCAACATTAAAAAAAACCCTCAGAGTAAAAAGGATCAACTAAGATCAACATTGTTGAGGTAAAAAAATTATCTTTCTGGTGCCAAGAAAAAATATTAATCTTGAAGACTGAGAGTACTCAGTTTAATAGATGTCATACCCAAAGCAAAGAGCTATCTGCAAAGGAAGTGACTGGTACAAAGGGAGTTGTATTATATTTGTCTCCTAAACTAGTAATGGAACTCTTCAGAAGTTTTTGAGGTTAAGCACCCCTTTTTATGCTATTCTACCATGTATGCCCAAATCATACTCCTCCCATAATGAAAGAATAATGGGGATTAACAAGAGTCAATTTCATTATTATGCATAGCTCTCAAATAGCTGAGAAAAAAAACAGGTCATGGTACATAAAAACCATCTTCTCTGATCAAAAAAAAAGTCCAAGGAAGAGTCAGTAAACATGTGGGAATCCAAAAATGAAATAGTAAGCAGAGATGTATATCTAATATTCATCTGAGAATGAATCAGGGGGAGGCAGGGGGATCCCCATCACTGTGCTCTGTATCTTTTCCTCCAAATTTCTCTATATTCTGATATATCAAGAACATAGCCCTCACTTTTTACATATCCATCAGGTTATTAGGCCTCCTGCATATTGATTCTTTTTTAATCTACTGAAACCAAGGTAGGGATCAGGTAAACAGGAGGTGGATATAGGAAATGCAGAGCAACTAAGCATTACTTCCACTTCTTCAACAAGCCAGAAATTTCATCCATTAGGGTTCATTCACATTTTACACTTCAACTCAAGCTTTCAAAGAAATTCTCGACTTTAAAAAATTTATCCTGAGGATATTATTCTAAGGATATAAATGAAGCCATTATACTGAGGATATGTGTGAAGATTTACTATTCATGAAAATACTGGCCACAGCATCTGTTAAAATAACATTCAGTTGGGGCTTCCCTGGTGATGTACTGTTCAAGAATCCGCCTGCCAAGGGAAGGAACACAGTTTCAATTCCTGGTCCAGGAAGACCCCGCATGCCATGGAGCAACTAAGCCTGTGAGCCACAACTACTGAGCCAGTACTCTGAGCCACAACTGCTTAAGCCTGCGAACCTAGAGCCCATACTCCACCACAAGAGAAGCCCCCGCAGGGCAATTACAGCACAGCCCTCCTCACGTCGCAACTAGAGAAAGCCTGCGCACAGCAGTATTGAAGACTCAGGGCAGCCAGACACACACACACACACATTTTTTTAAAAACGGAGTTGGGAACAACCTAAAGGATCAACAGTAGAATAACACTAAAATATATATGGCATCGGGTTCAGTCTCTGGGTTGGGAAGATCCCTTGGAGAAGGGAATGGCAGCCCATTCTAGTAATCTCGCATGGAGAATTCCATGGACAGAGGAGCCTGGTGGGCTACAGTCCATGGGATCACAGAGTTGGACATGACTGAGAGACTAATATATTGGCTCAAACAATTATTTACATAGCTACAAAAACTAAGAGGAAAAACCAAAGGAAACTAGTACTGAAATGTTAATTTTTATCCTTAGGTGACAGTACAAGTTATTTCTGTTTAATTTTACTTTTATAATCAAGAGGTGAAAAACATGCAAGTTTTTTTTTTTTTTTTAAGTTGCAATAGACATCAAGTAGATGGTTTCCAAAACTAGGAAACACATTAAGTGGAGGATGTGATATATTGCTTAGTTAGCTATATATCAAAAGGACATGTTAAAAAGAAAATAGAGCCCTAAAAACTGTGGTTTCTAAACTCTAAAAACATTTACAACATTATGAAATTTAAGTTAAAAAAACTTTTTGTTTACATTTTTTAAGAAAATGCATATTATTCTCACTGCCTTACGTTGTTCCAAAAGATCAGGCCCTCTTAGCTCTTGCTTGAATCACTGCATCAGCTTCCTAACTGGTTGCCCTGCAACGACCCTTCAGCAGGAGCAAGAAACACATGGGGAAAGAAAGGAAGTCATACTTCTCACTTAGCCAAAAATGTTGATGGTAACCAATCTCTACTTTCTTCTGGGTTCCATCAGAGAAAGTTCTGACAAAAAAACACCAAATCAAGACCAATTTTCTTTACCAAGGGCAACTTTATCATGACTTTCACAACAAATGAAGTGAAAGAATGTGTCCCAGTAAAACAACTCCAATGAAAAGCAAGAATCTAGTTAAGCGTAATCAGTTCCAGGCTCTGTCATACTAATAGGAATGATTTTCATCTTGTTGAAAACGCACAGGCAGCATTTGTCAAAATAATATCAACACTCAACAGGACTGAAAATTTCTATACAAAAATCAAAGCTTTCTCAGAGTTCGTTAGCAGAGTTAATCACAGAGGAAGAAAATATTTGAAGTACAAACCCAAAGAAGAAAACATATGTTTTCAGACAATCTGTGAAAAGAGTTTACAAAAAAAAAAAAAAAAAGAAGAGGCAGAACTATATTAATGATAGCAACTGAAGGGTTCTGTGCTCATTTTGTGTGATCTTGAAAAAGAACAAATGGGGAGAGAGGGAAGGATCTGGTGACATCAGACAAAAGCATAAGAGTCAAAGGAAATCTGAAAAGAAAAGAGTTTGTTAAGGAAGAAGTAAAAATAAATGCTTACAAGAGCACTCACTAAGCATGGCAGAAATGTACCTCCTGAAACCAGAAGTGGGTAAGACAAGAGAAGAAAGAACAAAGAAAAAGCCTCAGTGTACAGTGATGGGCATGTTTAAGGATCCTCAGACAAGATCAAAATGGAGGGGAGGCGGTAGCTAAGAGCAACCCAGGCTTCTCCCTGGCACGATGCATAGTTCTCATGCAGCCATCTGGTACATCCAGAAATCCAGACACTTGAGGCTTCTCTAATTAGTACTTGTCTTCAGTTATTAGCAGGAAAAGAGAGGCCAGTGAATGTTAATTATTATTGATTTGAACTTTGTTTTAAAAGGTTGCTTTCTCTGCCCTACACCCTTCCCACTTTATAATTCTGCAAAAATTTATTTTAAAGCTTGGAGAAGGGTAAGAATTCATCTTCTGGTGACAATGTTTTTGTTTTTCCTTGGCAAACATTATTTATATCTCAGGTAACATAACAGAGGAGCAGCAAGGTAATAACCTCCTTATTTCTTATTTTATTTTAGTGACAACCTCAGTCGGTTATAGCCACAAAAGTGTGCCCAACCCTGAAGGCTGTTAGTGGAAAAAGCTGCACACCTGCAAACCTCACCATATGAAATAAAGTCAAGTCTGAGGTGGGAGGAAGGGAGGAATCACATTGCAGATTTTATTCCTGAGTCATCTTAGCCTTCAGAAAGTCTTAGGATGAATATTCTTCTCTTATCAGAAAACTTAAAAAGCAAATAACAAGCAACAATGGCTAGAAACATAAAAAAAAAAAAAAAAGAAAGAAAACACCAGTACCCAAATTAGCAAAAAAAAGAAGCCTTGGAAGACTAGAAAAATGGAGAAGGGAAGCAATGAGCAATGACAGAAAAATTTAGAAGATGCAGAGGTGTTCTGTATACTACTTTAACCCAAAAAACGGGGAAGAGAAAGAGGAAATGTGGAGCAAAAGGAGAGCTGGCCTGAAGGGCATCCTTCCCCACAAATCCAACAGAGAAAAAAACATCCAAAGGAGCAAGAAGGTGCATAGCTTCTTAAGCTCCATGCTAGGGAGCTTAAAAATACTACAAAAATATAATAGAAAATGGCATGGCTGATTCATGTCAATGTATGACAAAAACCACAAAATAATTAGCCTCCAACTAATAAAAATAAATGAAAAAAAAAAAGAAAAAAAAAAACAAAGGAAAAAACACACCTACTTAATGCCCCCTCTGAAGATAAAAATAGAGTCCAAAATACCTGGAATGAGTCATTGTTTTCTTTGCTCTTTGATAAACACTTACTTCAGAAATCTGAAAGTTCTCATTCAAATAACATAACAAATAAACTAAGTAAAATAAAATAAAATAAAATAAAATGGCATGAAAGCTGAAAAGATCTGGAAAAATACATGGGGTTTTAGATGTCTTTATAGAAAGGCACAAAAACTGAAAAGATGAGTGGCTATTAATGAAACTGCAACCTTACAAATAGCTGTAAATGTAACTGCATAGTCACTGAATGTCTCACGCCAATGGGCATTCTCCAATGTCTGGTGACAATAAGCTCAAAGACACAAGGTATGTCACGAAAACAGGCACAAGCCTGGGAAGCCAATGACCTAGCAATGATGTGACAAAATGTATTTAAAGTGACTTTAAAAGGAGAAAGAATATCACACTAAAGGCCATATAATCAAGAGTGCTCACCAAACTAAAGATGTAGATGGCATATTTTTTAACAGAAATGACAAAATTGGCTCAGAAACAAGATAGTGATATAAAAGGGTGATATCATGGAAAATGTCAATTATTAGAACATCTTCTGTTCATCATATTCTTCTGATAAATTCGATATTGCCTTTTGACAAGTTCTATTTTTCAGAATGAGACAGTGAGAGAAACCATGATTCGGGACTTTTAACCAATAAAGATAAATTCCTTGGTAAAGTAGAAATGATGGAAACCCTGAAAGAAAGTGACAATGTAAAATTGGAATTAGTAATAAGCCAGGAACTGAATCTTAGATGTACACAAAAACGTATCCTGGTTTTTGAAGGGAGGTAGATTTTGAAAAGTTGAGAGGATAAAAACAAAGATCAGGATCAAGTGGTCAGAAACTGTAAATAATAGAAGCCTATGAGGGGTGTAAGGCGCTCAAAACCCCCATTCTGACAGTATGAAAATGGATCATCTTGACAACGAGAACACGGTATACAAAGAAAGAATATGATAACATGGATAGCAATGTGTCTTCTCCTATTTTAAAAAGGCTATCTACGAACAGAAACAGACTCACAGACATACAGAATGGACTTGTGGTTGCCAAGGGGGAGAAGCAAGGGAGGGGGGATGGACTGGGAATTTGGGGTTAGTAGATGCAAACTATTACATTTAGATGCAAACTATTACATTTAGATGCAAACTATTACAGCAAAGTCCTACTGTATAGAACTAGGAACTATATCCAATCTGAAATAAAGCATAATGGAAAAGAATATAAAAAAGAATGAACATATGTATACAACTAAGTCACTTTGCTGTCCAGCAGAAATTAGCACAACGTTGTAAACCAACTACACTTCAATTTTTAAAAAAAGCTCATACAAAAGAGACACACATGACCTAAGACAAAAGGAGGTCACGTGAAACTTTAACAGGTAGGTCAAAAAGTACAAATTGTAATGAGGTGAGTCATGTCCAAATACTAAAGACGATGGAACAGTGGTTTCTGGGGTGATTCTGTTGCTGCTGATGGGGAGTTCAGACATGGTAATCACAACCACTGGAGACAGAAGACAGAATAAAGCACAGCAGCTCAATTCCATTTCACTTCTGGCTTCACCATCAGGGAGAAGAAGAAAAGCAAAGAACTAATACAGCTAAGAAGGAACTGAATTCCAAGATACACCTATATTCTCTGAATTAATTCTAGGCTGTAGACCCACAAAAATTACAAGTCAGGATTCTTAAAGAGCCTGAAAATATGGTCACAGAATTACAGTCAAGTAAAAAATGGCACAGATGTCAGCATATGGAAAGGCAAATATATTGCTTTTCAAACTGGGGCTCTATTCACAAGAGTGCACTAATGAATTATTGAGACTTCACTGGTGGTCTGGAGAAGGCAACTGGCACCCCACTCCAGTATCTTGCCTGGAAAATCCCAGGGAGGGGGGGAACCTGGTGGGCTGCCGTCTATGGGGTCGCACAGAGTCGGACACGACTTAAGTGACTTAGCAGCACTGGTGATCCAGGGGTTAAGAAGATGCACTTTCATGGCAGGAGGCAAGGATTCGATTCCTGATCAGGGAACTAAGATCCATGTTGCGTGGTGGGGCAGGGGCAAGATTATTGAACAAACGGTCCATAAGGTCATAAACAGAGAAAAGAATATTGTTAGATCCTGGACAAGTTTTTTCCCACACCAAGCCCTGCCAAGTGAACTTCACTAATTGCACATCTAGCCAGCGCATTGCTGACTCAAGAGAAAAGCACACAGTATGATTTCACAAAGCACCGGACCAACTCCCTCACGCCACAGTTTTACATACATACTGAGAAAATGTGACTTGGTTTCATTCACTTTAAAATCAACAAATATGAATTAAGCACCTACTAGATACAACAATGAAGAAAACAGGGAGCCTGCTCTGACGCAGAGACAGAAAGATAACAGAAGAACCACAAAACTAATTGATGGCCTGACAAAGTCTTAGCAGCCTCTAACACTGTGGTTCTTAACTTTGAGGGAAACAAGTACTTGCTTAAGAATCTGATGAAAGTACATCTGTCCACACACAAAAATATTTCCTGAGCTGTAAAACCCCTCTAAGGATTATAGAGGATTTGTCCATAAACATCCACCCATTTCTACCCTCCAGCCTCAGTGAGACCCCACATTAGAAAAGGACCCCTATTCTAGTCTTTTGTTACAGGGAAGAATAAAATTTGATTCAACGTTGCATCTGTTTTATTTTAACCTTTGCTTCTCACTGCTTTTGTTCACTAAAAGGATACTGTCTATACATAATGGCCTGCCTCTCTGCCTGAATGTTAAACCAAAGTGCTATTATTCAGGACCCAGTCTACCCTTGGATGGCTACAGGAAGGAAAAAAAATTAACCCATCCGCTCCCCAGGTCTGGTCATTCCAGGAGACATTGCAAGATTAATGACCATTTTATTCTACTTCCTCACTCCCTTCCCTAAGACTCTGATAAGATTGTTTTTTGGAGACACTAGTCTGCCAGCTTTCTGAATAAAGTCATATTCCTTGCCTCAACAACTCCTCTCCGATTATTGGTGAGATGAGCAGAGCAAGCTTGGATTGGTAACATTTTGGTGTCTTTGGTCCTGTCCTGTTCAATATCTTTATCAAGCCTTTAAATGAAGACAGGGAGTACATCCTGAGCTCACTGTGGTCAAGGGGGCAAGGGTCTGGGTACACCAGACAATTCTGAACATATATATTCCCATTTGTGTCTTAGAAGGCAATCTTAAGCTCATGACCTCCAAGTATTCAGCAAAAGTTTGAGCAAAAAAATGATTAAGGAGTCCAACCAGTCTTTTAATGCTCCAAGAATAGTATGCTCTTGGAGAAAACCTATACCAAAGTTATAAAGAGTTTTTCCTTCCAATTAAAACAGGGTGCCTACCATACGTAAAACAAACAGCCAATGGGAATTTGCATTACATCTCAGAGAACTCAAACAGGGGCTCTGTATCAACCGAGAGGGGTGGGACGGAAAGGGAAACGGGAGGGAGATTCAGGAGGGAAGGGACATAGGTATACCTATGGCTGATTCACGTTGATGCTGGACAGAAAGCAGAAATTCTGTAAAGCAATTATCCTTCGATTAAAAAATAAATTAAAAAAAAATTAAAAACAATAACCACAGGGTGCCTAAGATAAAATTCTGTCTAGTTTTAACAGCAAGAATAGTTGTACTTCGCTGATCATTATTTTCCTTTAAATTACATGTACTACGAGGAGGATGGAAAAACTAGAAGTTTGGCATTACCATATACACTATTATATACAAAATAGATGATCAAGAATTTACTGTGTAGCACAGAGGAAAACAACAGAATGAGAAAGATTAGAGATCTGTCCAATAAAATTAGAGATACCCAGGGAACATTTCATGCAAAAATGAGCCCAATAAAGGACAGAAACAATAAGGACCTAACAGAAGCAGAAGAGATTAAGAAGAGGTGGCAAGAATACACAGAAGTATACAAAAAAGATCTTACTGACCTGGATAACCACAGTGGAGTGATCACTCTCCTACAGCCAGACATCCTGGAGTGTGAATTCAAGTGGGCCTTAGGATGCATTACTATGAACAAAGCTAGTGGAGGTGATGGAATTCCAGCTGAACTATTTCAAATCCTAAAAGATGATGCTGTGAAAGTGCGGCACTCAATATGCCAGCAAATTTGGAAAACTCAGCAGTGCCCACAGGACTGGAAAAGGTCAGTTTTCATTCCAATCCCAAAGAAGGACAATGCCAAAGAATGTTCAAACTACTGCACAATTACATGTGTGTGGTAATTTTTACATCATTTCAGATGATAGCAAGGCAGTGTTCAAAATCCTTCAGCTAGGTTTCAATAGTACATGAACTGAGAATTTTCAGATTTAGAAAAGGCAGAGGAACCAGAGATCAAATTGCGAACATCCACTGCATCACAGATAAAGCAAGGGAATTTCAGGAAAACATATACTTCTGCCTCACTGAATATGCTAAAACCTTTGACAGTGTAGATCACAACAAACTGGGAAATTCTTAAAGAGATAGGAATACCAGACCACCTTACCTGCCTCCAGAGAAACCTATATGAAGGTTAAGAAGCAACAGTTAGAACCAGACACGGAATAATGTGTTACAGACATGGTTCCAAACTGGGAAAGGAGTACGTCAAGGCTGTATATTGTCACCCTGCTTATTTAACTTCTATGTCTTTGTGACCCTATGGGCTAAGCCTGCCAGACTCCTCCATCCATAAGATTCTCCAGGCAAGAATACTGGAGTGGGTTGCCGTGCCCTACTCCATGGTATCTCCCAGACCCAGGGATCGAACCCCTGTCCCTTACGTCTCCTGCACTGGCACGGTTTTTTACCACTAGCACCACCTAGGAAGCCCTCTATGTATAGTATAGCGTGTGAAATGCAAGGCTGGATGAATCACAAACTGGAATTAAGATTGCTGGGGGAAATATCAATAACCTCAAACATGCAGATGGCACCACCCTAAAAGCAGAAAGTGAAGAGGAACTAAAGAGCCACTTGATGAAGGTCAAAGAGGAAAGTGAAAAAGCTGGCTTAAAACTCAACATTCAAATGAAGATCATGGCATCCAGCCCCATCACTTCATGGCAATAGATGGAAAAACAATGGAAACAGTGACAGACTATTTTCTTGGGCTCCAAAGTCAACTGTGGACAGTGACTACAGCCAGGAAATTAAAAGACATTTGCTCCTTGAAAGAAAAGCAATGACAAACCTAGACAGCATATTAAAAAGAAGAGACATCACTTTGCTGAGAAAGGTCCCATATAGTCAAAACTATGGTTTTTCCAGTAGTCATGTATGGATGTAAGAGCTGGACCATAAAGAAGGCTAAGCACCAAAGAATTGATGATTCTGAATTGTGGTGTTGGAGAAGACTCTTGAGAGTCCCTTGGACAGCAAGGAGATCAAAGCAGTCAATCCTAAAGGAAATCAGTCCTGAATATCATTGGAAGGACTGATGCTGAAGCTGAAGCTCTAATACTTTGGCCACCTGCTGTGAAGAGCCAATTCACTGGAAAAGACCCTGACCTGATTCTGGGAAAGACTGAGGGCATGAGGAGAATGCAGAGACAGAGGATGAGATGGTTGGATGGCATCACCAATTCAATGGACATGAATTTGAACAAACTTTGGGAAATAGTGAAGGACAGGGAAGCCCTGCATGCTGCAGTCCATGGGGTTACAAAGAGTCAGACACGACTGAGTGACTAAACAACAACAACAGAGAAATGAATGTTCTGTAATAACCTATGTGGGAAAATAAATCTGAAAAAGAATATATGTATGTATAACTGAATCACTTTGCTGTACACCTCAAACTAAAACAACACTGCAAATCAACTATACTCCAATAGAAAATGAAAAATAAATTTAAAAAAATTAGAGGTACTGCTAACTATATAAACAAGTACTATAATTTTCATTTGATATCTTGTGCATGCTATTACAGTATAATTTTTCAGTCTGGTCCTTGCTCCATTTTAAAGCCCTACCATTGCTTTTCTTTCTTTGTAGAGCCCTAGTTTTAATTGATGTTATCTTGTGTATTTTCTGTGCCTTATAAGCTACTTTACAATATCTGGAACAAAATGTATAAAAATTAAACAGTATATTTATCAAACTGGAGAACGATGCAAGGCCAGAAATAATACTGATACAATGAAGATAGTTACTGGTTAAAAAAAAATAAAATGAGCCAATTAAATGAATGAAATTAAACAGGGATCAAAGTTAATATTCTAAAGTAACACCTAGCCTAGTCATTTTTTTCTAGGAAATAAAAGGGCTTAGCTAACTACCAGCAAAAACACTATAATATGACAAAGATACCCAGAGAACAATGAAAGAATCTTTCTTCTCTTCTTCAACCTGAGTTTATGATAATCACCTTCAACCTAATGTTCTGCATTACAAAACAAAAACAGTTTTTTGTCCCTACAAAGTCTCATTTACAAACCACGGGATGAGGTGGAAAATGGGATGGGTTTGAACTCATTAGGAGAAAAGCTTCACCTAAAATAATTCAATTTATTAAAACTGGGACTAGCAGCAAAATTAATAGGACAATTGATCAAAAAAAAATCAGTGAAAACATTACTTACTTCATGGACTAAACTAATAGTTTATGTAGAATGGAACTGTTTTTAAAACAAATTCAAATGCAGCTTATGATAAGTATTATTTTCATTTCCACTGACTAATACAACATCCAGACAGTAGACCATGATGGCATTCTGCCTTCACACTTTCTATTTAACCAAAAAATGCCAATCTTCACTAAGTATGTGATTTAATAACATTCAGTAAGTGTTATAAATATCCAATTTTATTTGTCCTATCTTTTTCTAAAAGAAAACATTAGGCTGTAGCAAATCCAAAGAAACAATTAAAATGAGAACATCCACCCAAAGGAATTAAATACCTACAACACATTCATTCAAAGCACCAGCCTTATCTATAATAGTAAGAAAAATTATACCATTATCACATACTCCAAGAAAAACAGTGAGACATGATATAATTAATAGAATTAACTAGGAACAATTTTCAATGAAGAGAGTTATGGAGAAACAAGGACAGAAAAAAGTTTGTGCTGGGTTTTACAGCCACAGATAAACTGCCTATTAGTGATGTCAGCTAAAACTTTAAAAGGTTACTTTTTAAGACTGTTTCCTTCAGTCGGGGCCTGTTAATCATCCTTGGAGCTTTTTATAATGCAAGAACACAGTATCTAACACAGAAACTGCAAAGGAGAATTGGGCTAAACTCTTAACATTTCCAGAACACAGATAATAGCTGCTTAACCCAACAGGGATTGTGACTCGAATTCAGTTTGTGAATGACTCAATTTCTAAATTTAAATCATTTAGCATATGCCATTTTGAATATGAGCTTTATTTTTCACTTAAACTTCTATATGTTCTCAATATGCTTTCATTTTTAGGAAGCAGTAAGCAAAGTTGAACCCTGTTTATTTGATTAAGAAAATTAAAATGCTGTTTGTTTTCTCTGATTTAGTATAATAAAAATAGTCATAAGGTGCAAAAATAAATAAACTTCAAAACATCTTTCCTCTCTGTAGTTCAATTTTTAAAACTAGATAGACCTTTAAGTCCTAAAAGACATTCAAACATATTCATCACAGTCTCAGCTCTGATTTTAGCATTAAGATCAAATGACTCTTCCCTTAGGGCAACTGGCAGAGACAATCAGTTTTACAGCTGGCATCACTTGTTCTGATACTGAGCAGGACCCTGGGGGAATCCTGGGTAGGAAAGTCTTTTGGAGTTACCCATCTCTTGATTACAGGAAATAGGTTTCATTTAGCATCCATGACCTTCCCCCCCAGTTCCAATGAACACATTCAAAAAGTTGGTAATTAGGAAAGGGAAGGGATGCAGAGACAAGAGAGGAATGAACAGTCAGGGAAACAATAGTGCAGCCTTGGAGGAAGTTCCTGGTTCCCCACCAAAGGATATATGTAACAATATCTTTGGGCTGTTTTGCAGATACTAAAAACCCCACCAGCTGGGACAAATTAATGGGGTGCTGCCCACACGCACAAAGACCCCAGACTCAGTTGGAACCAGAAAGTTGATGACGCTGACTCCAATCATCAGAAGAATGTCCATGAGATGACCATCCCTCTTTGAAGCATTACTACAAAACTTCTCACTACCCACTCCAGATGGGCACACACAATTTTGAGGGCATTAGCTCACTGTAGCCCCCTTTGCCTGTCAAAACAATAAAGCTATTCTTTTCCACTCCACCCAAAACTCTTGTCTCCGAAACTTAATTTGGTGTTGGGTACCAAAGAGGCTGGATTTGGCTTCAGTTTTCAGTTTTCTTCCAACAAATTGAATTTTAACCTGTAGTCATCACTAGGAAAGTAGGGCTAGTCCTAACTCTGAGGTAATCATTCACAGCATTAACTGAAAACTAAAGTGAATAAAGCTGATCAAGGTCCTGCATCTAAAATGTCTTCTGAGCATATACAGCTCATCCCTGAAACTCAACAGCATATTTGAAAAGTTAAGAAAGACAATTAAAAAAGCACCCTGTTATTTTAGGCAGAATTTCCCCCTACCATTAAAGAAAAATGACTATGGTTGACAGAAAAAAAGCAATTTACTGATGTCAATTGTTTGTAAGAGAAGGACTTTTGTCCATACATGATTTCTCTGACGTCTCCTACCCTTAAAAAATAAGAAGATAGCAGATTGTGAAATAAAGAACTGGATTTGGAGTCAAAAGATATAGATCTGGGTTTTAGCTGGAATATCTTCTCGTACTATGCTCTTATGTGAACAACTTAAAGACCATTTTACCTCTAAAATGTGACAGGTGAACCTCAAGCGATGCCTAGTATTCTTTCCAGCCCTTATGTGTTGTAAGTCTACATCAGTTGCTGGATGTTCTACAACCACTCTCCTGCATAGCTTAGGCAGTAAAGAATCTGCTGTGCTGGAGACCTGAATTCCGTTCCTGGGTCGGGAAGATACCCTGGAGAAGGAAATGGCAACCCACTCTGGTATTCTTGCCTGGGAAATCCCATGGACAGAGGAGCCTGGCAGGCTATAGTCCATAGGGTCACAAGAATTGGACATGATTTAGCACAATCTTTCTTTCTTTCTATGACAAAGACCTCAAAGTACACTCATTAACCTACAGCTTTCTGATTATTCTGGGTTATTGAGCACTAGATCAAACCCCTTTTACTGGGTGTACTTTGTTAAATGCAACACATGATCTTAATTCCATGCCACTTAGTACACCTTTAATACTCCTCTGCACTTTCGTATTTGCTGTGCCAATTCTCTCCTGCCTTATCAGGCTGTTGCATTTAAAAGGCCAGTTTATTTGCCACCAATTTATAATCCTTTGCAAATCTAGTTAACTACCATATGGCTTGTTCTCCTTTAGCTGAGGAATAAAAGCTATCTATTCCAGCCAGCATTAAAAGGCACACCTTGAGATAAAGTGATCCCAGAGAAATCATAGGAAACTAGTCACTGTAATAAGGAGGGGAATTACAGAACATCTGGTGGCAGGTTATCCAGCCTCTCCAAGCAGGGCCCAATCAAGAACTCAGTCATAAAGACATCAGGAAGAACCACTGAGCACAAAGCATTTTTCACTTTTTTAGACTTTGGCTGGATAATGTCAAGCAACTAGCATGGGCAGAACATTTCTAAGCCTGCAAAATGATGCTCATATTTTAACCTTCTGGCTCAGTGACTCAAACATCATTTAATGAGCACCTCTTGTGTGCCAGGCATTGTGTGTATGTGCGAAGGATACAGAGATGAATAGGACAAGGTCCCATGAGGTGCTCACAATCTATTGGAGGAGACAGGTGAACAGTTAATCACAATGTAACAAGGTAATAAATGCTATAATAGAGAACAGGCTTCACCAAGAAGGCAGAAAATGAGCCACATAAAGAAGGATGAGGAGGGCATTCCAGGCAACAAGAGAGGCCAGGGCAAACGCCTGGAGTTAGGGAAGGATGTGGCCTATGGAGGAATGTGGAGAAAGGATACTTGTGAAAGAATTTTGGGGACATAGGAAAGGAAATGGCAGAAAGATGTGTGAAATTTTTATTTTATGGAATGAGGAACCTAGTTCTGGAAGAGCTATTAGAAATGGCAACAGCTCACCTGAACAAAAAAGAAATATGATTCCCTTCATACTTCAAAACTCTCACAAGAGTTCACCTTAACTAATGTTGCTAGGGCAGTTTCTTTTGATTATGGTGGCCTCTCACCAGAAAGAAATTTTCAATACCTTGACAATCACAGTCTCTCACTTTTACTAATTTTTGATTGTGCACCTGGACTTTCTAGGGGCCTGGTGAAAGGCTACAGGGAAATCTGAATATATTCTAATTTTAGGAGACTGACATATGTTACATGCTCAAACTACAATAATGATACATGCAAAAATGCATTTATAAAAATTATAACCAGAAACACAAAAGAGGTCAATGAATAATATTTTTTATTTTTCCTCTCACTCATTTCTTACTTAAATCATTTATGTAAGCCATCATTTTAAAATGCCCTTTTTTAGCTATACACTCAAACCAGAACAATTTGGAAAGTAAATCCTTTAAAAAAAAAAAAACAAAGCAACTAATTTTTCAAATGAAACAATCTTGCACAAGCTCTAATTATCACTTCAGTATTTGTAGGCCAGATCTATATTTGAGGTGGAAAAAATAACATTTTTTGACAAAGTCTCTGGAAGGAGTGAGGAAAGCCACTATTATTTTAATAGGAGTGACTAAAATCACAAGCTAAATTCTTAACACCAATGTGGAATAAATTGATAAGTAGGTCAAACATTGTTCATTAAAATAAAGGTGAAAACATGGAGAAGGAAATGGCAACCCACTCCAGTATTCTTGCCTGGAAAAGTCCATGGACAGAGGAGCCTGGCGGGCTGCAGTCCATGGGGTGACATGACTGAGCATGTGTGCACAAGGGTGGAGGGAGATGGGTTGGTAGCAATAAAGTGGTAGAACTTAAATAAATAAATAAATAAAGGTGAAAACACAGTAAATGAAACTTTTGTTCTCGCAATAAGACAATTCATAACAGAGCATCTTCTTAATTTACGTCACTCATACTGTGCCTTATTATTCAATAACCTTTCAGGAGAGAATATCACAGGTAAAGATTCCAAAACCATTAGATTATGTTAGAAATGCCCTCTGGCCCTTTCTTCCCTTTTCTTTTTTCAACAGGATTTATGTCCTCATTTGCAGTGAGATGATTTTGTGGGAAATCACGACTGTCAGTTTAGAGAGCTGTCTCAAAATGGTGAATCAACGGAGCACTTGACTCACACATTATTTTAGGACTGAGTTCTGGAGGTACAGCTGCCAGCCATGGTGACTTTTTGACAGGCTTATTCATCTTTACTCCCATAACTGGGTGACTGCCTCGAAATTCAAATGCCCTTCCTTTGCCTGAGTTCAGCAGATGGGGCATCCCTCCGGAAGCTGGGTTCAAATCCAGAAAGCCTAACACCAGAGCTCATGTGTCAACCACAATCCTGCATGTCCTCTTTCTCCTTTTTTAAAAAAACTTTTTATTTTATATTATATATATAATATACATATACAGCCAATTAACAATGTTTTGACAGTTTCAGGTGGACAGCAAAGGGGCTCAGCCATACATATACACGTATCCAGTTCAGTCAGTTCAGTCATTCAGTCGTGTCCAACTCTTTGCGACCCCATGGACCACAGCACACCAGGCCTCCCTGTCCATCACCAACTCCGAGTTTACTCAAACTCATGTCCATTGAGTCAGTGATGTCATCCAACCATCTAATCCTCTGTCATCCCCTTCTCCTCCCACCTTCAATCTTTCCCAGCATCAGGGTCTTTTCAAATGAGTCAGCTCTTCGCATGAGGTGGCCAAAGTATTGGAGTTTCAGCTTCAACATCAGTCCTTCCAATGAACACCCAGGACTAATCTCCTTTAGGATGGACTGGTTGGATCTCCTGCAGTCCAAGGGACTCAAGAGTCTTCTCCAACACCACAGCTCAAAAGCATCAATTCTTCGGCACTCAGCTTTCTTTATAGTCCAACTCACATCCATACATGACTGCTGGAAAAACCATAGCTTTGACTACATTGGCCTTTGTTGGCAAAGTAATGTCTCTGCTTTTTAACATGCTGTCTAGGTTGGTCATAGCTTTTCTTCCAAGGAGCAAGCGTTTTTTAATTTCATGGCTGCAGTCACCATCTTCAGTGATTTTGGAGCCCAAGAAAATAATGTCTCTCACTGTTTTCATTGTTTCCCCATCTATTTTCCATGAAGTGATGGCATGTATCCATTCTCACTCAAACCCCGCTCCCATCAAAGCTGCCACATAACATGGAGCAGAGTTCCATGTGCTGTATAGTAGGTCCTTGTTGGTTATTCATTTTAAATATAGCAGTGTGTACATGCTGATCCCGAAGTCCCTAACTATCCCTTCCCCCACATTCTTCCCCTCAAGTCGACATAAGTTTTTTCTCTACATCTGTGAGTCTGTTTCTGTTTTGTAAATAAGTTTATTTGTATCATTTCATTTCAGATTCCACATACAAGGAATGGCATTGGACATCCCTTATGTACTCCCTCTTATATAACTTACCACCTAAGAACTCCTGGGAATGAAATACTAGACACGCCCATTCAAATAATTATCATACTTACAGCAACACATAAAACCACACACACACACAAATACAAAAAACCAACACATAGTCAACTTCCCTGGTCATCAAAGATACGCAAAATTAAAACCACAAGACAGTTTTTTTCACTTAGCAGATTGTCTAAAAAAAACTAAGTATAATATTCATGTGGTTGAGAATGGTTCAAAATGATACTTTTATGTATCATTATGGGGTTATAATTGAAACTACCTGCCTATAGAACAATGCAGCAATCTTTATCCAAAGTTTGTAAAATGTTGACGTACACAGCCAAAAAATTCACTTCTAGGAATTTCATCAAATCATCAGACACTCACAGATACAAGATACAGATGTTTATCACAGCGTTACTAATAACAGTGAGCAAGGAAAAGCAACAGGGAAGTACAACAGAACTGCTGAAATAAATTTGAGTATAATTACTGAAATATCCTCTTTAAGGGAATATTTAATGATCTCCAAAAACATTCCTGGAGCTTCCTTGGTGGTCCAGTGGCCAAGATTTCATGCTCCCAGTGCAGGGAGTCCAGGTTCCATCCCTGGTCAGGGAACTAGCTCACACATGCCGCAACTAAAGATCCTGCATGTTCCAATGAAGATCGAAGATGCCACCTGCTGAAACTAGGCCTGGACAGAGCCAAATAAATACTTTTATTAAAAATGTTTAGTGCTTTACAATATGAAAAAATTAAAATATGATCCTAATTTTATAAAAGCAAACATATAGGTAACAAACAGGAATTAGGAAAATCAAACCAAGAGACTTCCATTCCATTTTTTTCCCCTCAAGGCCCTTGATTCTGTGGAAGATGTGTCTCCACACTCCATTCTGGCCCATCCCCACCCAAATGTTCTTAGAACTGTGAGCCAAGAAAGAGACTATAAAATACCTGAAGTCCTATCCTTCCTTTGCTTGCCCTGCGTGCTAAGTCACTTCAGCTGTATCTGACTCCTTGCAACCCCATGAATTGTAGCCTGCCAGGCTCCTCTGCCCATGGGATTCTCCAGGCAAGAATACTGGAGCGGGTTGCCATGCCCTCCTCCAGGGGATCTTCCAGACCCAGGGATCAAGCCAGTGTATTTTACATCTACCGCACTACAAGCAGATCCTACTGCTGAGCCATGGAGAAAGCTCATCCTTCCTTGAAAAGTCATCATACACATGTATCTAAAAAGGGCCTCCCTGGCGGCCCAATGAGTTTGAGCAAGCTCTGGAAGTTGGTGATGGACAGGGAAGCCTGGCATGCTGCAGTCCACGGCGTCGCACAGTCGGACAGGACTGAGCGACTGAACTGACTGCAATGCAGGGGACATGGCTTTGATCGCTGGTCCAGGAAGATCCCACGTCTGAAGAGCAACTAAGCCTATGCACCAGCTGCTAAAGCCAGTGCACTGCAGAGCTTGTGCGCCACAAGAGAGTCCACTGCAGGGAGAAGCCTGCACACCGTGACCAGAGCAGCCCCCACCCTCTGCAACTAGAGAAAGTCCACATGCAGCAACGAAGACCCAGCACAGCCCAAAATAAAAATAAACATTTTTTTTAAAGATATCTACAGAAACAGAGCTAAGAAACAGAACACTTTTGAGGTTATGGCCACAAACCATCAGGATCCCACAGCAATGACTATCTTAATCCTTAAATTTAGCACCATTGCTCTATATACAACTTCTAATTTCAGGCTTATCCTATCACAACAACTAAACTGAGATATCATCTAAGATCATCACTGTGTCTCACATAGCAAATCCTTATCATTGTGAACTTAACAGTCATGTTTTTTTACTATCTTTCCAAGCAGCTCTGAAGGTGGTCATTTGTAGATTTCATAAAATATGAACTTGGTCCAGTGTGCAGTTAGAATGACTTTCTAGCTAACTGTTCATTTCCCACATTTAAGTGAAATACTGTTTTCTATCTAAACATGGTCACACATAAAGTAACTTCTTGAAAGAAAGAAATGTTTATTTCCTTATGAAAGTCAGTACACTGGACTAATAAGAGTTCTTTGTTACATGGACAAATACAAGTACCTTATAACAGAGTATTCTCATCTCTCCCTCCTGTCCCTTAAAACACTGCTTTCACTCATCTATCAGTTATAATTATGCACTACATCACTTCTGTTATTCTTGTGAACAAACTGTTTCTGCTGATTTTCAGTTTGTTCACTTTTTTATTGTGAGGACAAGAGTGGTAACTTCTAAGGTTCTTAGACGTCAGAAAAGAAACTGGAAATTCTTAGTTTTTAAGTAGGTAATCATGCCACTACTAATTTTCAGAATCCTAAAATTTCTATCTTGTTTTCAAACTATTGTCTGAAATGAAATTAATATCATCTACATCATTTTTATTGGGGAGAAACCATTCTAGCTTCTCAAGTGTAAAGACTCTCATTTTATAGCTTTCAGGAGATTATCCTATTTTATAGGTTTTACAAGGTTAACATTTCTGAATGATTTTTAATTTTATGTTTATGGAAGTATTAACATTATCCTGGAGCCATACTTAGTTAACTGAAAAATTCAATTAGCTAAAGGTCTATGACCCTGCCCTTAATGAGCTAATAAATTATACTTTAAATATTAACACTGCAAAGTATAAAACAAAATGTATCTTAAAATACATCCATTATCCTTCACTTATCCTTAAGAACATGGCTTTGGAGGCAGAAAGAAATGTCTTTAAATTTTAACTCTCCTTTATTAGCTTTATCATAAAGTTTCTCCTTATCCTCATTTCCTCCCTCTGTAAAATAAGGATAATAAAACCTACCTTACTAGGCTATTATAACACATGACCTTATTTATGTGCTTTGTATGTAAGTTCACAGTATAAATAGGACTTGTTGCTATTGCTGTTCTTACTATCATTAGGCTATAACTCCTTCATCTATTAATGCCAGAGCTGAAAATATTTCAATTATGGATCTACTCCACTTTATGTAAGGCACCCCTTAGCTGTATCTTTTCTACTTGGACCATTTTACTGCCCCTTCTATTTTCCTGGGAATGAATTTTATGAAGAAAAGTTTTCCATTCTATTTTCTTCTCTCCTTATAAAATCTAGTCCTCATTAATCCACATATAAAATGCAACTTTGCATTGATATATTAAAACTATTAATCAACAAAAAGGAAAAGTAAGTGAAAACTTTTTAGGGTGCAAACATAATGCCAAAAGCACTGGAGGGAAAAAAATCTAGAAATAAAACAGCAGCTAAAATACTCTTTACAGCATAAACTGATCTATAGAACTGCCTTTAAAATACCATTTAATACTTCCTTTCTTCCTAAAGATTTGATTCCATTTCTGAGATGTCAGTTTCCAAAATGAATGAGCTTTGTAAATTTCTCAATCTGAAAGAAACTTAAATTATACCAAAACTTTCAAACTCAACAGTCTTAATCCTGTAGCTTTTAATAGTCAACCTGTATTTGTCCGACTTTGATAATAACGAATTTTTTTTCCCTGAGTTTTGTCTGTGCCAGCAAACCTTGTCCAAAATTTAAAGTAAAATTCTAAACTGAAAATAACCTTTTCAAGAATACAAGGCAAAACTTGTATCCTTTCCTGTAATTATTAAGGAAACTAAAATAGCTTCTTTAAATGAATAACTCAGCTCCTTTTCACAGCAAGCACAGAAAAGATACTAGATTCTTCAGGTTCCTGTATAACTTCCCTCCAAGGGATTTGGATTTAAAATTCTTTTCAAAGAAACTGAGTGCAGTTTTAGTTATTCAGTGACAGAAATTAACATTAAATTTCAGAAGCCAAGTCGGAGAGAAAGTGACCTATATTCCTGGACATGAGTGGTATGGGCTTCTTCATGGAATGGAAAACAGAATAGAAAACCATTACTAGAGTGCTTCCTTGTCCACATGGAATATATTCCAAGACCTCAGTGGATGCCTGAAACTGTGGAGAGTACTGAACCCCTATATGTACATTTTTATTCTATACATACATACTGATGATGAAGTTTAACTTATGATTAAGTTTAACTTATAAATTAGTCACAATAAGAGATTAACAATAACTAATAATAAAATAGGGCAATTATAACAATATATTATAATAGAAGATATGTGAATGTGGTCTTGCTCTCTCAAATCACCTTATTGTTCTATGCTCCCCCTTCTTCTTGTGATTATGGGAGATGATGAGATACCCATGAGATGAAGTGAGGTGAATGGCAGAGACAATGTAATATAATGTTAGACTACTACTACCCTATGTACGAACCTTCAGGTTGCGAATTTTCAAAGGTGTCAACGTGCGGTCTCACGTCCAACATGAGACCAATCACTTAAGTTAGTTCACATTTCTGGCATACATTCTCACATGCATGCATCCTCTATGAGGGGTGCCTTTGTGTACTTTACTGTGTAGTACCGTGTAGAATACAGTGGTACAGTATTGTTATTTCAAGCCCAGGATGTCCAGAAGCAAGCATAAAAGCAGTGGTGATGTAGCTGGTACAGCTAAGAAGCACCAAATGATAACAATGAAAACAAAAGTGAAAATAATTGAGAGAGTGAACTGAGGCGAAAAGTTGTACTGTAATAATACTATACTGCTGCACTTTTCAAGATACTATACTGTAAGATTAAAAATGTTTTTACTTTTGTGTTTGTTTTTTATCCATTATTTGTGTGAAAATTATTAAAACCTATTACAATACAGTACTATACAGCTGATTGAGTTAGTTGGGTACCTAGGCTAACTTTGTTGGACTTAATGAACAAACTGGACTTTTGAAGGTGCTCTCAGAACTGAACTCATACATATGTAGTGGACTTACTGTACTGACCTTCTGATGATATGTCAGAAGGAGGACCATCTGCTCTGGGTGATCCCGGATCACAGAGCCATTATACTGATGGCTGGATGTTAGGAGCAGAAGATGTTGACACTTGGGGATCCCAGGTGGGACAGAGCTGGAGGGGATGAGATTTCATCACCTTATTTAAAACCTATGAATTGTTTATTCTGGAATATTCCATTCAATATTTTTGAACCACAACTGACTACAGGTATCAGAAAATGTGAAAAGCAAAACCTCAGGTAAGGAGGAACTACTGTACTTTCTAACAGTTAAGTCATTCTTGGTTTCTAATCATTCATTATTTCTCCCAAATAAACCATTTCAAATCATTTCATCGAAAAACAAACTAAATAAAACATACTTTTCCCTGAGTCTGAAAATTCAGTAAGGCAAAGCTTTCATAAGGAGGCAGTGAAAACACACCTGCCGACTAATTTACTTATATGTAACAGTGTGCTGGGAGAAGGCAATGGCACCCCACTCCAGTACTCGTGCCTGGAAAATCCCATGGACGGAGGAGCCTGGTGGGCTGCAGTCCATGGGGTTGCTGAGAGTCGGACACGACTGAGCGACTTCACTTTCACTTTTCACTTTCATGCATTGGAGAAGGAAATGGCAACCCACTCCAGTGTTTTGCCTGGAGAATCCCAGGGATGGGGGTGCCTGGTGGGCTGCCGTGTCTGGGGTCGCACAGAGTTGGACACGACTGAAGCGACTTAGCAGCAGTAGCAGCAGTGTGCTTGGAGAAGGCAATGGCACCCCACTCCAGTACTCTTGACTGGAAAATCCCATGGACGGAGGAGCCTGGTAGGCTGCAGTCCATGGGGTCACTAAGAGTCAGACAAGACTGAGCAACTTCACTTTCACTTTTCACTTTCATGCACTGGAGAAGGAAATGGCAACCCACTCCAGTGTTCTTGCCTGGAGAATCCCAGGGATGGGGGAGCCTGGTGGGCTGCCATCTATGGGGTCGCTCAGAGTCGGACACGACTGAAGCGACTTAGCAGCAGTAGCAGCAGCAGCAGTGTGCTGCATCCTAAGGAAATAAGGGTCTATTTCTGGACTCTTAGTCCATCTGATGTTTGTAGGTAGTGGTGTGCACTGAGTTGAACATAAAGCATCAACGAGTATCTGAGGCTCTCTATTCATTCTGTTTCTCTTACACCCCCTAAACAATAAATGTTACTTTCAGTGGAAAGAATTCAAGGAGGATATTCAGCATGTTTTATCAGAGAACAAACATTAGTTTGCATCCAAAACCAGAATATTTGAACCTTCTGAGCCAAAGTACAAAAAGAGATAAACAGGTCATTGGCTAATCCTCCATTTAAAATATGACAGCAGAGACTGGTCATCATTTTTTTACTGTATGCAACTTGAGAACTTGAGCTAATGAAATGACAGATCTCTAACAGCATTCCTTTTTATAAGGGGTCTGTAGTGATCCCCTTAAAAGTCATTTGCTTGATGTAAGCAATCAACATATTTAGGTTGACTTTGATGAGCTTTAAATATTAGGTAATTTACTGCTGATTAAAGCTAACAATGGCTTCCCAGGTGACGTTAAATGATAAAGAACCCACCTGCCAATGCAGGGTAGACGTAAGAGACGCAGGTTCAATCCCTGGGTTGCGAAGATCTCCCTGAGGAGGGCATGGCAACCCATTCCAGTATGCTTGCCTGGAGAATGCCATGCACAGAGAAGCCTGGCGGGCTGCAGTGCATAGGGTTGCACAGAGTCAGACACGACTGAAGTGATTTAGCATGCATGCACGCAAAGCGAACAATATATTTAAAAAACAATTTTTGTTTTTTGTTATTATCAAAAACAATTAGCTTTTGATAATGCACTAAGATTTTAGAAACTGGAGGTATTATGAAATTTTTGTTTCCTTAAATCTCAAGAACTATGGAAGACAGGGAAAGGATAAGGCGGGTATACCTTGCCAGGTACTATTCACAGGGTGGTTCTACAGTCATTGTCACTGGGCCAGTGAAAACCACAGTCATCTGAGGTTCATTAATCAAAGCAGCAGGAGGGATCAAGGTGAAAACACAGCACTTCAGAGCTTTACAAAACACATCCAAATGCCCTAACCCACTGACATTCAACATAGACCTGAGAAATAGAAATAGGAAATGCTATAAGGAAGCTGGGATTCTTAAGCACATTTATTTGTCCAAAGTCACAATGTCAGAGAGAGGCAAAGGTGTGATTCTTAATCTCAGATACTGTTCACCAAATAAATAAATAAATATACTGAGACTCCTAATGCTTGATTCCAGGACCTTTCCCCTAAGTGGTCTTTTCCAGTCCATGACTACTTATCAAATACATGGAGATTATTTCCAACTGTATAACTCTTTCTAGACTTCTCCTCTGAATGCAACATGTCCACGTACATGTACATGTATACCAACATCACCACCTGAATGCCTAAAAATGCCAATCAATCCTAGCTGGGTTCTTGTTACTCCTCCTTCCAAAAACTGTTACCAGGCTTTCTCAACTCTATAGGTGACACACCATTGCTTAAGTAGGGTAGGAATCATTTTAGTCTCTGCCATCCCCCTACCCCAGGAGTCCACATCCAAGGCATTAGCAAGGCTGAAAAGATTCCTCTTCCAAAATACTGTATACCTCAGATCCACTACCACTCCCCACCTCCACTCCACCACTCAAGTCCAAGCCACAACCACCTCTTGCCTGGATCACCGCAAGTCTCCTCATTGGCTACCATGTGTCTTCTTTCCTGCCGCCATAAAAATCCATTCTACACACACCACCTAAAATCACAACCCCCTCATTCATATTTAAAATAAGGTGCAAGCTTCGAGAAAAAGCCCACTTGGCTACATTTTCAGAGTTTCACAATTCTTCTTATTGTTTGGTGTCTTAGAAATAAAGCCTCAGGACTTCCCTGGTGGTACAGTGGATAAGAAAGAATCTGCCTGCCAATGCAGGGGACACGGATTCATTCCCTGTTATGGGAAGATTCCACATGCCTCAGAGCAACTAAGCCTGAGTGCCACAACTACCGAGCCCATGTACTACAACTACTGAAGCTCGGGTGCCTAGAGCCTGTGCTCAGCGACAAGAGAAGCCGATGCAATGAGAAGCTCATGCACTACAATGAAGAGCAGCCCCTGCTTACTGCAACTAGATAACCCACTCATAGCAATGAAGACCCAACATAACTAAAAAGAAAATTAATTTTTAAAAAAAGAAAGATAATCGACTGTGTCCCAATACAAAATCTTTTGAATGTTAAAATAAAAAAAATTTTTTTAAAGAAAAGGAAAGCTTCAGCATTGTAATGGCAGGACCATGGCAGAGGAAATGTGGAAAGGCAGGACTCCAAGTGTTTCAAATGCCCCTTTCATTAAGCCATTCAACTTCCTACAGATCTATTCCAGAAATTTATCTGTGTCTCAGTTTCCTCATGGGTAATATTATAATAAACCTACTTCTCCTCCTACCTCAACCTGATGATTAAAGAATCAAATGAGATACACATATGCAAAATCATTTTGAAAACATAAAGCATTACAAACAAAGTAATATAAAATGCATGCTAATACAGAAGTGGTACTTAAGCATAGGGTTTTCTGGGCCTTTGCTTACAAGAATGAGGAGGCAAATCTAGCTGAAATAATTGACTTTCAGGAATTCCCTGGTGGTCCAGTGGTTAGGACTCCACACTCTCACCACCAGGGTCCCAGGTTCAATCCCTAGTCAGGGAGCTAAAATCCCATATGCCGAATGGCAAAGCAAAAATTAGTAAATAAATAACTGACTTCATCTTTCACTATTAGAATACATTTTGGCTGGATGGAGCCTTTTCTATTCCTTAAGAGGACTAGTGCCAGATAAGAGAACACACAACTACCCTAGTGAACCTCCTGATTTCAAGTTTCCCTTAGCAGTAAATAAGACATAATCAGATAACTCTTACAAACATGTTCCTGATTAAAAAGAAAATCAGAAGCTAAAATTCCTGGTTAGCTGGATAGCTGAGACAACCAGTCTCACCTTGCCCAAAGACTATCCGCAAGTCTTCTCCTGGGCTGTCTCTGAGAGGCGGGGGTACAGCTCTGGAGGAGATGAAAACCCAGGGCTGCAGGGCCCTTCCAAACCCCAGGCACACAGGACGACTCCAACTCTGGACCATTTCCCCAGCTCCTGGACACTCTGCCAACCAGCAGGAGCTGCGGTGCGTGCTGCACCCACGTCAAGCTGGGGAAGTCCTCACCCCATCACCCCAAGATACAGACACTGTACGTAAGAAACTGGCCCTTAAGCACGTGCTAAAATCTAATGGGCAAGAAAAAGCAAGATGCTTCCAATAAGATGAGTCTATCAGTACAAAGCTGTATTAAAGTCAGATTTATTGACAAAAGCACTGAGATAGTAAGCAAACTGTAAAAACTGTGGCAAGATAAGTAAGTTGCTATATATAATCTTCCTTTCTTCATGGTTTTCCCCAATACAGGCCTACTAAATTGCATAATCATTTTACTACTTCTACACAAATTCATATTATTCAATTTAATTTTTTCATTGATTCTCTTCAAACCAGCTTTCATTATTTTATTTCAGTTCTACTTAAGTTCACTGGTCCTTTAGAAAATAATACTTAGTGACATTCAATATATTTAGAGTATACACATGGAAATTATGCCATAAATCAAGGGTTTGAAAGTTTTTTTCTATAAAAGGCCAGATAATGTTTAAGGCTTTGCAGGCTCCATACTGTCTCTGTCACATTTTGTTCTTTTTCCAAACAACCCTTAAAAAAAAAATATATATATATATATATAAAATTTCTTACCTCTTAGGCAGTACAGAACAGGTCACAGGTTGCAGTTTATCAATTTTTGTTGTAAATAATAATTATGAACTAACAGTATATAGGATATATACAGTACACACAACAGAAATTAGCCTTTCCCTTATATCACACTGGTTCAACAGGTGCCCTTTTCCTAAAGCAGGTTCTAAAACTAGAAATGCTCTATATTAGAGAAGGATGAGAAAAAAATTCCACACAGGTATTCTTTTCTCTCCTCTTAAGTGGCCAAGTATAAAAGATGTTCACTAAGAACTAATGAAGAATCACTCAGAACGTACATATTTACAATGAAATTGAAAAGCCTACATTTATACAGTGTAGACGGATAAAACACAAATTTGTGAAGCCTCAAAAATTATACATAGATACAAAGCTAAAAAGCCCAAAATAGCTAGAATAAAATCTACCAATCCATCAAAAAAGGAGGGATGTATTATTAAAATGACTTTATTTTAGGATCTCTGCACTAACAATAAAAAAAAAAAATAGCACCAAAATTTTGTAAGGATAATGGCATACAAATGACTTGCTGTAATTGGTATTTCTACCCCACAATGCAATGAAGTCCATTGTAGCTGAGATAAAGGAACTCTTAACAGAGTTGCTTCATTGTTACCAAGCAACAAGAAATAAAATGTCAGGATCAGCACTTGATTTAATGTATTTTTACCATCAATAAACCATACTTCTATCCTGCTACTCTGGATGTAAATGGTCATTACGTTAAGGATTATATTTAGTACTCTTTAAGAGTACACACACACAAAAAAAAGAGTATGCAAACAAAAATTGCAGTAAAGCTAATTTGGGCACTCACCAAATTTATATTTTTTATATTTACTGCTTCCTTGGCAGAAACAACAAATAATAATAGTGATTCTATTACTTAGAAGGTTATTTTGTCAAAATATTCAACTACAATGTGTCTTCACTAAATACATCTTCATTAGTATTCAAATATTTTCAAATTTTTTGCATTTTATGAAGTCGAGGAAATGTCTCTAAACACTTCAATACTTCAAAATAAGTAGAATCAATCAGTTCATTTAGTTGTGTAAGGATATTATCATCTGTCAAAGCAATGTATATCTGGCTAAATTTGTAGCATGAAGAATTTATAGCTATCTCTTTCAGAGAGGAATAGCAAACAATTTTAAAAAAATGAAATCCAAAAGCATGAATAAAATCTTTAAGTGAAAAACTGTCATAAGAGAAAAACATGTAAATTAAGGATATCAGATAATTTAGCAGGCTTAAAAATCAATCATTTAAAATGATATCCATAGCTTACCACATCCACTCCCAAAGTTAACACTTGAGAAAGTGACTGCATTATGCCTTAGGATTGAGGGATCCCAGGGTTCTTGGTAGACTGGTGGGAAAAGGGTGTTCCTTCTTTATATTTTGCATCAAATAGCTTTCCTACCCCACCTGTGTTTTTAAAGAACTTGTGTTGAGTGCTCATCTCAACTGGCCTATGTGAATGAAGTAAAGAGGACTGGGATTAAACAGGTCCTTGCTGTCCTCATCTTCTGCCTAACAAAGAGAAGCAGGAAGCATTACCAGGTAAATACTAAAGTGCAGTGAAAGGCATTTACTGAGTATGCTTCACACAGTGAATGTCACATTTGACATTTCAGCCAAGTTTTCATAAACATCACATCTCCACATGTCAATCAGAGATTTGTGTGTGGGCATAAATCCCACACAGGCATGAGCAGGGGTGGATAGAACCTTTCATTTTTTCCTGTTTGTACCTAATTTTTTTCCCTTTTTACTGTTTCTTGGAAAAATTATGAGTTTCTCTATAATATCAAAAGGCATCAGCAATCTAAAGATTAAGAATAAAAGCAATCTAAGAGGAAAGGAATTATGTTTATCTCTTGGGCAGTTTCATTTTTTCTAAAGCAGGACAGAAGATGACCAGTCTCTAAAAAGTTGATACACTAATTGGCCTGCATGGTGGAGATTAAATGTTCACAAGATCCACTGAAGTGCAAGGTAAACAGCTAAAACAAACCCACTGTGTTCCCACCTTCTAGTATAAAGTGAACTAACCACCAGTATGGTTTCCTCTATGAAGAAAATGCACAAGGTGGTATCAACACAGAGTTCTCCAAACAGGGCCAGAAAGTCACAAAAGCCAGGAGGTTCCAGTATAAAAATCACATTCTCCATTCACCTCAGAGTTTTAAAGTCAGATTTAGGTCTCATCATCCCAGGAATGATTACAAGATGAACTAAGTATAGAAATACTTAGGAAGAAGATACTGCCATTACTCTTAAGATGGCTACCCTCACGTAAGACTCACTGGCCCACCACTTCACACTGGAGAAAGGGGAGTACGGCATTTCAAGTCTTCAAGTCCACCAGGAATACTCCACCTGCTCCTTCTTCCGCCACCCAGCTTACTCCCCCACCGGACACTGAAGAGCTATCTTCCTCACTTCCCTGAGGTCTCTGCTCAAACATCATCTCAGTGGCATTATACCTCATCTTTGTTACAGACCAACCCATCCAGATTTCACTTTTGGAATTCCTGGTGGTCCAGTGATTCTGCATTCTCACTGCTAAAAGCCCAGGTTCAATCCCTGGTCAGGGAACTAAGAACCCAAAAGTCTCACAGTGCAGATAAAAACAAAATTTAACTTTCTTCTCTTGACAGCTCATGTCCCTTTCATGCTTTGTTCCATTTCTTTAATATTTATCAATATCTAATATACTATTGGAGAAGGCAATGGCACCCCACTCCAGTACTCTTGCCTGGAAAATCCCATGGGCGGAGGAGCCTGGTAGGCTGCAGTCCATGGGGTCGCTAAGAGTCAGAGACAACTGAGTGACTTCACTTTGACTTTTCACTTTCATGCATTGGAGAAGGAAATGGCAACCCACTCCAGTGTTCTTGCCTGGAGAGTCCCAGGGACGGGAGAACCTGGTGGGCTGACGTCAATGGGGTTACACAGAGCCGGACACGACTGAAGTGACTTAGCAATATACTGTATATTTTACTTATTTATTGTACCTATTGTCTATCTTGAGCATCATCATGTAAGCTTGTGAAGGATATAATATCTGGTGCTTATTTCAAAATACTTCAAGAGGAGCTTCCCTGGTGTCTCAGTGGTAAAACAAATCCACCTGCCAAAGCAGGAGACGTGGGTTCAATCCCTGCCACAATCAGAGAAAGCCCGAGCACAGCCACAGACAGCCACTGCAGCCAAAGCACAAATACATAAATAAAAATCATTTTAAAAAATATTACAAGAGGAGAAGGAAGGAGATGGGGAAGGAGATGGGGCAGGAGTGATCAAGGGTGGGCAGATATTGGAACTGCAGGATGAACTCAGATGGGTTCATTACCCTCTTCCATTTACTGTTGTGTATGTCCATTATCCTTCATAATAAACATTAAAAGCAAAAATCTGTAATACCTTTACACTGCAACCTGCCCTTTTCCTCATCCACTAATCAGAAAAAAATAACACATCTTCATGCCCAGATGGCAGATGAACCCCTAATATTTTCCTTTAATTAACCTCCTCAGGAGACATGGCATGTGCCAAGTGCTGGCACAGAACACAGAAGTCACAGTTCCCAGAGCATGGCTCTTCTAAACAAAAAGTCTTAGGATATCACTTTGGAAAATGATTTTCCATATGTTAACACCTTATGACTTTGACGTTTTTTAAAGGGACTGATAATCACAATATTTCTGACAGTGGCTCTCTCTGCAGGAAAGGCAGGCAGATGACAAAGAGAAGAAGCAATCCTCTAATTCCTACCTTAGGTGGGTTTGCAGGTATTTGATTTATTATTATGCCTTCTAACCTGCACAGGCTACGTGTATATAATACCAGTATGCATCGAATATCATGTAATAGATATAATTCTTTCACAAGCAAATACATAAATATACCATAATATAAATGTAATAAAAATAACTTTATTGAAGTCATGATAACGAATATATTTGTCTTAACTAAAAGCTGAAATTAGCTAAAACAGCTTAAAAGGCTCTGTGTAAACCCTGCCATCTTCTAACACCAGCCAGGGCACATGCTTGACGAAACCAGCCAGGTTATTTCGGTCACAGGCAGCCTTAACAGCCTTCCGTGGCTGAGTCAGATGACCTTTCCTGACAGCACAGACATGACAGGCTGCTTGCAGGAGACAAAGTATCTACAGTCTCCTGAGCGAAGAACTCCCGCCCCTCCTCCTGGGTTCTCTATTATAAGCTGCTTTTTTTTTTTAATGTAGAGACAATTCCCAGAGAAACCTATAGGATATGCACCCCAGAGACTGGCCAAGGGGCACGTGGAAAGTCGAGGGTTAACAGATCCCTGAGAAGCCAAATGAGTTCCAGAATCCTGCTGCTAATGATACACATGGAACACAGCACCAGGAGTTGTTCCCTGGCTGGTTTCGCACTTAAACTTGTGAAGTTTATCAGGGAAGATTTCACCCACTCAAGGAGAAGGTCCAGAAATAACATTGCCTGGCCTAAAAAGAGAAATGTGTTTGTGACATGTGTGCCAATATGTACACCCACTTGTACTATTTTTCCCAAGCAACTATCCACAGGTTCCTTAAGAGGGAGAAGAGACAGCCAACTTTATGGGGAAACACACGACTGGCTGCAGGTTTTAAGAGATGCAATGCGATATTCCTATCAGTTTTGTTAAAGGGAAAAAGACATACTGATCACCTCTTTGGTTTTCCACAACTCATGTTTGTTTAGAACACATCTGAAAGGTAAAACATTTCCATAAAGGAGGAATGTGTCACTTTTAGAGAAACCAGAAATAATTCATTCCAAGGGTCATCTTGATATTTTCTTCAAGATAAATATACTGGTTTTCAGTTCAGTTCAGTTCAGTTCAGTCGCTCAGTCGTGTCAGACTCTTTGTGACCCCATGAACCGGAGCACGCCAGGCATCCCTGTCTATCACCAACTCCCGGAGTCCACCCAAACCCGTGTCCATTGAGTCGGTGATGCCATCCAACCATCTCATCCTCTGTTGTCCCCTTCTCCTCCTGCCCTCAATCTTTCCCAGCATCAGGGTCTTTACAAATGAGTCAGCTCTTCACATCAGGTGGCCAAAGTATTGGAGTTTCAGCTTCAACATCAGTCCTTCCAGTGAACGCCCAGGACTGACCTCCTTTAGGATGGACTGGTTGGATCTCCTTGCAGTCCAAGGGACACTCAAGAGTCTTCCCCAACACCACAGTTCAAAAGCATCAATTCTTCTATGCTCAGCTTTCTTTATAGTTCAACTCTCACATCCATACACGACCACTGGAAAAACCATAGCCTTGACTAGACAGACATTTGTTGGCAAAGTAATGTCTCTGCTTTTTAATATGCTGTCTAGGTTGGTCGTAACTATCCTTCCAAAGAGTTAAGTGTCTTTTAATTTCATGGCTGCAGTCACCATCTGCAGTGATTTTGGAGCCCAGAAAAAGAGTCAGCCACTGTTTGCACTGTTTCCCCATCTATTTGCCATGAAGTGATGGGACCGGATGCCATGATCTTTGTTTTCTGAATGTTGAGCTTGAAGCCAACTTTTTCACTCTCCTCTTTGACTTTCATTATGAGGCTCTTTAGTTCTTCTTCACTTTCTGCCATAAGGGTGGTGTCATCTGCATATCTGAAGTTATTGATATTTCTCCCAGCAATCTTGATTCCAGCTTGTGCTTCCTCCAGCCCAGCATTTCTCATGATGTACTCTGCATATAAGTTAAATAAGCAGGGTGACAACACAGTCTTGACGTACTCCTTTTCCTATTTGGAACCAGTCTGTTGTTCCATGTTCAGTTTTAACAGTTGCTTCCTGACCTGCATACAGATTTCTCAAGAGGCAGGTTAGGTGGTCTGGTATTCCCATCTCCTTCAGAATTTTCCACAGTCTATTGTGATCCACACAGTCAAAGGCTTTGAGATAGTCAATAAAGCAGAAGTAGATGTTTTTCTGGAACTCTCTTGAACATCTGGAAGTTCACAGTTCACATATTGCTGAAGCCTGGCTTGGAGAATTTTAAGCATTACTTTACTAGCGTGTGAGATGAGTGCAATTGTGCAGTAGTTTGAGCATTCTTTGGGACTGCCTTTCTTTGGGATCGGAATGAAAACTGACCTTTTCCAGTCCTGTGGCCACTGGTGAGTTTTCCAAATTTGCTGGCATATTGAGTGCAGAACTTTCACAGCATCATCTTTTAGGATCTGAAATAGGTCAACTGGAATTTCATCACCTCCACTAGCTTTGCGCGTAGTGATGCTTCCTAAGGCCCACTTGACTTCACATTCCAGGATGTATGGCTCTAGGAGAGTGATCACACCATTGTGATTATCTGGGTTGTGAATAACTTTTTTGTACAGTTCTTCTGTGTATTCTTGCCACCTCTTCTTAGTATCTTCTGCTTCTGTTAGGTCCCTACCATTTCTGTCCTTTATTGAGCCCATTTTTGCATAAAATGTTCCCTTGGTATCTCTAATTTTCTTGAAGAGATATCTAGTCTTTCCCATTCTATTGTTTTCCTCTATTTCTCTGCATTGATCACTGAGTTTTACATCTTGTAAATTAGATTGATACTGGTTTTACATCTTGTCAATTAGAGGAGAAATTATAAAGCAAGAAAAGAAAGAGATGGCTTGCATGTTCTTTTGCCATCTTGTTTCTAAGTTCAAAAAGAGGGACTTCCATGGTAGTCCAGTGGCTAGGACTCTGAGGTCCCAGTGCAGGGGGGCAGATAATTCAATTTCTGGTTGGAGAACCAAGATCCCACATGCTACACAGCAAAGAAAAAAAAAAAAGCCCCCAAAGATTTTAAGGCACCTGAGGGAATCATCAGGGCTTCCCTGTATGGTAAAGAAACCCGCCTGCACTACAGGAGACCTGGGTTCAATCCTTGGGTCAGGAAGATCCCCTGGAGAAGGGAATGGCAAACCACTCCAGTATTCTTGCCTGGAGAAGCCCATGGACAGAGGAGCCTGTCCTCTGGCAGGAGGAGCCATGGCAGGAGCCCATGGCAGGCTACAGTCCATGGGGCTGTAAACAGTTGGACACGACTGAGCAACTACACTCTTAAGGAATCATCACTAATATTTTAGATATTTATAGTACTACCTCCCCCCCACTGACTCCTTTTAAAACTCAAGTTATAGTGGGTACCCAGGGAGAAAGGCTGAAAAGATGTAGACCCAGGAGTGGGGTGAAGCTGCAAGGAGGCAGGCTCCACCCCAGATCCTGCTACTGAAAAGTTCCCCCTGGCCTGATCTATAAGAGAAAGGAGATGAGCTAAGAGGTCTAAAAAAAAAGTCTTTGTCTGAAATGTAGGGTGTAGTTGCTGTCAAAGCGCCCACTGCTTTAAGTTCCTGCTGGACTAGAATAGACATTCAATCACCACATTCAGGGAAGTTTGTGAAAAGCTGCACAGCTCAGAGAGGCTACATAACAGAATGAACAGAGTCTAAGAGGAGGGCTGAATCAATTCACAGGGCTACAGATCCCACCCAGGATGATGCTTTTCTCAAAGCCCTCTTGGAGGCAGATGGTACAAGAGGCAAAAAGACCTTCACTGGAATAACTGGCAAAGAAGACTGGAGACAGAGGAATATACTGGCCCCAAACTCCCTATCTGCTTGATTCTAACAGTTAGCATTGAAATGGACTACATTCAGAAAATTCAGTATCTTTCAAGATTTTGAAATATCACCCATTGATGATGATTTGAGAGTATTTCATAAAATAGTGGAAAAGCGCAGGCACCTGGGAATCATGTTTCATATGGGTCAATCTTAGCCCCACCTCGCTGTGTGACATAGATACACAACCTCACTTCTCTGTGCTTTATAGCCCTCATCTATAAAATAAGGATAGTAATGATTCCTCTCTCATAAGACTATTGTGAACATTTTTTAAACATCCATTAAAATACAGAAGTGAGTAATACATAATAATTACTTGGTTAATAGTAGTTATTATTACTGTTAATACAGAACAGGCAGGAAAATAGGCAGGTAATTTATGATCTCTAAGGACTCCCTGTTAAACCAGCTCATAATCACCCATCTTACCAAGACCACTACACAGGAAAGCAGGATAGGGCTAGAGGAAAAGAATTATAGAGTCCTGAAGACCAATGCAGGTCACAGAGCACACAGAACACAGCACAGAAGGAGAGCTGGAGGTCCAGAGTACTCACTGGACTAAGAATAATACAAATTCTAGATAGATTCTTCATTGTCAGAAAACACCCAGTCTACTCATCAATCCCAATTTCAAATATTTTACACTTCCAAGAGCTCAGTTCTTGCAATTTAACCTAAAGCCATGTGGACCTCTTCTACTATAAGCAGGCAGAGGGGGCAACCTTACCATAATTTATTGTCTAAATTGCTGTTTTTCTTACATTCCTAAACTAGAATTACAAATTAGATTTCATCTTGATCCTTCTAATTAGCCTCTGTCTAATCAAACTTTCTCCAGGGATGATCCTGTTTTTTATCTATGTTGATCAACACAGTAGTCACTAGCATGTGGAACCAATGAAGAGAAACTGAACTCTTACTTTATTTAGATTAATTTAAATTTTTAAATTTAAATAAAGGACAGAAACAGCAAGGATGTAACAAAAGTAGAAGAGTTAAGAAGCGGTGGCAACAGCAATCAGGGCAGAAAAAGAAGCAAAAGGAATCCAGATAGGAAAAGAAGAAGTGAAACTCTCTCTGTTTGCAGATGACATGATCCTCTACATAGAAAACCCTAAAGACTCTACCAGAAAATTACTAGAGCTAATCAATGAATATAGTAAAGTTGCAGGATATAAAATTAACACACAGAAATCCCTTGCATTCCTATACACTAACAATGAGAAAACAGAAAGAGAAATTAAGGAAACGATACCATTCACCATTGCAACAAAAAGAATAAAATACTTAGGAGTATATCTACCTAAAGAAACAAAAGACCTATACATAGAAAACTATAAAACACTGATGAAAGAAATCAAAGAGGACACAAAGATGGAGAAATATACCGTGTTCATGGATTGGAAGAATCAATATTGTCAAAATGGCTATACTACCCAAAGCAATCTATAGATTCAATGCAATCCCTATCAAGCTACCAACGGTATTTTTCACAGGACTAGAACAAATAATTTCACAATTTGTATGGAAATACAAAAAACCTCGAATAGCCAAAGTAATCTTGAGAAAGAAGAATGGAACTGGAGGAATCAACCTGCCTGACTTCAGACTATACTACAAAGCCACAGTCATCAAGACAGTATGGTACTGGCACAAAGACAGAAATATAGATCAATGGAACAGAATAGAAAGCACAGAGATAAATCCACGAACCTATGGTCACCTTATCTTCGACAAAGGAGGCAAGGATATACAATGGAGAAAAGACAACCTCTTTAACAAGTGGTGTTGGGAAAACGGGTCAACCACCTGTAAAAGAATGAAACTAGAACACTTTCTAACACCACACACAAAAATAAACTCAAAATGGATTAAAGATCTAAACGTAAGACCAGAAACTATAAAACTCCTAGAGGAGAACATAGGCAAAACACTCTCCAACATAAATCACAGCAGGATCCTCTATGACCCACATCCCAGAATTTTAGAAACAAAAGCAAAAATAAACAAATGGGACCTAATGAAACTTAAAAGCTTTGCACAACAAAGGAAACTATAAGCAAGGTGAAAAGACAGCCCTCAGATTGGGAGAAAATAATAGCAAACGAAGCAACAGACAAAGGATTAATCTCAAAAATATACAAGCAACTCCTCCAGCTCAATTCCAGAAAAATAAATGACCCAATCAAAAAATGGGCCAAAGAACTAAACAGACATTTCTCCAAGGAAGACATACAGATGGCAAAAAAACACATGAAAAGATGCTCAACATCACTCATTATCAGAGAAATGCAAATCAAAACCACAATGAGGTACCATTACACGCCAGTCAGGATGGCTGCTATCCAAAAGTCTACAAGCAATAAATGCTGGAGAGGGTGTGGAGAAAAGGGAACCCTCTTACACTGTTGGTGGGGATGCAAATTAGTACAGCCACTATGGAAAACAGTGTGGAGATTTCTTAAAAAGCTGGAAATAGAACTGCCATATGACCCAGCAATCCCACTTCTGGGCATACACACCGAGGAAACCAGATCTGAAAGAGACACGTGCACCCCAATGTTCATCGCAGCACTGTTTATAATAGCCAGGACATGGAAGCAACCTAGATGTCCATCAGCAGACGAATGGATAAGGAAGCTGTGGTACATATACACCATGAAGTATTACTCAGCCATTAAAAAGAATTCATTTGAATCAGTTCTAATGAGATGGATGAAACTGGAGCCAATTATACAGAGCGAAGTAAGCCAGAAAGATAAAGACCATTACAGTATACTAACACATATATATGGAATTTAGAAAGATGGCAACGGTAACCCTATATGCAAAACAGAAAAAGAGACACAGATGTATAGAACAGACTTTTGGACTCTGTGGGAGAGAAGGCCAGGGTGGGATGTTTCAAGAGAACAGCATCGAAACATGTACATTATCTAGGGTAAAACAGATCACCAGCCCAGGTTGGATGCATGAGACGTTCTCGGGCCTGGTGCACTGGGAAGACCCAGAGGGATCGGGTGGAGAGGGAGGTGGGAGGGGGGATTGGGATGGGGAAATACATGTAAATCCACGGCTAATTCATGTCAATGTATGACAAAAACCATTACAATATTGTAAAGTAATTAGCCTCCAACTAAAAAAAAAAAAAAGAAGCAGTGGCAAGAACACACAGAAAAACCACACAAAAATCATCTTAATTACCCAGATAACCATGATTGTGTGGTCCCTCACCTAGAGCCAGACATCCTGGAGTGTGAAGTCAAGTGAGCCTTAGGAAGCATTAGTATAAACAAAGCTAGTGGAGATGATGGAATTCCAGCTGAGCTACTTCAAATCCTAAAAGATGATGCAGTGACATTGCTGCACTTAATAGGCCAGCAAATTTGGAAAACTCAACGGTGGCCACAGGACTGGATCCCAAGGAAAGGCAATGCCAAAGAAGGTTCAGTTCTGCTCATTTCTCATGCTAGCAAGGTAATGCTCAAAATCCTTCAAGCTAGGCTTTAGCAGTACATGAACCGAGAGTTTCCAGATGTACAAGCTGGATTGAGAAAAGGCAGAAGACTCAGAGATCAAATTGCCAACATCCATTGGATCATAGAGAAAGCAAGGAATTCCAGAAAAAAACAACTACTTCTGCTTCATTGACTATGCTAAAACCTTTGACTGTGTGGACCACAACAAACTGGAAAATTCTTTATGACATGGGAATACCAGACTACTTTACCTGTCTCCTGAGAAACATGTATGCGGATCAAGAAGCAACAGTCAAGACCGGACATGGAACAATGAATGGACTGGTTCAAAATTAGGAAAGAAGTACGTCAAGACTGTGTACTGTCACCCTGCTTATTTAACTTGTATGCAAAGTACATCATGCAAAATGCTGGACTGGATGAAGCACAAGCTGGAATCAAGGTTACCGGGAGAAATATCAACAACCTCAGATATGCAGATACCACACTAATGGCAGAAAGCGAAAAGGAACTAAAGAGCCTCTTGATGAGGGTGAAAGAGGAGAGTGAAAAAGTTGGCTTAAAACTCAACATTCAAAGAACATTCAAAGAACTAAGATCATGGCAGTCCCGTCACTTCATGGCAAATAGATGGGGAAAATAGTGACAGGTTTCATTTTCTTGGGCTCCAAAAATCACTGCGGACAGTGACTGTAGCCATCAAATTAAAATAGGCATTTGCTCTATGTATTTTATACTAAAAAAAATAAAATAAATTAAAAAAAAAAAAGAAGAAAAGCTATGATAAACCTAGACAGAATATTCAAAAGCAGAGACATCACTTTGCTGACAAAGGTCCATATAGTCAAAACTATCATTTTTCCATTAGTCATGTATGAATGTGAGAGCTGGACCATAAAGAAAGCTGAGTGTTGAAGAATTAATGCTTTTGAACTGCAGTGTTGAAGAAGACTCTTGAGAGTCCCTTGGACTGCAAGGAGATCAAATCAGTCAATCCCAAAGGAAATCAACCTGGAATATTTTTTGAAAGGACTAATGTTAAAGCTGAATATCCAATTATGTGGCCACCTGATATAAAGAGCTGACTCACTGGGAAAGACCCTGATGCTGGGAAAGACTGAGGGCAGGAAGAGAAGGGGGTAACAGAGGATGAGATGGTTGGATGGCATCACCAACTCAATGGCCATGAGTTTGAGCAAATGTGGGACAGTGAGGACAGAGGAACCTGGCATGATGCAGTACATAGGGTTGCAAAGAGTTGGACACAACTTAGTCACTGAACAACAACAACTGTTTAAATTCTAAAAGTTGCATTGGGTACTGGCTAGCATACTGGGCAGTGCAGGTATAATCAATTAGCAGTGGCAGCCAGCAGCACTATACTGAAGGGGATCTGTGTCTAATAGGACAGAGTGCTGTGAATAAGAGATGTCTGTTCTTGTACATGGGAGGGCAGCCTTTATCATATTTGCAGGCTCAATTAAAGGATTTTACTTCCCTTTCCCTTATGCCAACAGCGAACATCTTTTCAAATATCTTCACTAATTCTCAGACTACTAGGGATTCATTCCTGCTTTCAGAAGAGATAAGACTGGCTGAAAAGAACTAGATTATAAAAGGGAAAAAAAGAAAGAACATCACATAGGACAATGCATATAACCCCCATAGTACTCAGAAATAATACTCATTTGTGGTAGTTTTACAGAAGTCCATACAATCAACAGAGTTAAACTATCAATTAGTTTAAGCTGTGTTATAGGCTTTTTTCAGTACTGTTACAGGTATGTGCAATGGAGAGGCCATTAAGATGATTTGATTAAAAAAAAACTGCACAGAGATTAAATCACATTATCCATTTTATTTTATTTTTTTTTCTTTTTTTTTCCATTTATTTTTATTAGTTGGAGGCTAATTACTTTACAATATTGTAGTGGGCACATTATCTATTTTAAATGAAGAAAATACACTGAAGCCATTGCAAAAGAAACCATCCTGCTGATGTTGAAAGCACCACATTTCCCAGCACTTTAAAAATAGTACACTTCAAATACTGTCAACTAACCATTCTTCCATAAAAGGGGGGAAAAAAGAAGCCAAACTATGGCCATCTAGTAAAATAATAATAATACACTGTACTTTCCAAGAGAGAAACAGAATTCTAACATTTGATTGTTTAAAAAATACAGCAGCACTGCCTCCATGAAATATCATCTTGGTCAAGTGCCTGAAGGAATGAAAAGATATCCAGTACAATGGTACCATCACAAGAAAAGTCAAGAACATACATTCTCATTTCCAGATTCCAAGATGGGATCCTATAAAGCCCTCCCATGGGGAAATATATCTCAAATCCCATGAAAATCTGGTTCCAAAGTGATCCCCAAAGCCTACATGAATCATTTTGAAGTCTCCTTTTACGTTCCAATATATATACACAAAATGGCAGGGTTTTGGTATAAGCACCTATTTCTATCCCAGAGCTTTAACCCTATGCACATTTTAGAATTATTCAAGTCTCTTCTGAACAAACCCTGAGATGTTTAGAGGAGAGTCAGTTAGTGCATTAATTCAACTGTCCCAAATAGAACCACATCAAAGCAATGAGTTGTACTACCCTCCTTCCTCCTCAAAGTATCACCACTCTCTGTCACAGTGAAATAAAGAACTTCTCCTGATACAACTTATTATTTTCCTTGGGATTCTTTTTAGAAAAATTCATCCCTGAGATTTTATCCAAGAAGGTCCAATTTGCTCAAGTACCAAAGAATTTTTATGAGCTGGTCAGCCTCATAGCTTGGTTCCCAAAGTGAGCATTCTAGTGAGATCCTAGCTAACCAGAAAGCTCAAATTCCAGCAAAGTTTCAACTATCATATATTTAAATAGAATCCTTCAACATCCAAAATGAAAAAAATGGTGACTGTCCTTCTTCATGAAAACAAATGAACTGTAGTACTTTTTCTTAAACTAACACATAACATCAACTTTAAAAAAGTAACATTAGGAAATCAGAAATAACCTCTTCTCTTACCTCCACCACTGTGGTTTCTGCAGCTTTGCACATCGGCAAGTTGAAATTCCTTGCACTTTTCCTACATTAGGGGTGAGGGAATAAGGAAGTGTGGAAAGAAGGCCAAAAATAAGAAGTGTCTCTCTCAGCTTTAATTACAGATTAAAAGAATTTCTGTAATCTAAGACTCTGTGACTCTTTTTAAAAGAGTATATCATATTTTCTATAAGTTCTATAGCTATTTTATAAATAAAAACAATGCAATGGCCACTTAACAAGAGAAAGAACTATTTTTCATTTTCAGCATATAATTATATACAGAAAAATAAAATGAATATTAATGAGTTTAATTTCTCTAAATCTTTTAACTGAAATGCCACTTTGTTTCTATAGTTAAATATTTCACTGAACTTGCTCTTGTTAAATATTAAGAAGAGTAGAAAGTGCTTTATCTGAGAAGGTATAGTAATTATACTCATTATTAAAGAGAAATCTATTGCTGAAATTAACTGAAACATTCATGGGTAATTTGTGAGTCACTTATAAAGATCATTCTGGAGAACCAACTTCTAATGAAATTTTTGAAACTACAACCCCCACATCAGACCCTGAGGTATAAAAAGAGGAGGCCAATTTTGCTGACGGTTCTGCATTCCCAAGTTCCTAAATTCATACACTTACTCTAATAATAAAACAGATCACCAGCCGAGGTTGGATGCATGAGACAAGGGCTCAGGGCTGGTGCACTGGGAAGACCCAGAGGGATCGGGTGGAGAGTGAGGTGGAAGGGGGAGGATCAGGATTGGGAATACATGTAAATCCATGGCTGATACATGTCAATGTATGGCAAAAACCACTACAATATTGTAAAGTAATTAGTCTCCAACTAATAAAAATAAATGGGAAAAAAAAATTTGAAATGTGTTCTTGTTTCTGAGAGTGTAAATTGAAAGGAAAAATTCTTTGGTAAAGAGAAATAATTCACAGCCATGTCTTACCAGCCCTTTGTGCTAGCAATGTTTCTTTCACTCAGATTCAAGAATAGATGTGTCCTTGAGAGAGGAATATCTCTATATACTTTCACAAGCTACTGTGTTGGATTCCATCAAACATCTAGCATCAAAAGCTCCAAGGACAGAGTGGCCTGAGGTGCAGGCATGCAGGGCCTGCCCACTCTAACAATGGCCTAGACAGACCTCTGTACCAGTTGTTCCACTAAACATGAAGGTCAGCCTAGAAGTCAGATCTTAAGAATCTAGGCCACCTGACCACTGGCGACAAGCACTCTCATTTCACATCAAAGCTCAATGGCTACTGAGCAGAAACCACAGGCATAAAGTCTGTGCTCAGAATAGCCCTTGTGCTGTCTTTAGACAACAGGCAGTAAAGCACAGGATAAACTCATGGAAATATTTTAAGTAATTCATTTCCATTTGCTACTATATAATTTCATTAATCTTCAAAAAAAAATTAGCTTCATAAACATTACACCAAGGTGTCAAATAAAGGTAGATAGCATGCACAATGTCCTCTGTAATTGCTGAAATTAGTTATAATACCAAAAACTGACTAAATTTGGGGACTTCCCTGGCAGTCCAGTGGTTAAGACTCAGCACTTCTACTGCAGGAGGCACAGGTTTGATTCCTGGTCAAGGAACTAAGATCCTAAGTGCCGTGGCCCCATCAAAAAAACAAAATCAAACAAACAAAAAAATTGGCTAAGCTCAAAAAATCAAATACAGCATATTTAATGTCATATAAAGTGTTAGTCACTCAGTTGTGTCCACTCTTTGTGACCCCATGAGCTGTAGCCTGCCAGGCTTCTCTGTTCATGGGATTCACCAGACAAGAATACTAAAGTGGTTATACATTCCCTTCTCTAGGGAATCCTCCCATTCCAGGGATTGAACTCTGGTCTCAGGCGTTGCAGGCAGATTCTTTACCATCTGAGCCACCAGGGACGTCAATGTCATACAAGATCCTCAGAAATGAAACAGTAATGTGAGAGTGATCACTGATATCTTAACTGTGATCATACCAAAGCTGCATTTGGTAAAGATTTTTTAAAAATCACTAACAAAAAGCAGGAAATGGACCATATTATAAGAAAGAAAACTATTTCGGTAACCTAACAGGTAAAGTCTTCAAAACCAAACATTTTGAAAGCTTTTGTAAGTATATTCAAAGGTGGCACAATTTTCAAAAAACAACTACATAATACCTAAATCCAAGATACTGAAACTTGGTATTTAGTATGCTTAAGGTAGTCAAAAGATGTTGAAATCTATTAAGTGGCTTAATATCTGTGGCCATCCAGATAATGAAAATGAAAGCTAAGCATTATTAATGTTAATCAACTTTCCAAACATCATCTTTATAAGCACTTCCTAGTAGACACCAACAAGCCTGGAAAAGAACTGACCTAAATGCTTATTAGCAATATTTTTCCAGAATATCAAACTAACTTAGGTGTTTTAAGACAATGCATATAAATAACGATGTCAAAATTAAATATAATTGTGTGCTTTTGTCAGCTTTTCTAAGTATGTCACAACACTGTAATTAGTCTTAGCCACTAAAATACACAGGACAAAAGTATATGTGACTATATACAAGACTAGAATAGAATCAAATAGTTAACAAACAGTGCCCCATGGGCACCAATTAGTCAGAACAGATGTCCTCAAGTGCACCAAACCATCATGGCCACACAGCAATGGTTCTGCACACACCTCCACACACACACACGTGATTGATTTTAAGCAATCTTTAAAGTAAATTTTTAAATACCAAACACATCAAGGTATCCATTTTGTAATCATAATTTCAGAAACATAATGTTGCTAAAAGGCATCACGATGAACATTTTTTAAAACCACTGTAATACCTGAAAATCACGTTTCCGGCTCGGTCTGCCTTCCAGGCTTTCACCAAAGCAAAATCCCCTGTGATTGCTTCCTCCAAGATAAAATGCTGACCTTTAAACTCCCTCACCTGCAAGAGACAAAGGGCATCTTCAGGATCTGCACAGGGCTTGATTGGTTGTGATACCTGCTCTGATGCCTGTGTATGTGTGTGCTCAGTTGCTCAGGTGTGTCTGACTCTTTGAGACCCCGTATACTGTAACCCACCAGGCTCTTCTGTCCATGAAAGTTTCCAGGTAAGAATACTGGAGCAGGTTGCCATTTCCTACTCCTGAGGATATTCTCCGCCCAGAGCTCAGACTTGGGTCTCTGTCTCCTGCATTGGTAGGCAGACTCTTTTCCACTGCGCCACCTGAGAAGCCCTGCTAGTTACTTATTTGCCTAAGTGTAACTTACTTATTTTCTTAAGTGTATTACTAAACTATTAACTTCCCAACCCAGAGGCAGGCGGGGTCTTTGCTGCTGAGCCACCTGGGAAGACCCATCTGCTCTGACAGAGACAATTAGGGCAAGAAGGAGAAGATCTAAACTGAGACTTCAAGGATGAGTAGTGTTGGCCAGCAGTCCCCAACCTTTTTTGGCACCAGGGACCAGATTTCATGCAAGATAATTTTTTCATAGATGGGTGTGGAGGGTAGTTTGGGGGTAATTCAAGTGCATTTTATTTATTGTGCACTTTATTTCTATTATCATTACAGAAGCTCCACCTCAGATCATCAGGAATTAGATCCAGGAGGCTGGGGACCCCTGGACCAGGGTTCACTCAAAGTGGTAAAGAGGAAACTAAGGGAGCAGCACATGCAAAGGTCCGGTGTAGGAGAGCTTGGTAACTGTGAGGACCTGAAAATGCTATGTGCTTGTGGCACAGACTGCATGTGTTAGCACTCACTTTATTACTTCTGTGAATAAGTTACGTACTGACATGAAAAAGGCCCCTCCTTCCCTCCACTCTATGGCCTCCCTGGCAGCTCAGGCAGCAGGAAACCCAACTGCTACGTGGGAGACCTGGGTTCCGTCCCTGGGTCAAAAAGATCCCATGGAGGATGGCATAGCAACCCACTCCAGTATTCTCACCTGGAGAAATCCACAGACAGAAGAGCCAGCGGGCTACAGTCCATGGGGTCACAAAGAGTCTAACCCAGCTGAGAGACTAACACTTCCAGTTTCCCTCCACTCTAGCAAAAAAACTATATAGTTGCATGAAACAGGCAGTGTATTATTTTCCTACCTAAAATAGTTATAAAATCCATTCCTCTCTCCTAATTAATTCATAATCATCTGCTGAGATTTTAATTGGGATTCCTAGAATTTATAGACTAATCTGGAGAGAACTGATATGCCATATCCCACCTGTGAGCATAATATAGGCCGACATTTTTTAAAGTCTTCTTTTACCTCCGTCAATAGTTTTATAATTGCCCCCCAAAAAACCTCTGTATATACTTTCTAGGTTTACTCACAGGTGCTTCATGATTTTTGATGGCCACTGTGACTATTCTATTTTATTCTATTACACCTTCTTTTCTGTCATTACTGGTCTAATGGAAGGCTATTGATTTTTGTATGTTTATTGACTTTTAATTCTACTCCAAATGGAACAGATGGGGAGAAAAAGCATAAAGCAAAACTATGCTGTGGCATTTTGTTCCCTTTTGCTTCATGGGACTTAGCTCTGGGAGTTGAAACAAACAGGAAACATCAACATCACATTCCATCACCACTCGGGATGGAAGCCGTTTGAAGGCTGAAGTCCATTCTCATTCCTACTGCGCCTCCTAGTGGAAAAAACTGCATGCATTTTACAGAAAGCTTAGAGAGAGTTCGGGTACACAAACTTTTCTTAAACTATGGTTTAAAATAAGAAACTCTGTTTTAAAAAATTATAGTTAATTTATAATATTGCATTAATTTCAGGTATATAGCAAAATGATTCAAATCCCAGATATGGGATTCAGACATCCCATATATGCACACATATGGGATTCCTGGGTAGCTCAGCTGGTAAAGAATCGGCCTGCAATGTAGGCGACCCCAGTTCTATTCCTGGGCTGGGAAGATCCCCTGGAGAAGGGATGGGCTACCCACTCCAGTATTCCTGGGCTTCCCTGGTGGCTCAGGCAGTAAAGAGTCCACCTGCAATTCTGGAAATCTGGGTTCAATTCCTAGGTTGCGAAGATCCCCTGGAGGAGGACAGGGCAATCCACTCCAGTATTCTTGCCTGGAGAATCCCCATGGGCAGAGGAGCCTGGCGGGCTACAGTCCATGGGATCGCAGAGTCAGACACGACTGAGCGACTAAACACAGCACATGTACACTTATACATATATATATTCTTTTTCAGATTCTTTTCCATTATGGGTTATTACAAGATACTGAATAAAGCTCCCTGTGTTACAGAGTAGGTTCTTGTTTATTTTTATATAACAGTGTGTAGATGTTAATCCCAAACACCTAATTTATCCCTCTCGCCCACTTTACCCATTGGTAACCGTAACCTTGTTTTCTATGTCAGTGAGTCTATTTCTGTTGTGTAAATAAGTTCACTTGTATCAATCTTTTAGATTCCACATATGTGATATCATATGATATTTTGTCTTTGACTGACTTCATTTAGTATGATAATCTCCAGGCCCATCCATGTTACTGAAAATGGAATTAATTTATTTTTATGGCTAAGCAATATTCCATTGTATATATGTACTACATCTTCTTTAACCATTCACCTGTTGATGGACATTTAGGTTGCTTCTTTTTCTTGGCTACTGTAAATAATACTGTTATAAAACACTGGGGTACATGTATCTCTTTGAACTAGGGTTTCTGTCTTTTCCATATATGCCCAGGAGCAGGACTGTGTTCCACTCTGGCTGCACCAATTTATATTCCCACCATCAGTACAGGTTCCCTTTTCTCCAGTCTCTCCAGCACTTATTATTTGTAAACTTTTTGATGATGGCCACTCTGACCAGTGTAAGGTGATACTTCATTGTAGTTTTGATGTACATTAAAACAGAAATCATTTCTTACAGAACAGTTTCCTTAAAGATATTATGCCACTTTATGTCAGAAAAGATTAATGAATTTAGGTAATCAGAGATGAATGAGGATCATATTAACATGAACTTAGATAAATTATATGAAGGATATTTGTAAGATACACATCAATAGTTTTTTCAGTTCTGTCACTCAGTCATGTCCAACTCTTTGGGACCCCATGGACTGCTGCATACCAGGGTTCCCTGTCCATCACCAATGCCCGGAGTTTGCACAAACTCATGTCCATCGAGTCAGTGATGCCATACAACCATATCATCCTCTGTTGTCCCCTTCTCCTCCTGCCTTAGTTTTTTAAGTCTTATGAATTTCAGTCATCACCAGTGATGATAGTTGAGTCTTTTCCATGCAGACCTAGATAACACATCTAAATATATGCCAACTCAGGGCAAAGTAAAAACACTGGCATTTTTTTCTATTCCAATTATATAACTTCCTGAAGGGGCTACACATCAGCAGTTGCTAAGTGTTAGCTATTTTAAAATTTAAAAACAGGGATGGAATTGGTTTTGTCAAACCAGCTATTATACTCGCTTCAGTCACTCCACGTCCTCATATTTCCATCCTTTCTTGAATCCACTCCGTTCAAATTTTCACCATTCCAGAAAAATCCTCTATTCCAAAAAAATCACCGTTTAAGGTCACCAAAGACCTCCACATTTTCAACTGCAAAGGTCAACTTCCAGTCCTATTACTCAACTCCTTCATTCTCTGACACATTGGTCACTCCTTGCTTTGTAAAAGTTTCCATCTTCCAAATCACCAGCCTCCCCTGGATTTCCTCTTTACTCACTGGACACTCCCATTTTATTCGCTGCTTCTTTTCCTCTTTTCAATCTTTAAATGCCAGGCCTCTTCTAAACCCGTAAATGCAAAAGAGGTGTTCTCTGCACTCCAGCCCTCTTCACTCAAGTCCCATGGTTTTAAACACCACAAGCTGATAATTTCTGTGTTGGGCAGATCTGCTAGAGAAGGGATAGGCTACCCATTCCAATATTCTTGGGCTTCCCTGGTGGTTCAGTTGGTAAAGAATCCGCCTGCAATGTGGGAGACCTGGGTTTGACCCCTGGGTTGGGAAGATCCCCTGGAGAAGGGAAAGACTACCCACTCCAGTATTCTGGCCTGGAGAATTCCATGGACTGTATAGTCCATGGGGTTGCAAAGAGTCAGACATGACTGAGCAAATTTCACTTGCTGATGCCTCCAAAGTTCCTATCCCAGCTCTCAAGCCTCCCTGAGCTGACCTAAAACCTACTGAGTAGCTCCTCTTGGAGGCCAATGAATCTCTTAAACACTCAAGTTCAGAAAGAGCTCCTCGTCAACTCTCACGCTTGGCCCATCCCAATAAGCAGCATGCTTGGTTTGTGTCTTTTCTTACTCAGTAAATTGTGTTGGCTCTACTGTAAGTTTATTTCCCAATTGCAACCACTTCTCACAAATTCCACTGTCACCACCTCAATCTAAACAGCCTTCTACTTCTAATTGGAAACAGCTCCTCATCTCTCTCGCTGCTTCTGGTTCTGGGTCTCAGACAAAAAGCTCACTCCCAAAAGCCACAGTGATCTTTCCAAAATGTAGCTCAGACCCCATCACTCTCCCACTTCTATTCAATACTCTCAACCCTTCATCACACTCAGTGAAGTCCAAGCTCATATGACCTGGCTCCTGCCTCTCTTCAATCTCCAATCCTACCACTCTCTGCCTCATTCACTCTGTTCCAGCCTCACTGCCCTGCTGTTGCATACTCAGAAAGCCTGCCAAGGACCATGTCCTTCCCCTTCCTTCTAACTAGAGTACAGCCTACAATCTTCACCTGGCTCATTCTCCTATCTTATTCAGGTCTCTACCAAACATCACCTCTCAGAGAGGTTCCCCCGACCCAGCCTGGAACATACCTTCCTGGCCATTCAGCACCCTCTCTGCCTTTGCCCTACTTGATTTGTTACATTATGCATCTGTCTGTCTCTTCATTTCTTGTCAGTTCCCCCACTAAGGGGAACTTGGCCTAGAGGACCCCTTTTCCCACCACATTTGGACTGCTGCTGCTGCTGCTGCTAAGTCACTTCAGTCGTGTCTGACTCTGTGCGACCCCACAGACAGCAGCTTGCCAGGCTCCTCCATCCCTGGGATTCTCCAGGCAAGAATACTGGAGTGGGTTGCCATTTCCTTCTCCAATGCATGCATTCCTGCCAAGTCGCTTCAGTCGTGTCCGACTCCGTGCAACCCTATGAACAACAGCCCACCAAGCTCCTCCATCCACAGGATTCTCCAGGCAAGACGAGTGCTTGGCAAACAAAAGGACCTCAAATAACTATCACTAATTCAAGGAATTCACTCATTTCCTCCTCCCACCATAATCAAGGAAAATAAAGTTGGCTAACAAGAATCATTTCTAGAGATTATCTGTTGTATTCTTCAGGATTCAGACAAAATTACAAAACTGCTAGATGCCTACACCTGACTCCAGGCTGAAATGAACCCAGGCATTCAGGACAGATTTTAGTCTATCCTGTGTTTTCACGGGGTGAGTTAATGATGTAACTTCTAGCAAGCTCTCAAAGCTTTCACCAGATTTTGCTGGCTATTGATCTATATTAACTAGGATCCATCTTAATAATTAGGTTCCTGTCTTTTTCTTTGCAAAAACTTTTTAAACCTAATCAGGTAAAAAACAAGATAGAGTAAGAAAAACGTTAACAAAAGTTTTGAGTCAATATAGGTAACCCTAAGCAGAAAAGGCGCAGCTCCAGATGAAGGACGCTGCTGGAGACATACACGGGACAGTAGGGGGATGAGAGCAATGACCTTTATCTTCCCTCAAAACCCCAAGGGCACAGCTAACATCCCTACATGAAGCAAGGTGACAAGACCCCTTGATATACTAAGTTCTCACTTTTCTAGAGGTAAGTTCAGCAGTCCATGACTTTTGTTAACTCTCATGAGCCATGTGGGCAGGGAGAAGGGAAAGATACCAAAAATACAGCAATGAAATACTGGCCTGTGTCATTTTAAAAACTGGCTCCTGAATATCTCAAATACCTGTATCTAGAGTTCTATTCTTTTCTAATGTGTGAGTAAAGTTACCTAGTATAATGATACTCCATCCTATCCAACACTTTAAATAAAACTAAGTTATTCAGTCTAAGGCTCAAATGTGTTCAGTGTACAAAATGAAGAATAAAGAAGATAATATAAACTTGGTATTTATTCTACTCATATTATATATTTACAACCATTCTCTGCTTTTTAAGATTATAGACAAATTTGTGATTTCTTTGGCTTTTTTCCCCTTCTTCAATCATATCCAGAAGGGCCCTGAACCTGAAGGGTTTAATACCATACATATTATCGTATTAAATAAAGTAGCTGTATTTTATTTTCCACATAATCAGCAATTATACACACTCCTAAATATCTTAAAACCTACCATAAAACTAACCTTGACTCTCATTTCTATGGATTAGTTTCTTTCCTAGCAGATGTTCAGTTTTAGGTAGAAACTGTACCTAGCATATGTATGTTACTGAACGAAATGACAGTGTTTTATTCTCACCCAGGTATGATTTTATACTTATTTACCCAGTGAGCCCATCTGGAATCCTGTGCATCTTACCTCTCTCGGCTTACTGGCAATGGCAATGCTGCCATCTTTGTTGTATTTGATCGGTGACCCCCCTTCTTGCACCAGGGTCCCATACCCTGTGCTGGTGTAAAATGCAGGAACTCCAGCCCCACCTGCACGAATCCTCTCTGCAAGCGTGCCCTACAAGTGAGCAAACAACAGTGCATCAAAAGTCCATTAAGCACACTTCTGTCTGCGGACACAAATCCTTAGCCACGCGGTCCCTGCTCTCTAGGTGTTTATCCATCTAAACCACCCCTGGCAGTGCATACTGGTCTACCTCACTAACACTGCAGGTTAGAAGATCAATGCAAAACAATGACTGTCTCTCTAGACAACAACCTCTCTATTTTTAATCCTTAATTTGTAATGGAACTGCTTATTTGTATACTCATGTTTTCAGTTCCCATGTCTCCACTGGTTTCTCTACATCATATCTTACAAGTCTATTTGTAATATTTTTAAATCAATTTTCAAATCTGAAGTATATAACTTTAATTGTATACATCAAAAACATACAATAAAATATCATATTTTACTGTGTGCTACATGTAGGTACAGCCTGAATCTTATCATAAACAACAATATCATGATTATATAATAATAATGTAAAATTTCCAGGTATTTAGAATGTATTCTAAACGTTCTCTTAAGTATTTTATCTACTATGTTATCTAACTAAGGAAAAATACAAATGACAAAGACTACAACATACAGCTGAACTGGTTTTTAAAAAGCCAAGAGAAATCCAAATTTTGCTTCAGAGTAGGAACAGCTATATGAAAAACGTCTTTGTATCTTCTGATCACTCTGTCTCCCTTTTAGGTACTAGTGATTTCAAATCTAATTTCCCCAGCTATCTCTCACCACCACCTGCCTTTCTATCCAGTTTTCCTACTGGGAAATAACTCGGGCCCTAAACATTTGCTGACATGACCCCTAACATGAAACCTCTTGTTATGGTCTAGTTACATCATATTCAGTTCAGTTTAGTTGCTCAGTCGTGTCCAACTCTTTGTGACTCCATGGACTTCAGCATGCCAGGCCTCCCTGTCCATCACCAACTCCTGCAGTTTACTAAAACTCATGTCCATTGAGTCAGCAATGCCATCCAACCATCTCATCCTCTGTCATCCTCATCTCCTGCCTTCAATCTTTTCCAGCGTCAGGGTCCCTTCCAATGAGTCAGCTCTTCGCATCAGGTGGCCAAAGTATTGGAGTTTCAGCTTCAGCATCAGTCCTTCCAATGAACATTCAGGACTGATTTCCTTTAGGATGGACTGGTTGGATCTCCTTGCAGTCCAAAGGGCTCTCAAGAGTCTTCAACACTACAGGTCAAAAGCATCAATTCTTCTGTGTTCAGCTTTCTTTATAGTCCAACTCTCACATCCATACATGACTACTGGAAAGACTAAAGTCTTGACCAGATGGACCTTTGTTGGCAAAGTAATGTCTCTGCTTTTTAATATGCTGTCTAGGTTGGTCATAACTTTTCTTCCAAAGAGTAAGCGTCCTTTCATTTCATGGCTTCTGTCACCATCTGCAGTGATTCTGGAGCCCCCAAAAATAAAGTCAGCTACTGTTTCCACTGTTTCTCCATCTATTTGCCATGAAGTGATGGGACTGGATGCCATGATCTTAGTATTCTGAATGTTGAGCTTTAAGCCAACTTTTTCACTCCCCTCTTTCACTTTCATCAAGAGGCTCTTTAGTTCTTCACTTTCTGCCATAAGGGTGATGTCATCTGCATATCTGAGGTTATTGATATTTCTCCCGGCAATCTTGATTCCAGCTTGTACTTCAACCAGCCCAGCATTTCTCATGATGTAATCTGCATATAAGTTAAATAAGCAGGGTGACAATGTACAGCCTTGACATACTCCTTTTCCTATTTGGAACCAGTCTGTCGTTCCATGTCCAGTTCTAACTGTTGCTTCTTGACCTGCATACAGATTTCTCAAGAGGCAGGTCAGGTGATCTGACATTCCTATCTCTTGAAGAATTTTCCAGTTTAATGTGATCCACACAGTCAACGGCTTTGGCATAGTCAATAAAGCAGAAGTAGATGTTTTTTTGGAACTCACTTGCTTTTTTGATGATCTAGCGAATGTTGGCAATTTGATCTCTGGTTCCTCTGCCTTTTTGAAAACCAGCTTGAACATCTGAAAGTTCATGGTTCACGTATTGTTGAAGCCTGGCCTTGAGAATTTTGAGCATTACTTTGCTCGCGTGTGAGATAAGTGCATCATATTCAGACTAGATAACTGCTTGACTGACCAGTAGTGAGAATAGGCTTAGATATTAATGATGGTGAGTTTAATATTGTCCCAACCTGAAAACAAGGATCTACTTGAACTGGGGCCTTCAACTATATTGGATTGGCCAAAAAGGTTCCTCAATGACAAACTCTTCAATCAGATAGGACAGGAAAAGGTGGATAAAGTGAGTGGAAATTTGCTAGATTAACTGCAGTCATTGCTTCCTTTCAGTTCCCTGCAAACCTGGGGTCTGACCCCAGCATTTAGTCTGTGATGCAGACAGTTTTACTCCCCTCCATGGGCTTCAGTTTCCTGATACATCTCAGCAAGACCAGATTCTGCACAAATTTCTAATTCTATGATTAGTAGGAGTTAACTTTTAGGACCATCTTCAAACATTTCAGTGAGTGCTTTTGCATGCTGCAGTGAAATAAACATTTCAGTGCCAAATTTAACATTTTATCCTGAAGCCTGGATACTTTCCACTAGAAATACCTTCTTTTACAGTGCATAGCAACAAAACATTATTCCTCTAGCAGTCAAGAGGTGCGACTTATAAACAAGTTTTCTTGGTTTGGCAAAAGAGCATTCTATCTTACTTCTCTTACACAATGAAATTTCTAGAAGGAAGAAGGTAAACTTCAAAATAAGTTAGTATTATTTAAAAAAAATTTTTTTTCTTTTTTTTTTTTACCTGGGGTGTCAGCTCTACTTCTAATTCACCAGATAAATACTGTCGTTCAAATTCTGCATTTTCTCCCACATAGGAAGAGACCATGCGTTTTATCTGCTTGGATCGAAGTAAAAGGCCCAAACCAAAGTTGTCGACCCTAGAAAGAAAATGCAAGCAGCTTACAATCAAAGGGACATCCGATGGAACACTAATATCCTCACATTCAAAAACTTGAGATTTTATATGACAAATCACTGACATTACTCCTAACAACTTCCTTTTCTCCCTCCTTCAACTTCACATCCTCATCTTCTCATACCAACGAGCAGTCATTCTCACTCACCTAATTCTTTCCTAATTCTCGTAATGTGTCATTTCCACGTCTATAACCTCTCCCAGGCAGTCCAGACACAGTGAACACTTTAAAGCAGTGCAGGTAAGTACTGGTCAACTTTCTGATAGACCTGTTTCATAGTCCAAGTCTTCCAACACTGAATCTAATAACTTTTCCCACTCACCATGGGTGTAAGGAAATAGCTGCATAGGAGAGTTCCCTGATGGTCCAGTGGTTAGGACTCAGCACTTTCACTATGGCGGCCAGGGTTCAATCCCCAGTTGGGGCACTAAGATCCCACAAGCCATGAAGTGCGGCCAAATATATATATATATATATATTTGCAGATTTTATTCTTACTTGAAGAAACTTGGCTGCCTATGTGCTCAGTCAAATCCGACTCTTTTGTGACCCCATGGACTGTAGCCCTCCAGGTTCCTCTGTCCATGATCTTCCAGGCAAGAATACCAGAGTGGGTTGCCATTCCCTTCTCTAGGGACTCTTCCTGATCCAGGGATCGAACCCACGTCTCCTGTGTCTCCTGCACTGGCAGGTGGATTTTCTAGTACTGAGCCACCTGGGAAACCCTTCCAAAGAAAACTAAAGCCTAAATAACAAGTATTTTCAGGAATGCGGTTTTGAAATGTGGGGAGAATTCCCTGAAGATTAATAATAAACTTGTCCACTAGAAGGCTCCAAATCACTAAAGAGCCTCTCCAAACACTGATTATGCACAAAGCATTACACTTTTTGTTTATTCCCTTCTCTTCAATGGCAATCCACTCCAGTATTCTTGCCGGGGAAATCCCAAGGACAGAGGGGCTGGGTGGACTACAGTTCATCGGGTTGCAAGAGTCGGACATGACTGAGCACACACAAATACATACAGACACTAAACAATTTCCCTGTTCTTAGGGTAAACAATTCTATTCCCCTCATTTCAACTCTACCTACAGCCTTCTCCACCTCACCTGATGGCGACCCATCTTATAGATCTTCAGAACAAAACTCAGGGAGTGATTCCTGACACACACGTTCCACGTCAGCTCTACTGGAAAATCCTGACTCTGCTTTCAGTATCCACCCAGAATCTGAGCATCTCTCACTCCCTCTGGAGCTGGCACCATATCTTGCCCAGATACCACAGTAACCTTCCCTGCTTCTACTCCCACCCACTAGGATCTACTCACAAAATGACAGCCCAAACTACAATATGTGAGATCATGTCACTGTTCTGCTTGAAACCCTGCAGTTGTACCCATTTATTTAGAGTAAAAGTAAAGGTCTCTCTCTCAAGTGGCCCCCTGGGATGGGCTGAAATGCCTTTTCACCTCTGACTCACTCCTCCCATTTTTCTTTTTGCTCACTTCCTGCCTCTGCTGGCCTCCTTACAATCCCTCCAATACACCAGGCATTCTGCATGGGGGCCCTTACACTGGCCTTTCCATCTCTCTCGGGAACTCTTTCCTCATATAGGCTTCTACATAAACATTTCTTGACATCTGTTAAATGAGTTTATTGCTTGATTTCACTTCCCCCTCCTCACTGGCTCTTTAGTAATAAAAATGAAAATCATCAAGTCTTCAAGCTGGATATTTGCTATGTGTCCCTCCAGATCCATTCTTCAACCTCCAGTCTGCCCTACGCCTAGGGTGGCTGCCCTGTGTAGACTCAATCGTGGGGTCCCCTGCCCTCTGGCTTCTGATTGAGTCCATCCACTTCCGACTGGGTCCAGCCAATCACAGGCACCACCAGGAGGATCAGAGGAGTGAGGCGAGGATGGCGTCTGTTCTGTTCCCTTGGCTCTCTCCCTGGCAGGCTGCAGCACCCTGGACAGCCCTCTCCACAAGACTTTCTTCTGGGCTCTAACAGCCCCGGTCCCCTCACCCCGTCAGGGCCAGGGCTGGTGGGAACAGCTCTCCACTGTTACTAAGTCTAAGGTTCTTCAGTACCCGTGTGTGCCTTCCCTCCGCCCTGACTCTTCCTTTAAAAAGAGTCTCTGGTAAATCCTCTCAATTATCTAATATAACAATACCATTGATATCTTCTAGAGCCCTGTCCAAATAAAGTTATTTTAATAGCAAAATAATCCATGAATGTGGATATAATCCATTTGCTTTGTAGTTTTAAAAATCTGAAACTCCCTCCAAGTATAGAGGTCCTTACCGTAAAACAGAATACAGTTTTGGCCATTCACTGACTTGGGAATTTTTCCAACCACACTTTCATTGATCTCTATGTAGTCTTCCAATCCATTACACATTTGAACTTATCTCTGTTTGGAGATAAGCTCTCTGTATTTGTTGATCTTGGCTCTGGACACCATGTGTATTTAGCTGTTGGTTTATTTCTGGATTGGCAAGCTGGCATAGCAACCAAGCAGAGCATAAGATACTCAGCTCAGGTTACCACCTGACCAGGTGCAAATTTAGTGTTTATGCCTCAAAAAATGCTATTAGATAGCTTATCATAAGAGTGTCTTTCCTAGTTTCCCTGGTGGTCCAGCGGTTAAGAATTCGCCTTGCAATGCAAGCGATGCCGGTTTGATCTCTGGTCCAGGAAGATACCCCCATGCCATAGAGTTACCAAGCCTATGAGCCACAACCACTGAGCCAATGCGCTAGAGCCTGAGAGCCACAGCTACTGAAGCCAATGTACAGAAACTGTTGCAGCCTGCATGCCTACCGTGGCCTGCGTGCTCTGCAATAAGGGAAGGCACCGCAATTAGAAGCCCACACACCACAAAGAAGAGCAGCACCCACTCGCTGCAACTAGAGAAAGCCCTCGCGCAGCAATGAAGGACCCACCACAGCCAAAAGACTAATAATAATAAAATAAATAAATCAATCTTTAAAAAGTGTCTTTCCTGCCATATACTTTCCAGTTCACAGATTCAGTAAACATGTACCCCTTATCTACTGCGTATCAGACACTAATGATAAAAAAGTGAAAAGGGCAAGGCCCTCACACAATATAAGAAAAAAGACATACATAATCTTTTGCTAATGAAAAATCTACTATATTCCTAATAGAGAAACATACATACTAAAGCATCTTGAAGCTCTCTGGTATTAAAGATAATCTGAATGAACTTTCAAAGATATTATCTTACTTAGTGCCTTTAGTAGCCAATATTTTTCTAGCATACCTAAAGAGAGATCTGACCTTTCTCCTACAGCACCACAAACTCATGTTAAAACATTTTAATGATTAAAAGAAGTCTAAGGCCAAGAATTCATTAGAGAGGTATACTAATGTAAAGCAAATGTATATTTCATGGAAGACATCAACGTACTGCAAATATTTTTCACTTTCTGAATCTGAAATTTCATTTTCTGAAATCTCACTGACAATTCTAAAATAAACTGTCAAAATAAAACTAATAATGAAATTACAACCAATGATGCAATCAACAAGGGGTTAATTTCCAAACAATACAAATAGCTGATACAACCCAATGTCAAAAAACCCAAACAATCTCATCAAAAAATGGGCAGAAAACCTAAATAAACATTTCTCAAAAAAAGACAAACAGCCAACAGGCACATGAAAAGATGCTTAATATCACTAATTCTTAGAGACATGCAAATCAAAATTATCAGGAGGTATCACCTCACACTAGTCAGAATAGCCATCATCAAAAAGTCTACAAATAATAAATGCTGGAGAGGATGTGGAGAAAAGGGAACCCTCCTACACTGTTGGTGGGAATGTAAATTGGTGCAGCCACTATGGAAAACTGTGTGGAAGTTCCTTAAAAAACTAAAAATAGTTATCATATGATCCAGCAACACCACTCCTGGGGATATATCTGAAGAAAACTCTTAATTTGAAGAGATACATGCACCTCAACGTTCACAGCAGCATTATTTACAACAGCCAAGACATGGAAGCAACCTAAGTATCCATCAACAGATTAATGGATAAAGAAGACATAGTGTATATTTGTGTATACATAATGGAATATTACTCAGCCATAAAAAGAATGAAATATTGCCATTTGCAGAAACATTGATGGACGTAAAGATTTTCATAATGAGTGAAGTAACTCAGAAAAATAGAAAATTATATATCACTTATATGTGGAATCTAAAAAATAATACAAATAGGGAAGGGACAGGGTGACAAATTAGGAGTATGGGATTAAGAAATATACACTATCATATATAAAACAGTGTGTATTTCTTAATCCCATGCTCAACAACAAGGGTTTACTATACACCACAGGGAATTATATTCAATATCTTATAATAACCTATAGTGGAAAAGAATCTGAAAAAAGATGAATATGGATATACATATATATATGTTTATATAAATATATAGCTGCCAGGCTCCTCTGTCCACGGAATTTTCCAGGCAAGAAAACTGGAGTGGGTAGCCATTCCCTTCTCCAGGGGATCTTCCTGACTTAGGGATTGAATCCAGGTCTCCTGAATTAAGGGCAGATTATATTAACCATGAGCCACCAGGGATGCCCATATACAGAATAAACAACAAAGTTTTAATGTACACCTCAGGGAACTATATTCAATATCTGATAATAATTTACAAGGGAAAAGAATCTGACAAAATATATATAGATATACATATATATATACACACATACATATGTGTAACTGAATCACTTCACTGGACACCTGTAAGTAATAATATAAATCAACTATAATTCAATTTTAAAAAATGAAGTTGCAACTACTTACCAAACTCTATTTCTCTTCCTTACTCTCAATTTAAATACATTCATCTCAATTATAGCCACAATTCCCTTGTGGCTCAGCTGGTAAAGAATCTGCCTGCAATGCAGGAGACCTGGGTTCAATCCCTGGATTGGGAAATCCCCTGGAGAAGGGAAAGGCTCCCCACTCCAGTATTCTGGCCTGGAGAATTCCATGGACTGTATAGTCCATAGGGTGGCAAAGAGTCAGACACAACTAAGGGACTTTCACTTTCACTTCTACCAGTGGCCTAATAGTTCAGTTGGTAAAGAATCTGCCTGCAATGCAGGAGACCTAGGTTTGATCCCTGGGTCGGGAAGAGAAGGAAATGGCAATCCACTCCAGTATTCCTGCCTGGAGGATCCCATGGACAGAGGAGCCTGGCAGGCTACAGGTCCATGGGGTTGCAAGAGTCGGACATGACTTAGCATCTAAACGACCAATAATAAAAGCTTATATTTTTATATTTACTGTAATAATATCAAGGGTACCAAAACAAAAGAAAATGTAGTGCAAATGGTCCCCAAGTAAAAATGGTTCGACTTAATTTTTCAACTTTATGGTTGTGTGAAAGTCATATCCATTCAGCAGAAACCATGCTTCAAGTTGTAATCCTTCTCCAGACTAGCGATCTGCAGTATGACATCCTTGTGACACGGGGCAGAGGCAGCCACAGTTCCGTCAGCCACACAATCATGAGAGTAAACAACCAATACTCTTACAACCATTCTGGACCCATAGGACCATTCTGTTTCTCACCCTCAGCACAGTATTCAGTAAATTACATGAGGTAATCAACACTGTATTACGAAATAAACTTTGTGGTAGATGATTTTGCCCAACTGTAGGCCAATGTAAATCTCATCACGTTGAAGTTAAGCTACAAAACTCAGTAGGTTAGGTGTACTAATATATTGATGACTTAGAATATTTTCACTTTAGAATGGGTTTATTTGGATTTAATCCCACTATAAATAGAGGAAGAACTGTATTTGGATATAAGGTTAACTTATGACATAGTGAGGGGCTTCCCAGGTGGTACTAGTGGTAAAAATCCTGCCTGCCTATGCAGGAGACATAAGAGACACGGATTTGTTCCCTGGGTTGGGAAGATCCCCTGGAGGAGGGCATGACAGACCACTCTAGTATTTTTGCCTGGAAAATTGCCATGTACCAAAGAGTCTAGCAGGCTATATTCCATAGGGTCACAAAGAGTCGGAAACAACTGAAGTCACTTACCAGGCACACATACATGACACAGTTATATGAGACAAGTGAAATCTTGAAGTGGCTGAGCAGGAAGTCCAAGTGCACATTCCAGGAAGTGGTTCAGTTCAGTCGCTCAGCTGTGTCCGACTCTGCGACCCCATGGACTGTGGCACGCCAGGCCTCCCTGTCCATCACCGATTCCCGGAGCTTGCTCAAACTCATGTCCATTGAGTCTGTGATGCCATTGAACCATCTCATCCTCTGTCATCCCCTCTCCTCCCGAATCAGGGTCTTTCCAAATGAGTAGTTCTTTGCGTCAATCTTTCCCAGCATCAGTCTTTTCCAATGAGTCAGTTCTTCGCATCAGGTGGCCAAAGGATTGGAGTTTCACCTCCACCATGAGTCCTTCCAATAAATATTCAGGATTGAGTTCCACCAGGATGGACTGGTTGGATCTCCTTGCAGTCCAAGAGACTCACAAGAGTCTTCTCCAATGACACTGTTCAAAAGCATCAATTCTTCAGTGCTCAGCTTTCATTTTTATCTTTAAACTAATTTACTTATCCTAATTGGAGGCTAATTACTTTAAAATATTGTAGTGGTTTTTGCTGGAGAAGGCAATGGCAACCCACTCCAGTACTCTTGCCTTGAAAATTCCATGGATGGAGGAGTCTGGTAGGCTGCAGTCCATGGGGTCACTAGAAGTCAGACACAACTAAGCGACTGCACTTTCACTTTTCAGCGACTTAGCAGCAGCAGCAGCAGCAGCAGCAGAGGTTTTTGCCATACATTGACATGAATCATCCACCGGTGTACACGTGTTCCCCATCCTGAACCCCCCTCCCACCTCCCTCACCACTCCACCCCTCAGGGTCATCCCAGTGCACCAGCCCTGAGCACCCTGTCTCATGCATCAAAGCTGGACTGGCGATCTATTTCACATATGATAATATACATGTTTCAATGCTATTCTCTCAAATCAGCTTTCCTTATAGTCCAACTCTCATATCCATACATGACTACTGGAAAAATCATAGCTTTGAAAAGATGGACCTTTGTTGACAAAGTAATGTCTCTGCTTTTTAATATGCTGTCTAGGTTGGTCATAACTTTCCTTCCAAGGAGTAAGCATCTTTTAATTCCATGGCTTCAGTCACCATCTGAAGTTATTTTGGAGCCCCCCAAAAATAAAGTCTGACACTGTTTCCACTGTTTCCCCATCTATTTGCCATGAAGTGATGGGACCAGATGCCATGATCTTAGTTTTCTGAATGTTGAGTTTTAAGCCAACTTTTCACTCTCCTCTTTCACTTTCATCAAGAGGCTCTTTAGTTCTTTTTCACTTTCTGCTGTAAGGGTGGTGTTGTCTGCATATATGAGATTATTGATATTTCTCCCAGCAATCTGGATTCCAGCCTGTGCTTCCTCCAGCCCAGCGTTTCTCATAATGCATTCTGCAAATAAGTTAAATAAACAGGGTGACAATATACAGTTTTGTATACTCCTTTTCCCATCTGGAACCAGTCTGTTGTTCCATGTCCATTTCTAACAGTTGCTTCCTGATCTGCATACAGATTTTTCAAGAGGAAGGTCAGGTGGTCTGATATTCCCATCTCTTTCAGAATTTTGCAGTTTGTTGTGATATACACAGTCAACGGCTTTGGCATAGTCAATAAAGCAGAAATAGATGTTTTTCTGGAACTCTCTTGCTTTTTCGATGATTCAGTGGATGTTGGTGATTTGATCTCTGGTTCTTCTGCCTTTTCCAAAACCAGCTTGAACATCTGGAAGTTCACGGTTCACATACTGTTGAAGCCTGGCTTGGAGAATTTTGAGCATTACTTTACTATCGTGTGAGATGAGTGCGGTTGTGTGGTAGTTGGAGCATTCTTTGGCATTGCCTTTCTTTGGGATTGTAATGAAAACGGACCTTTTCCAGTCCTGTGGCCACTGCTGAGTTTTCCAAATTTGGTGGCATATTGAGTGCAGCACTTTCACAGCATCATCTTTTAGGATTTGAAATAACACAACTGGAATTTCATCACCTCCACTAGCTTTGTTCATAGTGACGCTTCCTAAGGCCCACTTGACCGCATTCCAGGATGTCTGGCTCTAGGTGAACGATCATACCATCATGATTATCTGGGTCATGAAGATCTTTTTTGTACAGTAGCACAAGGTTTGTTTGAGCCCTCTGAGCGTCTCTGGTGGGAAAGGAGGAAGTGGCTAGCCCTTCCCAAACCAAATAACCTAACCTTGGGGGAAATGTTTATGATCAGCCAAGGCAGCCGAGATTTCCCCTTCAAGCCCTTTAGAGTCTCAGAGCTGGAGCTATCTTGACAAAGAAGATGGCCCAGCAAAGGGGCCATTCGCCTTTATCTCTGGGTTCAAAACCACTGGGGCAAAACCAGAAATTTTATTTAGAGTGAAAAACTGCTCCTGGACCCCCAGAGAATTCCTATACCTGAGTGGTACAGAACAACAGGCATACCTCACCAGACCACAACAAAAAAGCAAACACTGCAATAAAGCAAGTCCTGAAAATTTTTTTGTTTTCCACTGCATATAAATGTTTATACTATACTGTAATCTGTTAAGTGTGCAATAGTATTTATTGTGCCTAAAAATAATGTCAATGCCTTACTTGAAAAATACTTTGTAACAACATTGCAAAGCAACTATACTCCAATAAAAAGTAATTAAAAAAATGAAAGCCAGTGATTCAAAAAAATACTGCATTATTAAAATATGCTAACGATCATCTGACCCTTCAGGAATTCATAATTTTTTTGCAATAATAACATCAAAGATCACTGACATGTATACCTATGTCTGATTCATGTTGATGTTTGACAGAAAACAACAAAATTCTGTAAAGCAATTATCCTTCAGTTAAAAAATAAATTAAAAAAAAAATCACAGATTACCATAACAAATATAATAATAATGAAAAAGTTTGAAATACTACAAAAATTATCAAAAAGTGACAGAGACATGAAGTGAGCAAATTCTATTGGAAAAATGGAGCCAAATACACTTGTTTAATGCAGGGCTGCCCTGAACCTTCAATTTGTAAAAAGTGCAATGTCTGTGGAATGCAATAAAACAAGATATACACAAGTATATACAAGCAACAGCATTGTAATCTCATGTACAGGTACATAAACGCATCTCCCCTCAACCAAGGATACATGTCAAGACAGTACCAACCCTACAGATGCTATGTACAATCCCCTGGAGAAGGGAATGGCAATACACTCCAGTGTTCTTACCTAGAAAATCCCATGGACAGAGGAGCCTGGTGGACTGCAGTCCACAGGGTCACAAAAGAGTCAGATACAACTTAGCAACTAAACAACAACAATACACAGGTGTCTTCTTTTCTTATACATGCATATCTATGATAAAGTTTCATTTATAAATTAGGCACAGTAAGATATTAACAACAATAACTAATTATAAAGTAGAACAATCATAACAGCATATTGTAATAAAAGCTATGTGAATGTGATCTCTTCAAAATATGTTACTATACAAATTTAATACCTTTTTCAGCTTAACTGGACACTCATCATGCACTATGGCTGTAACTTGCAATTTGAGATGCAGCAAGAAAACTAGTACAAATTTCTTTTTCCTTCTTCACAATTTCAGGCTGAAGACTCGTTCTCACCATACATCTTAGCAATCTCAGCATACGATCGTTTTCTTTCCTTATTAAATCGAGAATATTCACCTTTTCACTTTAAAGAAGCACTTCATGGCTTCTCTTTGGCATGTCTGAATTACCAGCATCACTACTCTTGCGTCTGGGGGCCATTATTAAGTAAAATAAGCGTTCCTTGAACACAGTCACTGTGATCTGGCAACACTGATGACCATGGATCTGATAATGGCGTAACTAAGAGACTAACTGGTGGACACGCTGGACAAAAGGATGATTCTTGTCCAGGGCAGGACAGAGCAGGAGGGCGTGAGATTTCATCATGCTACTCAAAATAGCCTGTAATTGAAAACTCATGAATTATTTCTGGAATTTTCCATTTAATATTTCCAGACCAAGGTTGATGCCATGTATCTCAAACCATGTAAAGCAAAACCAAGGGAAAAGGGGGGACTGTTGTACATATGCTGTACATACTACCAGCATTTATTAGTCTTCTACATGAAGTGGGGCTGCCCTTGGAGTTGTCTAAATCCCCACCTTCAAGAACCGTAATCTAAAACAACCTTGTCCTGAGGAAATGAAAATGACTAATATAGCACACCTAGTCTTCCCTTGACTCTGTGACTTAATTACCTGAAATAAAGCTTACTGTGAAACATTTGCTCATCCAAATTCGTGTAATTTGTAATTCGTATGTTAAAGTCTTCCAAAAACCAGAGGAACATCTGTGATTTTCCCACTTTTCTAATCAACCCATATCAAAGCATTGATTCTTCTCAGTGATCCTAAGGGAGGGTTTGTCTTATCAACATTTAATAGTCAATACTCAGAGCAAAGTAAGTGCTACCTCAGGCCAACAGGTCTTAGTGGTCATTAAAAGCAAACAAACAAACAAAAAAAAAAAATAGACAATTAGGAGTCCTGAGCTTTGGAAGACTTCTAATTCAGGCAGAACTTATAAAGATGGAAGTTTTTCCTAAAGGAGAAAATAGTCATTATTTCCTTATATTAAAAAATGAAGTAGAACTGATTTCCAATGTTGCATTAGTTTCAAAGTATAGAGCCAAGTGATTTGGTTATATATTCATACACATTCTTTTTCAGTCTCTTTCATTACAGGGTATTACAAGATATTGAATATAGTTCCCTGTGCTATACAGTCAGTCCTTGCTGCTTATCTATTTTACAAATATATACAGTTGTGAGTATCTGTTAAACCCAAACTCGTAATTTATCCCCCCCGCCCATCTCCTTTCCCCTTTGGTAACCAAAAGTTTGTTTTCTATGTCTGTGAGTCTATTTCTCTTTTAGAAATAAGTTCTTTTATAAGTTCTTTTTTTTAGATTGAACATATTGGTGATAACCATTACTTCTAATGCCATGTTCTCTCCCTTTACCCCAAAATTCACACTATGTTTGGTTCTCATATAAAGACATACTAAGTTGTCCTCCTCATTTATCTGATTCAAATTATCAAAACAAAGTCCTCATCCCTATAAACCTTAAATGCCTCTAATTAAGTTACTCAACAGCAAAAGAAAAAAAAGATAATCAACTGCCAATCAAGGTGTACAGAGTGCCTTCTTTGAGTTCGATGAAGTAGGTTATCGGTACTTACTCTGCACGAAGAATTTACATTAATCTGTACTACTGCCAATGAAGCAGATGTAAGAGACCCGGGTCTGATCCCTGGGTTGCTAAGATCTCCTGGAGAAGGGAATGGCAACCTACTCCAGTATTCTTGCCTGGATAAACTCCAGTATTCTTGCCTGGAGAATCCCATGAACAGAGGAACCTGGCGGGCTACAGTCCATGGGGTCACAAAGAGTCAGACATGACTGAAGCATCTTAGCATACATGCATACACTCCTTAGAAGCACTGACCTATCAGGAAAATTCAACCAAGTATAGATAATCAAAAGTACTTTTAATAAACATTAAGTAAGTTCAAAGGGCACAGGATGTGTTTCAGAAATAACAAGTGACCATGAACAAGTTACTTCCCTATTTACAGAGGGTTTCGCCTATTAAATGAAGGAACTGGAACACATGGTCACTGTAATCCCATCCAGTTTCAAGTCTCAATGACTCTGAGACCATAGGCTAAGCATAAATAGTAGGAAACACAAAACTACTCTAGGGATTTCCCTGCGGTCCAGTGGTTAAGAATCCCCACTTCCACTGCAGGGGGCATGGGACTGACCTTTGGTTGGGGAACTAAGATCCTGTATGCTCCATGGTGCAGCTAAAAATTAAAAAAAAAAAAAAGAAGAAGAAGAAAATAGAAAACTACTCTAAGTAAAAGGACTGGCCTGTAATATACATCAGAGATAATAAATATATATCAGTACACAGAGACAGGCTAACCATCTCCACAGGAATTCAGAAAGGGACAAGATCAATGAAGGCTAGAGCAGTTCTCTAACTGGATATGGCTTCTGTAAGATGGGAAAAGATGTGGATACCCAGAGAAGTGGACAGGCTCCCAAGCAAAAATAATAGCATAAGTAAAGTCAGAAAAGAAAAAAATGAGCAAGAAACAACAGATAAAACTGGACATGGAACAATGGACTGGTTCCAAATTGGGAAAGGAATACAACAAGGCTGCATACTGTCACCCTACTTATTTAACTTATATGCAGAGCACATCATGCACTGTGCTGGACTGGATGAAGCACAAGCTGGAATCAAGATTGTCAGGAGAAATATCAACAACCTCAGATATGTAGATGGTACCACTCTAACAGCAGAAAGCGGAGAGTATCTAAAGAGTCTCTTGATGAAGGTGAAACAGGAGAGTGAAAAAGCAGGCTTAAGACTGAACATTCAAAAAATGAAGATCATGGCATCTGGTCCTATCACTTCATGGTGAATAGATGAAGAAAAAATGCAGTAACAGACTTTATTTTCTTGGGTTCCAAAATCACTGCAGACAGTGACTGCACCCATGAAATTAAAAGATGCTTTCTCCTTGGAAGAAAAGCTACTACAAACCTAGACAGTGTACTAAAAAGCAGAGACATTACTTTGCCAACAAAGGTCTGTATAGTCAAAGCTCTGGTTTTTCCAGTAGTCATGTACAGATGGGAGAGTTGGACCACAAAGAAAGCTGAGCACCGAAGAATTGATGCTTTCAAACTGTGGTGTTGGAAAAGACTCTTGAGAGCATCTTGGACAGCAAGGAGACGACACCAGTCAATCCTAAAGGAAATCAACCCTGAATATTCATTGGAAGGACTAATGCTGAAGTTGGAACTCCAATACTCTGGCCACCAGATGTGACGAGCCAACTCACTGGAAAAGACCCTGATGCTAGAAAAGATCGAGGGCAGGAGAAGGAAGAAACAGAAGTTGAGAAGGCTGGATGGCATCACTGACTCAATGGACATGACTTTGAACAAATTCTGTGAGACAGTGAAGGACGGGGAAGCCTGGCTTGCTGCAGTCCATGAAGTTGTAAAGAGTCAGACATGGTTTAGTGACTAAACAACAACAACGACGCAGATCAGTTTTGTTGCCTAAATAATCTGTGCTATTTCTTCTAAATTGCATTTATGGTAATATACTAAACTGCCAAATTAGTTAATTTCTTTAATTTTTAAGATCTTTGAAGTCTTTCACTGTTAGAAGAGCTGATAATTTACCACTGTGAATTAAAATGGCCTTTCCCTTAATAACTAAATATATCTTAATATGCAGGCCATTCATCATTAAGGTTTTATGGGTCATTGCTGACCATTCTGATATGCAAGCCTACTGTCTTAATGCTGGCTGCATACCCTCCTCTTTCTACCAAGACCAGCAACATTTTTAATGAGTGATTATATTCTTCACGTATCTTCTACGGTAAGGGCATAACCAAAATAAAAGAAACATTTCAAATGGATGTCCATCTGCCTTTGTAAATAAAGATCTACAATAAGGTGCAACATAAAATCTCTAAGTTTTAAAATTGGGAAGCTTGAGACATTTACAGCCATGGAACATTACCAGTCATCTAAAAGAATCAACCTGAATCATTCTAATGAAGGATATGAAAGTTGGAACCCATATATGCCACAGATGTGAAGCCAATCACTGAAAAGACCTGATGCTAAAACAGATCGAGGGCAGGAGAAAGAAATGAATTAGAACTGATAACCTATAATGGAATGATTGAAAAACTCTAGTGAGACGAAGGACATGGGAACTGCTTGTGAGTCATGAGTGTAAGAGTAGGGTTTAGTGTCAACAAAGACAGCATTGAAAACATGTGTATTTTTATCATATGGTAAAACAAACCCAGTCAAAGATTTGAGGTCTCATGAGAAAGTGTATTCACTGGTTAAAATGGTCAAAACTCAAAATTCGTAGAGGCAGTCGATAGGTTGGATGGGATGCTGAACATGTAATGCCTATGCTAATTGGCCATTTCTGTTAAACAAAACACTTTTAATGATTAAATAATTAGTCTAAAGGGGTCTTTGCTGGTGGATCAGTGGTAAAGAATCTGCCTGCCAATGCAGGAGACATGGGTTCAATCCCTGATCCAGGAAGATCCCATACACCTTGGAGGAACTAAGCCTGTGCTTGTCAACTACTGAGCCTGTGCCCTAGAGTCCAGGAGCCACAACTACTGAAGCCCAAAACTAGAGAGTAGCCCCACCTCGCCACAACTACAGAAAAGCCAGTCAAAAAAAAAAAGAAAAGCCAGTGCTCCAATAAAGACCCAGCACAGCCAAAAATAAATAAATAAATAAATAAACTTTAAAATGAAGGGCTCAGTTTGAACATTTTTCTTTTCTTGTGGCATCTTGTTTCCCCGACAAGCAAGCAAACCTGTGCCCCCTGAAGTGGCACCATGGGGTCTTAATCATTGGAATGATAAAACTATCTTCTGATCCTTAAGCTTACTGCTCCTATCAATGAAGAAATATTTCACTTCACTGGTAGACTTCATTTCAATATTATGAAGGATTATCATTTCTTTCAAGTCAGTTGTTTTAGAAACACACACTTACCCAGCATTGTTGCTGACTGCAGTTAGTCCTTTTACTCCAGTCTTCAGCAAAGCTCCTATAAGATTCTCTGGAATTCCACATAACCCAAAACCTATAATGGGCCAAGAAGATACATAATTATGTAGAGGGTAATTTTCTTCCAAGGAAATGTATCTGTTACTCTTTAAAAAAAAGAAAAATATATCAGCACATTATTAGACCTACTATGCAAATACACAGATATATCTCGGCAACTTAAGAAGTGGTCATAGACAGTAGAAAGATCAATGGTTGCCAGGAATTTGAGGGGTGGGGGGAGGCGAATACACAGGTACAGAAGTTTTCATGAGCAGTGAAATACTTTGTATGACATTATAATGATATATATATAAGTCATTATACTTTGGTCCAAACCCATAGAACGTGCAACATTATTTACTTCATTACAATGAACCCTAAGGTGAACCATGGATTTTGGTGATTATGATATGTCAATGCAATTCATCCTTGGTTAAAAAAAAAACAAGTACCACTCTGCTGATAATGGCTATGCATGCACATGGGGAATTTCTGTACCTTCCTGTCAATTTTGTTATAAACCTAAAACTGCTTTGAGAAAAAAGTTTCCAAAAAACAAAATTAACACTCAGGATAGACATTTTTGGAAAAACTTTTGTTTCACTTATATATGTATACATATTACATACATGTGTGTTTGTTGGATTGTGATGTAAAATGTGTTTTTAGATCAAAAAAGTTTGCAAGTTACTTTACTAAAGTTCTACTGGCAAAACAAAGCACAAATAAATTTCAAAAAAAAATGAAACAAAATAAATGGTCATATAGCTATCTCCAAATGTTTTACATCATTATATAGCAGCAGACATCACTGCCAAGTCCTTGATTCATTAAGTATAAAGCCAAGTGCAATGTGTCAATACAGCCAGATACACATTGTTCTTCTTGCACTTAACTACATATTTATTTTCCCACTTTAAAATTGAACCTTAAAAAATAAAATAAAATAAAATAAAATTGAACCTTTACAGAGTTACTTTTTCAAGCATGTTTGTTTTACATTCCTGAGTAGATTCTGCAGATCTAGAAGCCTAAGCCAATGACTTTCATTTCTTTAACACAACTCCTCAAACGGTACTGGGTCTAAAATTCAATGACTGCTGAGTTGAACGAATGAATGAATGAATGAAGAGCAGCCTTAAAAATCATCCTTGATTTTTATGACCAAGGCCTAGAAATCCAAAGAAACGTGTAAGAATCAGGCAACAAGTTTAATGAGTGTGAGATGGGGTGCTAAAAGACATTCTAAACAAAAAGAAGCAAGAGAACTTAAACTCACTAACAGATAGATGTGGATGTGCTCTCTAGCTTCCAAAATGAGGAGGAACAAAAGGAATGGCCAGTGTGGGCTGCTGAGATCAATGCAAACTTTTCTTTTTTTAATGCCAACGTCTTAAGTTAAGCAGAATTCCCAAGTATCTAGGGATTTTTCAAAGTTACTAATAAGATATCCCCGTTTAAGGTGTCAGCTTTTCAAATAAAAGGAAAAGAAATATAAAAGGTCAAATATAAAGTGCTAAACCTTGCTAAACTTTCAGGAAGGGGACACTATAATTAAAAAAAGATAATATGTAATAAATAAATTAAGATAAAGAATCAATAACAATAAAATAACTGGCATTTCTAATAATTGGCATTTATTAACAAAGTAATAAAATAATTAGCCTTTCTAATCACCTCACCATTGTGATTTCCCTGCTTTGCGAAAATCAAAACGAAAACAATACTATTACTCACCACCAACCAGTATTGTTGCACCATCAGGAATGTCTTTTACCGCTTCCACTGGGTCTGTATAAAATTTGGTATGATGATGTGTGCTAGTTGAAAAGTAGCAAATACATCCCTAAAACATTAAAAAACATTTTTAAATGAACAAGCATTTGGAAACTTGTGTTTATTTTGCATGTATATGAATGTATTCAACTATTATATATACAAGGATAATTTCACTAGCTTGTCTTTGAAAGAGTGGGGCTGTAAGTAGTTCATCTTAACAGTAGGATGGACAGAAACTTCCCTGGTGGTCCAGTGGTTAAGACTCCAGGCTCCCAATGCAAAGGACCCAGGTGAAATCCCTGGTTAGGGAACTATATCCACATGCCAAAACTAGAATTCACGTGCCACAGCTAAAGATCCTGCATGCCACTCTTTACAATAGCCAGAACATGTTAGCAAAACTAGATGTCCATCGACAGATGAACAGGTAAAGAAGTTGTGGTACATATACACAACGGAATATCACTCAGCCATAAAAGGAACAAAATGAGGTCATCTGCAGTGATGTGGATGAACCTAGAGTCGGTCATACACAGTCAAAGAAGTCAGAAAGAGAAAAACAAATATTAACGTACATATATATGTGGAATCTAGAAAAATGAACCTATCTGCAAGGTAGGAAGACACAGATACAGAGAACAGACTTGTGCACACAGCTGGGAAAAAAGAAGGCAGGACATACAGAAAGTAGCATTGACATATATATGCTGCCACGTGTAAAACACAGCCAGTGGGAAGCCGCTGTAAAACAGAGCTCAGCATGGTGCCCTGTGATGACCTAGGGGGCTGGGGTGGGGGCAGGGAGGGAAGCTCCAGAAGCAGGGGATGTATGTTATGTACGCTTACAGCTGACTCACTTTGTTGTACAGCAGAAAGTAACATGACATTGTAAAGTAATTATCCTCCAATTTTAAAAAAATCCTATGGTAAACCATAATGGAAAAGAATACTTAAAAGTCGATTGAGTTGCAATCAGTCACTCATACTTAACATCATCTCTTCATTATTCTCATTATATAGTCAACCTAAAAAAAGAGGGCTTCCCCAGTGGCTGAGGGGTGAAGAATTTGCCTGCCAAGCAGGAAATAGAGAAGATGTGGGTTCGGTCCCTGGGTTGGGAAGAACCCTCTGGAGGAGGAAATGGCAACCCACTCCAGTAGTCTTGCCTGAAAAATCCCATAGACAGAGGAGCCTGGTGGGCTATAGTCCATGGAATCGCAAAGAGTCAGACACAACTGAGCACGCAAGCATAAAAAGAGAGGGGGTAGAAAGAATGACACCTGACTCCTGAGACACTGCCCCTTAACAGCCCATCGATGTTGTAAGCTCACACCCATGCCTATCAGAGCCTCCCAGACAGAGAACCCCAAGGGATCAAAGCAAAAGCATAAATGAGAGCTCTCATTTTTTTCTCCCTCCAAAAACTCCTTTCATAAAAAGTGTCAGTTCAGTTCAGCCGCTCAGTCGTGTCCAACTCTTTGCATCCTCATGGACTTGCAGCATGCCAGGCCTCCCTGCCCATCACCAATTCCCAGAGTTTACTCAAACTCATGTCCACTAAGTCAGTGATGTCATCTAACCATCTCATCCTCTGTCATCCCCTTCTCCAGCATCAGGGTCTTTTCAAATGAGTCAGTTCTTCAAATCAGGTGGGCAAGTATTGGAGTTTCAGCTTCAGTATCAGTCCTTCCAATGAATATTCAGGACTGATCTCCTTTAGGATGGACTGGGTGGATCTCTCTGCAGTCCAAGGGACTCTCAAGAGTCTTCTCCAACACCACAGTTCAAAAGCATCAACTCTTCAGTGCTCAGCTTTCTTTATAGTCCAACTCTCACATCCATACATGACTACTGGAAAAACCATAGCTTTGACTAGATGGACCTTTGTTGGCAAAGTAATGTCTCTGCTTTTTAATATGCTGTCTAGGTTGGTCATAAAATGTGTCAATTAATACAAAAGGTAAAGAAGGAAATGGCAACCCACTCCAGTGTTCCTGCTTAGAAAATTCCATGGACAGAGAAGCCTGGTGGGCAACACCCCATGGGGTCGCAAAGAGTCGGACACAACTGAACAACTAACACACAAAGCAAAAGGAGATGAAGAAACTATACTGAAAGTCCAATGAGATCTGCAAAGGTATAGGTTGCGAAATGACCTTTGTCCTTTTAAATTGCAACCTTGGTCAAGGTCAGATGAGGAAGAGTGGTTTACCGTGGCACATTGCCCACACACAGGAAAATAAGCAGAGGCGGGGATAGGAAGGAAAGAGCTTGAACCACCAACAGCTGTCTCCTCTGTCCTATACTCAAGTAGCAGGGATTTATTTGATTCTGTTTTAACACACACATATATATGAAAATATGTTTTTAATCTTAGAACTTAAAATTTTGATAGCCTGACTAATGAGGCCAACACATATATCATAAAATGAAACTGAGGATATCTCCTAGAAAACAGGGGCTTCCCAGGTGGTACAGTGGAGACACAAGAGATGGGAATTCGATCCCTGGGTCAAGAAGATCCCCCTGAGAGGGAAATGACAACCCATTCCAGTATTCTTGCCTGGACATCCCAAGGACAGCCTGGCAGGCTACAGTCCACAGGGTGGCAAAGAGTCAGACACAACTGAGCACACACACATGCCTAAAAAACAGAGAAGAGAAAAATACACACGTATCTAATCCAACCAACTCATTTTACAAGTAAAGTTTCTGAAGATATAAGGATCTTGTAATTTACCCCACACTGTTAAAGCAAGACCAGTTCCCAGGTTTAGCCTTCTATCACTGGGGCCCTCTACCTCAATATGTTCCTCTGTCCTTTTCAAAAATCCTCAGTCTTATACTACTTCTATCTTATTACTTATGTACAACAAACCTTTATAAGTGTCATTTTTTCATGAAGAACTCTGTTGTCGTTATTTTCAGTGAAAGGTAAAGAGTCAGGGCCTTAGCAGGAGGAGGAAGAAAGTTAAAGAATTTGTCTGGGGGGTAAAACTGAAGACTGAAAATTCTCTCAATGTGACCTTACACTCTAGTAATATAACACAATTATCTATTGTTTCCAAACTTACAGCTCCTCTGACATTTTTAATGTAGTTAAAATTGGCTGTTGTTCAGTCATGTCCAGCCCTTTGAGATCCCGTGGATTACAGCACACCAGGCTCCCTGTCTTTCAATATCTCCCGGAGTTAACTCAAACTCATGTCCACTGAGTCGATGATACCATCCAAACTTCTTATCCTCTGTTGCCCTGTTCTCCTCCTGCCCTCAATCTTTTCCAGCATCAGGGTCTTTTACAACGAGTTGGTTTTTCACATCAGGTGGCCAAAGTATTGGAGCTTCAGTTTCAGTTTCAGTCCTTCCAATGAGTATTCAGGATTGATTTCCCTTAGGATTGACTGGTTTGATCTCCCCACTGTCCAAGGGACTCTCGAGAGTCTTCTCAATCACCACAATTCAAATGGCAAGCCACTCCAGGATTCTTGCTGCAAGAACCCGATGAACAGTATCTTTCATTACAAACGGTCATAAATTATTGAGAAGTGGACTGACCTGGTGGTCCAGGGGTTAAGACTGAGCTCCCAATACAGGGGGCCCAAGTTTGAACCCTGGTCAGGCAACTAGATCAATCTGCCACAACTAAAAGTTTGCATGCTGTGATGAAGATCAACAATCCCAAGTGCCACAACTAAGAACCACGGCAGCCAAATACATACACAAATCTTTTTTTTTTTAATTACTGAGAAGCTTGTGCCACATCTCTCCCAAAAACCTCAGAAGTACTTTAGAAAAAAACTCAAGTGTTTCACATTTACCCAGGCAATCAAAAGCTTAAAAGCAATAAACGAATTCATATTTTCAGAGAATGTGAGACGGACTCAAGATAATAAAGAATTTACAGGTACTCAGCATAGGTCTGTTCATTTTGCACCTATTCAGTTAACAATATTTATTGATATTTCACCTGTCAGGATGGCCAAGTGGTCTAAGGCGCCAGACTCAAGCTCGAACAATATTTGTTGATATTTATTATAACAACATTTGATATCTATTGACTGAGAAACAAACAGTGGCATAATGGGCCACACTCTATTAATTTCAAAGTCTAAAATATCCTATGCCAGTAGAAGTATTAACTGGAGAAAATTACTTAACCTCTGTGCCTCTTTTTTTGGCGGGGGTGGGTGGCAGTGACATTAAGTTTACAAAAGTGAAAGTCAAAGTCACTCAGTCCTGTCCAACTCTTTGCAACCCCATGGACTGTACAGTCCATGTAATTCTCCAGGCCAAAATACTGGAATGGGTAGCCTTTCCCTTCTCCAGGAGATCTTCCCAACCCAGGTATCGAACCCAGGTCACCAGCATTGCAGGTGGATTCTTTACCAGCTGAGCCACAAGGGAAGCCCAAGAATACTGGAGTGGGTAGCCTATCCCTTCTCCAGAGGATCTTTCCAACCCAGGAATCGAACCAGGGTCTCCTGCACTGCAGGCAGAATCTTTACCAACTGAGTTATCAGGGTTTACAAAAAGATGATTTTTTTAAAAAATTCCTGTCAATGACTTCCATATAATTAGACATGTAATTGTATCACATAACAAGACACTGTTCTTAATATTTTTTTTAAAAAAGCATGATACAAACAATGATACCTGTTTCCCAGGGATGTAGTATGGATCAAACAATTATGTATTATTATTATAAAGCTAAGAAGCATTTAGCCCTGAGCCTGGATAACAGAAGATATCCAGGGTCTTCACTTGAGAAATGCAACCTTTTCTCCATTCCCCGCCAGGGCAATAAGATTAACCTGACAATGACTGGGAGTTTAGTGTTCATTTTTAACCTCCCCACTCTACCCTCCACACATGCAAAAACAGACACATTACTGATTTTACAAAGAATTTAACATGATCCATACTATAGCCAATTAATCCAAGCAAACTTTGTTGAGGGTTTGTTTTTTTTTAAATTAGCCCCAGCTTTAAGATTACTTTAATGTTAATTATTTTATTTGCAATCAAGTTGCCAGCATAAGTATCCAAAGATTATTGGGCAAACAGTAATATGAACTGCTGCAGGCAGTGCGGTGAAGAGGAAGCACGATGCCTGAGGCCAGTTACCACAGAAAGTTTGCTGCGGATCTTCAAGGCCTGAAATCAGCGAACCTGGGAGGCAGCACCGCTGAGAAAGCCTTGGAATCTGTTCTCTGACACACATACTCCTTGCCCACTAACCCTTCCCACACTCCCTGCCTCTGGCGGTGAAGAAACAGACACCCAACACCGTCTAAGAATTGGCAGGGAGGTGGGGAGAAATATGTCTCTAATCACTTAACTTTATTCCTAAGATAACTGAATTCAAGTAAAGCTCTAAACTGCCCTACCTTCTACTATATTTTAAATATTAAAATAATGATGTGAAAAAACCCAAGCATCATCTGCTACAAAAATAAGTAAATAAATAAAATAACCTTCAACTTTGCAGAAGTTACCTGAAAGAAAGAAGAGTAACGAACTATACAGCTTTGACAGCTACTGATTCTAGGAGTAATTTTTTTTTCCACTGAGATCTTCCTTTACATTAACATAATATATTTTGTTTTGTTTTCCACCCTCCTACCTTCTGCAAAATTCCATCTCATTGTTGCCACTAGTTTCTGCTAATACTATTGAGGGAAAGAAATAAAGTGATTCAGTACATACTGAAGCTAAGAAATAAAATTCTTGCAGTGCAAAATTGTTTTCTATTAAATCTAGTTCTTTCAAAATCTTCTCCCTCTTCCTACTTTGTTCTCATCTTCAAATTCTTACACTTAATCTTTGAGATCAGATTCTACTCTGGAGCCTAAGTTTTATCTCATGACTTCCCAATCCAGAACTCCTTCCTTTCTAACCACTTCTCCCACTAATTCTTTCACCTAAATTCCTCTTTTTTTCTGTCATTCAACACTCCAGAACTTAGTGAAATGAAAATGTACTTCACTTTGAAGATCTCTGAGGAGAATTCACAAACCACACTGTCTTTTCTTATTTGTAAACATATCTTATCTTAATGATAGGAACTATACACCTACATGCTCCCCACCTTGTCACCTTATAGTTAAATATATCAGGACACAGAAAGATTGACATTGCCCAGGTCAGTCTCAGAGTTGGATATATAGAAGTGGGGAGGATAGGCCATCTGGAGGGAGGTTCAGAGAACACCATTAGAAGGAAAGGGCATTAGCATGCAAGTGGATATACACAGTCTTGCAAGGAGAGCATGGCATTACTGCCAAGAAGAAGTAGTGACGTGCTAAAATGCTTTAGGTATCCAGCACTGGACCAGTGTTGACCAAAGATGGACACGGTCATTAATAATTAATCACTCACTTATGACACAAATGAATCACAAGGAGCTCACAGGAGTTGCTGACATGGGGCAGTGCCCTACAGCAACAGCATACTTTGTTTTCTAGGGAATGTACATATCTTATTCCAATTTGGAGGGATGCTCTGAAGCACTCTGAAGGATCATAGATGAATAAGCAATGCATTCTGTCTAGCGGATCAGAAAGCGTAAAAGTTTGCCAAGACTTAAAAAAAATAATGAGGGTGGGGATTCCGGAAAAGGGGAGCTGCCTGAGCAAAGGTACCAAGATGTGGAAAGACTGTGTTTTCAAGGGCATGCAGGATCACACTGTGGAGAGAAGCTCATGAAGATCAGGCTGGTAAGGGAGTTGGGGAAAGTTGCAAAAGGCCTTAAAGACAACACTAGAGAGCTTCAACTTCATCCTTCAATGAGGAAAGGACAGCAAAGTGTTTTGTTTTGTTTGAAACCGAGATGTCACAACTCTCATACAAAAGCCTGAATCAGGAAAGTGGCAGGGGTACTCATTCTTTCCTTCATTCCTCTATTTGTTCTAAAATACCCATTTTGGTGCCTCAGCTGGTAAAGAATCCGCCTGCAATGTGGGAGACCTGGGTTCAATCCCTGGATTGGGAAGATCCCCTGGAGAAGAGAAAGGCTACCCACTCCAGTATTCTGACCTGGAGAATTCCAAGGACTGTATAGACCATGGGGTCACAAAGAGTCAGACACGACTAAGTGACTTTCCCTTTCATACCAATACTGAGACTAGAGAGTTAACAAACAAACAACCTCACAAGCATAGTCTCTGCTCTAATGAAACTTACAAACTTACAAGGATAACAGCCACTAAATAACTGCAGAATTATTACACATGACACTGGGGATCAACTGTAAGTTAAAAAAAGAAGTAGAGGAGAGAATAGTTCCAAATTTCCAGCTTACATTCTGGATGGATACTGGTGCTGTTAACCATAATAAAAACAAAACAAGGAAGGAAAAAGCCACTTTATGGCTGGTTCATTTTTGACCAGAAAGACTTGAAGTGCTGAGTGACATTAACCAGTAAGTTGTATTGGAATGAAGGCAGTTCAGGAGAGTCTGGGGTTGGAGATAAATCTAGAAAAGATAGTTTTCAAAGAAGAGAAATAGCTAAAGTGTTAATGGTAGTTTTAAGTTTTTTTTTAGTAATAATTTTATATAGTGAATGGAAAATAGTATTAAACATACCCTCCAAAACAATCATGGACTAAGGAAGATGGAAGATACCTTTGGGTAGTCTGTTTAGGTCAAAGCCAATGTCACTGGCTCTGAAAGTTCAGTCCTCAGACCAGCAGCTTTACTACCTGGGAACTAATTAATGCAAAGTACTGAGCTCCTGCCAGGACCTACTAAATGGGAAACTCTGGGGATGAACACAGCAATCTATTTGATAAAGCCTCCAGGTAATTCTGATGCACACTCAAGTCTGGAAGACATGCTTATCACAAACACACAAGAAAAAAAAAAACTACCTCATTTTACCTGTTGGTAATATTTAGTAAAAAATAAAATATATATATATATATATCCTCCAGGTTACTCCCTAAGTTTGCCCACACTGCTTTCTCATCCACGTAGGAAATGGGTATCTATTCTATGCATGGCAGTGTGTAATGCTCAGAGAGATGGAGAATAAGGCATACAATATGGTCTGCAAATTTCATCTGGTTATGAAGATGATGTCTACACGTTCAAAAAGTTAAACAAGTACACAAGTGTTACAGTTAACACAAGTAAGAGGTGAAGATTTAAGGGGTAAGCAGAAAGATTTAAGTGCCAAGTGCTGGAGGAACACTGAGAAAGGGGAGTTGGAGCTACAATCAACAAATCCTGCAGGAGAGATGAGATACAGGAAAACCCATAATTTGTAACTCGGCCATCTAAGAAGATGTTTGCTGGGCTTTGGGAATAGTTTAATAATATACTTAAGAAAATAAGTAAATTACACTTAGGCCAATAAGTAACTAGCAGGGCTTCCCAGGTGGCTCAAGGGTAAAGAACCTGCCTGCCAATGCAGGAGACACAAGAGACGTGGGTTCGATTCCTGGGTTGGGAAGATCCCCTGGCATGGTAAATAGCAACCCACGCCAGTATTCTTGCCTGGAAAATTCCACGAACAGAGGAGCCTGGCGGGCTATACAGTCCATGGGGTCGCAAAGAGTTGGACACGACTGAGCATGCACACATAACTAAGTGCCAAAACAAGGAATGTTATTAACCTTGGCCCAAGGAGGTCGCTGTGTCCTAACCTGCACTCGTTTCAGCGCCCACAGCAAAGACAGAAGGTCGAGCTCCCTTCTAACAACGCTTTACAAATCCAAAGCTACCTGCAAGTATCAAAGTGCCTCCTAACAGGCATTCATGTGTAAATCTTTCCAGTTCTGAACCACCATCTAGGACTCACCTACCGGGCTTTGCGACAGCCCCTCTCCGTTCACCGCTCTCAGGGTGGATGCCAGTAAGATGCCAGAGCAACGGGGAGGAAGAGGAGTTCCTTGTGAGGAGGTAAGTGTTCAAGGCACACTTTTAAGCTCAGAACTATTATTCGAAAACATCACTTTTCCTTGTCTCTTCCAAGGAAAAGGCTCCAGTGGTGACGGAGGTAGCGGAGGTAAGCTAGTCTCCTAGACTCGCCACTCTGGTCCAGTCCGAGGACTCCGGATAAGAACCGCAGCGGGGCGAGGGCTTACAGGCGGGGACAGAGTACGCGGGGAAAAAAGACGACACACGCGGGGAAAAAAGACGACACATCAGAACACAATCGCAGCGCGAGGGCCTCGAGATACTACCGTTCGTGAAGAGTTTGCAGTGAGAGTGGACAATGTTTGCAAAGAAGTTTGAAAACGGAAATCCCAAGGAGCCTCAGAAGAAAGGGATGCCCGCGATCGAAGCCCGCGTCCTGGCACAGCCAGACCTCCACAGGCTACTCGGCGTGGCGAGGTAGACGCGCCAGCGAGCGCCCCAGTCCGGGTTCCGCTTCCCACCGCCGAGGTGCAGCGCAGCCCCATGGGGAGAAGAAGGGGTGCAGCGTTCCACCCTCTTGGCGGCAAACTCGAGCCGACCCCTGGCTAGCCCAGCCCTCAGTTCCGGGCCTGTAGCGGGGCCTCCGCCCCGAGATCCCCAATTCGGAGCGCAAACCTACCCCTTGCAGCCGTCGCCCCTTGCCCTCCTCAAGCCGGCGAACCCTCCCGGTCCCGTTCCGGCCGCCAGAGCCCCTTCCCAAGAAACTGCCCGAGAAACGGAAACGCGAGCCAGGGCCTCTTCGCGCACTTCTGTGCCTCGTCTCGCCTCACTGGGGAAGCAGGTGCAGAACCAAGTCAAGGAGGCCAGGCGGAGAAGCAGCGAGGCGTCGGCGCGCCTCGGGGCCCTGGGTCCTGCGCCCAGATGCCGGCTCCAGGGCTGGAGAGAGTGGGTGTGGGCGGACAAGAAAAAACGCTCGGGCTTTCGTCCGCGTTCTTCCGGACGCGGCCTTGCTCTTCACTTTACCTTGGACCAGACGCCCGCTGAGGGGAGGGCGGAGGCGCAGAACCGCAGGCGCGAGGAGAGGCGTGCGAGAGCTGCCATGGTCGGGCGGGCGGCGGGCGCAGGCCGGGCCGGAGCACGCGTGTGAGTGTGTCCACTGACGCCGCCGGGCCGCCGCGTCACGGGACGGGAAGAAAAGGAAGGCGCGCGGGGGGCGGGCTGGAGGCGCGATAGCGCTGCGGTGACGTCGTGGGTCCTCTGGCGCCGGGGCTTGGCAGATGGAGCGTCGAGGATGGGAGGGGCCCGCGGGCGGGGCGGGTCGCGGGGGAAGGTCCCAGCCCGGCGGCGGTCGGGCGTGCCTCGGTCTGCCTCCGTGCGCTCACTTGCCGCCGCAGCCGAGCGGTCATGGGTAATTGTCTTTGCCAAGGTCAGGGATAGGTCTTAGCCTAGAGTTCGGGCGGCAGAGCTTGTTGCTCTTTCTTATCAGCGTCTGGAACCTGTGGAGGCTGGTAAGGTGGACCCGCTTTGAGGCCCCTCCCCATCTGTGGACAACGTTCCCACGTCTTCAGTTTCTGTCTTGTCTCCCCACACCCGTTCCCGCTTGTGTAAGAGTAAGTTTGCTCTGCGAATCAGCCAGGAGCCGTCTGCCCTGAGATATGATCAGACAGGCCGCATCAAGATGGTACCCGATGAAGAAGGCTAGACGAGGATTGGCTCTCCGGGACCGGATTTCGGCACACCTTTTCCCCGCTGGGCATCATCCAAGTCTACATTGTTCAGGATCTTCGGACACTGGAGTCCTGGAAAACCCTGAGATTACTCAGCAGATGCAAACATGTAGCTGGTAATCCCTTTGACAGATCTGAGACAAGTTTCCTAACTTTCCTAAGCCTGTGTCCTTATCGGCAAATTAAAATTGTTAGTAATTCTCAGAACTGTTGTAAAGATCACATGAGGTAATTCATGCAAGGTTTCTGGCTCCGTTAGAAACACTCAATAAATCTTAGGCGTTATTCTAAGTTTATTCAAGTTGCAGTGGTGCATTGATGCGGCACATATATTCAACTCATATAGTCATATTCAATCCAAGCCGTATCTCTTAGCCAGCTAGCTCCTTGAAGACCTGAGCCAAGTCAGGTTTCTTCAAAACCATCTATGCTCTTAGTAGCTGGATGGAAGGACCAAGTGCAAAGTCCATAATCATTTTATTTGATTAAGGACTGACCAAAGGAACGTGGTTGTTAGTTTTAAACCAAAGCAAAGCAAACACGAAAATTAAATGAGCCCTCAGCTTCCCTATCAAGTACACTGAGATTCAAGTGGACTGTCAGTCCAGTTTAAAGTCTGTCCATCAAAGTGCTTGCCTTTTCATGCTATTCTTTCAACTCTGAAGTTTTTCATTTTTCCTATAAATACTATAATTTTAATTAAAGTCATTGAGGGAACAAAATACCAAGTTAAATTGTCCGACTACATGAGGAGAAATTAACTCCGCATTGCCCAGTATTTTCAACACATAAGAAATTGTATGGAGGGGAAATTCAAATATTAGAACTAAAGTTCCATTGCTAGTCCTAATACAGTATATAATAGTCATTGTGCTGTAGCTGATAGAATGTGAAAAAGCTATCCTCACAACTAGGTCTGCTTTTCCATTTTTGCCCTTCCACAGGGCACATGAAATGGAAAATAGCATTAGCAACTTTGTCAAACTGTGGTCATATGACACACTCTTCTTGGCTGGTCTCACTGTTGCTCCTGGCTGAGGAAAAGGCGCATATTTTTAGTGTTACTCTGTGTAACTCTAAATCTGGTGAAAAAAAATCAGCCTCTTTACTCTGTGGTCAAAACACATTATAATTTTTTGGTGACTCTATGACCCTGTTTTGTACTTTATAAATAAAACATGAATATCTTCAACTTGAACAAATTATAGAAAAGTTTTTCTGTACAGATTTTCCTTCTGGTTCCACAAAACTATTTCAAATTTAATCAGTTTGAAATCAACTTTTAAAAAATATCTTAATTTTTCTGAACTAATAAGAATAGCTCCCTTTTGTTTTAGGAGCAGTTTGTGACAAATATATATCATATTCTGGAAACTTTTCTTTGGGTAATCTTATAGTGTTTAACTTCCACATTCTAAAAATGAGGGAATTGAATTGAATTCAAAGCTTTTAAACAAATGATATGATTTTAGACATGCAATAGGAAAGTTTATTTTGTATTATGTTATTATACATAAAAATACATATATTTTATACATATATTGCATGTATTATTATTTTTACATTTTTTTATTTCAAAATTGATTTTATTGAAACAAAAACAATGTCATTAACTGTACATAATAAATGGCTCAGTCAGTAAAGAGTCTGCCTGAAGTGCAGGAGACCTGGGTTCAGTCCCTGCGTAGGGAAAATCCCCTGGAGGAGGAATTGGCAACCCACTTCAGTATTCTTGCCTGAAAAATCCTATAGGTGGAGAAACCTGGTGAGCTACAGTCCATGGGGTCACAAAGAGTCAGACACGACTGAGTGATTAACACATTCACTTTTCAATAAACTATTATACGTGTGTGTGTGTGTGTGTGTGTGTTAGCAATTAAGCACATACATCTATGTATACTTATACAAAAATATTCCCCTCCTTTTACGGCTCAGACACTGAAGAATCTGCCCACAATGCAGGAGACCTGGGTTCAATCCCTGGGTTGGGAAGATCCCTGGAGAATGAAATGGCAACCCACTCCAGTATTCTTGCCTGAAAAATCCCATAGACAGAGGAGCCTGGCAGGCTACAATCCATAGGCTCCCAAAGAGTTGGACATGACTGAGGGATTAACAAACCCTTTCTATCAAATGATTGCCATCAATGTGTCAGAGTTGGTTAGACTATAAGTTGTAATTCTCTGTTTAAGAGAGTTTTATTTAGATTCTGCTAAAATATGATAGTTATCTCTCATTACTGAAATATAGGACATTTTGCCATTACAGTTGGAGTATTTCTTCAAATTGATAATCAGGGTATTTGAAGACTTGTTTTCCAATGTTGTTTGACTGGTTTAACTAGTAATATGGTTTTTAACTAGATCATTTGAATGTTAAAAAAAAAGATCTATGCATCCTTCATTTTATACAATGATTCTTAAACATATGGAAAACAAATCCCTTCAGACAGATAATTTTCCTCTAATAGGTATGAAAGACATAAAAAACTTTTTACTTAACTAATCTGTACTAATATTTGTTCAATACATTAAAAAATTAGTTTAATTTTACTTACAGTATAGTTTTTTTTCCTCAGGAAGAAATACTAAAATAAACGCATAAGATGGTTGGAGACTCAACTCCTGGAATAAATTTGAAAATTATGTTAAAGTGCTAAGGAAACTCAAAGAAGCAAAACATACCAGCATTATCTCTCATGCACTCAAGTCTGATCATGTTCACTTCAGTACAGTTCCGTCGCTCAGTCATGTCTGACTCTTTGCGATCCCATGGACCACAGCACACCAGGCTTCCCTGTCCATCATCAACTCCTGCAGTTTACCCAAACTCATGTCCATTGAGTCAGCAATGCCATCCAACCATCTCATCCTCTGTTGTCCCCCTTTCCTCCTGCCTTCAATCTTTCCCAGCATCAGAGTCTCTTCAAATGAGTCAGCACTTCACATCAGGTGGCCAAAGTATTGGAGTTTCAGCTTTAACATTAGTCCTTCCAGTGAACACTTAGGAATGATCTCCTTTTGGATGGACTGGTTGGATCTCCTTGCAGTCCAAGGGACTCTCAAGAGTCTTCTCCAATACCACGGTTAAAAAGCATCAATTCTTCGTCACTCAGCTTTCTTTTTAGTCCAACTCTCACATCCATACATGACTACTGGAAAAACCACCGGCTTGACTAGATGGACCTTTGTTGGCAAAGTAATGTCTCTGCTTTTTAATATGCTGTCTAGGTTGGTCATAGCTTTTCTTCCAAGGAGTAAGCGTCTTTTAATTTTCTGGCTGCAGTCACCATCTGCAGTGATTTTGGAGCCCCCCAAAATGAAGTCAGCCACTGGTTCCACTGTTTCCCCATCTATTTGCCATGAAGTGATGGGACCGGATGCCATAATCTTAGTTTTCTGAATGTTGAGCTTTAAACCAATGTTTTCACTCTCCTGTTTTACTTTCATCTTGTTTCATCTTTAGAATCTTGAGTTCTTCTTCACTATCTGACGTAAGGGTGGTGTCATCTGCTTGTCTGATGTAATTGATATTTCTCCTGGCAATCTTGATTCCAGCTTGTGCTTCATCCAGCCCAGCGTTTCTCATGATGTACTCTGCATGTAACTTAAATAAGCAGGGTGAAAATATACAGCCTTGATGTACTCTTTTTCCTATTTGGAACCAGTCTGTTGTTCCATGTCCAGTTCTAACTGTTGCTTCCTGATCTGCATACAGATTTCTCAAGAGGCAGGTTAGGTGGTCTGATATTCCCATCTCTTTCAGAATGTTGCAGTTTGTTGTGATATACACAGTCAACGGCTTTGGCTTAGTCAATAAAGCAGAAGTAGATGTTTTCTTGGAACTCTCTTGCTTTTTCTATGATCTAGCGAATGTTGGCAGTTTGATCTCTGGTTCCTCTGCCTTTTCTAAATCCAGCTTGAACATCTGGATGTTCATTGTTCATGTACTGTTGAAGCCTGGCATAGAGAATTTTGAGCATTACTTTACTAGTGTGTTAGATGAGTGCGATTGTGTGGTAGTTTGAGCATTCTTTGGCATTGCCTTTCTTTGGGATTGGAATGAAAACTGATCTTTTCCAGTCCTGTGGCCACTGCTGAGTTTTCCAAATTTGCTGGCATATTGAGTGCAGCACTTTTGCAGTATCATCTTTTAGGATTTGAAATAACTCAACTGGAATTCCATCACCTTCACTGATCATGTTCCTTCTGCTTAAAACTTATCAGTGGTTTTCCTCCTTGTCTGTAAGATCCAAAATTCACACTTACTAACTTGGCATAGAAGAAGATCATCTCTTTTGATTTTCCTTATCACCTTTAAATTCCAACCTCTAGTTGCTTCTTGATTTTCACAGGATGAATCCACACAATTCAGAATCAAATCCTGATATCAAAATAGTAAAGAGCATGGACTCTGTAATCGCAAGACTGCCTGGATTCGAATCTCAACTCTGCTGTTGCCTACGTATATGGCTTTCTGTGGTGCAATAGCTAAGGAGAGCTGCCAGACAGCAAGATAAAAGTCATGTCTGGACCAGTACCGGCTTGTACTACCCTGCTGTTAAAAGATTATACTTTGAACATGTATGTCAAACATACACTGTGAACATCTTACAGAAAAACCCAAAAGAACTATTCGTTCAAACCAGTATTTCTCAAATACGTTCTATGTTTTCATAAACTGGGAAACATCAGACAGGGTTCAAAGGCTGCACTGTGTAGTATTAAACATTATGCCTTCCTCCTTATGACGTATCTTTGAATCAGATTCCACCTCCGCAGTTTCACTCATTCTGCCCTAGTGCAGGACTTCAATTTCAGGTTCTCAAAACTAGATTATTGCAGTTGCTTCCTAAATGAAGTAGTAGTTGTTCATGTTGTTGTTCAGTCACTCGGACATGTCCGATTCTTTGTGACCCCATGAACTGCTGCACACCAGGCTTTCCTATCCTTCACTATCTCCCCAAGCTTGTTCAGACTCATGTCCATTGAGTCAATGATGCCATCCAACCTCCTCCTGCCCTCAATCTTTTCCAGCATCAGGGTCTTTTCCATTGAGTCAGTCTTCACATCAGGTGGCCACAGTATTGGAGCTTCAGCTTCAGGATAGTCCTTCCAATGGATATTCAGGGTTGATTTCCTTTAGGGTTGACTGGTTTGATCTCCTTGCTGTTAAGAGGCTCTTAGGAGTTTTGACAAGCACCACAGTTTGAAAGCATTAATTCTTCAGCACTCAGCTTTCTTTATGGTCCAACTCTGACATCCCATACATGACTACTAGAAAAACCATAGCTTTGGCTATATGGACCTGTGTCAGGAAAGTGATATCTCTGTTTTTAATACACTGTTTGGTTTGTCATAGCTTTTCTTCAAAGGATCAAGCATCTTTGAATTTCCTGGCTGCAGTCACCATCCACAGTAATTTTGGAACCCAAGAAAATAAAGCCTGTCACTGTTTCCATTTCTTCCCCATCTATTTGCCATAAAGTGATGGGGCTGGATGCCATAATCTTAGTTTTTTGAATGTTGAGTCTTGAGTCAGCTTTTTCACTCCTCTTTCACCTTCATCAAGAGACACTTTAGTTCCTCTTTGGCCCACTTGACTCACACTCCAGGATGTCTGGCTCTAGGTGAGTGACCACACAATCATGGTTATGTATGTCATTAAGGCCTTATTTTGTATGCTTCTTCTGTGTATTCTTGCCACCACTTCTTATATCTTCTGCTTCTGTTAGGTCCATACCATTTCTGTCCTTTATTGTGCCCATCTTTGCATGAAGTGTTCCCTTGGTATCTCTAATTTTCTTGAAGAGATCTCTAGTCTTTCCCATTCTATTGTTTTCCTCTATTTCTTTGCATTGATCGTTGAGGAAGGCTTTCTAATCTCTCCTTGCTATTCTTTGGAACTCTGCATTTAGATGGGTATATCTCTCCTTTTCTTTTTTGTCTTTTGCTTCTCTTCTTTTCACAGCCATCTATAAAGCCTCCTCAGACAACCATTTTGCCTTTTTGCATTTCTTTTTCTTAGAGATGGTTTTGACCACCACCTCCTATACGATGTCACAAACCTCTGTCCATAGTTCTTCAAGCACTTTTGAATCTAACCCCTTGAATCTATTTGTCAGTTACACTGTATGATCATAAGGGATCTGATTTAGGTCATACCTGAATGGCTTAGTGGTTTTCCCTACTTTCTTCAATTTAAACCTGAATTTTGGAATACAAAGCTCATGATCTGAGCCAGAGTCAGATCCCTGTCTTGATTTTGCTGACTGTATAGAGCTTCTCCTGCTTTGGCTGCAAAGAATATAATCAATCTGATTTTGGTGTTGACCATCTGGTGATGTCCATGTGTACAGTCAGTCATCTCTTGTGTTGTTGGAAGAGGGGGTTTGCTATGACCGGTGTGTTTTCTTGGCAAAACAAGTTAGCCTTTGCCCTACTTCATTTTGTACTCCCAGGGCCAAACTTGCCTGTTACTGCAGTTATCTCTTGACTTACTACTTTTGCATTCCAGCCCCCTATAATGAAAAAGACACCTTTTTTTTTTTTTTGGTGTTAGTTCTAGAAGGTCATCATAGAACCATTCAGCTTCAGCTTCTTTGACATTTGTGCCTGGGTCATAGACTTGGATTACTGTGATATTGAATGGTTTGTCTTGGAAACGAACAGAGATCATTTTGTTGTGTTTGAGATTGTACCCAAGTACTGCATTTCAGACTCTTTTATGACTATAAGGACTACTCCATTTCTTCTAAGAGGTTCTTGCCCACAGTAGTAGATATAGTGGTCATCTGAGTTAAATTCGCCCATTCCCATTCATTTTAGTTCACTGTTCCCTGAAATGTCAGTGTTCACTCTTGCCATGACCCAGATAACCACGATGATGTGATCACTCACTTAGAGACAGACATCCTGGAGTGTGAAATCAAGTGGGTCTTAGGAAGCATTACCATGAACAAAGCTGGTGGGTGTGATGGAATTCCAGTTGAGCTATTTAAAATCCTAAAAGATGATGCTGTGAAAGTGCTGCATTAAATATGCCAGCAACTTGGAAAACTCAGCAATAGCCACAGGACTGGAAAAGGTCAGTTTCATTCCAATCCCAAAGAAGATTATAATAGCAAAGAATGTTCAATCTACCACACAGTTGCACTCATTTCACATGCTAGCAAGGTAATGCTCAAAATTCTTCAAGCTAGGCTTCAACAGTATGTGAAATGAGAACTTCCAGATGTTCAAGCTGATTTAGAAAAGGCAGAGGAACCACTGATGAAAGTTCCAAATCCTTTGGATCATAGAGAAAGCAAGGGAATTTCAGAAAAATATCTTCATCATTGACCGCGCTAAAGCTTTTGACTCTGTGGATCACAACAAATTGTGGAGATTTCTTAAAGAGATGGGAATATCAGACCACCTTACCTGCCTCCTGAGAAACCTGTATGCAGGTCAAGAAGCAACAGTTACAACCAGACATGGAATAAAAGATTGGCAGGCTACAGTCTATGGTGCTGCAAAGAGTCAGACATGACTTAGTGAGACTGAACAACATAGGCTACAGGTTAAAGTTCAACATCCAATTATAGTCAAGCTCTTTCTAAACCATCATAACTTAAGAGCTTTGCAGAAGTACTTCAGGTGTTATACAAACATTGAATTTTGAAATTAAATTTTAAATTATATTTTTACTTTTCTATCAACTCTAACAAAGTAGTAGCTTCTACACTTAATTGTGGTGTAACTGATTTTAACCTATTAAAGATTAGCAGATCAGGCAGCTGGGAGGTAGAACTCAGAAAAATATATGACAGATTCTCTTTTTAACTAGCAGAAACAGATTAACTAGTCCCTGAATTGGATTAGGAAATCTTGCTGTAAATTTAGAAAAATATATAGATTGCTATATCTCAGAGTATGTATAAAATACAATCCAGGTTGATTGAACTACTAAATACATTTTAAAAGACAATTTTGCTGCTATTTGCCAAGAATGTTTACCTCTATCTAAGTACCTCAAAAAGGGTAAGAACTCTGTCTTTCTGTGTCTTTCTTAACCCACGGAGTCTCATAATATAGTACTTAGGCTTCCATGAGAGTGATGTGAGCCGTGAGCTAACTGCCAAAATAAGTCTGTAGAATTTACTTGACATGAAGTGCTTTTGGAGCTATTTATGAAAAGGTGATAGTCTAATAGTCCAGCTCATCTGTATGAATGAATAATGATTGGTTCAGCAACAATAAAAATCAACTTCCTCAGAAATCAGCTAATGACTATGTCCTTAAAACCCCTGTGACACCTTATTGAAACAAAGCAAAATGTAAAATAATAATTTTATCCCTGTGTTCTGATATCATTTTTGTGTATGGCAAAAACTATAAAAGCATTCATAGTAAAAATGAACATGTCCTATGAAAATAGTGTCATTCGAGCTGGGGGAAACTTCTTGCCAAAGATACCCCACAGAATGAAGTCAGTTTTCCACGTGATGATTTTTGCGGACTGCCAAGACCTCTCAGCACAAAACAAATTGAACTCCATCCAAACTCTTCTCTAAGAAACCTCACCAACTCTAACAGCCTGAGGACAGATCCCAGGGGTTATCCAGCCTCCTTTTGGGTTCCTGTCTGCAAAATATCAGGTTGGCTATTTGGCTCCTGATCTCCTTTGCTCAGAACATTCACTTACAATTACAAATCCTTCCACTGTCCCTATGAGATGTATTTTGTTGTCACTGTTGTTTAGTCACTAAGTCATGTCCAACTCTTTGCAACCCCAAGGACTGCAGCACTCCAGACTTCCCTGTCCTTCACTGTCTCCCAGAGTTTACTCAGACTCATGTTCATTGAGTTACTAGTGCTATCTAACCAGCTCATCCTCTGCTGCCCTCTGAATATTCAGGGTCGATTTCCTTTAGGACTGACTGGCTTGATCTAGCTGTCCAAGGGATTCTCAAGAGTCTTATCCAGAACAATTCAAAAGCATCAAATTTTTGGTGCTCAGCCTTCTTTATGGCCCAACTCTCACATCCATACATGACTACTGGAAAAACCATAGCTTCGACTCTATAGACATTTCTCGGCAAAGTGACACTTCTGTTTTTTAATATGCTGTCTAGATTTGTCATAGAGATGTATACATACCTCCTTCTACTCAGAGGTATCTTTCTCCAGCACCTGAAAACTACTCCTTGGAAATATAATTATCAGGATGAATTGGGCCTTTGTCTCCTAGTCTCAGTGAAAGGATAGATTTTCAGTTTCCTTAACTGCCAGTGGGCAGACACAGCTAGCCTAATCACTTTGATACCACCCTTTGTAGTTGTAGTTTTTCTTTTCTCTTTTTACTTGAGCCCTACTCACTCTTCCCTACTCCTTCATTCTCCCATTAAAATGCCCAGTCATCTCTGCACTACTCAGATGGAGCTCAGCTCTTGCCCCTACAGTCAGTAGTTATTGAATACAATCTGTTTTCAAACTTTAATGTCTTGCTTTGTTTATCTTTGACACTGGCAATACAGGAACAGAATTTTCTATATAGTTCCAATGACATCACTTGCTTAACAAACCAAATATTATTTCTGCAAATATACTTTAAAGACAGATTGTACACAGAAATATAAAAGAAATATAAGAATTAATCTTCTTAAGTAAATGACATGGAATTAACATGGGATTCAGTAGTTCATATGCATGTGAATTTAATATGTGGCTAAATTGGTCTTTTTAAAAAATATTTATTTATTTGGCTGCACCAGGTCCTAGTTGCAACATGTGAATTCTTGGTTGCACCATGTGCGATCTAGTTCCCTGAGCAGGGGTTGAACTCAGGCACTGTGCACTGGGAGCTCAGAATCTTAACAACTGGACCACCAGGGAAGTCCCTAAACTGGTCTTTTTGATCGGTAGAAAAAGATAAGCTAGTTCCTCAGTTGGTGTTAGTATGTATGAAGTAAATGAAGTATGTAGAAGTAAATGTAGAGGAATTATTTTATAATCTTAGAATGGGAAAAGCCTTTTCAAAGAAGTCATAAAATCCAGAAGGTATAAAGTGAAAGCCTGATAGAGTCAACAAAGCACATAAACCTTAAAGTTGTAATCTCATACTCGTGAGCAAAATCAAAAGACAAGAAAGTGGGAAAAAGTATTCTTTACATATAAATCTGACAGTTAGTAGCTATAACTCTAATGTCTACAAAACGAAAGCCAAAACATAGTCACCAAAAAAGAAAAATGAACACACATAATGGAAGGATAAATGTAAATAACTACTATATGAAAAGATGGTCTAACCAAGGAAATGCAGTTTCAAATGAGATATCACTTTTTGTTTATCAGATAGGCAAAAATTAGAGAGATTAATTATAAACAACATTGTCAAAAATGTAGAAATAATCCTCTCATATTTTACAATGCAAACTATCAAACTTTAAATTTCTACCTCCTTCAACATCTTATATCTTTACTGTGGGATATTGTTGTTGTTCAGTCGCTAAGTTGTGTCAGGCTCTTTGTGACCCCATGGACTGCAGCATGCCAGGCTCCTCTGTTCTCCACTCTCTCCCGAGTTTGCTCAGATTCGTGTTCATTAAGTCAGTGATGCTGACTTGACTCTACTTCCCCTTCTCATCCTCAACTGCGCCCTTCTCTTTTTGCCTTCAATCTTTCCCAACATCTGGATCTTTTCCAATGAATTGGCTCTTTGAATCAGGTGGCCAAACTATTCTAGCTTTAGCAACAGTCCTTCCAATGAATATTTGAATATTCAGTGTGGATTGACTGGTGTGATCTCCTAGCTGTCCAAGGGATTCTCAAGAGTCTTCTCCAGCACCACAGTTTGAAATCATCAATTATTTGGCACTCAGCCTTCTTTATGGACCAGCTCTCACACAGTAGTATAAAAGAATGAGGGATCTTCACATACTTACAGTAACACTTTACCAGGATATATTGTTAAATAAAGGAATCAAGTTGCAGGATAATGTCTATGACGTGATTCCACTTATGTAAAAAGAAATAGATCAATTCTATATTAGTGGTACTTGTATAGAAATTCATAGAAAAATTAAGGGGATTTAAAATTCTCCATTTAAATGTGTTACCTTGTTTTAATTTTTACTATATTTAGTACATATAATTTGTATAAATTTAAAAAATGAAGAGCCAATAGTTATTTAAAGATTTCTTAATCTCAATTTTATATGTTCAGCAATATTAAAAAGAATGACACATTTCAATATCTTCAAGACTTTGACCTGTCATAAAAACAAGTTCAAACCCTATAGTTTGGTTCCATGAAAATATTTTAGTTCTATTTGTGCAGAGATATCTGGAAGAATATTTATAGACATTTTACTAGTAGTCACTTTTATTTCAGGTGATTTTGACTTTTTTTTTCCTTTTTTTCTTTTTTCTTATTTGGCTGCACCCCACAACTTGTGGAATCTTAGTTCCCTGACCAAGGATCAAACCCAGGCTCCCTGCATTGGGAGCATAAGAGTTTAGCCACAGGACCACCAAGTTACACCGCTATTTTTGAAGACAGAAGAGGGTGTCATGAGCCAAGGGATACAAGAAATGCAGCTCTAGAAGCTACGAAAAGACAGGCAATTGATTCTTCCTTAGAGCTTCTGGGAGAGAGTGGGCCTGCTGACACCTTGACTTTAATCCAGTGAAACTGATTTTGGAATTCTGACTCCCAGAGCCATAAGATAATAAATGTGTGTTGTTTTAAGCCACTAATTTCATGTCAATCTGTGACAGAAACTAATAGAAAACTAATAAATTGAGGTTGTTGGAAAAATCTGTTTCCTTGCCTTTCCAGCTTGTAGCAGCTATCCACATTCCTTGGCTCATAATCCCCTTTCTCTATCTTCAAGGTTAGCAATGGCAAGTCAAGTTCCTTCTCAGAAGGTATCACTCTGACATCTTCTTCCTCCTTCTTCTACTTTTAAGAATCCTTGTGATTATACTGAACACATCCAGATAATGCAGGATAATATTGCTGTATTAAGTTCAGTTGATTAACAACCTCATTTCCATCTGCAACCTTAATTGTCCTTTGCCATGTAACATACACCTCCAGATATTATGACATGGGTATCTTTGTAAGGCCGTTGCTCTGCTCACAGGGGGTTAATCATTCACTTAGTAAAGTTGAACTTATTAATCAACATTCTGGCTTGGATAGTTCCTCACCTCAATCCAGAAATGGAAAGAAGTTAAAATATTCAGGACTTTGCCTGGCCGGATTGGACTGGAGTGGCGCTGAGTGAGTGATGGGATTTAAGAGTGATTCCATGGTAGGAACTGTGGATACACAGAAGGGCAGAGGGTTGGGGATGATGATTCTGGGTCTGGACATTTTAAATTTGAAGTGCCCATGGCACCTGCAGCTGAAAATTCCTCGCAGTCAGTTTTGTATGAGTATATGGAGTGTGGCCTTCCCAGGTGGCTCAGTAGTAAAGAATCTTCCTGCCAATGCGGGAGACCCAGGTTCAGTCCCTGGTTCAGGAAGACCCCCTGAAGAAGGGAATGGCAACCCACTTCACTATTCTTGCCATGGACAGAGGAGCCTGACGGGCTATAGTCCATGGGGTTACAAAGAGTCAGACATGACTGAGCAACTAACACAGACACACACAGTATAGCTGATAGCTGAAACCACGTGTGTAAGGTATGTTAAGCAGAGCAGGAGAGTGAGAGGCAAAAAAAGCAGTGAGCTAAAGACAGAATGGGAGGGAAATCCTCACTGTAGAGGAAGTTCTACTGTACCCTCACAGTTCCCCCCTTCACAACCAAGGCACTCCCCAGCTTCTAGGAACACTGACTGTGGACTGCTCCCAGCTCTGTCCGAAGGATACCACTTCTCTAGAATTGCCCTACACCGAAGGGAGATGCTTTGCCCTACTTTGAACCCATTTTGTGGGGATATCCCTCATCCAAGGAATGATCAATGTAGAAATCCAATCCCTTGGCCCCTGTGCATCAATTTGTGACGTCAATCAAGGACCACCTAATTCAAGAACTCTGTACAATCAGTGGAGGCTTCTGTGGCAGCTGCATCACAGTTCAACTTGTCTCTTGCCTCATCTCCCTCTCCTACTGATAATCATCTTCCTGAGAGCAGTCCAAGCACACACCTGCATTCTTCTCCATTTTAGTGTCCATTTCCAGGGAAGTAGCTCACACTAATCCTCTCACATTTAGTGGGACAGCAGGAAAGCTTAATTTTGTGGAAGGGACAGTAAGCAAATGAATTAGAACACTATTAAGAGAGTGCAGTCTTTGAACTGCGAAATGAAACAGTGTCACATGCTGCAGAGATGTTTGGTGAGATGATGACTGGACCAGGATGAGGGAAGAAGACACACTAAAGTATGGTGATGATACTTAAAAGTTAACAATCGGTGACAGGTAATCTTGAGGGCAGTCTTGGGCAAAGATTGGATGTTGGGATTGAATTCAGAATGGGGAGGAGCCAGAGAAGAACACAGAAAAGAACACAGGAACAAAAAATGGGAGAAACTCAAGCATTTTAAAGGTGCGTTCATTTGTTAAAAAAATAAATATTTAACAAATTAATTAGCATTTAATAAGTTAATAGATATTTATGTCTATTATATAAATCGGTAGTCATATGCAAGTGATCTGACTGCCCATCAGGCACTCAATTTGTCCTCAAGGAATTTACTGTCTGAAAGGGATGAAAGGAGGCTGACTAAGGGTAATTGACTAGGGACTGCTAGGCAGTAGGAAGGCTCCAGATCAATTTATAGTCTGTTGGCAATAAGTCTGCATGCCAGTCAGTCTGCTGGCAATAAGTCTGTTGTGCTTCACTACAGGGCAGAGGAACATTCAATGAAGATTGTCAGGGTTTTTAGAGTGGAAGGATAGGAAACCAAAGTTCTCATTTGGATGACCAATCTTGTGACCCAGGGGAAATAGGCCAGAAAGGACCTAAAAGAATTGAGAGACTATTTCACCAAAAGGGTTTTTTAGATCAAAAATCTGCAATGTTGTGAGATCATGAGAGAATGACAAAGGATATATGGGATGTAGTTAGAGAATGAGTTTTGGAGTTTAAGGCTTCTGAGGGCTATAGCCTGGTTCATTGGTCCACCATGATATTGGGCTAGTTTAGGCTTATAGCAGGGTCTAGGGTGAAGATGGAGCCTGGTAGGCTGCAGTCCATGGGGTCGCTAAGAGCTGGACACGACTGAGTCACTTCACTTTCAGTTTTCACTTTCATGCATTGGAGAAGGAAATGGCAACCCACTCCAGTATTCTTGCCTGGAGAACCCCAGGGACTGGGGAGCCTGGTGGGCTGCCATCTATGGGGTCGCAAAGAGTTGGACACGACTGAAGTGACTTAGCAGCAGCAGCAGCAGCAGGGTGAAGATAAATGATGTAAATCAAGACAGTGTCTTTACTGAGTTGTGAGAAGGAGCCAGAGGTCAATAGAGGGGAAGAGAATTATGAGGGAGCTTGACATCAAATAGATGAAGCATTAATAGGCAAGTGTCCATTGAAATAAATAGATGAACATTTTGAGGAGATAGATGCACTTGTTAACATTGAAGCTAGAGTTCCAGGGCGTACAGTGAAAAAAAGGGAGGGAGGTGATTGTTAGGAGGAATCTTGGAAAAGGATGTTCAGGATAGTAAGGATATGAGGGCACAAAAGCAGATTGTAGTTTGTAGGACTTCCCTTCCCTAAGAGCACAAGGTTTAGAAATATGGTAAAAAGTGACTGACCCCAAGTGATTAACTTGACACAAGTTGTCTTGAGTCTATACAACTTGGCACAAGTTGTTTGCATTTACCAGAGGCAGTTAATTATTACTGGCGATAAACTCAAAAAGAGGTTTCTGGATCACGTACAAGAAGTGAAAGTTTATTCAATTTTGGCAATGTAAGAAGTGGAATTTTTTTAATTAGAAAAGTATTAGCTTCTCACAACAGACAAAGGATTAATCTCAAAAATATACAAGCAACTCCTCCAGCTCAACTCCAGAAAAATAAATGACCCAATCAAAAACTGGGCCAAAGAACTAAACAGACATTTCTCTAAGGAAGACATACAGATGGCTAAAAAACACATGAAAAGATGCTCAACATCACTCATTATCAGAGAAATGCAAATCAAAACCGCAATGAGGTACCATTACACGCCAGTCAGGATGGCTGCTATCCAAAAGTCTACAAGCAATAAATGCTGGAGAGGGTGTGGAGAAAAGGGAACCCTCTTACACTGTTGGTGGGAATGCAAACTAGTACAGCCGCTATGGAGAACAGTGTGGAGATTTCTTAAAAAACTGGAAATAGAACTGCCATATGACCCAGCAATTCCACTTCTGGGCATACACACCGAGGAAACCAGATCTAAAAGAGACACATGCACCCCAATGTTCATCGCAGCACTGTTTATAATAGCCAGGACATGGAAGCAACCTAGATGCCCATCAGCAGATGAATGGATAAGGAAGCTATGGTACATATACACCATGGAATATTACTCAGCCATTAAAAAGAATTCATTTGAATCAGTTCTAATGAGATGGATGAAACTGGAGCCCATTATACAGAGTGAAGTAAGCCAGAAAGATAAAGACCATTACAGCATACTAACTAACGCATATATATGGAATTTAGAAAGATGGTAACGATAACCCTATATGCAAAACAGAAAAAGAGACACAGATGTATAGAACAGACTTTTGGACTCTGTGGGAGAAGGCGAGGGTGGGATGTTTCAAGAGAACAGCATCGAAACATGTATATTATCTAGGGTGAAACAGATCACCAGCCCAGGTTGGATGCATGAGACAAGTGCTCGGACCTGCTGCACTGGAAAGAGCCAAAGGGATTGGGTCGAGAGGGAGGTGGGAGGGGGGATCGGGATGGGGAATACATGTAAATCCATGGCTAATTCATGTCAATGTATGACAAAAACCACTACAATATTGTAAAGTAATTAGCCTCCAAATAATAAAAATAAATGAAAAAAAAAGTATTAGCTTCTTTTCTATATGGTATCTCATTCTCTTAATTTTTACTGATAAATTGAAAAGAAAAGCTAAAGCTGCTAAGCCTTGTGCATTAAAAGCATTTTTAAAAATCCCTGAAGTTAATATAAACAATATTATACAGTGGGGTAAGGAGAACTTTTACTTCAGTGGATTCAGTAGAAATTAAAGGATGGATTTTTCTTATTAACAGGCACAAAGCAATGCTCTCGGGCTTTAACTTTGTGCTACATTACTGGCCTGTTATTGGTCAGAATCCTGATTTTGTACAGGTTTCCATTTTCACTCTTCAATATATTCTTCACGGGTTTGGAAATGGATCTTGTGATGATTAATTTTTTAAATTAATTAATTAATTTGGCTGCTTCGACTCTTGGTTGTGGTATGTGGAATCTTCCATCCTTCTGCTGGAATGTGGCCTGTGGAATCTACTTCCCTGACTAGGGGTCAAACCTGGGTCCCCTGCATTGGGAGCTCAGAGTCTTAGCCACTCAATCACCAGGGAATTTCTGTGATGATTACTTTTATGTGTCAACTTTGGTAGGCTATAGTATTATCTGATCAAGTACTAACCAAGGTGTTGTTAAGTATTTTTTAGGTGAGGTTAACATCTATGAGTTGACCTTGAGGGGATTATTTTTATGACATATATGTGTATATGTCTCTATCTATATATCTATTCCCTATTAGTCTGTTTTTCTGAAGAACTTTGACTGATACAGACCTGATTGGTATAAGGATAAGTTTAACCCTGTGTTAGCAATTGGTTCTGGACCGGTATGTGACCCAGATTGAACCAATAAAGTGTGAGGAAATGTTTGATCTGGGCTTCTAGAGTACTTCCCTATAAATCTGTGAGAGTTTCCACTAGTACCTGCCTCTCTCTTCCTCTGACAGTAGTTTCCCTAGACATGAGGCTTGGAATGGATGCATCTCGTTCCCTGTCAGGCTGAGGATGAAGCCAACACACAAAGAAGGCAGAGCCAAGACACTTTCAGAGACATGGAGCTGGGGCTGCTGGTTTAAATCAGCACTGAAGCCTGTACTGCCTCTGAGTTTCATAATCCAAACCATGTATCATATTTCCTCACTGTTTATGTGGTAGTTGGGTTTTCTGAGTCCTGTAGCCAAAATTACTCTACCGAACACAACACTTTGCCTTAAGATGAGTTCTTTGGGACACTAAGAAGCTAGTAGGTTTGATCTGTCAGTTGAAATTTATGTCCTGTGTGGATACATTTTTTAAAAAATAATATTTGCATATTAGGGATTTAAAAACAGGTAATATAAATCAAAGAATAGCTTTTAACTGAATCTTTGCAAGTTAGATAATGTGTTTTTTGTGAAGTTTCAATGTGTTCTGTTAATTTGCTTTAGAAGTATTAAGATTCTTAAGATTCCAGTGGACTTATAATATCATACCCAATTTTTTTAAAAAATTGGGGTATAGACGCTTTACAATGTTATGTTAGTTTCTGCAGTACAAAAAAATGAATCAGCTATATGTATACATATATACCTCCTCTCTTGGACTGCCTTCCCACCCCACGTCCCCATCCCATCCCTCTAGGTCATTGGAGAGCACCAAGCTGAGCTCCCTGTACTATACAGCAGGTGCCTACTAGCTATCTGTCTTACACATGGCAGTGCACATAAATCAGGCCCAATCTCCCAATTCATGCATAAGTCCTTTTTGCATTATGATTTTTTTTCAGAGTATATGCATAGCACTGGGATTCAGTTCAGTCACTCAGTTGTGTCTGACTCTTTGTGACCCCATGGACTGCAGCACGCCAGGCCTCCCTGTCCATCACCTACTCCTGCAGTTTACCCAAACTCATGTCCATGGTGTCAGTGATGCCATCCAACCATCTCATCCTCTGTCATCCCCTCCTCCTCCTGCTCTCAATCTTTCCCAGCATCAGGATCTTTTCAAATTAGTCAGCTCTTTGCATCATGTGGCCAAAGTATTGGAGTTTCAGCTTCAACATCAGTCCTTTCAGTGAACACCCAGGACTCATTTCCTTTAGGATGGACTGGCTGAATCTCCTTGCAGTCCAAGGGACTCTCAAGAGTTTTCTCCAATACCACAGTTCAAAAGCATCAATTCTTTGGTGCTCAGCTTTCCTTATAGTCCAACTCTCACATCCATACATGACCACTGGAAAAACCACAGCCTTGACTAGACGGACCTTTGTTGGCAAAGTAATGTCTCTGCTTTTTAATATGCTGTCTAGGTTGGTTATAACTTTCCTTCCAAGGAGTAAGCATCTTCTAATTTCATGGCTGCAGTCACCATCTGCAGTGATTTTGGAGCCCCCAAAAACAAAGTCAGCCACTGTTTCCCCATCTATTTACCATGAAGTGATGGGACCAGATGCCATGATCTTAGTTTTCTGAATGTTGAGCTTTAAGCCAACTTTTTACTCTCCTCTTTGACTCTCATCAAGAGGCTTTTTAGTAGTGGGATTGCTGGGTCTAAAATAGAACTACCATATAACCCAGCAATCCTATTACTAGGCATGTACCTAATCTTTAAATGCCATGTCACTGACAAAGCACAGAACTTGGAAATTATTTGATATTGCAGCAGTAGTGCGCACTTATTAGATAGTTTATCTGGCAGATATATCTTGCAGATAATATGGATATCACTAAAAATGCTAAAGGAAACAGCCAAATAGGGCTGCCCACAGAATAGGGGAAGTGATTAGTTACCTTGGGGAGCGGAAAAGGAGAAACAGTTTCTTGTAACATAAAAGTAGACCTAGAAAACCTAAATGGCACAGACTTTCTGCTCTGTTCCATAAAGAATTTATTCTAGAGCTTAAATTATATATCTAACCCTTTAATCATCAGGCTTTTAATATTTTCAGTCCTTTTGCACAGGGTGCTGTTAATTATCAGTATGCCTATAGCGGATCACTCTTTCTCTCCCTTTTTCCTTCTCCCCAATGCAAACTTCAAAAACTAATTGTTAATTACTTTTTTAGATGAATGTAAAAACTTAGATAGATAAAAGTTTTAGTCAGGGACTTAAGTACATGTACATGAGTATTCACAGCAGCACTTTTCACAACAGCTGAATGGTGGAAACAGTCCAAATGTCCATCAACAGTGAGTGGTCAGACAAGTTGTGGTATATACACACACACAGTGGAATTTTATTCAGCCACAAAGAGAAGTGTAGTACTGACACATGCTACAGGATGTAGCACCTTGAAAACACTATGCTCAGTTTAAGCCAGACAAGTAAGATCACATGATTTTACTCCCATGAATTACCCAGAATAGGTAAATCCATAGAAGCAGAAAGCAGACTGGAGTTGTCAGGAACTTGGAGGAAGAAAGAGTGAAGATGGTTGTTTAATGGGTATGGGGTTATCTTTGGGGGGAGTTAAAGAAAATGTTTTGAAAATTGATAGATACAGTGACTGAATGATATTGTGAATGTTCTATGTGTCACTGATTTGTATACTTTTAGCTGGTTAGTATTATTATGTAAATTTTGCCTCATTAAAAAAAATGGGGGAAAAGTTTTATTGAGCTTATGTTTACATATAGAGCTTTACAAATCAATAAGACTGAATTAATTCTTGCTATTCCCCACAAATCTGTTCCTCCTCTATCTTCATCTGAGCCAACAAATGTCACTGTCATTGGTCAAGGAGCTCTTGGCAGAAACCTGGAAAACATTCTCCATACCTCTTTTTCCTTCTCCTCTCCCATCCAATCCTATCACCAAGTCCTATTGATTCTTCTTCTATAGTCTGTCAAATTTAATCCTCTGTATTTCAGCTGTACTCATTCTGATAGGAATTAGTTTGTTTTCATTCAGAGAACTAGTTTCCCAACTGAACTACCAAATTTTCTTTCATATTTCTGTCATTCCATTCTAGCCAGAGTGAGTCATTAAAATGCAGTCTGATCATATCAATCCCTTGTCAAAAACACTTCAATACCTTTTTTTTTTTCCCATTTAAGATAAAGTCTACAATCTCCAACATGGTATCAGAGCCTGCTTGATCTGCCTCTACTGTCCTACACTCACACTGTTTATTTATATAGATATTTAATATTTTATTGACTTATTTATTTGTGCTGGGTCTTAGTTGTGTTCTATGGAATCTAGTTCCCTAACCACTGTTCAAACCTGGGGCCCCAGCATTGGGAGTTCTGAGTCTGAGCCACTGGACCACCACGGACGTCCCTCTGTTTATGTTTTTGTTTTATATGGACACACACCATAAGCTGACTCTAATTAGTTTCAGGATACAGATACAGGAGACGATCAAGGAAAAGTTGAGCAATCAAGACAGAAGTGGGGAGTTAAAGGAACCAAGTCCTCCCCAGGGACATCTGCAGCAGCAGGTGGTTCCTCTCACTGGAGTGCTGACATGGATGCACATGTTCTGCCTTCAGTGTCTCGGATTACCAGGGGAAAGAATCTAATTGGCTCGGCTTGTGTCAGACTTTGACCCCTGGATCTGTCTGTCGTGAATTTATCTCCACAAAGACAGGTCTGTCTTGTGCCATATTACATGTGCCTTGCATTGAGTAGGGACTCATTCAATATTGAATGAATTTATGTCCAACTAATTGAATAAATGAATTGGCCATGGCCGTAAGACAAAGCAGATTAATTCAGACACAGCTGCTGGGAGCTCACTTTGGGGTGTGGAGTTCATTTCCATGGTTGAGGGTGAGGCATCCACCTCAGGAGATAACCTCTCAGCCTCACCTTGTCCCACGTTCCTCCTTGCACCAGAAACCTTTGCCCTTCTCTCATCCCTCAAAACTCTCAAATTCTTTCTAAACTCAAAGGCTTTGCATATGCTATCTCCTGTGCCAGATATGTTCTTCTCCATTGTTCTGGTTGTAGCTTTATTGCCTCTCAGCTACAAATTTATTCATTTTGCCTGTTTTGTGAATACATATATAAATTCGAAGGCTTCTCCTCTGTCCATGGGATTCTCCAGGCAAGAATACTGGGGTGGGTTGCCATTTCCTTCTCCAGGGGATCTTCACCCAGGGATCGAACCCACGTCTCTTAACCTGTCCTGTATTGGTGGTCGGGTTCTTTACCACTAGTGCCACATGGGAAGCCCATATATATGTGCATATATACATATGTGGGCCCTTTAATTTTGGTCAGCTGATATAATATTAAACTTTATCGGTAGAGGGAGCTAGAGAGACATTGCAGGAGACAAGATCTTCGGGTTCTCCTGTGCTTTCTTGGCAGACTTTTATGGCACTGCCAGCAGCTTCTCCTGGCACCCATCTCAGGCATGTTTGTAGCAGAGTGTCTCCTGTAAGACGCCTCGCCATAAGCAGTTTTCCCAGTACCTTGAGGGCAGATTTCTGGCAAGTTCCAGAGGGTAGAGTTCCAGCAAGTTCCAATGGTGTGAACTACAGTGATTTCTCTGCTGGCCAGCTATCCACAGCCAGAAATTCTCCAACAAAGTCTAGATCTAAATCCCAGGGGTAGTGGTTGCCCCTTGTTCCTGTTATTTATCTATTCTTACTTCTTACCAGCAGCCCATTGTGACTTCAACCCCTTGTTAATAATCTTTTTTTTTTTTTCTTTTCACTCATGCTGTGTGGCACTGTGGGATCTACTTCCCCGATCAGGAATTGAACCTGGATCCCCTGCAGTGTAAGCAGAAGTTGAACAGCACTGCCACCCTTGGGGTATCACTGGTATTGCATTTTGTACTGGCAGAGGCTTGAACCCTGTGTCCACGTGATGAAGTTTCACATCAAGCAAAGGGTGCCAAGCTGATCCTTGCCAGGAACCAAAATCTATTACAGATAGCAACACTCAAAAGACTGCACACTCTCCCCTCCTCTCTTTACTTGCTACGTATTAATAATTAGATTAGTTACAATGAGTCTCTAGAGTCAAGCAGACCTGGTTGGGTTTCACGATCAATTCTTCCACTTGCTAACTTAGGTGAAGATAGTTAGCTTTTCTAAACTTCTGTTTTCTCCTTTCTATGGGTGACATAGAGAGTAATATCTATATCATAAGGTAGCAGGTAAGGATTAAATAAGTTAATGAGTAGTGCTTGGCAACAAAGTGTAGATATGTAGGTTAGCTGCTGTATAAAAGGCCCATGAAGATAAATCCATTAAGTTTTTGAAAAGATGAACATTTCTGATATTAAGAATGTTCATATTAGCTAGCCTTATTTTCCACTGTTTCTCAGTCAAAGGACTGCACAAAGTTTTTGGGAGCTTCAGCTCAGTTCAGTTGCTCAGTCGTGTCCGACTCCTTGCAACCCCATGGACTGCAGCACGCCACGCCTCCCTGTCCATCATTGACTCCCAGAGTTTACTCAAACTCATGTCCATTGAGTCGGTGATGCCATTCAACCATCTCATCCTCTGTTGTCCCCTTCTCCTCCCACCTTCAATCTTTCCCAGCATCAGGGTCTTTTCAAATGAGTTAGTTCTTCGCATCAGGTGGCCAAAGTATTGGAGTTTCAGCTTCAGCATCAGTCTTTCCAATGAATATTCAGGACTGATTTCCTTTAGGATTGACTGGTTGGATCTCCTTGAAGTCCAAGAGACTCTCAAGAGTCTTCTCCAATGCCACAGTTCAAAAGCATCAATTCTTAGACATTTAGCTTTCTTTATAGTCCAACTCACACCCGTACATGACTACTGGAAAAATCATAGCTTTGACTAGACCGACCTTTGTTGGCAAAGTAATGTCTCTGCTTTTTAATATGCTGTCTAGATTGGTCATAGCTTTTCTTCCAAGGAGCAAGCATCTTTTAATTTCATGGCTGCAGTCACCATCTGCAGTGATTTTGGAGCCCCCAAAAATAAAGTCTGTCACTGTTTCCACTGTTTCTCCAACTATTTGCCATGAAGTGATGGGACCAGATGCCATGATCTTAGATTTCTGAATGTTGAGTTTTAGGCCAACTTCTCCACTCTCCTCTTTCACTTTCATCAAGAGGTTTTTTAGTTCTTCTTTGCTTTCTGCCATAAGGGTGGTGTCATCTGCTTATCTGAGGTTATTGATATTTCTCCTGGCAATCTTGATTCCAGCTTGTGCTTCATCCAGCCCAACGTTTCTCATGATGTACTCTGCATATTTTAAATAAGCAGGGTGACAATATGCAGCCTTGAGTTACTCTTTTCCCTATTTGGAATGAGCCTGTTGCTTTGTGTCCAGTTCTAACTGTTGCTTCCTGACCTGCATACAGATTTCTCAAGAGGCAGGTCAGGTGGTCTGGTATTCCCATCTCTTGAAGAATTTTCCACAGTTTGTTGTGGTCCACACAGTCAAGGCTTTGGCATAGTCAATGAAGCAGAAGTAGATGTTTTTCTGGAACTCTCTTGCTTTTTCGATGATCCAGTGGATGTTGGCAATTTGATCTCTCGTTCCTCTGCCTTTTCTAAATCCAGCTTGAACATCAGGAAGTTCACAGTTCAGGTACTGTTGAAGCCTGTCTTGGAGAATTTTGAGCATGACTTTACTAGCATGTGAGATGAGTACAATTGTGCGATAGTTTGAGCATTCTTTGGCATTGGAATGAAAACTGACCTTTTCCAGTCCTGTGGCCACTGCTGAGTTTTTAAAATTTGCTCGGGAGCTTTCTGTGGCTCAAATTAGTTGTCTTAACCACTGGACTATCAAGGAAGTCCTTGTAATAATTCTTTATATCACACTTTCCCTATTCAAATGCTCATGTAGTTTCTTTCTCCTAATTGGGCCCAGGTCGGTACCTATCCCCACTCTTCACCTGGGTAATTTTATTTGTCCTTTAGGTGATAATAACGTCTAAAGGATTTTATAAAGTCCTTCTCTGAGATCTCAAACCAAATTATCCCTTTGTTTTTCCTTCATAACATCTTCCACAGTTTTAAACTTATGTATTAGTTTGTGTGATTATTGCATATCTTTATCTTCCCAAACTAGATAACAGTCTTCAGGAGGGCATTGATCACATTTATTTTGTTTACTGCTATAAATCAGTGCCTATTACAGTGCTTAACCCAACAATGGGTCATTACATGAAAAAGAGAGTAAATCTTTTTTAAAAGAGAATTATTTATTTATTTATTTTTGGCAGCTAGGGGTCTTAGTTGCCGTTCATGGGCTTTCTCTAGTTGTGGTGAGTGGGGGCTACTCTCTAGTTGTGGCGTGTGGACTTCTCATTGCAGTGGCTTCTCTTCTTGTGGAGCATGGGCTCTAGGACACGCGGGCTTCAATAATTGTGGCACATGCGCTTAGTTGCTGCCTGACATATGGAATCTTCCAGGACTAGGGATCAAACCTTGCATTGGCAGGCAGATTCTTAACCAATGGACCACCAGAGGAGTTTGAAAGTAAATTTTTATTGAGGTTTTATAATATTCAAGTCCCTGGTGGCAACTGAAAAAAAAAAAGAACTCAACCCCCTGTTCACAGAGGGTTGACAAATTTATATGAAAGAATAAGACCCACACAAAAAATGTAAATCAGTAAAGAGACAGTTTCAAAAGAATGGTACAAGTTGTAAGCACTAGTAGTTCAAAAGCAATCAAAAATTTTATTTTCAAAAAGATTTTTTTATTTTTATAGACATCCATAGAAATTAATTTCTTCTTAGCCAATTGTATTTTATGCATTATATATTAGTGGGGAAGAAAATGGTCCAAATGAGATCAATTATTTTAGAAGATCCTTTTTGGTAGATTCATAATGAGTTGCTAATTTTTCTGGGAAGTTTTTTAAATCTAGCATTATATTTTAATTTGTTCTATGCATTGTAGGTTTCCTAAAGTAGAAATAATTAACTCTAAAATTGAAGAAATTACTCATGTTTGCTCTTTTCTTAGACTAGACCTCTGTCTTTAAGTCCTTTCTTTGGTGTGTATTGTGAGGGCTAGCTGTTATCTGTTTGTATCTATGGTGAGAATCTTCTAATGCTTACTTTGGTATGATTTTGGGCAAGTCACAGAATCACATATGCTAGGATTTGGAATGGTTAGTAGTCAAATTCTGTCCAGTTCCTTCATCTGGAAATAAGGGGCTGTACTATATGTTCTCAGATCCATCTGAATCTCTCTGAAAACATTAGCTGAGCAAACACTTAGTTGAGCAATAATTCCCAGTGTCACATTTGTTTCCTGAAAGACTATAGTTGTTGAATGAATCACTGGAACTGTAAATTTTATTTAATACTTAGTGAGTTTTGATAATTTGAGATGTCAAATACTTATTAGAGTTTTGATTCTTACCTATATATATAGTATATAAGTATGTATAGTATATATTTGATAAGCATTTAAATGCTTATTAAAGTTTTTATTCTTTAACCTATATATATAATATATATTTGATAAGCATTTAAATGCTTATTAAAGTTTTGATTCTTTAGCATATATATGTATGACAAATTATATATAAGATATATTTAATAGGCATTTGACATCTCAAAATACCAAACCTCATTAAATATATTTATTAAATATATTAAATATATTTATTAAGTATATTTATGAAATAAATATAAATATAAATTTAATAAAATTTACAGTTCCAGTGATATATATATATATATATATATATATATATATATATTTTGGCCTCACCATCCAGCATGTGGGATCTCAGTTCCTCAACCAGGGATCGAACCCATGGCCTCCTATAGTGGAAGTTCAGGGTCCTAACTGCTGCACCATCAGAGAAGTCCCCTCTTTAGCCCACATTGATCACATAATATAACATTCCTGGCCTTCAACTTCCTCATTAGAGAGTGTCCTGAACATTCATTGGAAGAACTGTTGCAGAAGCTGAAACTCCAATACTTTGGCTATCTGATGCAAAGGACTGACTGACTGGAAAAGACTCTGTTGCTGGGAAGGATTGAAGGCGGGAGAAGAAGGGGACAACAGAGGATGAGATGGTAGGATGGCATCAGCAACTAGACGGACATGAGTTTGGGCAAGCTCTGGGAGTTGGTGATGGACAGGGAAGCCTGGCGTGCTGCAGTCCATGGGGTCACAAAGAACTGGACATGACTGATCGACTGAATTGAATTGATATTGACAAGATAACATGAAATTTTTGTTTAATTAATAAACTTTTCCTGAGTATTTATTATGTATCAGGCACTGTAGGAATCACTGAGGACACAAAAGCAATATATGTTTCCTGCCCCCTATATTTTAGGTGAATTGAAGGTGGAAGAAACTTGTTGCAAAGGTCAGCTAAGAAAGCCACTGTGGCCAATCACTTATAAATCACAACACACAGCTTCCTCATGTAAACTGAGAAAAAAATGTGCAGTGAGTTGTGAATTAAGTTTTATTTGGGACCTGATGAGGACTATAGCCTGGGCTGTACATAGCTCTGAGGACCTGTCAGTATATACATGGTTTTAGTGAAGGGGGATACTTGCAATCAGGCACACATTTTTGCAAAGGTTTGATGTTAGTCATGAGGAACAGATGTTTCCGTTAAAGCCTTTAGTGGTTTTCCAGGCATGAGAAGATACAAGGAATTGGGCTCACAAAATCTTCTCCTGAAAATAACCATACAAAGGCCTGTTCTGCCAGTTTTTCCCAGAGCACAGCATGCCTCATTTCTGATCTCTGCCCTGAACTCCTTTCAGGGTGTGTTGAAGGTCAGTGACAACAATGGCTAGTGACTTCATTCTTATAAAATGGCAACAGATGACAAGTGACAATTTTTAGTTGGCACCTATTTTTAGTATCCCTTATTAAATAAAAAACTAACTTCCATAAGACAGAAGATAGGATGGAGATTATTCAAGATACACTGTGTCAAATCAAAAAATGAAAAAGATGAATTAAAGGTTTGTTTGATCAGAGGCAAGAAAATAGGGAATGGACAATGGAAGTTAGACTTCTCAGTGCTTTGAAACTCACAGTTGAGAAGAACTTTGCACATGACGTTTTTTAGACCCTCTTTAAGGGAGGGTCTAGACAAATGTGGCAATAGAAATTTTTGTAAATGCAAAATTTTTGTACACTGGGACGAGATGAATGTTAAATGTGAGCTAGACAAAGCAGACCAAAAATAAAGCAAACCCAACTGCTAAAATTCAACTTTAGAAACACTCAACCATATAGACGGGGAATTTCCACTGGACTTTAGAGGTCCCATGGTTCTAATCCCTGTCTCCTCCATTGCACGCAGGTTCTTTACCATTGAGACACCAGGCAAGCCCAAACAGACCCACAATAACCTCTCAGAGATTTGGATGTGCTCCAGAAGAGCCAGTCGGGCTTTCCGTATTTTAGACAACCAAAACCAGACAGCCCTATTTTCAGAGGTTAATGTCTGCTCTGTTGAAGAAGTGAAGTCACTCAGTAGTGTCCGACTCTTTGGGACCCCAAAGCAGCCTTCTCCATCCATTGGATTTTCCAAGCAAAAACACTGGAGTGGGTTGCTATTTCCTTCTCCAGAGGAGCTTCCCGACGCAGGGATTGAACCGGGGTCTCCCGGGTTATAAGCAGACGCCTTAACCTCTGAAGCACCAGGGATGTCTTACAAAGCGATGTAGTGCTGCAGCTACGCTCTCCAGCCAGACCCGGGCGGAGTGAGCTGGCTTTTCATTGGATCAGCGCGGAAGACAGAGCCGGCGGCTCTCTATTGGTTTAGAAGTGGGGCGGGAGGGAGGCGTGTCCTGACGTCACGCCCGTCCTCAAAATGCCTACTCAGGGCTGTGGAAGGAGAAGTCCTGGAGGAAGAGGATAACCCGGAACAACCTTTGCGGGCCTGAGCCAGCCCTTTCTCGGAACTTGGGTCCCCTCCTACCAACCAAGAGAGCTCCGCCCCAAGCAGCCCCGCCCGCACCGGGGGATCAGGTGACCGTGGGCCGGCGCGGTCACGTGACTGGGCGCGCCCGCCCGTTGTGGCCATGGCGGCCGCAAGCTCCAGTGTGGTGAGGCGAGTGGAGGAACTCGGAGACCTGGCTCAGGCCCACATACAACAACTTAGCGAAGCCGCCGGCGAAGATGGTGAGGGAGCCGAGAAGAGGGAGGCGGGCAGGCGGGCGGTTGTTTGGAGCTGGCTCTCGACGGCCATAGGGGCTGAGGCTGCGGCCTGTAGTCTGTGGATTCCAGGCCAGAACTACCGGAGGTGTTGCGCTTCTGGCCCTAGCTGGGCGGTCTCTTGTCTACTTCCAGCAGCTCACATCGCTTTAAGGCATAGGTGTTTACTTCCGGACCAGGCTTTTCATAACCCGCGAAAACCGCTGAAATCTCAGGCAAATCAGTGCTTCTTGTCTTTAACTGTCTCGGTGGCGACTGGCAAAAGGGCGAGATCTGGATGAAAGTACACAGGGAAGTTTAAATGAGTGGTTGAAGTTGGATGGTGGTACGCAAATAAGTAATGATAGTTTTGCATGTCGTAAAGATAGCTTGGCGTGTATAATAGTTCATTACGTTGTAAATTTCTGTGTTGTGTTTTGGAGTCTATAAACTCAACTGTAAACAGTAGTCTACAGAAGAGATTTACATTGGTATAATTAAAACGATTCTCTCACCTTCATCACCTGAGTTGTCACAAGGGCCCTGTCAGTACTAGGACACTTTTTTTTTTTTTAAATATCTAGGCGGTTTCCTTTGGAAAAACTGACACAGAGAATCACCTCGACGTTTACTCTTTTTCATTACTTACCAGCTGCCTATAGGTTTCTACATTCTTTCTTAGCGAGTTTTGCACCTTTACTTACAGATAGAAAGTTTAAAAAAAATTTGTGGGCTGTCTTGTTGTCTTCGGAGTCATGGGTAAATAGTAGTGGAACGTTTTCCCAAGCGATTGAATAGTTGGTGAATTTATTAAATAAGGTCCATGATAAAATGGCTCTAGTTCCATACAAGACTATTTGCTGGATTTTCTTTTCTTAGGGGTCTGTTGTTTAAAATCCACAAGACTACCCTGAAGTTGTTTCCTTTTTTGGTTTGTGGTAAGTGAATCACATGAATAATTTTAGTTCATGGACAGTAGTAGCTATTCCAGTAGCTGTTGTCTGGAAGTGTATCTAAGTTACTTCTAAATAAACTATTCAGTGATTTCCACCCCACTCCAGCTCCGTTAGAACCAGTCTTGAAGAGATGAAAGAGTGTATGCTATTCACTTACCAATAAACCCAAAAGCCATTCTCATTTTCCAATGGAAGAATACTTTAACCCAGTCTAGAGTGAGGGCTGAAAAGTAATATATTCTTGTTTGGAGGCTTTAAAGTTCTGAAATGTACTGTAATTGCAATAATAGTGGTCCACGTTATGAATTGTTCAGTATTACTAGCAAGATTTGATTTTATGAAGTTTAACTAAAACATAGTTCCATGTATTTGAACTTGTATTTTCCAATACAACAAAAATAATACACAGTAAAAATTTGTTCTTTTGTGATATTTCTATTAGGTTGTAGGAACTGATACTTCCTGAAGTTTTTGAATTTGATCAGATACAGCCAGACATTAGTCCATGTAAGAATACTTTCCTACTACTGGTCAATTTTTGTTCATTTATTTCTCACTGTACAAGCACAATGTGTTTACGAAGTGGAAATATACCATTAGAGGGACCTTTTCTGAGGACTATGTTAGAATCTCTTACCTTTGCCTTGTCAGTCACTATGTTGACTGAATGGTTAGGAAAAATTCTACGTTTCATAAAAATTTTCTAAAACGGTGAGCCATTATCCCTCCACTTCTCTAATTATGTCATGAGTTCATGTGAAATGCTCCTTTAGCAATGGTTTGATGAACTCAGTGTAGGTCTTTACATTTAAAATAATCCTTCAAATTAAGCAGAAAATATCAACTCATTGTTTAAAGAAGCTCCTGAGGAGTGTCATGTTCCAAACCATTTCAGTTCACAGTAGAATCTTTTTTTCCTGAGCTGTCTGGTTGATACTTCTGGGCTGAGGAGAGATAGGAGGGCAGTGCTGAAGAAGTAGTTTTCGATTTAGGTGAACACTGGACCTTAAAGCTTTCAGAATCTGGTCTAGATACAGGTTCGGCCTTACCAGGGAAAGTTTAAGGTTGTCGTATTACTGCCAGATGCAGCTTAAACTGGTGATGCTTTTGTTCCAACACTGATCTTCTTACCTGCCTGTGTAGGTGCTGAGGCTGGATCAGATGGACCCTCACCAGGTCCTACATTGTCCGTTTACCAGTAAGGGGAAAAGGTTATATATTTGAGGAGAGAGCTACAGAGGGGCAATCTCAAGGATCTAAGTGTCTTGATTTTTTTTTTGATGATGTGTGTGTGTGCGTCGTTGCTCAGTGTTCAACGCTTTGCAGCTCTTTGGACTGTAGCCCACCAGGCTCCTCTGTCCATGGGGATTCCCCAGGCAAGAATACTGGAATGGGTTGCCATGCCCTCCTCCAGGGGTTCTTTTACAACCCAGGATGCAGAAGGGTGGATAGCACCTTGGTATGGACAATTTGTAGGTTAGGGAGGAAAAATTCATAAGAAAAGGTGAAAGTGTAGAAGCAAAAGAAAAAAGGAATGAATTAGACAATGTAGAGGGGAAGTGAGGACGAGTTCCTTTAGAGGGTATATCAGAAATACTTAATTTTGTCCAAGTTTTGATTTCTAGGTTTTCAAGAAATAAACTACTCAGGTATATTGTGTAATTTTACTTACAACAGCTATTTGTATACATAAATACATAAATATAATTACAAAGTTATAAGTTTATAACTAACAGCACTTACATTTTATGAGGCATTTGGTTTAGTCAGTCTTTTTCCTTCGCAGAATGTATGTATGAAATTACAAGCTTTTAGTGGAAGTCCTTTCTGTAGATTTATGTATATTATTTGTACTCTTCCAATAAAAGTTTTAAATTTAATGCTTAAACGTTTTGAGTATGTCAGCATCATAAAATAAACATTATGAAAGTACAGGTTGTGCTTAAGAAATGGCAACTGAACCTAGAAAGTTTTAAGTCCAGCTTTTAAGGAAAAATTTCCATGATAAATTTAAGTAGAGTTAGGCATTATGATATACTTCATGTTTTAGAAAAAATATTACTATGTTGTATTAATTTTATCATTTTAGATATGTAGCTTTTTTTTTCTTTAAAAGACACCTGAAACTAGGTGAAGTAATCATATTTTTATCTCTTATAGATCACTTTTTAATTCGCGCCTCTGCAGCTCTAGAAAAATTGAAATTTCAGTGTGGTGAAGACAAAGAATGTTCAACCCCATCAAATCTTCTAGAACTTTACACACAGGTACTGAATCAGATTGTTTCTGACATATTGTGGAGGCAGGTTCTTACTTAAAAGAGTTGACTCCAAAATTTAGGTTTAATGTTCTTTATTTATAATGTTTTTGTTCAAAAAACTATGTATAAGGCATATAAACTTGAAACTGTGAGGCAGTTTGCAAAGAAGTAAAGTTTATTGGATGTGTGGATTATAAACTGAGGGAAAAAGTCTTACAGATAACAATATTGCTTCCTGTTTAGATAATTAAGCAAAATACTCATATGTACAATTTCCAAGCTCTGAAAGGTTAGTCAGAGGGAATAGAGGTTTCTATAAGGCCTCTGGTTATTTTTTTTTTCCCTGAAATTTAGCTTTCCTTTGGATTGTTCGCTTTACTACCTTTGCTTTTGTTATACAAGTCCATAAGAACAGAAAACTGTTCTCCCTTCTTCTTTCTTTTCTTTCAAATTCAGACTTCTCTATGGACAAGGTCTGTTTTCTAGGTTTTCTCAAACTGCTGAGGCAAGTTCACATTAATAAACATAATTTTGAGAGACTTCCCTGGCAATGTAGTGGTTAATACTCCGTTCTTCCACTGCAGAGGGCATAGGCTTCACCCTGATGGAGTTCCATGAAGGAACTAAGATCCTGCATTTGTGCAGCACAACAAAAAAGCAAAACCTGAAAAAAAAACATAGTTTTATTATAGTAGCTATCATTTATATAGCACTTTATAGTTGAAAGAGTGCTTCATATGCCCTTACTTGATTGCCAGGGGATAATAAAGATGAAGTTGTTATAGGAAATAACACTTATAGGAAATAAGAGTAAACTTAGTCGACTTTCCAAAACACACATTCATAGCGCTTAGCTGCCTGACACTGCTTTCTGTTAGGAGATACATAGAGATAGTTTCTGCCTTCAGATGTGGTTGAATGAACCTCTGACAAATACCCACAAACCCCAGAGAGCTGTTGCAGCTCAGGAGAAATTTGCTTCACTTTCTTTCTTTCCCTTCAGAAGGTTCCCTATTTATCTTACTTCTTTCTGTAGACATTTTAACTTATTTCTGGGAATAAGGTAAAAGAATTAAAGATATAATTAAAATTCCTCAAACCTTTCTGGAGCTTACTTGTGGTTCTGAATCAACAGGTCCTTTTCCTTAGGATGATGATCTCTCCCTTCCTCCCTTCCTGGCTTAGGCCTTCTAACACAAGAGCACCTGTCACTTAAGTAGTGCTGTGTGCTGGGTCATGTTCTAAGTGATTTACATATGTTAATTCATTTTATTCTCCAAGGCCAGGGACTTTAAAAGACAATTTGTCAATGAAGAAACTGAGGCTTTAAAAAAGAAGTAAAATATGACTTGTCTTTGGTTGGTTAAATAGAACTAATAGCAGAACTCAGTTTCCTTAGTCTTTGTCAAGTAGGTTAAACAGAGACAAAGGATTGAGTAGTTTGAAAGTGCTGGCTCTTCATTTGGGGAAACAGGTAATCCTTTGAAGATTCAGTGTACAAAACTGGAGGTAGTGACCTTTTCTTGATAATGGCAGGCATTTAGAAAATGTTCAGAAAGTAATATATGCAAATAATAAAGAATATAAAAAACTTTTTATAATTGTATATGATTAACTTACCTGAATTAAAACATAAATATCCATTTTATTTTTTGAGGAAAGCTGGATTATCTTAAATCAGTATTTAGTTCAATCTTACGAAGTTCACTGTAAATTCGTCTTAGATTATATTTACAGCTAGGACTACTGGGATTTCCCTGATGGCTCAGCAGGTAAACAATCCACCCGCAATGCAGGAGATACAGGTTCAATCCCTGGGAAGATCCCCTGGAGAAGGAAATGACAACCCACTCCAGTGCTCTTGCCTGAAAAACCCCATGGACAGAGGAGCCTGCAGTTCATGGGGTTGCAAAGAATATATGTAAGATTAAACTGTAAGAGTTATTCATTCTAATTCAAATCTTTTATATTATACTTTTTTCTCTCTTACTTCAGGCTATTTTGGACATGACATATTTTGAGGAGAACAAGCTAGTAGATGAAGATTTTCCTGAAGATTCTTCACAGAAAGTAAAAGAGTTGATCAATTTTCTTTCAGAACCAGAAATTTTGGTTAAAGAAAATAATATGCATCCAAAAGTAAGTTTTGCACAACTGTGAATTATGGTGGAATGCTGCTAATTCCTGCTAGACTACCCTTTAGGATCTGTGTTTTTTTCCTTCTTAAATGTGTCTTTGCCTCTGTTTTAAATTGACTGAAGGAGGGCTATATGAGAGTTGAACGTTTCAGACTGATGTCAAAACTAAAGTATCCATTTTTATAAATATATTTCAGAACATTTTCTATGATGAAGTTTTGCACCGTGCATAGGCATTTTCTAAAGATGCACATTTGCTCTTTCTACTCCCTTTACTTTTGCAGATGCTATGTTTTCTTGAAGATTCCTTGTAATCTTAATGACCACATCTCTGGTTCTTTCACAGTCCTCTTCCTCTTGGACATTTGCTTTCTTTCCAAGGATCATAGTATTCCTGAAGGCCTTGCATGCTTCTCTTCATCTCTTCATCTCTTTCTCTTTCTAAGCATCTCACCTCTCTCCCATTCTGGAAACATAGGCACTCCCCAAGAATATCTCCTTAATCCTCTAATAGTTCTATTTTGTCTTTGTTTGACAACTTGTCCACATGCTTTTTACTGCTGTCTCTATTTCAGTGATTTCCAAGATTTTTGTATCTAGCCCTGACTACTCTAAACCCATGGATCAGCAGAGAAATCCATTCATTCAGGCAAATAATTTCTCATCTTCAACTATCTGCTGGCTGTCTCTACTGAGATATCTTTGTTGCTCTCTGTTTTATCAGGGAATGCTAACTGTGGAAATAAATAATCCCAAGTTTTAAATGATACCACATAATAAAAGTTTGATTCATTAATTTATTTTTGTATATATCTTTTCATTATTTTAATTTCATAGTAGTAGAAAATGTGTCAGGTAACATGTATATATTTCTGAAAACTTATTTTTTCCATCAGACTATGGAATACTAACATTTGAAATACATTAAAGGATTTAGTTACTAAAACACTTGAATATCAGTTATCTAGAAATATTTGTAAATTGGAGTAGCTATTTTAATTTTTATGTAGCAGTAGATGTCTATATTTCTAATTGATTCAAAGTAAGTCATTCCTGTGTAGGTTGCTAAGTAAAGGGCAGATTTTATGAAATGAATATTTTTAATTTCTCAATTTTTTGAAATTTAATTTTTATTTTTACAGACATGAAGTTTCTCTTTTTAACTGAGTCTTTGTTGTATTTTAGCACTGCAGTTTGCTTGGAGATGAACTCCTGGAATGTCTCTCCTGGAGGCGAGGAGCCCTACTCTATATGTATTGTCATTCTCTGACCAAAAGGAGAGAATGGCTCACAAGAAAATCTAGCTTACTTAAAAAGGTAAAAAGGCAAATTCCTCATATATATTTGATTGTTGACATTTAAATGTTTCTAAAATCTATCTTTAATATAGGATTAAGAACCAAGGAATCAAAGGGTCTGGGTTTTCATTCCAGGCCTGTACTTATCAGCTGTATAATCTTAAATTGGAAGTACTGTGAAGATTAAATAATGTGGAAAAGAAAAACCATAAAATAACATGTGAAAATCCCTTGTAAACTGGGAAGTTTTACACTTTTTTTTATAAGTCCCAGATTTTTATTTTTTAAAATATAAGACAGATGATCTGTATTAATTTCTAAGCATATTTTTTGGCCTGAAGAAAACAAACTTGGTAGTGAGCCTCTTTCTATCAGCAGATCACTCCTAAAGATTCCACATGACCCTGCTCTTAGAAAATTGTGGCTCTCTGATTTTTCCTGATTCTTCTGACCAAATCAGTAAATGCAAAGATCCTGTCTTAATATTTGTATCACTATGGATCCTTCCTATCTTGGGTTGGTTGTACACAGTTTATGTGGGCCTGCAAATGAGATGTCACAGTTTCAGATGTAAAAATTTGATTATAGTATTTCCAAATTATAGTAAGTGTATCCATATTTTTAACAAGTTGTTATTGAACACATCTTTATTATCTTTATTGATTTCTTTCTCTGATGACACTTTTGACAAGTATGTTATTAAATCATGTGTTCTTGGTTAGTGATTTTTTCCCTTGTTGTTCAGCCCCTAAGTTGTGTCTGACTATGCAACCCGTGGAATGTAGCATGTGAGGTTCTTCTCTATCCTTCTCTATCCTTCTATCCTCCACTATCTCCCAAAGTTTGCTCATATTCATGTCCATTGAGTTGGTGGTGCTATCTGATCCTCTCTTGTTGCCTTTAGTCTTTCACAGTATCAGGGTCTTTCCAGTGAGTTGACCATCACATGGCCAAAGTATTGGCATTTCAGCTTCAGCATAAGTCCTTCCAGTGAATATTCAGAGTTGATTTCCTTTAAGATTGACTGGTTTGATCTTGCAGTCCAAGGGATTCTCAAGAGTCTTTGCCAGCACCATAGCTCAACAGCATCAATTCTTTGACATTAAGCCTTCTTTATGGTCCAACTCTCACATTCATACATGACTTACAGAAAAACTATAGCTTTGACTATATGGACTTTTATCAGCTAAGTGATATCTGCTTTTTACTACACTGTCTAGCTTTGCCATAGGTTTCCTTACAGAAGCAGACATCTTTTAATTTCATGGCTGCAGTCACTGTCTGCAGTGATTCTGGAGCTCAAGAAAATAAAATCTGTCATTGTGTTCACTATTTTACATTCTATTTGGAATGAAATGATGGGACCAGATGCCATGATCTTGGTATTTTTTTAGTGCTGAGTTTCAAGCCAGCTTTTTCACTCTCTTCTTTCACCTTCATTAAGAGGCTTTTTACTTGCATTCCTATACACTAACAATGAGAAAACAGAAAGAGAAATTAAGGAAACAATACCATTCACCATTGCAACAAAAAGAATAAAATACTTAGGAGTATATCTACCTAAAGAAACAAAAGACCTATACATAGAAAACTATAAAACACTGATGAAAGAAATCAAAGAGGACACAAACAGATGGAGAAATATACCATGTTCATGGATTGGAAGAATCAATATTGTCAAAATGGCTATACTACCCAAAGTAATCTATAGATTCAATGTAATCCCTATCAAACTACCAACGGTATTTTTCACAGAACTAGAACAAATAATTTCACAATTTGTATGGAAATACAAAAAGCCTCGAATAGCCAAAGTAATCCTGAGAAAGAAGAATGGAACTGGAGGAATCAATCTGCCTGACTTCAGACTCTACTACAAAGCCACAGTCATCAAGACAGTATGGTACTGGCACAAAGACAGAAATATACATCAATGGAACAGAATAGAAAGCCCAGAGATAAGTCCACGAACCTATGGTCACCTTATCTTCGACAAAGGAGGCAAGGATATACAATGGAAAAAAGATAACCTCTTTAACAAGTGGTGCTGGGAAAACTGGTCAACCACCTGTAAAAGAATGAAACTAGAACACTTTCTAACACCATACACAAAAATAAACTCAGAATGGATTAAAGATCTAAATGTAAGACCAGAAACTATCAAACTCCTAGAGGAGAACATAGGCAAAACACTCTCTGACATAAATCACAGCAGGATCCTCTATGACCCACATCCCAGAATTTCAGAAATAAAAGCAAAAATAAACAAATGGTACCTAATGAAACTTAAAAGCTTTTGCACAACAAAGGAAACTATAAGCAAGGTGAAAAGACAGCCCTCAGATTGGGAGAAAATAATAGCAAACGAAGCAACAGACAAAGGATTAATCTCAAAAATATACAAGCAACTCCTGCAGCTCAACTCCAGAAAAATAAATGACCCAATCAAAAAATGGGCCAAAGAACTAAACAGACATTTCTCCAAGGAAGACATACAGATGGCTAACAAACACATGAAAAGATGCTCAACATCACTCATTATCAGAGAAATGCAAATCAAAACCACAATGAGGTACCATTATACGCCAGTCAGGATGGCTGCTATCCAAAAGTCTACAAGCAATAAATGCTGGAGAGGGTGTGGAGAAAAGGGAACCCTCTTACACTGTTGGTGGGAATGCAAATTAGTACAGCCACTATGGAAAACAGTGTGGAGATTTCTTAAAAAGCTGGAAATAGAACTGCCATATGACCCAGCAATCCCACTTCTGGGCATACACACCAAGGAAACCAGATCCGAAAGAGACACATGACCCCAATGTTCATCGCAGCACTGTTTATAATAAACAGGACATGGAAGCAACCCAGATGCCCATCAGCAGACGAATGGATGAGGAAGCTGTGGTACATATACACCATGGAATATTACTCAGCCATTAAAAAGAATTCATTTGAATCAGTTCTAATGAGATGGATGAAACTGGAGCCCATTATACAGAGCGAAGTAAGCCAGAAAGATAAAGACCATTACAGTATACTAACACATATATATGGACTTTAGAAAGATGGTAACGATAACCCTATATGCAAAACAGAAAAAGAGACTCAGATGTATGGAACAGACTTTTGGACTCTGGGAGAAGGCGAGGGTGGGATGTTTCAGGAGAACAGCATTGAAACATGTATATTATCTAGGGTGAAACGGATAACCAGCTCAGGTTGGGTACATGAGACAAGTGCTCTGGCCTGGTGCACTGGGAAGACCCAGAGGGATCGGGTGGAGAGGGAGGTGGGAGGGGGGACTGGGATGGGGAGTACATGTAAATCCATGGCTGATTCATAGCAATGTATAACAAAAACTACTGTAATGATGTAAAGTAATTAGCCTCCAACTAATAAAAATTTAAAAAAAAAAAAAGAGGCTTTTTAGTTCCTCTTCGCTTTCTGCCATTAGAGGTGGTATGATCTGCATGTCTGAAGTTGTTGATAACTTCTCCTGGCTATCTTAAGTTCAGCTTGAACTTCATCTAGTCTGGCGTTTCACATGATGTACATGTACTCTACATGCAAGTTAAATAAGCAGGTGACAATAAACAGCCTTGACATACTCCTTTTCCTATTTTGAACCAGTCAGTTGTTCCATGTAAGGTTCTAACTGTTGCTTCCTGACCTGCATACAGGTTTCTCAGGAGGCAGGTAAGGTGGCCTGGTATTCCCATATCTTTCAGAATTTTCCACAGTTTGTTGTGATCCACAAAAAGACTTTCATGTAGTCAATGAAGCAGAAGTAGATGTTTTTCTGGAACTCCTTTGCTTTCTTCATGATCTAGCAAATTGATGGCAGATTAGTCTCTGGTTTCTTTGCCTTTTCTAAACCCAGCTTGTACATCAGAAAGTTCTTGGTTCAGGTACTGCTGAAGCCTAGCTTGAAGGATTTTGAGCATAGCCTTGTTAAAATAGCGCATAAAATGAGTGTAATTTTGCAGTTGTTGAAACATTATTTGGCATTGCTGCTCTTTGGGATTGAAATGAAAACTGATCTTTTCCAGTCCTGTGGCCACTGCTGAATTTTCCAAATTTGCTGGCATATTGAGTATAGTACTTTCACAGCACCATCTTTAGGATTTGAAATAGCTCTGCTGGAATTCCATCACCTTTACTAGCTTTGTCCATAGTAATGCTTCCTGAGGGCCACTTGACTTCACACTCCAGGATGTCTGGCTTTAGGTGAGTGATCACACCATCATGGTTATCTGGATCATTAAGACCTTTTTGTATAGTTCTGTGTATTCTTGCCACCTCTTCTTAATCTCTTCTGCTTCTGTTAGGTTTTTACCGTTTCTGTCCCTTATGCCCATCCTTGCATGAAATGTTTCCTGGATATCTCTCATTTTCTTGACGATATCTCTAATCTTTCCCGTTCTGTTTTTTCCTCTATTTCTTTGCATTTTTCACTTAAGAAGGCTGCCTTATCTCTCCCTGCTCTTTTTGGAATTCAGCATTCAGTTGGGTATATATTTTCCTTTTTCCCTTGCCTTTCACTTTTCTTCTTTTCACAGCAATTTCTAAAACCTCCTCAGACAATCTCTTTGTCTTCTTCCATTTCTTTTTCTCTGGGATGGTGTTGGTCACTGCCTCCTGTATAATGTATGAACTTCTGTCCATAGTTCTTCAGGCATTCTGTCTATCAGATCTAATCCCTTGAATCTGTTTGTCACCTCCACTGTATATAATCATTAGGGATTTGATTAGGTCATGCTTGAATGGTCTAGTGGTTTTCCCTACTTTCTTCAATTTAAGCTTGAATTTTGCAATAAGTAACTCATGATTGGAGCCACAGTCGGCTCCAGGTCTTATTTTTGATGACTGTATACAGCTTTCCATCTTCAGCTGCGAAGAACATAATCAGTCTAATATTGGTATTGACCATCTGGTGATGGTGATGTCCATGTGTAGAGTTGCCTCCCATGTTGTTGGAAAAGGGTGTTTGCTATGGCCAGCATGTTTTCTTGACAGAATTCTGTTAGCTTTTGCCTTGCTTCATTTTGTACTCCAAGGCCAAACTTGCCTGTTATTCTGAGTATCTCTTGACTTCCTACTTTGCATTCCAGTCCCTTGTGATAGAAAGGACATCTTTTTTTTTTTTTGGTGATAATTCTAGAAGGTCTTGTAGGTCATCATAGAACCATTCAACTTCAGCTTCTTTGGCATCAGTGGTTGGAGCGTACACTGGGATTACTGTGAATGTTGAATGTTTTGCCTTGGAAGGGAACCAAGATCATTCTGTCATTTTTGAAGTTGCACCCAAGTACTGCATTTTGGACTCTGTGAGGGCTGTTCCATTGCATCTAAGGAGTTTGTGCCCACAGTGGTAGATACAATGGTCACCTGAATTGAATCTGCCCATTGCTGTCCATTTTAGTTCACTGATTCCTAAGATGTTGGTGTTCAGTCTTGCCACCTCCTGCTTGACTACCTCCAATTTACTTGATTTGTGGACCTTACTTTCCAAGTTCCTATGCAATTTTGTTCTTTATAGCTTCGCACTATACTTTCATCAGCAGAGACATCCACTACTGGCATCATTTCTGCTTTGGCCCAGCTCTTTCATTCTTTCTGGGGTTATTAGTAATTGCCCTCTGCCCAGTAGCATGTTAGACACCTTTTAACCTTGGGGTCTTGTCTTCCAGTGTCACATCTTTTTGCCTTTTTATACTGTTCATAGGGTTCTTAAGTCAAGAATACTGGTGTGGGCTGCCATTTCCTCCTCCAGTAGACCACATTTTGTCAAACCTCTTCATTATGACCCATCATTTTGTATGGCCCTGCACAGCATGGTTCATGAGTTACAAAAGGCCCTTCACCACAACAACGCTGTGATCCTTGAAGGTTTTTCTCCCCATACCCTTTTACTAATTGGAGGGTTATACTTTAAAATACCCTTTAAAAAATTTCAAGGTAGTGGGTCCTTACAGCATTGTAATGTAATAACCAGAAGACATATCTAGTAATAGCTATTAGCAAGTATTCTCCTGAGTAAAAATATTAACATTTGAAGTTTCTGTAGCTCTGCATTTAATAACCTGGATTCTTTGTTTTTGACTTTCATTTAGTACCTTGTTGATGGAATCAGTTACTTACTACAGATGCTGAATTTTCGGTGTCCCATCCAGTTAAATGAAGGAGTTTCTTTCCAAGACCTAGACACAGCTAAATTGCTAAGTGAAGGTAATATGATTTCTTTTTTCAGTTTTCTCAGTGTTTCAGAGCATTTTAATATTTTTAAATGTTTCTTAGATTTAACTGATTTAAGTAAATTTCAAGGTTTACATTACAGATGAAATAATAATAAAAGGCTCTTTTAAAAATTGAAAGTCTTCTCATGTAATACATAAAAGTACTGCTAATTTCTGTTTAATAGTTTAAAGAAATTAATTTATCATGTTGCTTTTACTTTCTTTGCATCCCTACCCAGCCTTGATCAGGCTCTAGGTTTGGCTTCTTGTAACAGGGACTAGAAGTAACTTCAAAACAAGAATAAATTTACTGCTTTTTCACTTAAAAAAGGTCCATAGCTGGTTATGGTGGCTTCATGGCATCAAATTCCTATCTTTTTCCCCTATCATCTTTTGAAGTAGAGCCCTGTGGCTTCAGAGGGACGTGCTTTATAGAATTCATATGAACAGTATTTGCCAGAGTTGTGCAACAGGCATCCCTGTTGAGGACATTGCTTCTATTTTCAGTATCTCAAGATGCTGCTGGAGCTCCTTCTGTTTTAGCTACCTTTCAGTCTCTAGGAGTGGCAAAAAGAAATTTCTTTCAGCCAGGTCTTACAGCCTTCTTAGAAGCTTGTTACAACACTGAGAACACTTCTGCCAACATTTCACTGGCCAGAATTTAATCACAGAGCATCATATAGCTACAAGGAAATCTGGGATGTATTGCCCTTTACATTATACCTTGCCATCCCTAGTAAATGTCTTGACTAAGAAAGAAGGAAAGAGTGCATGTTGTATGGTACCTGCTGGTTTCTGTCCTAAACATCTGTGCACTTAAAAATGTTAGGAACTGGAAGTAGAGCATCATTTGGGTTTTAGACTGAGGTTTGAGAGGGAAGAACCATTTATTTTTAGTGTCTCTTCACAGATGAAAGAACCGAGGTCCTGATTAGCCTGGTAAGGTCACATAGCTGGCAAAACATGTTAGATTATATATGTAAACTTTCTTTTATGCTTCATGTGAAATTCTGGGGAAATTTTGATGGGAAAAATCAAACATGGGGAAGAAGAAAACTTCTTAGGGAAGACTCTGTGTTTTAATTTTATAAGGATGTTTTAATTCTTCTTTGTTAACTGCTGTATACTTTTCCTTTCTATTAGAAAACATTGGCATGGAAAAAAAAAAGCACACCGTGAATTAAGTGTCATTAACATATATGACTGGCTACTGGTGTCCAAAAGTTTCCCTTCAGTTTATTTAGGCAAATGGCTTGTCCTTAAAAAACTTGTTGTGGATATAAAGTGCTCCTTCAGTCAGCATGATGTTTTGACAAACATGATGTTTTGACAAATGTGTTTTGATTTATTCGTGAGAAGTATTTATTCCAGGTAACTAGTGAATTGATTAGCTGCATTGGAAATGAGCTTTCTAAAATTTCCTCACCCTCATGGAAGAAAAAGCAGAGATGGACATTAAAGCTTATTTAAACTCCAATACTCTTGCCTGAAAGTCCCATGGACGGAAGAGCCTGGTAGGCTACAGTCCATGGGGTCGCTGAGAGTCGGACACGGCTGAGCGACTTCACTTTCACTTTTCATCCATTGGAGAAGGAAATGGCAACCCACTCCAGTGTTCTTGCCCGGAGAATCCCAGGGACAGGGGAGCCTGGTGGGCTGCTATCTTTGGGGTCGCACAGAGTTGGACACAACTGAAGCGACTTAGCAGCGGCAGCAAACTCAAAGAAAAAGGCACAATATTTCCCTTATTCTCCCATTTCTAGTCATAAAGTTATATATTCTCATGGCCTGGAATGTTTTTTATCACTATCCTTGTGATACTGGTCTTCTTTTGAATTATAACTGATTACATTTGCCTCTACCTTCCATTGCTTCTTCAACAGTGGAATCAAAGGCACAGATAGGGTCTCTTTTTCCAGGAAACAATAAAGCAAGATAGCTCCCTGGCAGTTTTGCCACAGGAGTCAGTCCTCTTGGTGTTGGCTTGCTCTCAACTAAAGCAGTTTGTTCTTCCCTACTTGATTCCTTGAGATGTATACTAGTAATCAGGAAGCCTACTTTTCATAGGCTAAATTACTCTTAAGACCCTGGTGGAGTGGTTCTAAGTTGTTTTTCTTTTTAAATTTTGTTAGCCAGTATAGAAAGCATAATTTGGAATAATTATTATTTTTTCTATTTTTGGCTGTGCTGTGTCTTCGTTGCTGCACAGGCTATTCTCTAGTTGCTGTGAACGGGGGCTACTCTCTAGTTGCAATGCACAGGTTCTCATTAGGATGGCTTTTGTTGTTGTGGAGCAGGGCTCTAGGGCACGCGGGCTTCAGTAGTCGGGGCCCGTGGGTTCTAGAGCGCAGGCTCAGTAGTTGTGGCACACAGACTTGAGTTGCTCTGCAGCATGTGGGATCTTCCCAGATCAGGGATCAAACCTGTGTCTCCTGCATTGGCAGGTAAATTCTTTACCACTGAGCCACCAGGGAAGCCCCAGAATAGTTCTTAATGCTAATTAGAGTGAAAAGTTCTTTAAGAATCATCAAAACTTTTGTGGCCAGATCTTAATGATAGTTTGCCTGATTTTGGATAAAACTCAAAGCAATGTATGCTTTCAATGATTTTTATGTCTTTTTAGAAGGTGAGATAATCATTTTGTCTTTTGTTCATTACCTGTATGCACTAAATTTTTTGCTTTTAGAAATTATCAAGTAATGTAGTCAGTAAACCTTTTTATTTCATTTCTGTGTTACATTATTCTGTGGGCCCTTATAAAAATAGCCTTGTCACTATAACCCTGGAGTTTAATAGGTTAAAGGACTGTTCAGCTGTGTGCATCCTTGGTTTATGCCCTTTTCATGCCACTAAGAGCTTCCCGTCCTGGCAGTCTTTGGCTCATTGCTTAGCCCAGAACCGGATTTGGATTTCAGATCTTTTGAAGGAGGAGCTCTGAATTGAGATCACTCATTGCCTGGGTAGCTTGTTAAAAATACTGATTTCTGTGTATCACCTGAAGGTTCTGATTCAATATCTGGAGTCCAGGAATCTATTTTTATTACCTCCTGTAATTATCATGCAGTCAGATTTAGACATCACTGCTTCTAGAAATGCCAGTCTGGCCACATTTTTGTTTTTTTTTAATTTTTTTATTACCATAAAAGTCTCTGTCATCACTCTTACTTCATGGATTATTCGTCCTCTCCCTCCCTTCATCCCCTACTCTCACATATATGTTCACTAAGCATATGAACAGTACATAGTGAAGTATTTTACTGAAAACCATGCTGAACCTTAGCAAAAAAATATCAGAAAATTTACAGCACCAAAAACTGTGTAACTAGAGAGTAATAGATTCCTTGAGAGAGTAGGGAGCGAGGAAGAATATTTTTTATGTTGTTTATCTTTTCCCTTGGTATTTTGAAACATTAGTTTAGCATAGTTTATGGACCAGCAGTCTTACCGTAGATCCTAAGTCTTTGTTAAAAATGCAGGTTCATAGATACAATCCCATACCTGAATCTGCAAGTTTTGGAGGTGGGAATCCAGCAACCAGCATTTCAGCATGTCCTCCAGGTAATTCTAGTAAAGTTTGAAAACCACTCTGTAGTATATTTAGTATAGTTCTTTCATTCCTCAGAGATGCCTTCCTATAGGATATCTGTGTACCTTTCTTATCCATCACTCCTTGTTAGTATAAAGAATGAGGCTAGCTTAGAGTTGGGTGTAAACTGGATGCCAGATCTCCCTTAAGCAAACACTTCTCATCTTTCCCATGTGGCCTTACTTTGTGGGACTTACTTTAGCTCTTCCTTCTAAAGATCTAGTCTGCTTAAAAGTTCAACCTTTCATTCGATTTTGCTCCTATCTCCTTACTTTACCAGTCTTTTTAGGAATAATTAGGGTGTAAGATTACAAAAATGAGAATGCATTCGGTGAAATGCCCTATCTAATATGAAATATAATTCTGGAGTGAAAATCATTAATTGGGGGTGGGGGAAACCCTGCCAACTATTCCTTAAGAAAACTTCACAGAATTAAGGAGGGCATGTGGAATCTTGATTTTTGCAAACTGGGGCCTAAAGAGCTTTGATGAGTTGTACAAAGTTAGTGATTTTTATCTAGATCCTCTCAGATTCTAGGTCTGTTTCTTTTTACGTTCTGAATAACATCTAATACTATTCTAGCTTTTTCTCTGAAGATTTTGATCTTTTAACTATGAAGAAATGAAATGAAAAAGAAATGATTATGGGTAATATGTACAAAACAATAAGTACAAGGCATATTACCCATAATCTTTTCTTTTCACTTCATTTCTTCATAGCTAAAAGAGAAAAAAATCTCAGAAGAAAAGCTCGTTAAAATTCCATGAAATAAGTAGGGCATGTGGAATCCTGAGTTTTGCAAACTGAGGTTTAAAAGAGCTTTGGTGAGTTGTACAAAGTTGATCATTTATCCACATATCTTTACTATTCTAGGTTTTTTTAATATCAAATTAATAAACTCTGTGTGTCATAAATGTTTAATTATATAATTGCCTTCTTCTATAATAAGCATGCTTTCAACTTTTGATGAAAATCCTGCAGTGTATTCCTTTTTCCTGAGAACATGAAGCATCTTGGATACAATTTAACATCTTTAGTTATTTCAAATTATATGGCCTCTAAGGGACATGATTATGCAGGATTGTATCTGTACACTACTGTGGAAATATAGGAACTGTATTACTGATCCTTGAGTATACCCCCTAAATAAAAGCTCTGTTCATGAATGGGATCGAGGGAATCTCTGAGTAGTATTTGGAATATGGAATGCATGTTTCTGGGAGAGGTTCCATTTAAATCAATGGTTAGATTTTCAAACAGATCCTAAAGATAATCCCAGAACGGTGAATACACGAACCTAAATGATTCTTTAAAAATAATTTTTTGGTGAGGGTGGGGTTGGACTTCTTTTATAGATAAAGTAGAGATGGAAGTGTCAATGAAATGAGGATTGTATTAAGTGATATTTGGCTTTTTAAAGTATAGCTGTAAAATGAGAAGGAAAAATGCTTAATGATATAAAAAGGATTTTATTAGAATCTTAATCATTAGGGTTTCTTTTAAAGTTTTTATATTCTAATCTCAACTTAAATGACTTTCCTAGGAATATTTAGTGACATTCATTTGCTGGCTATGATGTACAGTGGAGAAATGTGTTATTGGGGATTGAAGCATTGTGCAGATCAACAGCCAGAAAATCACGAAATGGATACTGGCGTTTCTGGAGCAAGCTACGCTGCACACAAAGAACCCTTGGATTTCCGAGAAGTAGGAGAGAAAATTTTGAAAAAGTATGTATTTGTATGCGAAGGACCCCTGAAAGAACAAGAATGGAATACAACAAATGCAAAACAAATTTTAAACTTCTTTCAGCATCACACTAACTAGTAAGTTCTTATAGTCCTTTTCAAACAGAAAAACAAAAAGACTCAGGAATGAAAATTCCAGAAAAGAAGACATTGATACTGAATTTAAGAACATTATACTACATAAAGATAGCCAGCATGGTTACCCTTTTTTAAATGCCATTACTGTCTTTCACTATGTATTCTTAAACCTGTGAAGGAATGATTCTTTAATTTCTGAAATGGCATTTACATTATTCTAACTCAGCCTGAACTACAGATACCTGTGACTAATATTAAGAAGGAATCCAATTTATCTCTGTAAAGATTTTTGTTATTTAGATTTTTTTTATTGTGGTACAATATACATAACATAAAATTGAACATTTTGACTGTTTTTATATTTTTTTAGTCTCCCTCTCTTGAAGTTTGCTACACTTCAGAGATTAAAATCAAGTCACCTCTTTGCTTTGGATATATGCTATGGGTGTATTTAAAAATTGGCAAAATGAAAAATTGTGACTTGTATCCATGTACCATTTCCAGAGTAAGATAAATAATGAAAGACTCCACAGAAGAATTTTTGTTTCACTACATGCTACTAATGGCATTTAAAATTTTTAGTCTGTTAGGCATTTTATAAAAATTTTAAAATTATTTTTCTTCTTTTGTTTAAAAGAATATGCATGATTTATTAAACAAATAATGAAGATAAAACCATTAGGTTAGTCTGCCATTAGTCATGTGTCTTAGGGCACATCTTTTCATACATTCTGAAATTTTAATATTTTCTGTCTTTGATTGTAGGGGTGAGTGTTAAAGGCCGAGAGCCCAGCCTGGTATCTCACTGACAGTCTTTCTGTCTACCTCAGTTCCTGTTGTCGTCTAGGGATGACCTGTCTGATACCTTGCCAGTATCCTCAATCTCTGGGCCATTGACTTCATCACATTCCAGGAACTTAACTCCCATGGCCACTGAATATCACCATCCTGAGTTTCTGTTTCTGAAATCTTCAATTTCGGTAACTAATGACATTTTTCATCTTTCCAACTTTTTACTTCCTCATTTTTGTTGATTTTTCTCTCTCTCTTACTTCCTTCCTATCTCTTTTGCTTCTTCAGAGCCTCCTCTTACTATTCTCTTTTCTCCTCACCATCAGCCCCTTGGAGAGTTTTCTTCCTTCCCTGTCCAGCCTTGGTTTTCTGTGACACCACATGAAGAGCTCTCTACAGTCCCTTCAGATCCCATCTTCCCCTTGTCCTTCAGCCTAATCATTCTTTAAGCCTTCTCTCCATATTGAATTAATCCTATCATTCCCCCTTTTCTGGGGTGCTGAATTCTGTGTGAAGTTCCTGTAGCCCTTCAAAGAGAAGTCACTCTAAGTATCTCACCTTCAAGGTTAGAGGAGCCCTCAGCATAAGCCATTTATCTGTCCATTTCCCACTGTGACTCACGCATACCTCTGACTTGCCTCATCACTTTTCTCTGGCCATTTGTCTCCTCCCCTAGCACATGGCTCTTAGTCCTCTCTTAACAGAAATAGAGACTATGAGGAGGTCAGCCTCTGTTTCCCTCCTTTGCTCTATTTATTTTCCCGCTTTTTTGAGGAAAATAGGTCTCCTGCTTCATGTTGAAGACCCAATTTTCCCACCTTTCCTTTCTGCCAACTTCTTCCTTTCTCCCAGGGCTTCTCTTTTTTTCTGTCTGTGCCCTGTAGGTATTGCTGTTTCCCAAAGTACTGTCCTTTTTCTCTTTTTCCTCCTTCTCCCCTATTTCCTTCCTACCTTTCTCCTTTTTTTTCTTTTATACTTATTCTAAATACCGTTGACCCTTGAGCAATGCAAGTTTGAACTTTGAACTACATGGCACTGCTTATACATTTTTTTTTCAGTAGTTAATACTACACTTTTATACAATCAGCAGTTGGTCATATCCTCAGATATGGAGGAGTCGCAGTGTGGATGGCTGACTGTAAGTTATATTGTGATTTTTTACTGCCAGGAGGATTCATCCCTAATCCCCTCATTGTTCAGGGATCAGCTGTACTTCTTTGTGGTGTTATTCATAACCATGGCTTCTGCCACCTGTAATCTTCGGCTGACTCCCTAACCTGCACTTTGAATCCCAACTTGTGCTCTCTAAACCTTCTTTTTAATTGCTGTTAAATATCTTCACTTAGACATACCACAGTAATTTTAAATTTAACGTGCTCACACACAACTAATCTTCATCTTTCATCTACAATCTTTTCCAGTTCATGTTTTCTTTTTTTTTCGATCTTCCAC